>NC_089674.1:3322500-3922500 GCF_037042795.1 Molothrus aeneus | reverse complement strand
GGCTGCTGCCATTGCAGGGAGGAAACATGGATGTCCTGGGGCTGGGTGTGATCAGACATGGATGTCCCGGGGCTGATCAGACATGGATGTCCTGGGGCTGGTTGTAATCAGACATGGATGTCCTGGGGCTGATCAGACATGGATGTCCTGGGGCTGGGTGTGATCAGACATGGATGTCCTGGGGCTGGGTGTGATCAGACATGGATGTCCCGGGGCTGATCAGACATGGATGTCCTGGGGCTGATCAGACATGGATGTCCTGGGGCTGGTTGTGATCAGACATGGATGTCCTGGGGCTGATCAGACATGAATGTCCCAGGGCTGATCAGACATGGATGTCCTGGGGCTGGGTGTGATCAGACATGGATGTCCTGGGTGTGATCAGACATGAATGTCCCAGGGCTGATCAGACATGGATGTCCTGGGGCTGATCAGACATGGATGTCCTGGGGCTGGTTGTAATCAGACATGGATGTCCTGGGTGTGATCAGACATGGATGTCCTGGGGCTGATCAGACATGGATGTCCTGGGCATGGGTGTGATCAGACATGGATGTCCTGGGGCTGATCAGACATGGATGTCCTGGGGCTGGGTGTGATCAGACATGGATGTCCTGGGTGTGATCAGACATGGATGTCCCAGGGCTGATCAGACATGGATGTCCTGGGGCTGGTTGTAATCAGACATGGATGTCCCGGGGCTGATCAGACATGGATGTCCCGGGGCTGATCAGACATGGATGTCCTGGGCATGGGTGTGATCAGACATGGATGTCCTGGGCATGGGTAGTGATCTCCTGCCCCAACAGCCCTGGGACAGAGGGAGAGGGTCTCCAATCCCCATTAGTCACACATTGCTGCTGGGGCTTGGTGGGTGCTGTAGGACACTGTCATCGCAGGAGTGACATTGTCGTTGCAGGTGATGCTGCCAAGTCAGAGAGGGAGACCCTGGAGGACTCTGGTTCCAGTACCAGGGACTGATCCCAGTCGAGGTGAGTGCTGGGGCCCGGGGAAATGCTGGGGCTGGGATTGCTGTCCCTGCTGCCCATGCTCTGACCTGTCCCTTTGCCCCTCCAGCGCTGCAGAGCTACTTTTACACCTTTGGGCAGAAGGTGCCCAAAGCCTACTGGAAGAGATTTGGCCGCAGCCTGAACCTGGAGGACAATGACATCACCATGGACGAGTCCCTGGATGAATTTTACAACATGATGTGCAGGTGGCAGAACAAGGAGGGCTCCAAGGCCTCTGTGAACACCCTGCTGGAGACCCTGGTGCGCCTCAGCCTCAGAGGGGTGGCAGAGGCCCTCAGTGAGACGCTGGTCCAGGAGGGACGTTTTCAGTACGAAACGAGCTGAAGGAGCAGGGCACACGCTCTGCACATGTGAAAGACTCAGAACAGTTGGCTTGTAGCTGTTTGTAGCTGTCCTGTGCTCCTCTGCTTTTGAAGCCATCACGAGTTCAGCTGAGCCAGGAGGAGCTGGTCCTCATGTGAAGCACAAGCCTCAGGCTCCTCTCTGCTGGAGTTACAGGTTCGATGTTCTCGTGGAATCCAAGCTGGTTTCTTGATTTCACTGGGTCAACACCAAGAGATTTAAATAATTTCAATCTGCCTTGGACCAGCTATCTTGGAAGAATTGGTACTACCCAGATTTCTTTGGGTGCAGAGAAGGGTTTTTGGCAAACCCTGTGCTTTTGAACTGGATCATCCTTGATTTTCAAAGGATTCCTGGCATCAAGAAATGGCTTCTGCTTCTAGAACATCTCTAAGTAAGCTTCATTCTGCATGCTTGGTGGTTCTGCAAGCTCAGCTGGGGTCTTGGGCTGCTGATGGTGACCTAAATTTTTAGGTTTTGTTTTTGGATTTTGTTTTGTTATGTTTTTATTTTTGTTTTTTGTTTACATGGTTCTGCTTGTTCTTAGGAGCCAGTTTAAAACTGCACTTGGAGGGGACAGAGGGAATGATTGATTTGCACAATGGACACTGGGGTTGCCTGGGGAAAGGGACAATGCAGGGGTCACCCAGCCCAGCCCCCTGCCAGGACCAAGGACATCTTCCTCCCTATGAGGCTGCTCCAAGCCCCGTCCAGCCTGACCTTGAGTGATTGCCAGGATGGGGCAGCTTATCTGGGCAGCCTTTACTCACTCTTATTTTGAAGAGCTTTTTTGTATAATCTAATATAATGTGAATTTCATTTGGTTTAAAGCTAGTCCCATGTCCTGGCACTCCAGGCCCTTGTCCAGCTCTCCTGGAGCCCTTTTAGGTACTGGAAGGGGCTTGAAGGTGTCCCAGAGCCTTCTCTTCTCCAGGCTGGACAATCCCAGCTCTTCCAGCCTGGCTCCAGAGGGGTTCCAGCCCTTGGACCAGCTCCGTGGCCTCCTCTGGATTTGCTCCAGGACTTCCACATCCTTGTGGAGGCCCCAGAGCTGCAGGTGGGGTCTCCCCAGAGCTGAGAAGAAGGGGAAAATCCAGGTTAGCCCCATGGCCGTGGGGTGGCTCTGCTGTCCCTCAGCGTGGAGGGGTGAATGCACAGAGTGTGTGTGTGACTGTGATACCTCCTGCCCATCCCAGGGCAATTTCTCAAGCACTGCACCTCACACAAAGCTCAGGGACAACCTAGCTGGGAAAACAGCTGGGAAAACTACTGCTTTACTTGAGCTGCCACCCCAGTCCAACCCAGTACATTACATGTATGGTGGGAGGGTGCTGAGCACCCTCCCTGCTGCTCCCATTCCCCCACCCTCCAATAAGACAAGCAGAACTTTTGTACGTATTTATTTAGTAATTGTAAACTTTACATATATTAACTTAAAAGCTTTATAAAAATATTGTTTTTGTTATGCATGGTTGTGTGTTTTATACAGAGCTCTGGCCCAGCCAGTCTACTTCTCCAGTTTTTTACATTTCTGTTTATGAAGGGTTAATTTAAAAAAAAAAAAAATTTTCCTGATTTTCTCGTCTGGTTTGATTTGTTTTCCCCCCAGAACTCTGGTGAGGGGTCTCAATGGCCACCAAGGTCCAGGGTCCCAGTGGACACCAGTTGCTCCACGTGGCACTGAGGACTCAGCCCATGGAATTAATGCTCAGCCACCCCACCAGGAATGGTCCCCACCAGTCCCCAAGGGTCCTTTGTGCCAGGGAAAGCCCTCAGCAGCCATCCTGGCCTCTCTTTACCCCAGACCAGAGCCCCATGCCAGAGCAGGGAGTGCCACCGTCCCTGTGCCATCGAGGGGCTCCGGCTCCACCAGCCAGGGCTCTGTGTGTTGCAGTAGCTGTGTTGCAAATCCATGCAGTGCTTAGTGACAAAAGGGCTCTGCTCAGCCCCCCAAAACGCCCCTGCAGCTGCTCCCTAGGAGCGTGGGGCTGGGGTGAAAAGCAGGAGCTGCTGTTGAGCTGCCCGGAGGGTTCGTGCCCAGGGGCCCCTCCTGGGCATTGCCCTGTGCCCCCTGAGCATGCAGGCCTGGGCACACGCAGGCTTCAGTGCCAGGGCTCGGGTCCTGGCCTGGGCAAGGCAAACAGGACTCAGAAGCAGCGGTGAGTGCCCAGGTTGTGTGAAAAGGAGAGGAAGTCGTGGTCCTACCTGCTCACTGGGGCTGCCGAGGGACACAACACCGAGGGTGAGGAGCCACCTGGCTCCTGCAGCGAGGCTGAGGGCGGCCATGCACAGGGGGAGGCTCCAAGGTGCTGCAGGGGCCAGAGGAGCAGTGTGGGGTGGGAGCCACCAGGAGCATCCCTGGGTGCTCCTCCAGCAGCAGCCTCTGCAGGGATGGGCTCCAAGGAGCTTTCCCCATCCCAGCTGGGGAGGGTGAGGAGGTTCGGGTGCCTCCTGCCCTGCCTGGCAGCCCTGCAGGGACACAGTGGGACAGGCAGAGTCAGTCCGATGGAAAAGCCACCTGGTGTTGTAGCAGGGGTGGGTCCTGCCAGGCCTGGCTGTCCCTGCCCGTCCCAGGAGCGCTGGAAGAGGGGGATGGCATCACCCCAGCCTGGCACAGGGATGTGCCTGTCCAGCTGCTCCTCCCACACACACAGGGACCACGCCGGGCTTTTAAAATACCATTTATTACAATGGAGCCTTCCAGGCTAAAATCCCTAGCCCAGGGCTCAGGGTTGGTTTCTGGTGTGGCAGACTGAGGGACTGGGTTTGGGTTTGGGGCTTTTTTTTGCTTTAAGTTTCTGTCTAAACAAAACTGAAGAGTTAAGAACAGGGAGGAGAGGACTCTGGTCCTCTCCATGCCCTGAATTAGGACAAACCCCACTTGTAGGGGAAATCCTGCAGTGCCTGGAGGCATTTGGGGGCCAGGGTCCCCTGCCCTGTGCCTGACCCTGCTGCGAGTCCAAGGGGGTGGCAGGACCCCCACGGTGGCTCCAGGTGGTGAGATGCCATCAGACACCCAAACCACATCCCAGAGCTTCTGGTTCCAAATCCCAAGTGGAAGCTGGATGTGTTTCTTCTTCTTCTTCATCTTCTTCTTCCTCATGCTGATGATGTTCCGAAAAACAAAACCAATTTCCAACGAAAATTCCACACGAAATGAAACCACAGCACAGCCCTGGTGCTCCTGTAAACGCGAGTTCCTCCTGCTGCTCGGGCTCTGCCGGTCCCGCCGCGGGGGGAGCAGGGCTGAGCCCCTCCCCAGCGGCCGCCCCTCTGCTCTGCTGCGGGGCCGCTGCCGCTGCTCCGCCGCTGGGGCAGGGCATCCCACCCTTCCTCCTCCTCCTCCTCCTCCTCCTCCTCCCCGTCTCCTCCCAGGGCAAGGACGGGGCTTTCAAACCACAGCCGAGGAGGAGGAGGAGGAGGAGGAAGAGGAGGCTGTGGCTGCCGACGATGAAGGAGAGGAAGAAGGGGAGGAGGAGGCGTTCCAGAAGAGCCAGCGCCTCTTGGGCTGCCGTTTGAGGTGGAGGTAGTCTTCCTTCTCCCGCTCCTTCTTCGCCCGCTGGTAGTGATCCTCCTCCTTCAGGTACCACACCGGCGGCCAGCGGTGCTTCTCGAAGTACTCCTGGTTCTCTGCGGGCACACGGGGGCGTGAGGGCGGTGCCGGGACCGCAGGGACCCCCCCTGTCACCTCCCCCTGGCTGCCACTCACCTCCCGACATGGCCTTCATGTCGCGGGGGAACTTGCGGCAGACGTTGTTGTAGTTGGTGCAGATGTGGTGCAGGCACCAGTCGGCGAGCTGGTAGGCGCAGTGGAACTGGGGAGGGACGGGACACCAGCTCAGGGCCACCGGGAACGGCCAGCACCAGGGCTTCACCTCATTGCTCCATGGACATCCAAGGCCAGACCTGGCTGTCCAGCTCCTGGAGCTGCCAGACCCCTCTGTGTCACCTCCTGCCCTGCCAGACCCCTCTGTGTCACCTGGAGCACCTCTTGCCCTGTCAAACCCCTCTCTGTGTCACCTCCTGCTCTTCCAGACCCCTCTGTGTGTCACCTTGAGCACCCCCAGCCCTGCCAGACCCCTCTGTGTGTCACTCCTTGCCCTGCCAGACCCCTCTCTGTGTCACCTCCTGCCCTGCCAGACCCCTCTGTGTCACCTGGAGCACCTCTTGCCCTGCCAGACCCCTCTGTGTCACCTGGAGCACCTCTTGCCCTGTCAAACCCCTCTGTGTGTCACCTCCTGCCCTGCCAGACCCCTCTGTGTGCCACCTGGAGCACCTCCAGCCCTGCCAGACCCCTCTGTGTGTCACTTCTTGCCCTGCCAGACCCCTCTGTGTGTCACCTCCTGCCCTGCCAGACCCCTCTGTGTGCCACCTGGAGCACCTCTTACCCTGCCAGACCCTTCTCTGTGCCACCTCCTGCTCTTCCAGACCCCTCTCTGTATCACCCCCAGCCCTGCCAGACCCCTCTGTGTCACCTGGAGCACCTCTCACCCTGTTAGACCCCTCTCTGTGTCACCCCAAGCCCTGCCAGACCCCTCTGTGTGTCACCTCCTGCCCTGCCAGACCCCTCTGTGTCACCTGGAGCACCCCCAGCCCTGTTAGACCCCTCTCTGTGTCACCCCCAGCCCTGCCAGACCCCTCTGTGTGTCACCTGGAGCACCCCCAGCCCTGCAGCACCGGCTCCTGTCCTACCTGAGCCAGCTCCAGGAACACGAGCACGTCCCCATCGATGTCCACCATCATCTGCGCCGCCTCCATCAGCCCGGTGACCGTGTACTGCTCTGCACAGGGGGGGACACACAGGCTCAGGGGTGGCTGGGACGGGGTGACAGCCACCCTGCCGTGCTGCAGCCACCCAGACTCACCTGTGAGAGCCACCAGGTGCGGCAGGCAGAGGCGGTTGGCGAGGATGATGAGCTTCATGTCGTCCAGGTCGGGGCTGGAGCTGAACTGCCCCGTGTACAGGTACTCCAGCACCGCCCGCATGCAGCTCTTGCTGGTGTGAGGGAGTGCCACCTGCCAGACGCACACATTGTCACCTCCTGGCCGTGTCCCCAGCCCTGCCACCCTCCCAGCGGGCTCTCCTCACCTCGTTGGTGGAGCTCTCCACGAAGGGGCCGCCGAACATCGCGGCCATCCAGTCGCAGCTGGAGATGAGCAGGGGCTTGTGGGCACTGATAGCACCATCATCCAGCACGAAGGTGACATCTGGGGACAAGCACAGGGGCGCTGCTGGGACCTGGGGCTCAGCCACAAAACACCTCACCCCAAGGAAAGCAGAGGGAAGGGGACAAATCCTGTATTTTTCCCTAAAATATCGCTCATTTTTATCCAGCATTCCCTGCCAGCCCAGAGGAGCTCAGGGGAGAGCCTCAGCAGTGCTCTGCCTGTTCCAAGGGTGTTCCCAGGTCACCCCACAGCACATTTGCCACATTTGCTAGGAAGGAAATGTCACACCTAAATTTGGGTCCTTGGAGAGCTGGGAAGGAGGCTGGGGATCTCCTGCCTCGCTCTCTGCAGCTTCTCCCAGGGGTGTGCAAGGGCCAGCACACATCTGTCCCTGACAGGGACAGCCTGACCATATTAGGATCCATCTCCATGAAACAAATCCAGCCAGAGGGCGGCTGGGACATTCACGTCCCCCTGGGATGTCACCTCGTGCTGGTGGCTCGTGGCGCTCGCTGGAAAGCTGGGGAAATCGTACTAAGGGCACTTGCCCCTCATAAATCAGGATGACCCTGTGAAATCCGGGCCGGGAGAGGAGGAAGTCGCCTTTGCAGCTCTTCCATAAATAAACAGAGCTGCTGGACCAACTGGGGAGCAGGAAACCCTGGGGAAGGGCTTCACACTCACTTTCTCAGGGAAAAAAAAAGGCGATAAAAATCCCCACACAGCAAAGTGTGACCAAAAACCCTGGGGGAGGCACAGCCACCCCCTCACACATGGAGCAAAGCCAGGAGCTCTGAGCCCCCACCCGCCCTGTGAGCCCCCAAAAAGGACCAGGCTGCTGCTCCTGGGGCCATACCCGAGAAAGTCCCCTTGGCCAGGCATTCCTTCACCCGGTTGGTCCTCCGGACGTGGAAGGCTTTGGTGATCTCCTGGTTCATGAACGCCTCGTTGTTGAGGATGTTGGCCACCATCATGCGCAGGTCGAACACCTCCAGCAGCTCGGCGATGTGAGCGATGTGCATCAGGTCCCGCTCGTTCTCGTCCAGCTCGCCCGTGTACAGGTACTTCAGCACGGCCCGGAAAGGCCCCGGCTGGATGGACGCGTCCATCTTCACCACCACCATCAGCTTGGACTTGTAGGTCAGCGGGTCCTCGGCCATCTCCTCCTGGATGCTGGTGAAGGCCCTGCTCCACGAGGAGAGGTTCCGGCCGCGCCGCAGCCCGCGCTCGCCGTTCTCGTAGCGGTCGCCCCGCAGGATCCCGTCACTGGTGGAGGCTCTAAGGCACGGTTTGCGCTGGCCGGGTCCGGCCTCCTCGGCGCTCTCGCAGATGTCGAAGCTGGCGGCCCTGAGGAGGAAATCCCGCCCGTGGTGCCTCTCCTCCTGGTGCAGCATCCGCTCGGCGGCCGCCGTGACGGCCGCCCCGAAGCCGTGCCCCGCGCTGCTCTGCTGGTCCTCCTCGCTCAGGTCCATGAGGAACAGGTCGTAAAACTTGGAGGAGGAGGTGGAGAGGTAGATCTTGTGTGCGTAGATTTTGATCTTCTCTTGCAGCACCAGGATGACGTCCGCGCACAGGGGGTCCTCCAGGAGGTGGGCCGGACGCTCCTCGTTGTTGGAAGGGGGGTCCGGGACGATGATGATGGGAGGAGGGGGCTTGGGGGGCAGGAAGGGGGCTTGGAGCAGGGGCCGCTGCACGTTGCGCAGGTGGGACTTCCAGAACTGCAGGTGGCGGCGGGAGATGAGGGCGGCACGGATGGCATTGTCAAAGACGTCCTTGACACCAAACTGGGCCACCACGCTCGTCTCGTAATAAGGGATCCCCAGCTCCTTGGCCACCTCCCTGCCCTTCTCCGGGGGAAGGATCTCGTTAGGTTTAATTGGCCTGAAATAGACAGGAGATAATTAATGAAGAGTGTTGGGGAAGATGAAACAGGAAAGCCTTATCAATGTGATTGTCTGGCAAAAGATTTTGAGAATATGGGAACTATAAGCGAGATTGAAATGAAAGCAAGCTTTGAGATCCCTCAGTTACTGAACAACTGGAAAACAATGGTGTGGCCGGCTGAAGGTGATCCCCTTTTGATGGAACAACACCCTCTGCCTGCAGACAGCTCCAAGGGTCAGAGCAGACCCTGCCAGCTTGGCAGAAGGGGCCCAAAGAGGAGTTTTTAGGGTTTAAAATGGAACACAGGATGGTAATGTAGTGATTCTTATAGGCTGAATGTAAATGCTGTAGGATTTGTATCTTGTACTGGATTGGTTGGTGAGAATCAGAATATTCAACACAGAACATTTATTGTATTGGAATGGGAACCTCGCTCTCTTACCCTTTTATGCTCTTACCCTTTTTCCTTTCTTACCTTTTTACTCCTTTACTCTCTTACCCCTTTTACTCTCTCACCCTCTCATCCTCTCTCCCCCTCTCTTCTCTCAGTCCTGCTCTGAGCTGTGCCTGGCAGCTTCCAGCAGGGCCCTGCCCCCAGGCCCTTTGCAATAAACCCCAAATTCCCCACCTGGCTGCAGAGATATCTCATGTACATCCATCCCAACCATCCTACCCCCCGATGCTCTGACAGAAGAGAGCTCTTGAGATAAGGAGGGCAGGCAGGGAGGTCTCTGGGGCACGCGGGTCCCACCTGGCCAGGGGTCGGCGTGCCCGGTTGACGGCCTCCAGGTCGGCGTAGCGCAGGTCGAGCTGGCAGCCCACCAGGATGACGGGGGCGCGGGGGCAGAAGTGTTTGATCTCCGGGTACCACATGGTCTTCACATGGTGCAGGGAGTTGGGGTTGGCGATGGAGAAGCACAAAACCACAACGTCGGACCTGTGAGGGGACAAGGCAGGGGTCAAGGTCCGGTTTGGGGACTCCCTCCCTCCCTGCCCAGGGTAGCGCCGGGCTCTGCCTGTCCCTACCTGCCGTAGGCAAAGCGCCTGTCCTTGTGGTGGTCACCAAAGGTGTCCCAGAGGCGCAAGGACACGCTGACATCATCTACCACATCCCGGGAGCGCTCCAGCACCTGGGGGAACAGAAACCATCCAGCTCTGCTCAGTCCCTGCGCCTCACAAGGACAACAGCAGGGCTGCCCCCACCGCGGGCAGTCAGCCACAGTCCCACCTCCTTGGGATCCCCACAGGGCCTCCATGAGCCCCCCCAGCCTCCTGGGCAGCCCTCACCTCCTGGCAGACGCGGTACTGGTCGATGGCCCACACCGTGGGCACGTGGGTGGCGAGGAGCTGGTACTGGGTCAAGGTGGCGTTGCAGGCACGGGCACAGATGAGCCGGGTCTTGCCCACCGCGTTGTCCCCGACCACGACGCACTTGATGGTTTCTACGTTTGGCCTCTCATAATCCATGTCAGAATCCATTAATTGGGACCTGCGGGGGGAACGAGGGCTCGGCAAACACAGCCAGGACCAGCCAGGGGCTGTCTCCAGGGCAGCACAGGGGCACAAGCAGGAGGATGCTGACACTCCCTGGCAGCTCGGGGAAGCTCTGCAGCAGCTGCCCAGCCCTTCCCAGCTCGCTGTGCCCGCCAGTCCCCTTTAAAATTTCATGTTCTGGTGGCAGTGTGGCTGCTGTGCCACGTCAGACACATGGCCTGCGTTGGATTGCGCCCTCCTCCCTCCCAGCTCTCAGGCTCATGCCTGTTCATGTGAGATGAGGCTTTTTTTTTTCCTCTCCCTTCCTCCTCTTCCTTTTCTCCATCTCCAGCATTTGCAAGAGAAGCTTCCAGAGCCGCCTGACTGAGTGCACACACAGGCACTGCCTGGCTCTGCTGTCTGGCAGGGGACGCTGACCTGGCCCCCTTTTCCCATCCCATTCCCAAGGGGACATTTGCTCTCAGCTAAGAGCAGCAAGAAGAAACTCCTTAGGTTTCCCAGAGGCTCAGAAGCCACAGGGATTGGGAGAGCTCCCAGGAGCCCTCCTGAGAGAGATGTCGGTGCTGTGGGTGCTGCAAAGCTGATGAGCAGCACCCAGGTGTGCCCAGGTGTGTCACCCATTCCCTGCTCAAAGCCAGAGCCTAAATCAGCCAGAATTAACTCATCACAGCATGAACCCGAGGGTTTATGTGGTTTCCAGGGGGAAAAGCACTGAGGGATTGAGGGATAGCAAAAAGGACTAATTATGTCATTTCCAGGGGGAAAAGCACTGAGGGATTGAGGGATAGCAAAAAGGACAAAAAAACCCACATCCCAATTTCTCTGAACTTCCCAATGGCAAAGATCTCTTCCCCCTTGGGATAGCAAGAAGGACAAAAACCCCCAGATCCCAATTTCTCTGAACTTCCCAAGGCCAGGGATCTCTTCCCCCTCTTGCTCCCTCCTGGCAGCGGCCTCCTGAGCTGCTATAATAAACCACCAGCGCAGTGAGCGAAAATACCCGGTAACGATGGCAACCGAGCCCTGCACGTGGGACCACAGCTCCCCAAACCGGCAGCCTGGCAAGGACTTCCCAATGTTAGCGCCTCCCTCCGTGCACAGCCTCCCTGGGCACACCTGGGACCCGAGGGCAGCTGGAGGCAAAGGCAGGTGGCACAAATCCAGGTCACTTCGGGTGCCAGCGCTTCCACACCGGGCTGGTCCCGAGGCAAAACTTCTCTGAGTGGTTGTCACCGCATTCCACGCCCCCTCCTCCTTTGGGATGCAGGGAATTCATCCCGAAGGGCATTGCAAACCAGGAGCAGCAGCAGGGCAGGTGGGCTCCTTCCCCATTAGCCCCTCAAAATCCATTTCCGTCCCCCTCTGCTGCCACCCCCTGTCCCCTGCTCCTCCCAGGGATCAGCTGGGCTCTGTAGGACCGGGAGATCTCCGGGATTGGGGGCTGTGAGTGCTCGGCGAGCTTTGCTGAGGTTATTTTTAGGCCCAGCCGTGCTCCCGAGTCAGCCGAGCTGGTTGGGATGGAGGGGGAAGGCACAGGAATGACAACCGCAGCTGGCACTTGGGATGTTTGTCCCTCGTGGGGAGCTCAGCCCACCCCCAGCCCAGCCAGCTCGGAAAGTCTGGTGCCTCATGGGAATTAAGGGCTAAATCCTTGTGGGATCAGTGCCTGCCGTGAGGAGGGGAAGAGGGGGACAGCAGCAGGGATAAAAAGGGGATCTCAATAAAGCAGAACCTCATTGGGGAGCTCTGCTGGCCCCACAGTGGGGGGGTCACAGCCCCTCACCCACACCATCCCAGGAGGGGCTGAACCTTCTCAAGCCCCCTCCTCGCCTTCCCCACCATCACTTTTCTCCTGAGAACAGCTCCAAAATCCACCGCAGAGTAAAAATAACCCCAGATGCCGAGAGGTTGGAGTTCCCCCCAAAGGAAAAGCTCTTCCCAGAGGAGCAGGGCTGGAGCCAGCAGCCCCCCACCCAAACCACGGGCACCCAGTTCACACCCACACCCCCCAAGGAGAACCCCAAAATTGCTCCTTCCAGGCTCCCAGCCAGCGGTTGCCAAGGCAACTGCACCATCACCCCGGGAGCTGTCGCTTAGCAACTCCCAGGCTCCAAATCCTCCATCCCGCACCTCGCCAGGGGAGGAGAACCCCCAAACCGGGGCGAAACCGCCCCGAAACGGCGGCGATGCCCAAAAATAACGGGGCGCCCGGGGCAGCCGCGGGGTGCGGGAGGAGCGGGGCCCGGCGGCCCCGCGGAAGCAGCCGGGGCTGTGGAGGCCGCGGCGGGAGGCGGTGCGGGAGGAACGGGGCCCCGAGCGGGGCTGCAGCACGGCCGGGGCCTGGGGATGCGGCGGGCACCGGGGTCGGGGGCGCCGCAAAGGGCACGGGGAGCACCGGGAGAGGGTGCGGGAGTTTGGGGAGGGAGCGGGGAGCAGCCGGATTGGGGGCGCGGGGAATTGCGAGGGGTCTCGGGGGTGCTCGGAGCGTCTGCGGGGCATCGCAGAGGGGTCGGGGAACACCGGGAGCGGGTGCGGGCATCGCAAAGGGGCTCGGGAGGATCCGGAGCGGGTGCGGGCATCGCAAGGGGTCTCGGGGGTGTTCCGAGCACCCGAACCGGGGCTGTGGGGCATTGGAAAAGGGACAAGAAGCACAGGGAGAGGGTGCGGGGTATGGCGAGGAGGTCGGGGAGGACCCAGGCCAGGCGTGCGGGGCATCACGAGAAGGTTGGGGGTGCTCGCAGCACCCAGACCGGGGATGCGGGACATGGCAAGGAGACTGGGGAGGACCTAGGCCGGGGATGTGGGGCACCGCAAGGAGGCTCGGGAGAGCTCGGAGCGCCCGATCGGGGCTGCGGGGCACCGCGAGGAGCTTGGGGGTGCTCGGAGCACCTGGATCGGGGGTGCGGGGCATCGCGAGGCGGACGGGAAGCACTGGGAGGGGGTACGGGACACGGCGAGGGGACTGGAGAGCACCGGGAGCCGGCGTGGATGGCACGGCGAGAGGAACCCGAGCCACCCGGATCGGGGTGCGGGTGGGCCGGAGGGGCCGGGCCCTCGCCGTGCCCCGTCCGGGAGCCGGGCCGGGCCGGGCAGGATGCGCGGAGGCGGAGCGGGGCGCGGAGCGGAAGCGCGGGGGGTGCCCCGGTACTCACACCAACACAGACGAAGCGGCGGCTCCCAGGGGCCGGGGCCGGGCTCGCCCCTCCGGACATGGCCACGGCGCGGCTGGCGCGGCTCGGCTGGGCACGGCTGCGCGGCTCAGGGCCGGGCCCGCGGGGGCCCATGGCGGCGCCTCGGCCGCCCCGATCTCCGCATCCGCGGCCCGCTGCGCTGCGCGGAGCCCTGCGCGGATCGCGGCCCTGCGCGCACCGCCCTGCGCGCTGCAGTCGCGCCCGCCCCGCCTTTCATTCACAAAAAACAAGCGGCCCCGGCCGGGCCCCGCCCCGAGCCCCCCCCGCGGCCGCGCATTGGCTCGGAGAGACACGGGGGGGGTCCCGGGGGGGGTACGGGCCCGTCCTGCCGCGCATGGGGACCCTCGGCACGGCCCTTGCAGGAGGCTCCGTTGTGGCCCCCACTCCTGCCCTGGGATCCCCATCCTGCCCCTAAGTCCTGCCCCTGCTTTGTCACCTCCCCCTAAATCCGCCTTGAGACCCCGTAATGTCCTCTCACCCTCCCTTGCAGGGGGCTCCGTCAATTCTGCCTCGGACCCCCCCGTGTCCATCGTGTCCCTAATTCTCCCTCTCAGGGGACTCCTCTGTGCCCCCCAATCCTGCCTTCCATGCAACCCCATCCTGCCCCTAAACCTCCCTCTCAGGGGGCTCTGTTGTGGCCCCAGTTCTGCCTTGGGACCCCCATCCTGGCCCTAAAATCCTCCCATCCTGGCCCCCAATCCTGCACTCCAGGGATCCCTATGCCCCCTCTGCATGAGACCCCCACCCTGCCCTCCATCCTCTGTGACATCCATAGGGGGGGATGACACTCCCACCCCCGCTATATCTCACCTCCATCTTTCTTCTGCATACGATCCCCCTCCCCTCGTGCCCCCCAATCCTGATCTGGGGTAGGGGTGCACCCTCTCCTGCATCCCTCTGAGACCTTTCCCTGTCCCCAAATTTCGGGAGGTGCCAGCTGCCAGCTGGGCCATGTGTGGTGCTGGGGGTGGAGGAGACCCCTCACAAGCCCCACAGCCCCCCCGGAGCACCCCCAAACCCTCGCAGGGCTTCTCGCAGGGAGGGGAGGGCGAAGCTGCTCCATCCCTCCGTGCCCTTCGAGCACAGGCCACACGCTGCAGTCCTGCCTTTTTCCCCTTCTCCACGGGGTTTATTGCAGCCCCTCCTCACCCCCAGGGCATCTCCCCGAAATCTGAACCCTCGGGGCACCAAAAAACCTCCGAGTCATCTTTGCAGCGCGGCTGCCGGGAAGGCGGCGGGCACCGCTCTGACCCCGCATATCCGCATCATGTGATCCTCGCCATCCCTGGCCGAGCCTTGCAGCCGCCTCTCCCTGCCCATCCCCGCCGCCGAGCCGCGCTAGGCTCGGCCCCCTGCCTGCCCTGCTCCCTGCGCTCGGATCAGGCCCCGGCACTGATGCGGCGCCGCAGCGAACGGCGCAGAGCGCAGCGCTCGCCTGGCCCGGCCCGGCCCGGCCCGGCACGGCCCCCCCAGCCCGGCGCCAGCCTCACCGAACTCGCAGCACGGGGATCTGTCTCTCCATAGCAGAAGGAGATGGAGCCGCTAATGTGGGGAGGGGAAAGCCCTTTTTGGGTTTGGAGGCGGCAGAGGCAGCTCCCGGGATTGCTGTGGAATCGCTGCCCCGGGAGCTGCGAGCAGCCGAGCCGCAGAGCCTGGAGCTTTCTGCTTCTTGGAGTGGGTCACGGGGAAGGAACACGTAAAGCTTGTTTGCCAGCCGCATGATTTGGCTTATTTGCTCTCTTGTAGCAGGTGCTTAATTGTGGAAGAAAGGGTTCCCGGCAGCTTTCTGGGCAGCCAAATTCCCGCCTGCCCCTCTCGCAGCCAGGCAAAACAAAAGCACGATTGTCACCCGCAGGCGGAACGCTCCGGCTGCGGAGCTCGCACGGGCCTCCCTCCCGGCAGAAAAGGTTACCGAGGCACCGAGGAGGGCACGGGCCGGGGAAAGGGGTCGGGAGCAGCTGTGGAAAGCGTGGGTGCTGCTCACAGCCCCTCTCCTCCCAGGGAGGAGGACAAGTCTCAGCTGACTGTTCCCCAGCGAGCCCGTGCTGTGGCGTGGCATGGCATGGAATGGCACAGTGTGGCACAGCACAGCTGCCCATGGCATGGCACAGCTGCCCAGTGCCATCCCCCTCCCGCAGTGATCCCCACCAGGGCTGTGGTTAAAAGACCTTTGCTTCCCGCTCCCATCTCTCCAATTTAAGCCCCTTGAACCCGTCCCCAAGGAATTCCATCAGTCCAGCTCCATGATCCTGACTCCACGGCCAAGGCTGAGCCCTGGGGGTCACACCAAACCTCCTTTTTACCCCACAGCATCCTCCCTCCTCCTCCTCCTCCCCAGCCAGGAATGAAGACGCCCTCAGGATATCCAAGATATGAGTGGACATTGCTCCAGCCCCAGTAAAATTTATGACGCTCCAGTTTAAAGCCAGGGGCATTTCCACCCCTCCTAGGTGGGGAATGCCAGGACCCTGCCCAGCCTGGCTGGGGACAGGATTCAGCAATCCAAACCCAAACCCAATTTTCCTTATGCTCCTTGGATGCTCTGCAACCGCTGCAGCTTTCCTGGCTCTGCCCCCCATCCTGCCCCCCAAATCCAGCATCATTCACCTTGCAAGGGGCTGAAAGGCTGGCACAGACCAAGGCAATGCATCCCTCACTGGGCAAAGCGGATTTAGGACAGGGGGACACCCCAAAAACCCCGGACCACACATTCCCAAAGCCCCCAGCACCAGGACCTCGCCTTTGCCTTTTCTCTGCTGTTTCCACCTCATCCACGGGGAACGGAGGCGTTGCTGTGGCGTGGGTGGGATGGGAGCAAAGAGCAAAGTCCCCGGAGAAAGTGACCGGAGGAGAAGTGCCAGGAGCAGGGGCGGGAGGAGGCAGCAGCAGATACTTACAGGCTGTGAGCCATGGCTGTCATCTTCCCAGCAGGGCTGCCCTTCCCTGGGCTTTCCATCGCTTTCTCTTGGCAGGCTCTGCAAGGAGAGGGCACAGGGATCTGTGGGACCACCCCAAACACAGACTCACGTCCTAAAGCCACCCCCTCCCCACTCGGTGTCACCTCCCCACCCTGGAGACAGAAAGGTTTTGGGAAGGCGAGGTCTGGGCTGGCCAAGCAGCGTCCTGGTGTGGGGACAGAGCTGTCCCTCGTCTCCCCATTGTCCCCATGTCTTGGTGCCAGCTCTGCCCTCCTCCTGCCACCCTACAAATCAGCCAGAACATGGAACATACACAGACCTGTCCCCTGCTCTGGAGGTTCCACAGGGACAACCTTCCCTCAGCCCCAGCGGGGCTCTCCCAGCTCCCACCCCCTGTCCAGGCACCTCACCCTTGGCCTAAGAGCCTTCCCTGTGGATCTCAGCTCCCTGGGCAGTGCCTGGCTCCTGGGGTGGCCAGCAGGCCACCGAGTCCCCTGGCATGGTGGCTTTGGCCAAGGCTCTGGAGCGAGGCAGGGCAAGGGGCTGTCCCTCCTTCCCCGTCACTGCATCCTGCACACGTCAGGAGCAGAGTCCAGCCGGGGATTTGCTCCTGGCAAAGCCAGCAGAGTGCTGGCTCCTGGCAGGGAGTGGGCTCCAGGCACCCACCACGGTGCTGGATCCATCCATGGATTCACCAGGAGGAGCAGCAAGGGTCACCCCTCTGTTTTGCTTCTCTAAAATCCCAAATGCTGCAGTTTTGCTGCCTGGATGAGGCTACAAGGAGCCTCCTTGCTCAGGACAGCTGCTCCAAGCACCCCATGGGCCCCCCAGGCCCATCAGCAGCCAGGGAGGGAGGGGCAGCTCCAAAAAAATGGCATTTACAGGGTAAATTTACAGTATCCAACTGGAGCCAAGAGAAATCTTCAACCAGAACTTTGCAAAGATGGCAGAACCCAACCTTGGTGGGGGAACAGTGGGGACAAAAGGACACATTGGGATGTGCCACCACACTGGTGGGGAGCAGAGCCTGGGAAACAGCTGATACCAGAAGGAAGGGTCTAAAACAAGCAAAAAAGAACATTTTTGCACCTTCCATCCCTGCCCTGCCAAAGCAGCAGGGGCTGTCTGAGAGCCAGGAGTTTGGGGGGCTCTGGAAATTCCCTGCATGCAGGAATTCTCTGCCCCAGCTGGATCCCATCTCCCAGCCCTGGAATCAGCCACCTGACACGGCCAGGGTGACAGCTCTCCCTGCCATCCATAGGGCTGCAGAGCTCCAGGGAGGCATCACTCAGCTTATAAATATTTAAACCCAGAAGGAGCCGTGTACTCCTGTAAAACGCAACTCCTTGCACAAGCCCAGATCCCTTCACCCCAGCGCTGAGCTAATCAACATTTGGGGCTCTCCAGACGGATCTTTTGCAGCTAAAAACCAGGTCAGGGCGAAACTCAAGGTCTTGCTCCATCCGTGCAGGATTTCTGCACCCTCCAGCTGGGATATGCTGCATTTACCACCCCAGGGGTGCAGAAAGAGCTGCTGGGGTGGAATCACAGCCGAGGTTGCGCTTCCAGCTGTTCGTTCCCGACACTCCAGGCAGGTTTTGGGGGGCACAGCCGGCCCCACGCTCTGGGAGAGGCTGCAGCTGCAGCCTGGAGCACTGACAGGCTGCTCCAGGCAGGATTCACAGTTTCATACAGCATTAAGAGCTGCTGACGCCTCGTGAAAAAACTGTGAAAAGCTTCTATTTTGGGGAAAGTTCCTCTTATAACGGTGCATCCTGTGGCTTCTCTGTTTCCCTTTTTCTCCTGGTTTCTCTTGCTACGGAGAGCAGAGCAGAAAATAGGAGGATAATGTTGCCAACCAGCCTGGGCTCTTCGTCAGAAAAGGAAAATAACCCTCCAGGCCACCCCCAGCCAAGGAATTCATTCTCATGCCACACCTGGGTGGGGACCTGGGGCAAGAAGGGAGAAAATGGGACCCTCCTGGGACTTGTTTTTGGGCACAGAGTGTGACAAGGCTTGGTGGGGGTTGGATATTTCCTGATGAGGGGAAAATGCTGGTTTTGCTTGGTTTAGACCTTTCCCTCTGGTGTCAGATCTTTCCTGGACTCTCCTCCCCAGTCTGCTCCCAGCCAGTGTGGTGGCACCCATCTCCCACTATTCCCCCATTAAAAAATAAAAGGGATTAAAACATCAAAGAACCAGGAGTCTGTCTCCAAGCAACTGTCTCCAAGTAGGGATGGAGAGCAGAGAAGGAGAAGCTGAGTGGGGAGAAAACTTCTGGAGAGAGAGAGAGAGGGAGGGAACAGCAGGAAAAGAGGGACGTGGGGGTGAGAGCACTGAGGAGCAGGCAGGAGCCCCGGGGCAGGAGGATCTCCCTCTTTCCTCATCCAAGCCCTGGCTTGTGAAACAGCTCCGGGTTCCCAAAGGCACTTCCACACCCCGAGGGTGAGGGAGGCAGCGCTGCCTCTGCCCCTGCCCCTGCCCCGCAGGGCACAAAGGTGGGGAGGTGACCCAGACCTGGGTGGCTGCATGGCCGTGGTGGTGACCTGCCAGGAGAGCCCTGAGTGCCTTCATGGCTGTGCTGATCGCCTGCCAGGAGCTGCCAACAACTTGGACTGGCTGCATGGCCCTGCTGGTGACCTGCCAGGAGCCACCAACAGCCCTGGGTGGCTGCATGGCCATGCTGGTGACCTGCCAGGACAGCCCTGAGTGCCTTCATGGCCGTGCTGATCGCCTGCCAGGAGCCACCAACAGCCCTGAGTGCCTTTGTGGTTGTGCTGCTGACCTGCCAGGAGTCACTAAGAGCCCTGAGAGCCTTCATGGCCGTGCTGCTGACCTGCCAGGACAGCCCTGAGAGCCTTCCTGGCCGTGCAGCTGACCTGCCAGGAGCTGCCAACAGCCCTGACCAAAACAGCAAGCAGCGCCCAGGGAGAGCCGCTGGCTTCATCTCAGCTTTATCTCGGTTTTATCTCCCTTCCAGTGGGAGAGCGGGGCCAAATTCCACGTTGGAAAACTCCTTGCCCGCACATCTCGGTGTCTCCTCACACGTGGCTCTGCCTGAGCAGCCTCTTCTCTGCCCTGAGGGCCACCAGGGCACCCCATAGATCCCACACCCCAATTCCCGACAGCTCCAAGGGGTCGTGGGGGAAGGAGGAGCTGCGGGAGCCGCCTGCATCGCCCCTGGGCACCGGGAAAAGCCTCGGGGGCGCTTGGAGCCGTTCCTAGGGCAGATCCAGCCCTTCTCCCACACATCTCGGTGTCTCCTCACACGTGGCTCTGCCTGAGCAGCCTCTTCTCCGCCCTGAGGGCCACCAAGGCACCCCACAGATCCCACACCCCAATTCCCGACAGCTCCAAGGGGTCGTGGGGGAAGGAGGAGCTGCGGGAACCGCCTGCATCGCCCCTGGGCACCGGGAAAAGCCTCGAGGGCGCTTGGAGCCGTTCCTAGGGCAGATCCAGCCCTTCTCCCGCACAATTCCCCCATCTCCCAACTCTCTGAGGCTTTGCGTTCCCCCACAAATTCCGGCGCCCTCTCCATGCCCCAAGGGCGCTCCCGGGGCCGTGGGGGATGATTCGCTCCGGGTCTCCGGGGTTACCTGAGCGCAGCGCCCTGCTCTGCTCTGCTCTGCTCTGTCCCGCGGCTCTTCCTTCCCTCCTGCTCCAGCAGCCGCCTTCCCTTTCCAGGTGCAAACTAGCCCGGACAGGCAGCACCCATTTTTATACGCTCGCCCATGTGATCCAAACAAATGCCCTAGGGATGAGTTTTTGCACTGACACAACTCAAGGGGCTGGGACTAAAAACCTGTTGGACCACAATCCCAGCTCAACGGACAGGAATTTTCCACTCGGAGCCGTTCAGGCCAGCTCTGGCTGCGCCGGGGCCTGCGTCTCCCTGCTACCCCCCCCAAAAAAATCCCATTTTTTCCCCCTGCAGTTCCCAAGTCTTTCAGACTCGTTCCTAATTGTTTCCTCTACTACAGCTGGAGAAAACGAACCATGGGATGGTTCCACGGAGGAAGGGATGGATGGGAAATGTGAAGGAATATGTTTGAGGCACTGATTGCATCTAAATTCTGCAAAGCTTTTAATTTTCCCATGATCTGTGGGAAAAAACAAACAAACAAACAAACAAACAAAAAGCCCCCACAGCAGCAGATGGCAGCTAGGGTGAGAAATGGGGAGAATCCTTTGCTCCTGGAAAAGGAAACTGGCCTGGGAATAGCACTCCTGCACAGGTTGGAAGGTGATTTTGGAGCTGCCCAGCCTGAGCCCCCTGCTCTGAGATGTTCCTCAGGGATGCAGGGAAGGAATCAGGTCCCAGGTGAGTCCGTGTGACCAGAAATGGCCGGGATGGGAACTGGGAAAGAGAGGGTGAGCTCTGAACGGGTGAGTCAATGGGAACCGAGGCAGCAGCGGGGAAATGGCCACGGGCCACGGAAAGGAGGCACGAGCGTGACTCAGTGGGACCGAGCGGTGACTCCGTGGGAAAGGAGGGAGCCCATGGGATAATGGGGCAGCACCAAATGGGATAATGGGGCAGGAGGGGCCCCTCGAACGCGATCCTCTCGCTGGAGAGCGCTGGCACGGGAGCCAGGGCTGGAGCTGATCCCGATGGATTTGATAAGAGCAGGAACGTGCAGCTCGGCACACACGGGGCCAGCGCTTGCCTCACCTCCACCCGCACCTCCAGGGTGTTCTGGCCTCGCTGCAGGCACAGCTTTGCTCCGGCTCAGCTTGGGGAGGGAACTCGGGGGGATTTTTCCGCCTAATCTGGTGGCAGGCACTAAAAGGCCCCGTTTTGCAGGGTCACAGAGCGAGGGAAGCGTTCCCAGCCCGGAGCAAGGGCGGGTTTGCAGCCCCGTCTTGGAGCATCTGCAAATGGCCCCAGTCTCGCCCAAATTGTTCCCAAATGGTCGCCCTGGGGGGATCCCAGCCCTGGGGCTCTGCCAGAGCCGGCTGGGCACGGGCTCAGCCCTGGCACAGGGGATACTGGTGCTGGAAAGAGGGGTGGGTGGAAAAGGGAGGCCCGGCTGGCTGTGCTGGGGAGCCCAGGCTGTTTTCTGTCGCTTTGCAGCTCAGGGGTTTTTGGGGTGTAGAGGCAGCGACTCTGTGATCCTGCTGGTGTGGGGAACTGTAAATAGGGGAGATTTTGGGGTCCCCTTCAGAGCCAGGGGGCCAAGGGGCTGCGATAAAACATTTGGGCAGGGGAGAAGCTGGAAAATGTTCTGGAAAAGATGCTCACGCTGAAGGATATGGGAAGTGCCCTCACCTCCTTCCAGCCCCCAAACTGGTTTTGGGGCATCATGAGGGGGCTCAGGGCTTCCCAGGAAAGCACCACTGCTGGGACTCAGCTGTGAGCTCGTTAAAGCTCCACCAGCCCCTGCTGCAAACCAGTTAAACCCATTTAGGGAAGGGTTAAGCCAGTTCAGAGTGATTTGGGAGCCCATTGATGCAAAGGTTAATCTGGTATAAGTGCATCAACAGCGGGGATTTGAACCAATTTAACTGTTCCAGCTCCAGGTTTTCCCTGCAGGATTTGGGGAAGCGCCCAGCCTGTGCTGCCCTTCCTGCAGAGAGCCTTGGGAAGAGGGAGAAAACAAACCAGGGACGGAAGGGAAGAGCCTGCTGGAGGCTGAGCGTGGAACGCTGCCGTTCGTAGCCCAGCCGGGCTCCAGCGGTGCCCAGCTGGCACAGGGGAGCAGCAGGGTGGGCACTGCGACCCTCCCAGGCCAGCCCAGCTCGTGGGACCGGGCTGAGCCCGAGCTGAGTCAGAGCTCAGGATGAGGATGCTCCTTCCTCATCCCGGCTCCTCATTATCCCGCTGCCCCAGGGCTTTCCCACGAGCCTCATCCAGCCGGGCCCTGGCACCTGCGGGAGGTGTTTGTTTATTTTTTGCTGTCATCGCTGAAGGGCTGTAATCACAATTAGAGCGTCCACGAGGCACGGGGCAGAGATTCATCTCCTTTCCAAGGCCGCCGTGCTCAGGAGAGTGGGAGGGAAAGAGGAAAAAGGTGGAAACGCTTCTCTGCCGATCCCTGGGGAGAGCGGCGGGGTTGGCAGAGGTCACACCTGAGGGTTTCTCAATGCTTTCCCTCCGAGCTGCTGTCGCGTGTCGGTGTTGCAGCAATTCCCGGAGGCTTTTCCCGGCTGCAGGAGCCGGGAGTGGGGAGTGCTTAATGCAGGAACGTTCCTTAATGCAGGAATTCGGGAAGTTCCAGAGGGGCTCAGCGTGTGGGAACCGAGGGATGGGACGGGGATTGGGGCGGGCCGGGCCGGGCCGGGCCCGGGGATGAGAATCGGGAGCTGCCAGGCTGCGGAGCTGCTGCCGGAGGAGAAGCGGCTCCCGCACCGCTCTGCGCTGCCTTGTGACTGCGAAATGAATGTGCTTAATATAGGCCAAGTGAAAACATTCTGCCCAAAATAGAAGCCCTTCCCCAGAAAGCGCCGCAGCTCCGGCAGGAGCAGTCACAAGGTACCTGCCGAGGCGCAGGGGCTGTGCCAGGTGTGCCGCGCTGCACATCCCCTCCCCGCCGTCCCCAAGGTCACCTCCCCCGGCTGCAGCTCCCCCCGGCCCTCCCCCGACTGCCAGAGGAGTTCAGGGATGGGGATTTGGGCTGGGATTGGGGTGGGCTGCGGGGGTGATGGGGTGGGGGCCGCATCCCCAAATCCTGTGATCCCAGGGTGCTGCAGGGGATGGGATTGGGATCATTCCTGCTCCTGCTGGACCTGGGGTTTGGGATGGGAAGGGGGCGGCTCTGGGGGCTGCAGCCAGGCTCGGGGGGCTCGCTCAGCTGCGTGCTGTTCCCCAGAAATATCAGACATTCCTCTTCTGCTGCTGGAATACCCGGCTGTGTCAGAGGAGGGAGGGCGATGCCAGGGAGGGGTTTGGGGGTCACAGCAGCCCCAGGGCTGCTCTGCTGCTGGGTTTGTGCTGCACTGGCAGCTCCTCCTGTCGGGATCCGTGCAGCAGCCGAGCTGCTGCCAGCTCCAAAGGCAAAAAGCATCCTGGATCCCTTCCCTGATCCCACTGAGATTCCTGTGGGATCTCTGGGGGCTCTGAGCTGTCCCCTGCGCTCACTCCTGACCTTCCTGGTGACAAGGTTTAATCCAGCTCAACCAGGCACAGCTGCCAGCCAGGAAAATGGGCCAGGAGGGGCTGAGAGTTCAGCGCTGGAGCTTTGGCAGGTGTCAAGGGAAAAGCCAGAAATCCTCCCCTCTTAATCTCAGGCTGCGCCAGGGATCTGCATTCGGTGTCTAAAGCTCTGCTATTCCAGCCTGCGGCTCACAGGAGGGGTTTGGGCGGATAAATTCAACCCCCTCACTCCAGATTTTGCCCCAGCATCTTATGAATGCTGGAAAAACCCAAAATTCCCTTTAACACGTGGCTCAGCCGTTTTATGCTGTGGGGTCTTTAACCCCTGCCCCTAAAGTGGCTCTGGACAAACCCAGGGGAACTCCCAGCCCCATAAATCTGTCACATCCCTGAAATCCACTTCAAAATTCCCCAAGGAGCAGAGCCAGCCCCGCAAATGGCTTCAGATGCAAATTTATGGCAGCTGAAAATGCCACATGGAGCAAATTTATGGCGTGGCCTGGGCCAAGTGGGGTTTTTGATTCACAAAGCTCTTGCCCAGGGGCTTGGCCAGGACAAGGTGAAGGCGACCTTGGGGTGGTTGGCTTGGAGCAGGGACCGAGTTCTTGGCCAGAGAAGGAGGGAAATGTGAGGACAACCCATGGAGAAGGGAGATAAGGGGCACAGGGAGCTGGGGCACAGCTGGAGCTGCTGAGTGAGGAGAGAGGATGTGGGTTTTGTTTCCTTTTCTGATTGCTGGGCTTCCTGCAAGGCCCAAATTGAGGGAATTCCCCCGGCCACGAGGCTCTTGGCTTGGTGCTGCTTTGCTGCTTGGTATCAGCAGTGTAAATACATTTTTTTAGTGATTTTTCAGCCTGTAGGTGTTGGTTTTTTTTGGAGTCGCTCTGGTGATTTGCTCAGTGGACTCTGGGGCATGGAGGTGCCACCTGGAAAAATTCAGATTTCTTCCCAAATGAGAATAAAGTGCTGGATTATTGAAGGAAGATCTGATGCTTGTGGGTCGTGTTGGTAGCCCAAGGAGCATTTTTATTGCTCAGAAATAATTTTGCTTGTGAACAGCAAAATAAATCCTTGTTTTCCAGAGCTTTGGCTCGCTGGTGAGGAAGGATTTGAGGTTTTAATGGCTTCAGTGGTGACTTAAAAATTTTGTCCAGCCTGAAACTGGGAGCAAAGAAGCCCCCACGGGACTGGGGACACCAGGGCACGGTGTCACCTCCCTGTCCCTACAGGCCATTCACGCCTGGGGACAGCTGAGACATCAACAAAACGGGATGGGAGCAAGCTGAAAATTCCAAGAAAATGACAAAATGGCTTTTTTATGGAGCAGGGAGAGCAGAAACACCGGGGTGGGCGCTGGTTTATCTGGGTTTCACATCAACAGGAAGCCAGCCCCGGCTGGAGGGGGGGAAGTTCCAAACAATGCTTTCTTGGGAAGTGAAAACAAGATTTCAATGAACTTTTAAGTGAAACTCTGCTCGGGAAGTGACGGTTCTGCATTAAATAAACAAAGAGCTGGAGGCTTTGCACGTGTGGGGGAGCTCTGAGAGCTCCTCACTCTCAGCTGATGGTCATGGGGAACCTCGACAATTTTCTATTTTTGCCTCAGCTGGATCTTAAAGCTCCTCTGAGGAATATTGTGGCCCCTTGGCAGCGATGGGAGAGCGCCCATGTGGGATGTGCTGGGGGTTTTTGCCTCCTCTGCCCCCTCCTTTCCCTCTCAAAGCCCCATTTGTGGCCCCATGGCTCAGCCCAGGTGGAACTTGGCTCCCAGCTCGGCTGATTTGGCTTCCACGGGTGCTTTGTTGCTGTTAAAACAAGCCCCAGACTTCTCCCTCCCTTCCCTGCCTTCAGGTGGTTGCCTTTTATTAAGAGCTTTTTAATCTTTGATATTAACAGGAAAATAATTTCCTCGGCTACCTCTCTGTTTTGTCAGCTCTGAGAGGCTTTTGAGCAGCTTTTGGAGCTGTTTGCTGGGGATGCAAATGCAAAATATATTTATTTTTGTATCTGTATTTAGATATCGGCTCCCAAATGAATTGATGTTGGGACTGCAGTAATTTTATTCCGTTGATTCCTTCATTTGATTAATTAAATTAATTTTGTGCTGATTACTTTGAAAGCTCTATATTATTTATTATTTATTATTATTTATTATTTATTTATTTATTTATTTATTTATTTATTATATAGTTTTGTTTGGTTTGGGTTTTTAAATTTTTTTTTCCAGAATATTGGGAAATATCCCTCATGAAAGCTGGGAGAACTGAGGGGTTTTAAACAGGTTTTCAATGGTGTTTTCTACCCAAATTTTGAAGCACAAGGCAGCATTCTCTTTGTTTCTCATCCCAGCCTGGAATGAGGGGGGAATTCCTGGACTTCCCTGGGCTCTGAACATCACACCCAGCACAGTGCCAGAGGCTTCCCAGCTGGAAAAACCAGATTCCTGCAGTCCCACAGGGTTTAGTCAGGACAGGGAACCTGGGAACACCCTGGGGTGGCCGGGACAGGAGCTGAGCTTGGGTCTCATGCCCTGGAAAGGCTGACCTGGAAGAGAGGCTGGGCAGAGCTAAAGAATAAAGCAGGGATTTATTAAAAGGACCTCCTCAATGGGTCCACCTTGGGCAGCACAAGAGCCCAGCCAGGGCTGCACCCAAAATGAACCAAAATGGTCCCAAAATGAACCCAAAGTGAACCAAAATGCTCCCAAAATGAACCCAAGATGAACCAAAGTGGTCACAAAATGAACCCAAGATGAACCAAAACGGTCCCAAAATGAACCCAAAGTGAACCAAAATGGTCCCAAAATGAACCCAGGATGAACCAAAATGGTCCCAAAATGAACCCAAGATGAACCAAAATGGTCCCAAAATGAACCCAAAGTGAACCAAAATGGTCCCAAAATGAACCCAGGATGAACCAAAATGGTCCCAAAACGAACCCAGGATGAACCAAAATGGTCCCAAAACGAACCCAGGATGAACCAAAATGGTCCCAAAATGCACAACAGGCCATGGGGTCTCTCACTTTTATAAGTTTTGGTTCATCAGCACATTGGAGTCCATGGTCCAATTCCAGGTTTGTGTTACCAAGTCCCATCCTGGTTTTGTCTCTTCAGCCCACCTTGTTTGTGTTCCTGTATTGGTTGTCCTTGGTCCCCAGCTGGAGCAGGAATTGTTTTTTCTCCCTGCTCTGTGCCCAGAGCTCAGCATCCCCCAAAATGAAACCCAGACCCACACACTCAAGCAGCACAGAAACTGAAAAGTACAAAATCTCAAACCTGAGGTATCATTTCCCCCACCCCAGGAGCCGTTTTGACACCAAAGCTGCCTTTTCCTACAGCAGGATCCTCTCCAGAGGGGAAAATGCTGCCTGCAGCCTCTCCCAGGGATTTTCCTGCTTCTCCCAGGCACAAGCAGGAGGAGGAGGAGGATGGAGGAGGAGGATGCTGGTGGAAGTCACCCATGCCTGGGGTCAGATTTCCAGAAATGTGGCAGGGACAGCAAAGCCAGCAGCTCTGGAGTCACCCTGGCCTGGGTTTGGAGACCACAGGGGTTTAAAAATTAAATATTCCAGCGGTTTCCTGCCCCTCGGGAGCATCACACAGCAGAGGGTATCTGGCCCTGGCATTTTTCCATGGATTTTTCATCCTGGTAGAAGCTGGACAAGTTTCCTGCTGCCCTTTAAACTCTCTCCTGAGTGGAGAGAATACAATCTCTGTTTAAAAAACCAAATTTTTTTTATTAGGGAGGAAGTCATGGTTCATCTTACATAAGAAGATGAAAAATTGTAAAATTTTACATTTTTAAAAATGCTCCCATGAGTTTTGCTTCCTGAGCATCCCTGGGAGATCCCCATGCACCTTTTCCATTAGCAAAACCTTTTGGGCTGATTTTGGCTCTGCAAAGGGTTTTTCTCAGCCTCTGGAGACTGAAAGAGGCTTCACATGAGACTAAAAATAGAATAAAAGTTTTTAAAGTGTCTCTCTCATCTGGGCTTGGGGGGAAAAAAAAATCCCTGTTCTGAGTTCATCCCATTTTGGGTTCTTGCTGTTGTTTGGGGACTCTGCAGAGGGTTAACCAAAAAAAAAAACCCCAAAACACTGCAAAGGGTCTGGAGAGGATCCTGAGGCTGACCTGGGGCCATGGAGCTGCTCCAGGGCTGGAACCCCTCTGGATCCTGGGAGAGCTGGGGGTGTTCAGAGGGGAAGGGAAGGATCCAGGGAGAGCTCAGAGCCCCTTGCAGGGCCTGAAGGGGCTCCAGGAGAGCTGCAGAGGGACTGGGGACAAGGGATGGAGGGACAGGACCCAGGGAATGGCTCCCACTGGGAAAGAGGAGATTTGGGTGGGATATTGGGAAGGAATGAGCGTGGGGAGGGGCTGGGATGGAATTCCCAGGGAGCTGTGGCTGCCCCTGGATCCCTGAAGGGTCCAAGGTGAGTTTGGAGCACCCTGGGACAGTGGGAGGTGTCCCTGCTCTGGGATTTCCATCCCAAACCATTCCATGTTTTGCCAGGAGTTCCTTGCCCACATCTCCACCTCTCCCAGTGCCCTGCCCTGCCTCTTGCTCAGCTTCCATCCGCATCCCCATTTCTCCAAGGAAATTCTGCCTTCCTCACCATTCCATGACCACATTTCTGGGCATTTTCTGCTGATCACCAGCTTTGCCCGGTACTGGACACCCCGGATTTTCAACCCCCCCCCCATCCATGTGAGGATGCAAACCCCAAACCTGACTCAGCCCGGCATTCCTGGGAAAAGCCTGACTCACGTGAGCCCCATTTGCCGGCTCAGGGCTTTAATTACGGGCTGTGCCCATCTCGGCAGCGTGGGAACGGGAGCCATTAAGCCCCTAAAAGCTCCCGATCATTCCCAATCCATTAATGTTCCTAATTAGTTAAACCCGGCCGCCTCTTTCCCCTCGCCGGGCTCGCTCGTGTTCTCCGAGCGTGCAGCCACCGCTCCATTATGTAACGATCCCCTCGCTGCTGGAATCCCAATTCACACCGGGCTCTTCCCCACTATTATTTTATTTCATTTACTCGCATGTGCCTCTTCCCCGGAGCCCATCAGGCAATGGGCGAGCCGGGCAGACCCGAGTGGGGCTCGCAGCGCTCCTGACCAGCCCGAGGAGCTGCGGGTGCATTGGGGGGCAGCGCCCGGGGCCGTTCGGGGCTGTTGGGGCGGTTGCCGGGGGTTAAAAGCCGTTGGCAGAGCCGGAGCAGCTGCCTGCCCCTTCCCTGGGCTTTGGCTTTCGTTCCCGGTCCCTGTGTCCCTTCCTGCCAAGGAAACCATCTCCACGGCAACCTCAAACCTCCGGGCTGTGCCTCGGAGCTGCTCTGCCGTCCCCAGGACCCCGGTAAGTGGCTCTCTGGTGGCCCGGGGCTGCGAGGTTTGGCTGCTGGGCTCGGCAGGGGGGTGCGGGACCCGACCCCCTTGTCCCCTTGTCCCCGTGTCCCCTTCGAGGTTTAAAAAGGGGTGGCCAGAAGGTGGGAAAAGCGCTGGAGGGGGTGGCTGGGGCAGCCTTGGCTTGGGGACATGTCCTGCTGTCCTGGCTGGGTGCGTGTCCTCGCACGGACCACAGCCAGCCCTGATCCCGATTTTCCGTCGGGTTTGGGAGAGCAGCAGGTGGGGATGGGGATTCTGTCCCCTCTTGGTGTCCCCGGGATGGCTGCGGTGTCACCACGTGGGGACATTCCCGGGCCCACGTGGAGGGGAACAAGCGCCAGCCCTGTGGGAAAGGCTCCTCCGAGCTGGGCTGGGCTCGGGATTGCCTGGAAAAATCAATTTCTCCTGGAAAAGAAGAGCAGGAAAAGGAGTTCTGGAATAAATGGGATTAAAGTTGTGGAGCTGCAGGAGAAAATGATGGACAAGTGTCGGATTAGGTTCTTTTTTGACTCCGAGATGGGGTAACTGAGAGGTTTGCATCTGTTTGTGTGAAAAATGCCAATCACTTGTTTTTAGAATTTTAAAAGTTTAATAGTAATAAAATGGTTATAAAAATAGTAATATAATTAGAGTAATAAAAATTGTGACAATTTGGATTGGGACAATAGAAGACAATAAAAACAAAGAGTTACAGACAGTCTGGGTACCTCTTTCTGGGCAAAATAAACCCGAAAAAGGCCCCACGTTAACAGAGGATTAACCCTTAAAAACAACAGCCTGTTGCATATTCATACACGATGCATAAATTCCATTCAAACAAAGAATTCCGTCTGGGCAGTGTCAGCTTCTTCCTCTGAATCCTGATGGCTCTTCAGGGCTGAGCAAGGCAGGAAGAAATTTTCATTTCTTCTGATAATGGAGCAATGAATTCTCTTTCTCTGAAAGATTCAGGTGTCCTGTGGCTGCTATCTGGTGCAGGTACCTCATTCCTCTCTTTAAAAAATATCCCACATACATCGTTTCTGTTTTAACTACAAAAGTTCCATTTTAACTACAAAACTACATTTACCATCCTATTAAAATGTTAATACAGCACTACTAATCAATACAACATAATACATATAGTAAATATCTGCGTAGGGCCATATATTATGCACTTTTCACTTGTAAGCCTTGAGGTAAGAAACTTAGAAATACCATGGAATAGGACAGACTTTGTTGAGAAATATAACTAGAAACAAGTTTAAAGGATGGCCTCACAAATAAAACTAAATACTTTAGAGAAATAGAGCTGTGAAAGATGCATTATAGTAAAAGCCACGAGGAGTAATTCTAGATAATGAACTTGAAAGCATTTACAGTATGGCATGGCAAAAGCTGATAGGCCAAAAATGTATTGTATAATATGTATCTTGCATATATATGTATTATATATGTTATATATATTATATATATGTGTTATATATTGTATATATATAATATACAATATAGTATATTATATATTATATTTTCATTATTTTATTATTATATTATTAAATAGAATATATTATTACATATTTTATATTATTATATATTACAATTATTATAATAATATTATATTTTCATTATTTTATATATATTGTATATTTTTATATTTATATATATATAGTATGTTTTAATTGTAATTAAAAAATTGTTGGCTTCTGAGTGTAATGGTGTGAGTTATAACAATTGAATATATATAATATATAAAAAATAATATATATTATAGATATATAATATGTATGAATATATAATGTAAATATATAAATAAAATGTATGTAGAAATTGAATTATATCTGTATTGCCTCACCCTTCACATGACACTACAAACAGAATAAAAGGTTTTGAAGTGTCTCTCAGTTACCCCATCTCTAAATCAAAACAGGACCTGATCCTACAGACCAGGGCAGGGCTGGGGCTGGTTTGGGCTGGGGGTGCTGGCTCCCCCGGGGCTGACCCTGCTGTCCCCATGTCCCCAGGGCAGGATGAAGCTGCTGGGGGCCGTGCTGGTGGCGCTGTCCCTGCTCCTGCCGGGCGCCTGGGCCAGCGAGGCCTCCCGGACCTGCATCTTCCAGACCCTCAGCGAGTCCGACCACGAGTTCTGCAGGTGAGCCACGCTCCGGGGCCTCTGTCACTGCCACTGCCTTTGTGTCACCTCCTACCCGGCCTGGCCTGGCCTGGCCTGGCCTCTGTCACTGCCCAACCTGACCATTCCCTTTGTGTCACCTCCTACCCAGCCTGGCCTGGCCTGGCTTGGCCTCTGTCACTGCCCAACCTGACCATTCCCTTTGTGTCACCTCCTACCCGGCCTGGCCTCTGGCCCCTGCCTGTCCCCAGCCTGGCCTCTGTCCCCTGCCATTCCCTTTGGGTCACCTCCTGCCCAGCCTGGCCTCTGTCTCCTGCCTGTCCCCGGCCTGGCCTCTGTCCCCAGCCTGGCCATTCCCTTTGTGTCCCCAGCCTGGCCATTCCCTTTGTGTCACCTCCTACCTGGCCTGGCCTCTGTCCCCTGCCTGTCCCCGGCCTGGCCTCTGTCCCCAGCCTGGCCATTCCCTTTGTGTCACCTCCTGCCCAGCCTGGCCTCTGTCTCCTGCCTCTCCCCTGCCTGGCCTGGCCTCTGTCACCTCCCCAGCCCGGCCATTCCCTTTGTGTCACCTCCTGGCACAGTTCATCCCAGTGTCCCCTTGCTGTGAGTTTTGGCTCTTTTCCTCCTTTTCCTCCTTTCCTCCTTTTCCCTGGGTCTGGCATTCTCTGGGGTTATTCCCCAGCTGTGCAGAGGCTCTGGAAGTGGCTTTGGCAGCAGCAGGGATCTCAGAAGTTTTCCATGGAAAGCTTCAGAGGAAGGAGGCTGCTTTTCCATGGAATGCTGGAATGCTTCGGGTGGGAAGGGGTCCTAAAACCCATCCAGCTCCAACCCCAACTATCCCAGGCTTAAAACCCATCCAGCTCCAACCCCAACTATCCCAGGCCATAAAACCCATCCAGCTCCAACTATCCCAGGCCATAAAACCCATCCAGCTCCAACCCCAAGTATCCCAGGCCATAAAACCCATCCAGCTCCAACCTCAACTATCCCAGGCCCTAAAACCCATCCAGCTCCAGCTCCAACTATCCCAGCCTTAAAACCCATCCAGCTCCAACCCCAAGTATCCCAGGCCATAAAACCCATCCAGCTCCAACCCCAACTATCCCAGGCCCTAAAACCCATCCAGCTCCAGCCCTGACTATTCCAGGCCTTAAAACCCATCCAGCTCCAACTATCCCAGGCCCTAAAACCCATCCAGCTCCAACTATCCCAGGCCATAAAACCCATCCAGCTCCAACCCCAACTATCCCAGGCCCTAAAACCCATCCAGCTCCAGCTCCAACTATCCCAGCCTTAAAACCCATCCAGCTCCAACCCCGACTATCCCAGGCCCTAAAACCCATCCAGCTCCAACTATCCCAGGCCCTAAAACCCATCCAGCTCCAGCCCTGACTATCCCAGGCCCTAAAACCCATCCAGCTCCAACTATCCCAGGCCATAAAACCCATCCAGCTCCAACCCCAACTATCCCAGGCCTTAAAACCCATCCAGCTCCAACCCCGACTATCCCAGGCCCTAAAACCCATCCAGCTCCAACCCCAACTATTCCAGGCTGATCCAAGCTGGCCTTGGACACTTCCAGGGGTGAGCTCCTCTGGGGATCCCATCCCAGCCCCTCCCCACCCTCCCAGGAGGAATTCCTTCCCAAAATCTCCTGAAGAGCACACCAGGAGCACAGGAATTCAAATGTTCTTCAGCAGATTTAGGGAAGGAATTTCTAATCATAATCATTTATAATAGTTTATAATAATTCCCGTTCTCCCACCCTTTCACCCTGCCGGCATTCCCAACCCCATCCCAAGCCTGCCCTGGCAGCCATTCCCACCTCCAGGCTCATTTTGCTCCCTGCCCCCCTTTTCCAGGGGGGATTTGGAAATCATCTACCCCGAGGTGGGCGACGTGAGCTGCTCCTACATCCCCAAGTGCCACGGGTACCGCCAGAAGCTCAGCGAGGAGTGGGGCAAGCCCCGCGTCCGCTACCCCTGGGCCAAGAAGGTGAGGCCCCATTCTGCTTTTCCTGGGGTCAGGGGGACTTTAGGAGCTTTTTCCCCACTTTTCTTCATTGATTCAGGTGTTTGGTTGGAGGCTGAGCTGTGGATAAATGGAATTGCCTTTTTTTGTGATTTTTTTGTAATTTATTTAAATTTTTTTTTCCTACACTGTGGCCATTAAATTACCTTTTCTCACATTCAGACTTCTTTTACTACACTGAAAAAACTTTTGTATTTTTATATTTATATTTATAGTTCATATTATACTTTATTATTTGTATACTCTATTTCTATTTTATTTCTAATTTATTTCTGTTTTATTTCTACTTTATTTCTATTTTATTTCTGTTTTATTTCTGTTTTATTTCTATCTTATTATTTTTATATTTCATTATGTTTATATATTTCATGCTTTTATATATTTTTATATTTTTGCATTTCTATTTTTAATTTTATATTTTATATTTTTTCCTTTGGCCATTTACTAAATAATTATCTTTTCGTACATCATACCCATTTTACAGCTATTCCAGCCATGTTGTAGCCATTTAATGAATTCTTTTCACCATATCACCACATTTTCAATTTAGAATATTTGCTGCATTGTAACCATTATTTCTCCTATAAATGCAGTAATTTATAATTTCCCCTACATTCACTTTTAAAACAATTAATTAAATTTTAATATACTGTGACCATTTAAGTGGCCAGAGCATAGCAAAGCAATTAAGTTATTTTTTCCTGCTACATGTGGCCACTTTGTAATTTAATTTTTTGCTATTTGTAGCCTCCTAATGATTTAATTTTGTGCTCCACCACGGCTATTTTTAAAAAGGAATTAAATGGCCACAATGTAGGAAAAATAGGAATTAAGTGGCCAGAAGTAGAGAAAAATTTAATTAATTTAATATCTATGTTGTGGCCACTGAATATTTATAATTTTTGCTACATTTTGGCCATTTCAATTTAGTTTCCTCTACTTTGACCACTTAATTTTTGGTATATTCTGACCACTGGATTTTTTTTGCAGTCCATCGTGGCGGTTTCATTTTGTTGCCACAACTCAGCCAAAAAAAAAAAAAAAAAAAAATCAAAAAACCCAAAAAATTCAATCTGAAATTTTCCACCGCGGATTTTAATTTTACAAATTTTTTTTTAGTCAACTTTTCAAAGCCCTCCTGGCTTCGGGGTGGGATTTGGGATCCGCGATGGGATTTGGTATCGAGGGTGGGATTTGGGATTTGACATGGAATTTGGGATCGGCGATGGGATTTGGGATTTGCGATGGGATCGGCGTTGGGAATTGGGATTTGGGATTTGGGATGGGATCGGCGTTGGGATTTGGGATTTGGGATCGCGGGTTGGGGGGAATCCCGGTGCTGCTGTTCCCTCTCGCCACCACCAGGTGGCAGCATTGAACTGCCCGAGCTCCAGCACCGCCCGGACTGGGAGGAACTGGGATGAACTGGGAGCGCCGGGATCTGTGCTGAGCGTGCCGCGGGCACTGGGAGGGGACAATAAATGGGGTGACTATGGGGTATTTTAGGGGACACCCCGCGCCGTGCCCTGCTGTGATCCCAAACCCGTCCCAGGATGCAGCCTCGTCTCGTAGCGTTCCCAAATCCCGGCGGAGTCCTCGCTGGCACCCCAAAACCCGCCCTATCCCAATAATTTCTGTAATTCCCATGGCCAGCTCCAGCCCTGGGAGCTGCTCAGGGAGAAGTCAGCTCTGCTGGCGTTACCTCGGAGGGTGAACAATCCGTTTTTCCAGCTCTTCCCCCCCAGTCTGGGAAGTCTCTTCCCCCTGTGGATCACACGGTTGGAAGGAGAACTTTTCCCTAAAGATGTCTGATTCTCCAAAAAAAGCAAAACAAAACAAAAATCCCCCTTCCTGGCAGTGGCTGCTGCACGCAGACCCATCCCCGGCTTTCCAGGAGTTTGAAGTTTCCCAGGCATGGATGTGGGCAGTTGTTTTTCCTTTAATTTTACTCCTGGAAAGCAAAGCAGGGCCGGGAGAAGGGAGGGGACTCTCCGGGGATGGAACGCGGCTGCCGGCGGCTGTGGGAAGGATTTTGGGGAGCAGAGCCAGACCCTGCCAGGCTGTGCCAGTGGGATGCGGGCTGAGCGTCCCAGAATCCACAAAAAGCAGGGAAGGCTGAGCCGGGAGCTCGGGGGTGGCACCTGTTTATTTCGGGATGGAATTCCAGCTGTGCCTCGGGGGTGGCAGGTCCCCAGGGAGCCCCTGGCACGGGCGGCGGCTCCCGCTGGCACCGGGAGCGGCTCCGCTGAGGATTTGGCACCGTTTCCTTCCGAGACATCTCGGCACATCTTGCGCTGAGGCGGCATCTGAGGACACGGGGCCCCGCTGCCTCCCGAGCTTTGGGGTGGGTTTCTCCTCTGGCCTTCCCCAAAAATGCCTCCCCAGCTCTGCACAGCTGGGAATGATCCAGCTGCTGTGCCCAGAGTTCATTCTGCACGGCCTTAAACCTCCTCAGTTTTGGGGTTTTTTTTGATAGGAATATGCAATTTTTTTACTCCTGAACCCCTAAGGATGCTTTGGGATAATCTTTTTCCCTCTTAAGCTCACCCTAAATTGAGTGGGAACAAGAGCTGTGGCATGAGAGTTGTTTTTATGCTTTATGTGGGTATTTCTAAACCCAGGAAATTTGATTATTCCTAATTTATTCCCAAATGGGAGTGGGAAAATTTGGCAAAGCGAGGAGATCTCCATCTCCCTGTGGTGCTCCAGTGGGATGCTCCAGCTCAGTGATCCTGGATGGGGTGGGGAGGGCTGGCTGAAGGGCTGGAGATGCTTTTCCCATCCAAATCCGTGGCAGAAAATCTCGGGGTTTGAGGATGCAAACTTGTGTAGGAAGTGTCGGCTCTCTGTGGAACACTTTGTCTCTTCAAGAAAAACAACCACCAAAAAAGCCAAATGCGGAGTGTTTGTTTTTCTCTCTAGAAATATTTATCAGTTTTCTGAAAAGGGGGGGGGGAATGGGAGGTTTCCCATTCTTGTCCCAGATATTTGGGATGTGTTTGGGGTCACCTTTGTGCCCAAGGTCTGTCCCTGCAGCTCCTCAGGGAAGGGAACATCGATGGTTTGGGGTGAGGAGCTGGAAGTGGGGTGGCATCTTGCAAATTTGAGCTCTGACGGCAGCAAAATCTGGCCTGGGGGACTTCAATGCATCACTTTAGGGTGGATTTGAATATTTTGTCATGTTTAAACACTGAGCTGTCAAACCCAGCTTTATCAAACATCGATTTACTGCCCAAAAAAAAACCATTTTGGGGCAATTTTTAGTGCCATGAGGGCACCTGTTGTGTGTGGGGGCATCTCGGTGAGCAATAGGCTCAGGGAAGGGAGCCAGGGATGCACTGCCAGGGACAGGAGAGGGGTTCTGGATGGATGGAGACCCTGGAAAACTTTGAACTGCCCTGTCCTGGTGGGCAAAGATCTGGGAATATCTCTCTGGAGATCAGCCCTGGGATGTTCAGGATGCTGAATCCATGGGAGATGCAACCCTCAGATGTTCAGGATGTTCAGTCCATAGGAGATCAGCCCTGGGATGTTGAGGATGTTCAGTCCATGGAGAATGCAGCCTTGGGATGTTCAGGATGTTCAATCCATGGGAGATGCAACCCTGGGATGTTCAGTCCATGGAAAATGCAGCCTTGGGATGTTGAGGATATTCAGTCCATGGGAGAGATCAGCTCTGGGATGTTGAGGATGTTCAATCCATGGGAGATCAGCTCTGGAATGTTCAGGATGTTCAGTCCATGGGAGATCAGCCCTGGGATGTTCAGGATGCTGAATCCATGGGAGATGCAACCCTCAGATGTTTGGGATGTTCAATCCATGGGAGATGCAACCCTGGGATATTCAATCCATGGGAGATCAGCCCTGGGATGTTCAGGATGCTGACTCCATGGGAGATCAGCCCTGGGATGTTGAGGATGTTCAATCCATGGGAGATGCAACCCTGGGATGTTCAGGATGTTCAATCCATGGGAGATCAGCCCTGGGATGTTCAGGATGTTCAATCCATGGGAGATCAGCCCTGGGATGTTCAGGGTGTTCAATCCATGGGAGATCAGCCCTGGGATGTTGAGGATGTTCAATCCATGGGAGATCAGCCCTGGGATGTTGAGGATGTTCAATCCATGGGAGATCAGCCCTGGGATGTTCAGGATGTTCAATCCATGGGAGATCAGCCCTGGGATGTTCAGGATGTTCAGTCCATGGGAGATCAGCCCTGGGATGTTCAGGATGTTCAATCCATGGGAGATCAGCCCTGGGATGTTCAGGATGCTGACTCCATGGGAGATGCAACCCTGGGATGTTCAGGATGTTCAATCTGTGGGAGATCAGCCCTGGGTTGTTTAGAATGTTTGATCCATGGGAGATGCAACTCTGGGATGTTCAATCCATGGGAGATCAGCCCTGGAATGTCCAATCCTCACTGCAAAACTCTCCTGAGCACATCCCAATCCTCCTTTGGGTCCCACTGCACAGACCTGACCTCCAAACCCCAAACACTCCAGTACCCAGAGCACCTTCCCAAAATCCCCAACCCGGGAGCTGCTGGGGGCCCTTTCCCAGCCCAGGGAAGCAGGAGAACATCTGGGAGGACGGGAAACGCGGCCTCCTTGTCCTGCCTCGATATTGCTTTGCTCAAGCAAAAATAAATTGGAAAAGAAAATTGGCCCTTGCAGCAATTTGGGGCAGTTTCTCGATTGTGCAGCGTGGCAAAGCCCCCGACGGTGATGGATCGCTGCATTAACCCAAAGCTGCGTCCCCTGATTCCCTTTTATTACCACTCGTGGTGGCAGACAGAAAAACAGATTACACTGGAGATCAAATCGATAGGAACTTTATTTACTGGCCTTTTAAAAACATATTTCTGGGCTTTATAAAAACATACGGCAGATGCCAGGGATGGGCCTTGTCTCCTTGTTAAAAAGCAATTTACCTGTGCTGGAGCTGCTACCTTTTACCTGCTCCTCCAGATTTGTTTTCATCCCAAGCTTTGACAACTTCCTTAGAGGCTTCTTTAGGCCATGCCATCACTTTTTTAGGATACAGGAAGGAATTGGATTTTTTTTTTTTTTCACAACAAAATCTAGAAATAAAGTGTTTTTCTCAGGGTTTCTACCCCAAACTCAACTTTTTAAAACTTGTTTTTGCAAGCAGCCAATTTGCACATCTCTGAGCTCAGCTCCTTCCTGCTGCTCCTCAGCTCTCTGGGATAAAGACATTTCCAAGCTGGGATGAAATGGGGCCGGGGAGGCAGCTGGAAAATCCCCCCCAGCTGTGTGACCCATGGGATGGGACCCTCAGGGCTGCCTTTGAGCTTTCTGTGCCTAAACCTGTGACCAGCACCCAGGGCTGGGCCTGTGGGGCTGGAGAGGTCCTGGGAATTGGAGCTGTGCCCCTGGGAATGGGAGCCCAGGGAGGGAAGAGCAGGAGGAGGAGTTTCTCCCAAGAACCTGCAGAAAATCCACTCTGGTTCTTTTCCCCTGATTCTCCTCCCCCTTTTGTGAAGCACTTGGTGGCCTGGCTGGGGACAGGCCTGGCTTGGGACAAGCCTGATTCATAAAGAGTTTTGTGTTCCCATTATTTGGGCACTCATTTGTGTGAAGAAATTCATTTCTTTTAACAAAGGCAAGGGCAGCTTTGTTCCATCTCCTCCCGGGATGTGCTGCAGGGGTGGCAGGAGGGGACGTGCAGCTGGCTGGGGAGGGACCTTTTTGTGGCACTCGGGTTCCGTGCCCGCCTTGCTGGAGAAGATGGTTGGAAGCAGAAGATTTCTGACAGTTTGTGTATCCCTGCTGGCTCATGGAGCCGTCTGGAGCTGAGGAGCCACCAGCATGGTTTTCTCCCTCTCTCAATCCTGTCTGGGCTCCTCAGAAACAATGGCCCAACATTCCTCGCCGCTGCTGTCAGCCGAGATTCCCGGGATGAGCCCAGGCCCCCGGTGATGAGCCCCTCCCTGCTGGGTTGGGTTCCCATGCCCTGGGATGGCTCTGTGGCATTCCAGCACCCCCGAATTCACAGGGGGAATGGTGTGAGGGATCTCAGCTTCCACAGGGCCTCTTTGAGGGCTTTGGAGCGGGGTGGCAAAGCCGAAATGAATGTGTGTGCTGAGGGCTCTGCGTGCTGCCTCAGCCCTGTCCTCTGCTGACCCCGTGCCACCGTTCCACGGGGGATTTATTGGGATGTGATCCCTCCGAGCCAAGCACTGCTCAAATTCCCATCCTTTAGGGGAGCAGGAAGGTTTTTCCCCTTGATGGGAACGGCTGGAGTGGTTCACCAACATCACAGGGGTGTTGTCCTCCACTGGGCCCTGGTGCCACCGGAGGGGACCGGGGGGCAGCTGGTGCCACACGCCAGGAGAGCCTGGTTCCATGAGCAATCCTGGCAGGAACGTCACTTCACATCCATCTCCTGACCTGCCCGTCCTCTGGACCTTTAACCACCCCGGACAAACATCATTGCCCCGAAGGGGGAGGCTGGGCAGCACCTCCAGGTCATCCCCGTGCCTCGGCATCCCCTGCTCGCTCCTCGTTTTCCGCAGCAAAAAAAAAAAAAATGTTTGAAGGCGCCGCTGATTTCTCCCTTTGATCCCTGTAAACACTATACAGTAATCAAAGTTTAAGCTGCTTTGGGTGAAATAATTGCTTAACAATCATATAAGACAAAGTGATTCAACAAATGACAATTAGGACTTGTGATCTACAGAACAGATGCATTCAGTGTAGCATATTATAATGTGCTAATAGGAGATTGACAGCACAATAATAGGAGAGAACAGCCACTCAGCCTATAATTCCCAACCAAATGTGAGGCTGTCCACAGAGCTCAAATCCGAACAGGCTGTAAAATTAGAGGTAAGAAGGCACAAGTTTCACAAAGACTCATTAGCAGGTTGGCTGTGAATTTCCAAGGAAGGGGGGAAAATTCCTGCTGGAGGATTTACTCGCGAAAGGAAGGAAGGGGAGGGGGGGAACCTCAACCTCCGCACGTCTTTACGCTGGGAATGAGTAACCTCGATCACACTGGGCTCCAACAGGCTGGAACTGTTGCCGGATGCCAGCCAGGCTTGGGAGCAGAGGGCGGGTCCGGGCTCGTCCTGCGGGGGATGCACCGAGCAGACCCCGGTGTGAAGGACCAAATGAAATGAGGATTGATATGAGCACGGAGCTCCACCGGGCGTTCCCGACGGGAATTGGGCACTTCCCAAGCCTTAAATGATACTGATGGGTGACAGGGGCACCCTTTAGCCCTGTCCATGGCAATTAAGGCTTGTGCTTTCTCTTCTCTGTGGGGACATGGAGGGATGGGGACGTGTGCGGGAGTGGAGCTGTCAATCTCCACAGCCCTGGCACATGCGGAGGCAGGAGCTGGGATCCATCCCTGAACCCCTCCACACCCCGGGATAACATTCTCTGTGTGCTGCTCTCTCCTCTCTCCTTCCTTCCAGAGAGATCAAAGGAACTTAAAATTCCCAGCTCTGGTGACAAAACAGATTTCAGCTCGTCTCGTCCTTCCCGTGCCCCGCGCACGTGTTCCACCAATGTGGAATTTGGCCATATTTTATTATTAAATAAACATGCCAGAAAATGCACTTTTTGTGCATGGGGGAGGATGAGAAGGTTTGGTAATTAAAACTTCCATCCATCAACGCTTTGCTCCCAGAGATAATTGTGTGGCTCCCGCAGATGGATGTTTTGTATGGAATTAACCAGTGGGAATTGGTGCTGCTGTGTCTGAGGGGATGGGATGTGCCAGGGGCTGCCCAGGATTCCAGTGGAACATCCTGGGGAAGGTGTGATCATGCTCTGGTTGGGAATTTGTTGGGAATTTTGCTTTTTTGTCTCAGTTTTTTGCACAGTCAGGTGCTTTAGATCCACTTCATTTTCACCTGCAAATCCCAAAACTGCAGGGATGCACCTGTCAGGTGGGTCTGGCATAAAAAATATAGATTTTACGTGAATTTTATTAATTGCAGAGCCAAACTGAGTTATAGAAACAGATAAGTCTGTTGAAAACAATATGATTTTTCTTTCCCCTTGCCCCATCTTTGGATTTTCCTGGCATGCCCAGCCTGTGATGTGCCAAGTGTGGGTGTCGTGGGGCACTTGGCATTTCAGAGCCTTTAGCCAAGGTGACACTGGAGAAAAAGCTGCAAAGATCCCTCCCCTCATCCCCTCTCCAGGATTTATTTTTGAGGAGACCCTTAGGAAGTGCTGCCCCCGCAGAGGCTGGAGCCCATCTGGGTTTCAGAGCTTCCACGGGGTGATCGATGGCAGATCAATGAGCCCCAAGGGGACCTGTCACCCTCGTGGTGTCTCCTGACATGCCCCGGACCCGCCTGGGCTGTTTCAGAAGGAATTAATGGCATTTTGGGTGGGCAGGAGGGTTTACAGCAGCAGGCAGGTTCCTCCCGATGCTCCTGGCGCTTGAAAATGGAATTTGCGGGGTTTGGAATTGTCTTTAATTATGGGGGAGCTGGGTATGGCTCCCCTTCATCTTCCTGGCATCCTCCTCATTCTCCCAGCTCCTCCTGATTCTGTGGAGCTTCTCTGCTCCGGCCTTGGACATTTTTTGGGCTGGGAAAGGCTCCAGGACCTCTGGAACTCTGGGCTGGGTGTGCTGGGGGGGCCTTTGCTCCGTCACTCTCCCCACTCCAGGCAGGTGTTGCTCTCCCCGATTTTCAGAGGGCTCTGGGAGCGGCCAGGCTCTCCTGGCTTTCCCTGGGATGTGACAAGCTGCTGGATACAGGCTGAAAAATCTGGGAATTGGGAATTGCCAGGTGCTGGGTGGAGGGCAGCGAGGTGTGGGAGAGGTGTTTGCCTGGCAAACACACCCTGACCCTGCTGCCACCCTCCCGTGGGATTATCCAAGCATCTCCCAGCCCGGCTCTGGCATCTGGGATGCCTCGAGCCTGCTCCGAGCCCGAATTTTGGCAGCAGATGCCCCCAGGCAGCCCTTGCCAGGTCCCTTCCTGGCAGGAAATCCTGCTCTGTCCTGCTCTGCCGCTCCAGCTGCACTTCCCAAACATCACCTCCCACTGCAGGGAGCATCCCGGGGAGCTCAGCCCCAGCCCTGGGCTCGGAGCATCATTCCCGGGAGCCTTCCCTCCTCCCCTGCAGCCTCTTCCCCGGTGCCTCCCCGCCAGCACAGGAGCCTTTTTTCCATGGATGAGTAATTCTTCCCAATTTGGGGGCTCCTTCCTGCGCTGTAACAACCCCGAGCTCGCCTGCCTTTTTCTTTTTCCAGCTGCCATCTCCAGCAGAAATTCCCCCTTTTTTTCTTTTTTTTTTTCTTTTTTTTCCCCGGCAGGAGGGGAGGGGCTGGGAGGAGGGGAGGGGGGGGATCTCGGTTATACAATCCGGGGTTGGGGCGACTATTTTGGATCCCTCCTTCCTGCCTCCAAATTGCAGCTCCGAATGTGACAAGTTACAAAACACTTGAGTCATTTCTCTCTCTCTCTCTCTCTCTCGCGCGCGCGTTGCCTTTTTCCCCCACAAGGGTTTGGGTTGGTTTAAATGGAGGAAAAAAAAAAAAAAAGAAAGAAAAAAGCAGGATGGGGATGGGGATGGGGATGGGGATGGGGATGGGGAGGGGGGAAAAGGCGGCTCCCAGCCCGGGGGGCTGCGGGCAGCCCCCACGCAGGGGAACTCGCGGGGCTGTTTATGTAAGATGCTCATGTTCTGCTGAGCTGCAGCGAGAGCTGTTGTCGATTCCCAGGAAAACCCACGGCTGCCCACGTAGGATCTCCCGAGCAGGGTTGTGTAACGGGGAGCCAGGCAGCCGGGGGGGGGTCGGGGGGGGTCGGGAGATCCTGCCTGGGGAGGGGGGAAAGCAGGGATGGCTGCGTTGGGAGGAGCGGGAAAAGTCCGCGGTGCCGGGGAAAATGCGGCTGCTGGGATGTGCTGCGGTGCCTCAGCAGGAGGTTTTGGGGTGCTCTGGGCTGCTCTCACCTCTCAGCACAGATCTGGAATTAATTGAGTCACTGGGTGACTTCCCAGCATCCCTGTTTCCTTTGGATCTTGGGAGGAAAGGGATTTTTGTGATGAGATTCAGTGTTGGAGTAGAAGAAAACATCAGCGATGGTTTGGTGGAGGAGGTGGCCTGATCCTGAGCGCTCCTGGATCGTCCCAAGGGGAGGTTCAGGTTGGATTTCAGCAGGAATTTCCCTATGGGAAGGGTTGTTCAACCTTGGAAGGGGAGGTTTGGAGTTCCCATCCCTGGGGGTGTGCAAGGAACACCCAGATGTGGCACTCAGTGACAAAGTGGGGATGGGGCACAGCTGGGACTCGGTGATCCTGGAGCTCTTTTCCAACCTGAATGATCCAAGGATTTGGGAAAAAATCCCTCCTTTCCCACTGTCCCCCGTGGATCTGCACCACCAGCCTCAAAACCCGAGGGAGAGGCTCCAAACCAGCTCTGCACCCCACCAAAATCACCATTTCAATGCTTTTTTCCCTAAATCCCAAAAATCCGGGAATGCTGGTGGCTTGTGCTGCTCCAGCCCGTGAGGAGAGGAGCCCTCTCGAGGTGCTGGGATGGGAGCTGCATGTGTTACATTTTTATCCCTATTTATTCATGCAGAGCCGAGGCGCGGGGCGAGGCGCCCTGCTCGGGAGCTCTGCTCTCCATGAGAAGGCTCCTTCATTTACATCCTCCCTCCTTCCCCACAACTGAACTTATCCCAGTTATTTTTATTCCTCATGTGTATTTTTTTTCCATTAAAAAAAAAAAAAAGATTGGGGGAAGGGGAGGAGAAAAGAAAAAAAAAAAACCCAAAAACCCAAGCATCACCACCCGTCTAAATTCACCTTATTTTTACTTCTATTAAAATTTCCCCTCTGGAATTTTGATAAGCCAGAAAAAAATGAGGCACATGAGAGAGCTTCACCTGAGGGGAGAGCCGAGGCCCGGGGATGAGGGGGAGGAATGTGTTTTGGGGCAAAGAGTAAGTTTAGAACTATTTTTCTCTTAACTGGAGCACTTAGCTGCACTGCAAGCCATTCATCTTGTGCTTTAATAACTCATTCTCCCTGTGAGATGGGATATCACAGCCCTGGATATTGCTTTTCTTGGGATCCAGGATCAAAGATGAATCTGCTTCCTCTTATAAAATACGTTTTCATTGGGATTGAAATAGTTTTCTACACCCTGATTTTCCCCTGTATTCTGGGTGTTGAGCTCTTCTTTGCCCCAAATCCCCTTGCTGGCCTGGTATTTATTCATTTCCCTTCCCAAACGATGGAAACACAAATTCCCTCATTTCCCCCCATCCCGGGGGAGCTCCAAGTGCTGCCATTTGCCTCGGGCTGTCTCTAATCAATCAATAAATCAGATATTTGTGATTTATAGAGGATATTTTACATCCTGGGGTCTCCCTTGCTGTTGCATTTTTGGGGTGCCACGGGCTTTGTGACAATTTTATCCTTTTCCTGCCACTTTTTAATCAACAATCCATCCCCTGGAGCAAACATTTCCCTGTGCAGCAGCTTGTGCTTGTCCCCTGGGGGTGTGACGAGTGTGCAGGGCCTGGATTGCGGGCTGGGGAAGGAGGCTGGCAGCGTTCGGAATCCTGGAAGGTTTTTTCTGGGAGCAGAGGGAGCTCTCGGCTCGCGACTCCGCCGCTTTTCCCGGCGCCGCCTCGCCGGGATGAAAAAATCCTGAAACAAAACTTCTCCCTTTCATGTTCCCCTCGGCCCGACTGTCTCTTAACTACGCATTTGATCTCGGCATCTCCGCGAGAAGGTTCAGAGCCTGATCGGGAATGAATGGGAAGCAGGAATTAAGCAGCGGATCAAAGCGTGGGGAGCGGAGCGCGGCGGTGGCCGGGGGGGGACGCGCTGTGGTGGCACCGAGGGGACACGGGGGACACGGCCGGGTGGCAGCTGCCACCCAGCACAGCCCGGGCACACGGGGTCAAGCGCCGTGACAAGAGGGGGGGGTCACCTCCTGTGGCCGGGGCTCCAGGGGCTCGTGGCTCTCTGGCTCCAGGGGTTTTCCAGGGTTTGGGAATGCTGGAGGCAGCCGCGCTTCACGCACGGATGGGAATTCCCTCGTTAAACAAATATTTGGTGAGTGGGGAGAGGAGGGGAGGCAGCAGCGCTGTTGAGGCCCTCAAAATGCTGGGTTCCCAAAATACTGAGCCCCCCCAAAATGCTGCACTGCCCCAAAATGCTGCACTGCCCCAAAATGCTGCACTGCCCCAAAATGCTGCACTGCCCCAAAATGCTGAGCCCACCAAAATTCTGGGGTCCCCAGAATGCTTCATTCCCCCAAAATGCTTAATTCTCCCAAAATGCTGTCCCCCAAAATGCTGAGCCACCCAAAATGCTGCACTGCCCCAAAATGCTGAGCCCCCAAAATGCTGCACTGCCCCAAAATGCTGAGCCCACCAAAATGCTGAGCCCACCAAAATGCTGAGCCCCCAAAAATGCTGCACTCCCCCCAAAATAATGGGCCCCCCAAAATGCTGCACTTCCCCAAAATGGTGCACTATCCCCAAATGCTGAGACCCCCAAAATGCTGCACTGCCCCCAAATGCTGAGCCCACCAAAATGCTGAGCCCCCAAAAATGCTGCACTCCCCCCAAAATAATGGGCCCCCCAAAATGCTGCACTCCCCCAAAATGCTGCACTATCCCCAAATGCTGAGACCCCCAAAATGCTGAGCCCCTAAAATGCTGGGGTCCCCAGAAATGCTGAGCCCCCAAAACGCTGAGCCCCCAAAATGATGGGGTCCCCAGAAATGCTGAGCCCTCCGAAATGCTGCACCCCCCCCAAAATGCTGAGCCCTCCAAAAATTCTGACATCTCCAAAATGCTGAGCCCCACAAAATACTGCAGACCCCAAAAATGCTCAGCCCACCAATTGCTGAGGCCCCCCAAATGATGAGCCCCACAAAATGCTGCACTCCCTCCTCAAAATGCTGAACTCCCCAAAATGTTGAGCCCCCAAATGCTGCAGACCCCCAAATTGCTGAGCCCCCCACAAAATGCTGAAGCTCCCCAAAATGCTGAGCCCTCCAAAATTCTACAGAACCCAAAATGCTGCAGCTCCTTGAGATACTTCAGCCCCCAAAATGCTGCAATCCCTTAGGATGCTCAGCCCCCCCAAGATGCCCCAGCCCCCCCAAATTCTTCACCCCCAAAAATTCTGCATCCCTTAAGAGGCATCACTCACAGCCTAGAGGAGGACAATGACAGAGCTGGGATTACCCTGGGGTGGCAGCAGTGTCTTGCACCCACCAGATTTGCAAAATCAGAGTTTTTCTCCACTTAAACTGTTAAATTCCTGTCTGGACCTGGCTGTTTTGGGGGGATAATCCTGGATGGGAACAGGGGGCACGTGCTGGGCCCTGGAGTCAGGATTGAGTTGGGACTTTGCCCTGGTTTGTGGGGCAGCTGCTGGACCTCGTCCCCTCCTCGCTGCTCCCAGGAGTTCTCCCTCCTCACAGAGGGGCAGGTCACAGCAGCCTTGGGATTTGCCAGATTTCTTCCAGCTGGAGTGAAAAGCCTGGGAATTTGGGTGGAGAGCTGGCCATGAGGGAGATCAGGGCTCCTGGTGGCTGGGAACAGGAGCAGCTTGGCTGCTGGGTTGTGGTCAGTTTGGCCTTTTCCTTTTCCTTTTCCTTTTCCTTTTCCTTTTCCTTTTCCTTTTCCTTTTCCTTTTCCTTTTCCTTTTCCTTTTCCTTTTCCTTTTCCTTTCCCTTTCCCTTTCCCTTTCCCTTTCCCTTTTCCATGGGGTATCCATGAGATGAGCTGGTCCACAAGAGGCTGCTGGCAGAGGGAGCTGCTGTCTGGCACCTTTCCCTTTGGAAAGTGAAGGAATGTTTGGCAAAGTGGACTTTTGTTACCTTTTGAGCTTCTCTTGTTGGCATGTCACTGTAGGGACAGAGGAGAGATGAGCAAAGCCACTCTGGCCCCTGCAGTGACTGCAGCCTTCACACACATGGTTTTCCCAGCAAAATCCAGTATTTGGGATAGGGATACCTGCAGGTGGATGGGAGAATCCCTGTGGGGTCCCCACCTGAGCAATGCCACCCATACCCCACCCAGGCACCCAGAGTTTAAACCCTAACAGACACCATCTTTCCAGGAAAATCCTTTATAAACCATGTAACCACCTACATCCAGGGCAGGAATTGCACTTTTCCCAAGGGCTTGAGGCCACAAGGCAGAGCTGTGGCCAAGGAAAGTCTCAGCCTCCTCTTTGCACACCTCAACACACCAAAAAACCTCCTCCACGAGGCCAAGCGTGCAATTAAAACCCCACTACGCGCACACACAAACCCGTGGCAGCCTCCAAACAGTGAATTAAACGAGGATGAAAGGCAAATGCCAGCTCTGGCAAAACCCTAGGAAAGGAGCCATCAGCTCTCTGCAGCGTCCTGGGAATTTCAAACCACGCCAATGGAATTTGGCCGCTCCATTTCATTCGCTGTCAATCAGCGTCGCTGCTACTGATGCTTCCTCCTCGTTTGAGATTCCCCCATTTCTTTTGGCGATGCCCAGAGCGCAGTTGTATCCCAGCCAGGCAGCCCTCACCACCAAGCGATTAAATCAGCGGGAAAAAACCCAGGAGAGACGTCTCCTCTCAGACATAATAGTAAAACAGGGGGTGGCAGGGATGGGAGGGGGGCGACGGCTCCGGGTCTATTTCTGCTCTGATGTGTCCTGGCGCCGCCGGAGCCTTCCCCGGGTGCTGAGCTGTGCTGGTGATCACCGGCTGCAGGTGGCAAAGAGGGATGTGCAGGGAAGGCTTCTGCACCAAGCTGGGTTTTCCTGGTGTTCCAAAGTCCCTGGCTCTGGGGGTTGGTTCTGTTTTGGGGCCTGTTTTGGGTTCTGTCCTGCCGCAGCCGTGCTGGGTTCCTGTGGGTGCTGTCGCTGTCTGGAGGGATTGGGGTGTTGGGGAATGTGAGCGTCACAGCAGCGCCTGAGCATTCTGACATGCAAGGGTCCTGATCCCTGAGCATCCTGATCGCTGAGGGTCCTGATCTCTGAGCACCTTGATCCCTGAACATCCTGATCCTTGGACATCCTGATCCCTGAGCATCCTGATCCTTGGACAACCTGATCCCTGAACATCCTGATCCTTGGGCATCCTGATCTCTGAGCATCCTGATCCTTGGGCATCCCTATCCTTAGGCATCCCAACACCTGAACATCCTGATCCATGGGCAACCTGATTTCTGAGCATCCTGATCCTTGGGCAACCTGATCCCTGAGCATCCTGATCCTTGGGCATCCCAACCCCTGAACATCCTGATCCTTGGACATCCTGATCCTTGGGCAGCCTGATCCTTGGGCAACTTGATCCCTGAACATCCTGATTCTTGGACATCCTGATCCATGGGCAACCTGATCTCTGAGCATCCTGATCCTTGGGCATCCTGATCCCTGAACATCCTGATTCTTGGACATCCTGATCCTTGGGCATCCCGATCCTTAGGCACCCCAACCCCTGAGCATCCTGATCCTTGGCCATCCTGATCTCTGAGAACCCTGATCCTTGGCCATCCTGATCCTTGGGCATCCCCACCCCTGAACATCCTGATCCCTGAACATCCTGATTTCTGAACATCCTGATCCCTGAACATCCTGATCCCTGAACACTTGGCCCCTGGGCATCATGATACTTGGGCATCCTGACCCCCGAATATCCCGACCCTTGAACATCCTGATTTCCAAGCATCCAATCCTCTGAGCATCGTGACCCCTGAGCACCCTGGCTCTGAGCATCCCTCTCTCCAAGCATCCTGACCTCTGAGCATCCCAACCCCCAATCATCCCAGCCTCTGAGCATCCTGACCTCTGAGCATCCTAACTCCCAAGCATTCCATCCTCCAAGTCCCCCAGCTGTTGAACATCCTGCCCCTCCAGCATCCTGCCTCCAAGCCTCCCTGGCCCCGAGCATCCTGGCCCCATGCCTTCCTCAGGGGCAGCTTCCTCCCAGCCTCTAAAATCAAGTGCTTTAATAACAGGCTGTAAAAGGACCATGGAGAGAGGGGGGAAATAATTGTGTGATTCAGGGTTATCAGTTCACAAAGCGTTTCCTGGCCTGGATTTGGCCATTCCCAGGATAAAACTGAGTGATGAGGGCTGCCTTAATGAAAATGCCTGTCCCTAGGAGACACCAGTGTGACCATTCTAACCCTGTTGTGTCCGAGTGCTCCTGAACCCCTTTTTCCTGCAGGAATTTGCAGCAGCAGCATGACCCTGGCTTTGTGTGTGTCAGTCCTGGGCTGTTGGAAGTTACTTTTATTTGTTTTATGGTTGTTTTAATTTCTTTTTAAGGATTTTATGTTTAAACATAAAGATTTAGGAAATCCCACACTTCTCATCACATCCCTGGGGCAGCTCCAGCCACTGCCACCATACCTGGCTGTGTCCCGAGTGGCAAAGCTGGGCTCAGATCCCAGCTTTTCCCACACAAAACAAAACCTCTGGGGCTGCGAATCCTAAACTTGCCATCCCAGAGGACCATCCACGAGTGGCTGCACATCCGGGCTGGGGAGTGACGGCTCTGGGGGGGTTGTTTGTTTGGGAAACAGGATCAGAAATAAGCCCTGGAGTTGTGGTGTGGCCCCAGCACAGGGCTGGGCCAGCCACTGCTTTTCCATTCCAGAAATGTCACTGAGTCACGAATGACTCAGAATTATAATGGGAGACATTTCCAACCCTGTGCATGACTCGGAGACGTCTTCCAGGGATATTAGAGCTGTTTGTAAAGTCCAGGCCTTGCCCTGGCGCTGTCCCTCCCTCCCTGGCTGCTCGGTGTCCCCCCCTTGGCCAAGGTGACAGCCCAGCATGTGGTGGCAGCCGGGATGTGGCTGAGGATGCTCCTCTGTGTCCTGCAGGATCAGGGGGACATTCTGTGGGATCAGGGGGATGCATTAACACTCCCCATCAGGTGGCAGGTGTCTATTAAAGTGACTCCCATCACCGCTGCCTCAGGCCTGCCCTTGACCCGGGGCTGGCCCAGCAGACAGCTCCGTGTCACGCGTGACCCCCGTGGGTGACCTCAGCGCTGAGGTGGCCACGGCTCCCGGGATTTTGGCTGCCAGAGGGGGGGATCTGTGTCTGAGCATCATCAGGGTTCACTCTGCTGCCCTTCCCTCCCCTTCCCATGCAGGGAAGCTTCCCTCCTGCTCCTGGATGATGGGAAAGGGGCAGGTCTATGAGGTGTCCCCCCCTCAGGGATGCGGTGGCACTGAGGGGCAGCGCTCTCCTCAGAGATTCCTCAGCACCTCCTCTTCCCACAGCTCACCTCATCCCGGCCTCCAGAGCCAATTAATTAAGCAGGAATGAATTTAGGGAGGCATTTGATCCAGTCACACCAGTTCGGGGCTCTGGGTTCCTGTGGGTGCTGTCGCTGTCTGGAGGGATTGGGGTGTTGGGGAATGTGAGCGTCACAGCAGCGCCTGAGCATTCTGACATGCAAGGGTCCTGATCCCTGAGCATCCTGATCGCTGAGGGTCCTGATCCCTGAGCACCTTGATCCCTGGGCACCCTGATCCTTGGGCAACTTGATCCCTGAGCACCTGATCCTTGGGCATCCCAACCCCTGAACATCCTGATCCTTGGGCATCCTGATCCCTAAACATCCTGATCCTTGGGCATCCTGATCCTTGGGCATCCTGATCCTTGGGCATCCTGATCCCTAAACATCCTGATCCTTGGCCATCCTGATCCTTGGCCATCCTGATCCTTAGGCATCCCCACCCCTGAACATCCTGATCCTTGGGCAACCTGATCTCTGAGCATCCTGATCCCTGAGCACCTTGATCCCTGAGCATCCTGATCCTTGGCCATCCTGATCTCTGAGAACCCTGATCCTTGGACATCCTGATCCTTGGGCATCCCCACCCCTGAACATCCTGATCCCTGAACATCCTGATCCCTGAACATCCTGATGCCGTGAGCCGGGCTCAGGGAGCCGCGCGCTTCCCTCCTCGTTGGAAATACTTTCTCACCAAATAGCATTAAATATTCCTGAGCTGTGAACATCTTGGACTGATTTTATTTTCCATAAATAAACTTGTTGGGAGATATTTGGAGATGGGCCTAAGCTGCAGAGCTTGGACTGGCTCCCAAATCTCGCTGCTGTTTGGGCTCGAGGGGTTGGTTCAGGATTGTTTCGAGCTTTATTTCGGTTTCATGGAGTTGGGATTAAAGAGGTGCCCTCAAACAGGACCCTCTCAGTGCTTTCCCAAAATCCCTGATCCCATCAAATGCTGTTGATGACAGGAGAGGGGATCACAGGTGTCCTCTCCCCTCCAGACATGGCTTTAGGGTTATATCTATAGGGGGTGGGCATTTTGGAAGCAGCATTTCCAGTGGGATCAGCTAGATTCTTCCAGAGGTAGCAAATCCCAGTTTATTGGGCTGGCACCATGGATGGTCCGTGTTTTAGGCACTGTGGGGTTTTGGGGCACAAATCCTTCCTCATCACACAGACAAGATGCCCCTTGCCCAGCTGGAGATGCCTCCAGCCTATCCCAGCTCCTTGCTGGAAATTTGTTGCTTTCCAGATTGGACAAATAAAAGCAGAAAAAGAGAGATTAAAAAAAAAAAAAAAAGAAAAAACAACCCAAACAATGATGTTTATTTATTTTCCAGTGGGGAAATGAAGTGGGAGAGCTGCAAGGACATGTTTGCAAACCTGCTCCTGGCACAGCTCATCCAGAGGAGGCCGGATCCGGATCCGTGGGGCAGGGACGTTTAATTCCCATCCTTCCCCAGCAGGGCCGAGCATTTCCCGCCTGTCCCTGCGCTTGATTAACAGTGACAAGGACAGGATTGCTCTTTTGGTGAGCGCACATGCTCCCCAAACCCCCGGCCATCCCTCAGCCTCGCCTTCCCTTCTTCTCCCTCAATCCCCAGGTTTATTCCGGGGGAAGAGGAGTCTAATCCGCCCTGTAAACTCTGTCACATCCTCATTAATTTGGCCATGTCTCCCTCGCTCGCCTTAGGGAAGCATCACATTTTTAACGAGGCTCCGGGGGGGGCAAGGGCTTCATTTTGACAGCTGAGGTGGGAAAGGTGCAGCGTCAGGGCTCGGGCAGCTCCGGGGGCTGCGTTCCTTCGGCAGCTCCGGGAACCTGGAGTTTCCTCCTGGCTTCTTCCCTCACCTGGGCTGAGGCCGCTGCTCCCGAATTTCCTGGGGGGTTAAAGCTGAGATGGGCACAGACCCAGAGCCCAGGGGTGCTGCTGGTTTCCATGATTCCATGGGGTTGGCACTGCCATCCCAGTGTGAGGCACTTCCCAACCTTTAGGAGAACCCCATGGCTCAGGACCAGCTGCCCTGGCTAATTCTGGCCAATTCTGGTTTTTTCCCCCCATTATTCCTAAATTCAAACATTTTGTAATGAAATCTCATGGCATGGTCTTAATTTCAAATATTGTGAATATATTCAAAATAATCTTTCATACATTACATATATTCCCAAATATTTGTATACATATTATATATATTCCTAATATTTTATATATATTATGTATTTTCTCAATATTCCAAATATATTAAATATATATTATGTATATTCCCAATCTATTATATCTATATTATATATATTCCCAATATAGTATATATATAATGTATTTTCCCAGTATTCCATATATATTATATATATATATTATGTATTTTCCCAATATATTATATATTATATATTTCCCCAATTTATAGATATTATTTATATTCCAAATATATTATACGTATTATATATTATGTATTCCCCCATTTTTAATATATAATATTTATATTCCCAATATATTATATATATTATGTATTTCCCCAATTTATTATATATAATATTTATATTCCCAATATATTTTATATTACACAGCTTTCCTATACATTTATTTTCTATTCCATCTATTTAATGCTGTATCTGGCCCTGCATCCCTGAGTGTTTTTGTGCTCAGGGCAAGGATCCCTGGCTTTTCTGTGTAAGGCCAGTGGCTGATCCGTGGGGATCTTGCTCCATCCTGGGAGCTCTTCTAACCCATTCTAATGCAAATGTGCATTAGCTGATAATCAGAATGTTGAGTGGATTATTTCACCCCCAGACGAGCTGCTGCAAGGTCCTTTTTTTTTTTTCCTTTAAATATATTAAACCAAAAGAGAAAAAAAAATCCCAACCAGTCCACCCTGCCACAAAGAAACCCAATTTGGGATTAGGATTGATCCCTGGGGATCTGTGCAGGAAGCAGGATCTCGCTTTTTCCCTCTCGAGGCCATAAATAAATGAAGAGCCACGACCTGGTGACACCCTCTAACAGCTTTATGGCGTGTGCACCGTAATTGCACCAGCAAACATTTGTGTTGTAATTAAAGCCAGGAGCCACCAAACCATGAGAAATCAATTAAAAGGAATCCTGCCTGTGGGAGCAGAATCCCAGCCCTCCTGCCTGTCCTGCTAAGATGCTGCTTCATCCTTTCCCTCACCCCCCAAAAAAATCCCCCTGAAATCGCCCTAAATGGGGATTTTTCCTCCCAATCTCCTGGATGCTGGAGCATCCCTGCCCTGTGGTGTCCCAGCCTCGTTGCTGGTGTTGATTTTGGTGGATTTTGGGAGTGGAGGGGTTGCCCTGAGTGTGTCTCCAATGTCCACATGGGATGTGGGGTTTTTTTGGGAGCAGCCACAGGTTGGATGGTTGGGTAAAAAGCACTTGGTTCAGCTCCTGCCAGGAGAAAGGTGCAGGAAATGGGCATTTTTTTCCAGCAGGGTTTGAATTTTGGGGTATAAACAGGGAAGGGACATCAGCTCTTAGGAAGAGGCCCCTGCTGTGAGATCTCAGTAAAAAATACTTAGGGATAATGAGGGAAATCTACACCCATCTGTCCCCAGAAGTGGCTTTAGGATTTTTTAGGGTTTGGGTATAAACAGGGAAAGGAGATCAGCCCTTAGGAACAGGACCCTGCTGTAAAATCTCATTAAAAAATGTTTAGGGACAATGGGAGAAATCTACACCCATCTATCCCCAGAAAGGGCTTTGGGTTTAGTATAAAAAGGGAAGGGCCATCCCACTGCAGGAATCTTGGAATGCTGCTGTTGCCTCTGCTCCAACCCCTCAGCATCCTCCCCAAACCCCCTCTCACCCCAGGAGCAGCTTTTGGCTGAACCCATCATCCCAAAAAGCGGGATTCAGCTGAAAACTGCCATCCCCCCCATCCTGGGACACTCCACCCACAGAGATCCAACTCCCCCCATGCTCCAGGAGCTTGGAGAAAGGAGCTGAATGCACCAAAACAAACCCTTTCCCTGCACGTGTGGCTGCTTCCCCCGGGAGAGGCTGAAAGAGAGACTGAAGCGCATGTGACAGATGTTAATCGCATCATTTAATGCACTCCTGGAAGGCACTTGGATACAGGGATGGGGAGGAGCAGGAGAATGGAGCATTGTCTCCCATTTCCTGCAGCATCCCCTGGGAATGGATAACCCCAGGATGCACAGCTCACCCAGGGGAGTGAGGGAGGTGGGAATGGCAGCGAGGAAATTCGGGAGTTTTCTGGTGAATGCGCCCCTTTCGGTACAACAGAGTGATAAAAAAGGCAGAGAAATCTGTTTGGTTTTGGTTTCCAAAGGGCTCTCTGGGGGGGAAAGTGGAGAGGGTGAAATTGGGATGGTGGGATCACTTCTGATCCACAGCCTGGATGGACCAAACATGGTTACAGGAGAGGGAAAAATGGGGATTCAGGGATCGTGGCTGGCCCACACCTGAGCATGCCTGGAGAAAACAGGAGATACAGGAGAGGGGAAATGGGGATGGAGGGATCACACCTGATCCAACCTGAACATCCCTGGAGCAAGCAGGGAATACAGGAGAGGGGAAATAAGGATGGAGGGATCACACCTGAACATCCCTGGAGAAAACAGGGAATACAGGAGAGGGGAAATGGGGATGGAGGAATCACACCTGAACATCCCTGGAGCAAGCAGGGAATACAGGAGAGGGGAAATAAGGATGGAGGAATCACACCTGAACATCCCTGGAGCAAGCAGGGAATACAGGAGAGGGGAAATAGGGATGGAGGAATCACGCCTGAACATCCCTGGAGAAAACAGAGGATACAGGAGAGGGGAAATGGGGATGGAGGGATCACACCTGATCCACACCTGAAAATCCCTGGAGCAAACAGGGAATGTAGAAGGGAAAATAAGGATCACTTCTGATCCATTGCTGGGCATCCCTGGAGCAAGCAGGGAATACAGGAGATGGGAAATAGGGATGGTGGGATCACTTCTGATCCACAGCCTGGGCCAAACATGGGTACAGGAGAGGGAAAAATAATGATGGAGGGATCTCACCTGACCCACACCTGAACATCCCTGGAGTAAACAGGAAGGTAGAGGAGAAGGGAAAATGAGGATTGCACCTGATCCACACTGAACATCCCTGGGGTACACAGGGAATACAGGAGAGGAGGAAATAGGGATGGAGGGATCACATCTGATCCATACCTGAGCACCCCTGGAGCAAACATGGATACAGGAAAGGGGGAAATAGGAATGAAGAGATTTCACCTGACCCACACCTGGCTGTCCCTGGAGCAAACAGTGATACAGGAGAGGAGGAAAGAAGGAGGGTGGGATCATGTCTGATCCATATCTGAGCATCCCTGGAGCAAACATGGATACAGGAGAAAGGAAATAGGGATGGAGGGATCATGTCTGATCCACACCTGGGCATCCCTGGAGAAAACAGGTAATAGAGAAGAGGTGGAAATAGGGATGGCGGGGTCAGATCTGATCCACACCTGAACATCCCTGGACTAGAATTGGACACAGGAGAGGGGAAAATAAGGATGGAGGGATCAGATCTGATCCACACCTGAGCATCTCTAGACCAAACACGGATACAGGAGAAGGGAAATAGGGATGGAGGGATCATGTCTGATGCACACCTGAGCATCCCTGTACAGAATGAGAGATACAAGAAGGAAAATTATTATGGAAGGACCATTCCTGATGCACACCTGAGCATCCCTGGAGCAAACACCTCCTGCTTGGCCTGGGGAACGATGAAACCCCACCCGATATCCATCGTGGGTGGCTTGGGGAGGGGAATTGCATTTCCAAGGCAGGAGCAGCATCCCATGGGCTGCTTCCCTGATTGAATTCCCCCTTGGTGACCCGGGAAGGTAATTGAGGCTCAGGGGAGCCGGGGCAGATGGCACCCCCTGGAAATCAGCACCTCCAGGCACCCCCCTGAGCCGGGCAGCAATTGAGGCCAGCTGACTTCAAGGTGCCTAAAAGTAATCAACTTATTGCCTAATAGATTTCTCAGTCATGAATTCCCCGTGCTCCAGATGCCCCCCAATCAGAGCAATTATGGATTTAAATGGAGCTGGAATCCGTGGTGCAGAAAATGCCCGTTTTAGCGGGAGATTGGCCAGAGGTGAGGGACCTGTAACACCCCTGGTAATGAAAGCTCTTCACAGCTTGCCGTGTTCCACCCGGGAATAATTGCTGCAGCCTGTGATACGGATCCGGCTGCGTTAATGATGCCCTGTTCCTTTTCACAGGACTCATTTCAGCTTTCCCCCGGTTTTTTCTTTGGTTTTGGCTTTGGTTTGTTTTTTGTTTTGGGGTTTTTTTGGTTTTTTTTTCCCCGGGATTTCAAAGCGCCGAGGCATGGTGGGAATTACCGCGTTAACGCGGCTGCTGTGGGGCTCGGGGTGTTTCCAAATGTTGTTCCCGGGATCCATTAACAAAGTGCCGGGAATCAGGAGCCTCGGGAGAGGGTGGCTGGAGGGGAATGGAGCGTGACACGGGTGTCATCCCTCCGTCCATCCCGGCTGGAATTTATTCGCCCTGACAGGATGGATTTATCAGAACAAAACACACATCAGGAATTAAAATAAAAAAAAAAAAATTAAAAAAAAAATTGGATTGGAAATAAAACTCCCATTAACTTCCAAATGAAAACCACATCCAAGGGAGACAGTTGGCTTCTCCTCTGAGTTTATTATTAAATATTTTACCAGGGAGGGAAGTTCTGAGCTGAGCATCTTTTCCCTCCTGTTCCTGGCAAGAGCAGTTTGTGTGGAGGGAGGGTGAGCTCTTGGTTGTTTTCCCGAAGCTCTTTCTGGGGGTAGCTGGGTGTAGATTTCTCCCATTATTCCTAGATTTAAACAGCTTTTTAATGAGATCCTAAGGCAGTGTCCTATTCCTAAGTAATATTGAGAATATATCTTCCAATGTATCTCCATCTATCTGGAATATAATCTATATTTCCATGCAGCACATATATAGAATATGTAAACATTATATAGATAATACATAGAGAATATACAGAGAATATATAGAGAATAGAGTCTATATTTCCATGTAGAATATATTTTAAAATTCTAGAAATATATATTAAAATATACAAATATATATTATATATGGAAATATATAATATATAATATTTATTCCAAATATATATTATATTATGTATTATATAATATGCATATATTAGGTATAATGTGTTTTATACATTATATATTATATATTATATATTATATATTATATATTATATATTATATATTATATATTATATATATTATTATTTATTATATATTATATATATTATTATATATTATATTGTATATATAATATTATGTATATTATATCTATTTTATAAGTTATTTTATTTGGTGCATAGGGGTGGGAGAAAGGCCTTGTCTGTTCTTTTGGATGCTCACAACTCAGCAGCAGCAAACTCGCAGCGCTGCGAGGGGGTTCCAGCAGGTAAATGATGCTGTGGGCGGGTCGGTGCCGCATCCCCAGGGATGGAGCCGGACCGAGCAGCTCCGGCCGCTCCTGAAACGCTTTAATTTCCCCCCAAATGGAACCGAGATGTGTTTTTTCCCTCCGTGGCTGTGCTCCCAAGGGGCCCCGGGATTAATTTCCTGGGGTGACCCTGGGGGCCGCAGCCGCCTGACCCCTGCCCGAGGGGTCGCGGGAGGGAGCGGAGGGGACCCGCGGCCGCCCATCAGGAGCTGGGGGCGCTCCGCGCTTTGGACAGCGCGGAAATGGCATTTCCACCTCATCCGAGCCCGCAGCGGCCCCGCCGAGCCCGGATTCAATTAGCGGCCCCGGCAGCACCGTCCCCGGGGACAGCAGTGTCACCGTCCCCCCGCCAGCCCGGGACCCCCGGTGGCCTCGGGGGCGGCCTCGGGTCCCTGCGGAGGGGTCGGGGTGTGCTGGGGAATGAGCAATGAGCAGGGGGACAGCAACGGGGGGTTGTGGTGCTGTGAGCTCCCCAGGACGAGGTGGGAGATGAGAATTTGACTTCATGTTCTCAGAAGGCTGATTTATTATTTTATTTCATTGTTTCATTTAATACTATTTTATTTTATTTTATTATATTATATTATATTATATTATATTATATTATATTTCATTATATCAATCTATATTATTTTATATATCTCATTATATTATCATATCATATATATTATATTATATTATATTATATTATATTATATTATATTATATTATATTATATTATATTATATTATATTATATTATATTATATTATATTATATTATATTATATTATATTATATTATATTATATTATAAAATTATATACTAAAACTACACTAAAGAAAGAGACAGGAGACATCAGAAAGCTACAAAAGAATGAATAATAAAAACCCGTGATTGACCAGAATCTCAGCACAGCTGGATTGGGATTGGTCATTAAACTCAAACAATTCACATGCTGGGTAAACAATTCTCCGAATCGCATTCCAAAGCAGCAAAACAGGGAGAAGCTGAAGCTTCCCAGCTTCCCAGGAGAAGAAATCCTGATGAAGGGATTTTTCATAAAATATCATGGTGACAGGAGATTGTAGGAATGGGAATTTATCCCTGTAAGGAATCAGGCCGTGGATTTTCTCTTGGAGCAGAGCTGGGTTTGTTACCCTGAGCATGGTCCCATGTCCCCCTCTCCACACAGGGCATGGGCAGAGCCATAGGGCCCTCTCCATGTCTGGATGATTTTAAGGATGATCCCAGTGGAGGAGGGGATGGGAGAGAGGCTGGGGAGAAGCCAGGGAGGCTCCTCTCAGTGCCAGGTTCTGCTGTGAGATCCCTCACAAGGAGCACAGGGACATCTGCTGGGACAGTGGCCCCGTTCCTGACATGGGCCATGCTCAGGTCACCTGGATTTCCCACAGCCAGGGTCTGTCCTCATCCCCAGATCCTCCTCCCTCAGAACCACGGAATGGTTGAGGTTGGAAAAGGCCTCTGGGATCACTGAGTCCAACCTGTGCCCACTCCCCACCTGGAGAGCCACCTCCAGGAATTCCTGGGGCACCTCCAGGGATGGGCACTGCAACCCTCCCTGGGCAGTGCCAAGGCCTGAGCCCCCTTTCCATGGGGAAATTCCTGCAGTGCCCACCCTGAGCTGCCCTGGCCCAGCCTGAGGCCGTTCCCTCTGCTCCTGTCCCTGTTCCCTGGAGCACAGCCCGGCCCCCCCGGCTGTGCCCTCCTGGCAGGAGCTGTGCAGAGCCACAAGGGCCCCCTGAGCCTCCTTTGCTCCAGGCTCAGCCCCTGCCCAGCTCCCTCAGCCTCTCCTGGGGCTCCAGACCCTTCCCCAGCTCCGTTTCTCCGTCTGGGACAGTCTGGGACACGTGTGCTGGGTGTTTGGCACTATCCACAGCCTCGATCCCAGCCAGGATTGTGACACTGGGATAATTCCACTTGTGCTGGAGCCTGTGAAAATGCTCTTTCTTTTCACAGAGCAGAATCTAATCCAGAAAAAGAAGAAAACACTCATTATTTAATTTTCCCCAGTATTTTTGTGTGCTCATGGGATTTTAATGGTATTAATTATTATTTAATTTGCACTTTGGCAATTCATTTGTGCTGAGCTATTCTTGTATTTGAGAGCCAGCGATGCTCAATCCCTTTTGCATCTCCATTCATGCTGCTGCTCTCCAGCCCTTCTTCCCAGGTATCCATGCCTCCCTCAGTCCCACCTTTCTTCCAAGTACTCATCCTGTCCCATCCAAAGCATCTCCTCATTGTCCACCTCTCCCTTTATCTGATTTTCTTTATAATCTCCAGCTACCAGACCCCAGATGGGAAAGTCCCAGCAAGGATCATCAGCTTGGAGTCACAGCTTGGGGGAGCTGGTGCCTCCTGGGGGTTCTTGGTGCAGAACCCCCATCCCCTGTCTCCATGGAAACATCCCTCTAACCCCTCTCAAGCATCCATAAATCTCCATCCTTCACTTCCATGTGAGGATCCCTAAATCCCCATCCCTCTACCTCTATGAGCATCCATCTCTTAATTCCCCTCTTTCCATCTCCACACATTCCAAAACATTCTTCCATCCACATTCCACAATATTCTTCCATTCCGTTCTTCCACTGACAGCATCCTTCCAGCCCTCCATCCCCATGAGAGAATCCTTCCATCTCCACACAGAGCATCCTCCATTCCTGTCCCTCCAGCTCCTCATGAGCATCACTCCATGTCCACAGAAGAATTCATCCATCTCCATGTTAGGATTCCTCCATTCCCATCCCTTCATCTCCATGTGAACATTCCTCCATTCCCATCCCTCCATCTCCATGTTAGGATTCCTCCATTCCCATCCCTCCATTTCCATGAGAGATTCCTCCATTCCCATCCCTCCATCTCCATGTTAGGATTCCTCCATTCCCATCCCTCCATTTCCATGAGAGATTCCTCCATTCCCATCCCTCCATCTCCATGTGAACATTCCTCCATTCCCATCCCTCCATCTCCATGTTAGGATTCCTCCATTCCCATCCCTCCATCTCCCTGTGAACATTCCTCCATTCCCATCCCTCCATCTCCATGTGAACATTCCTCCATCCCCATCCCTCCAGCTCCACAGGAGCATCCCTTCATCTCCATGCCAGCATCTCTCCTTTTCCATGTGAACATCCTTTCATCTTCTCCATTTCCATGTGCACACATATTCATCCCAGGCAAGGCTCCCTCCCTTCCCCTCTTTTCCCCTCCATTCCCCTCCATTCCCATCATTCCAGCTCCATAGGAGCATCCCTCCACCCCCAACCCCTCAATTTCTGTGTGAGCATCCCTTCATCATATGCAAAAACCTCTCCATCCCCATCTCTCCATTTCCGGGTGCCCATCCCTCCATCCCCTTCCAGCCTCCCTCCATCTCATTCCAACCTCCTTCCATCCCATTCCAATCTCCCTCCATCCCATTACAACCTCCTTCCATCCCATTCCAATCTCCCTCCATCCCATTACAACCTCCTTCCACCCCATTCCAGCCCCCCTCCATCCTCATCCTCACATTTCCAAGCCAGCATCCCTTCATCCCATCGAGCCTCCCTCCATCCCCCTCCATCCCCGCCACTTCCCCAGATAATGAGAGCGAGTTTAAAAAACTTAAAGCCTCTTCCTGCCCGCGGTGAGTGACACAAATGGAGTTCATATTTAATCATCTGTTAACTCGTTGTCTATTATAGCTCTTTAATAGCACCAGAGATATTCTTAATGAAGCATGATTTAAGGTATTTACAGCTCTAGGACCGACAGACATCACTCACAGTGTGCAGGTAATGAGGCGTAAAACAGCTCTGGAAACCGTAAAAATGGGAGAGAGAGAGCGAGGAGGGAGAGAAAGCAGGCGAGGAGTTCGGAGCTGAATTGTTCCAGGGTTTGTTTTAAAATGTTTAGGCATTTAAAGTCATTTCAGCTTCGCCGAGGTGTCTGGTAGCACCGAGTTCAGCAATTCCCAGCGCTGAGAACCCCTGCCTTGCCAGGAGGGGTCTGGGCCCCCGATGCTCCCGAGCTGAGACATCTCAGGAATCATGGGAGGGAGCAGGGAAAAAGCTTTTGAGGGTCCCCAAGGGCCTTGTGGGTGCATGGGAGCAAAGCCTGGAATTTCTGGGTGCAGTTTCCCCTTTGTTTTCCCACTTGGTGGCACAGCTCACGGAGGGGACACCATGACCCTTCCCTTTGCTGGCCTGCAAATGCCACCCCTGTGCAACGCTTTTATTTTCTTATATTTTTCCCCCAGAAAAAGAAAAAAAAAAATTAAAAAACCCATCAGAACCCAAGCCAAGTTTTGCAAAATAATTTGTGACGGAGGTGCCATTCTGCATCAAAATATTGTGTAGAAAATGTCAAATGTCACCAATCCATGTGTCCCCCCGCGTGATAGTAATTGGGCTGGAAGGCTGCGCTCTGCCACCGCGGCCGCTGGCCGCCTCCTCCTCCTCCTCCTCCTCACTCTCGGCTCCGGAGATGTCGCTTCCCGAGTCTGTCCCGGCTGCCCCGCCCGGCCGCGGTGTCCCCAGCCCGGGGACGAGTGCGCGGTGCTCATTAGGCTGCAGTGGTGACAAACAGCTCCCGGGGAAAAGGGGGGCGCGGGGCGGCAGCTGGAGAGGGCTGGAGCCGTTCTCGGGGTGTTGGTTCCCTCCTGGATTTGGGACGGGTGGCCCCATTCCCTGGTGTTTTCCCCTTGAGGGTTTTGGTGGAATCGCCTCGATTTGGGGAAGCCAAAGCAGAGCCACAGTGGGGTCTCTGATTGAGGAATCACAGCCTGTTGCTCCTCTCCCTCCCCAGAAGTGCTCCAGAGGCACTGTCACCTGCATTCCTAGCACCATGGACACTTTGGAATATTTATCCCACTTTCTGCCTGGTTGTGTTGGGTGTGTAACACCCCCGCTGCTGTTTTATTGCTGCTATGAGGGAAAACAAACTGTTCTTTTAGAGCAAATAATCCATTCCTTAAAGCATCCCAAGCCCTTAATCTGGGAACAGACCTTTCACACACACTCCTTAACCACCCTGGATGAATCAATCCTCATTAGGACATTAGGCTGCATAAATATTTGGCCGGTGAGGGAGCCCCAAGGGAGAGCAGAGGGATGGGGAGAGTTGCAGTTGGAAATTCAATGAAGTTCCCTTGGGCAGCGGGAGCCAGGCCTGGGAGAGCTGGGTCAAGCCTTCAGCCGGTGCCACTTGTCCCCTTGGGCAAGTCCTGCGGAGCAGGGTTAATTTTGCTGACCTGTTTCTTTGCCCGTGGAAGTGGCGAGGTGCAGGTGGAAGGGGAGGAGGTGAAATCCTGCCGCGCTCGGCAGCTCCTTCCCCAAGCCACAGCACAACTCGGTCACAAACAATTTCTCTGCCGCCGAGGAAGGAGCTGGAATTTCTCTCTGGCGAGGCAGCAGCAGCAGAATTGCAAAGCCGGTGCCTGTTATAGAAACTTTTTAGTACTGGGGACAAGCCAAGAAAAAAGCCCAGATTGATCTCAAATCTCAGCTGGTGCTGGCGGCGCTTCCACCTCCGACTCCTGCTCTGGTGGGACGTGAGCTGGACCCTCCAAGCATCCCTGAGGAGAGCTGGGATGTTTCCCAGTGTTCTGGGTACTCTTCCCAGCTCCCTGCCCAGCTCTGGAAAGTGATTTTGGGATAAATTGAGGGTTTTTTGTTTGTAATTGCACAAACCCAGCTCTTCCCTGGCTCCATCCCCCGTCCCATCTCCGCACCAGTGGGACCAGCCTGGATCATCTCATGCCATCAAAATCCCTCCCAGCAGAATAATCCAGGCTGGGGCAATGCCAGGCTGCAGCTCCCAGGGAGGTGAAAGGTTTTTTGGCTCAGATACCATCACAACCTGTCTGTGATTTCCATGATTTCCTTCAGCACCCAGGGAAATTCCTTAGGAGCTGTCAAGGATGTGGTGGCAATGGGGCAGCTGGAAATTTCACCTCATCCCTTGAGTGGTGAAGGGCTGGTGCAGGGAACACCCTGTGCTGTGGGGTGTGCACAGCTCTGAGGGATGGGTGAGCTGGGAGGATCCAGACTGGATCCATCCAAACCTCTCCATTCCCATGGTGGGGAATGGCTGGTTGGGGCTTGGCCCAGTTTTGGGATGGAATTCCTACAGCAAAGCTTGGCCACCATCCATCTCCCCTCCACAGAATAAAGCCCATTTTAATCCATTTTTCCTCCATGCCCTGGATAAAGGGATGCCAACGGGATGGACACACCAGCACAGTCACCCCTGGGCTCACCCAGCTCCAGGCCCAGCCCAAGTTGGGTATCCCTGGCAGGGCAGAGCCCCAGGGCTGCCGAAAACACCCGAGCACTGCATGTGTGCTGCTTCCATGTGCGCTGGTTTCCAAGGAAACCGCTCGCTCTACATGTGTGTCACTTAACACCCTATTTGCTTTCATTTGGATAAGTCTTTAATTCCTGAGCAGCCCCGGCTCGGCAGGATCTGTTGAGCTCCGTGTGTATCCTCAGCGCACAAAATCCCTCTCCTGCCCACCTGCCTCTTGGAAAAGTCGCTGCCTGCTCGGAGCGAGTTTCCTAAACCTGTGCCTAATTGGAGCAGCTAATGCTTTCTGCAGGAAAAACTGGATATTTTGCTGCTGCTTCCCCCTCTAGAAACAATTAGCAGGGAAAACACGGAATGCAGGGCTCTTGTCACCTGCCACCAGCTCTGCTGCTCCAGCTTTGTGTCAGGTGGAGGAGCAGGGCAAGGACGCCCCTTCCCAGGGGTGTGGGGGGCAAAGCTGGGCGGTGCAGGTGTGGGTTTGAGTCTTGGGAAGGCAGTAGCTGGTTAAATGTTGAATTTAAAGTGTCCTAGGGTGGCCATGGAAGGGTGACCCAGTTGGTGTCACACACCAGCCTGGAGAAGGGAAGGATCAAGGGAGAGCTCAGAGCCCCTTGCAGGGCCTGAAGGGGCTCCAGGGGAGCTGGAGAGGGACTGGGGACAAGGGATGGAGGGACAGGACCCAGGGAATGGCTCCCATTGCCAGAGAGATGGGATATTGGGAAGGAATTCCTGGCTAGGAGGACAAGAAAGGGCTGGGATGGAATTCCCAGAGGAGCTGTGGCTGCCTCTGGATCCCTGGGAGTGTCCAAGGCCAGGTTGGAGCAGCCTGGGACAGTGGGAGGTGTCCCTGCCCAGGGGATGGAACTGGATGGAATTCAAGTTCTCTTCCCAGCCAAACCATTCCATGATCCCATGACACCGATAGGACACACTGGGTGCTGCACTCCAGCAGCTCCTCCACGGCTTGGGCCGAGCAGGAATGAGAGACAAAGCTTTAGGGGTGTTTTTCTCCCCCAAATTTTCATTCAAAGTGGCTTTTTCTTCCCTCTCCCCCTTCCTCCCTTCCCTTTGCACAGCAAGATGCCTCCTGTTCTCGTGCACTGGAGGAATTTTCTGATCTAAAGCCACTTTCCTCCTCTCCCAAAATCCCTGGGGGTGGCTCATGTTTGTAAAGCTGAGCAGCTCCCGTGTCACTTGGGGCTGGCTCCCGTCTGCAGCCCTGACAGCAGCTAATGCTGTTAGCCTGTGTCGAGGAGGGATTTCAGCATCAAAAACCCCCAAAATCACCACACTCTGCTGCTCTGCTGCTTGCAAGCAGTTCTAAACCATCCCCCCGTGTTTGGGGTGCCTGGCATGGCCCTGGGAGGTCACACAGGGGGTTTTGGGGTGCCTTTGGGGGCTGCTGCAGCCTCAGGAGCGGCGCAGGATGAGCAGCCTGGATTAACTCGGCTCGGGGAGGGCTTTGCTATCTTTAGGTGGAAGGTGAGGGATTGTGGCTCTTAGGGTGGCCGGCAGGTGAGGAGAGAGAAAAATCCCCCAGGGCCAGCCCTGCTCAGGGCTCTGACCCCAGCTCCTGTCCCCACCGGGGTCTGCCCTGCCGGCCCCCGGCCGCGTGCGCTGTCACCTTTCTAGGCCACAATCTGTCCCCAATTCCAAGCCTGCTGTTAGCTTCACTTGCACTCTATTCTCGTGTTTGCTGTTATTTTTTAACACTTTTTTTTTTCCTCCCCATTTTTTTCCTTTTCTTTTTTTTTAATAATTTTTTTTTTTTTTTTTGCATAAAAACACTATCCTCTCCCCAGAGCCTGCCTGGAGCGAAGGCATGGTCTGTACAACTGCAATTATTTCGAAGAACAGATGGAGTGAGGAGCAGAAAGTCTGTTAATAGTAATAGAAATGCTACATGTTAACCTGGACAGCACACGATGACAGTCCCATGACTACACGTTCTGTTCCCACCAGCTGGGCTCCGAGCGGAGCCGAGAGATTCAGAAACGCCGAGCTCGGCTCCGCACCCTCCCCAAAGTTAGAGCTCAAATTCCTTCACACTTCCAGCGTAGGGTTTTTGGGTTGTCGGGCTTCTTCTCCCCCTCCCCTCCTCCTCCTTCCTATTAAACGCTGATTTCGGCGCTGTTAAGGAATTTTGCTGCTTCTTCCCTTCTTTTTTTTTCTCTCTCAGCCTTCTGCAGCTGGGAGCGTGGTGGGGATGGTGGTGGCGGCTCAGCCTCGAGGTCCCGACCTTCAGCCTCACGTGGTGACACCAGCACGGCCCCTTTCCCACGCTCACATCTGCAGGCTCGGTGTAATTCCCCCACCCTGGGTGATGCCAGGCTGGGCTTTGTGGAGCGGGGCAGCGGCGCTCCCGGGCGGGGCGCTTCGAGCGAGTTTGGGATTTTCTCTGTGACTGTTGCAAGCTAAAGGGGTTGAAATCTGCATTTTCTGGTTAAAAGTGGTGCTCCCTGCGGTCTTCAAGAGGTTTATGGGACGTGTGGGATGCCAAGGGAGGGGGGCACAGGTTGTGGCAACACCCCAGGGGGTTTTTGCCTCTTTACCCCAACCAGAGGTTGGGAAACAGAGCAAAAATATTGAGTCAGCCCCAGGAACCTCACTGTGCAGATCCCTGCCAGGTTTCACAGGACAGGGGACGCAGCCACAGAGCTCCAGCTAATTCCAGTGGGAATTGCAGGGCTAAATCCCAGGGCTGCTGGTGACAGCCCAGCCCCCGGGGCGGCTGGAGCGGAGCCTGGCTCCCTGACAGACGCACCTGGAGATTTCATTCGGATATAGATCCCTTAATCTGCGTGCTTGAGGGATAATCTGGTGCCTGAGGTCCTGCCAAATCCCTGGAGATCAGCAGGTTTTCCTTTCAGAGGTCACTTCCAACCCAGCTCCGTCCTCAGCAGACCAAAATACCCACGTGGGCTCTGTGCTGGTGGCACCTTTGGGTGCTGGGTACCCTCAGTGGGGGCCTGGGCTGGGCTGGGAGGGTTTCGTGGGGGCTAAACCTGTGTTATCCATAAATCCCAGCTCTCTTTGCCCAATTCCATCACCCAGGAGTGGTACCTGACCCCCAGGTGCTGCTCGTTGCAGCATCCCAGGAACATCTTTTGGTTATTTTGGGACGTTTGGGGTAGAGTTTGGCTCCCCACAGCCACCCCCATGGAGGGTACCCAGCTTGTCCCCAACCAGTTCTGTATCCCAAAAATACCAGAGGGGCTGCAATCCTGTGCCTCAGTGGGATGTGGTGAGAAGCAGAGGGAATTCTCCTTGGTGCCTTTTCTTTGGAGGAGGCAGAACCTACATTTTTCCTCTGGAAAGATTTGGGATTAAATCATCCCCAGGTGATTTGTGGCCTCCCCTGGTGCCCATTCCTCGCTCACCTCTGGGGTGATACCACCAGAGCTGGGGAAGAGTGAAAAAATGTGGGTTTGGGGGCTTTTTGCTGTCACCCCATGGCCACAGCATCCCCCTCTCATCTCTTGCAGAACAAGAAATACGTCCTGGTGATGGTGGACCCCGATGCTCCCAACAGAGAGAACCCCCGGCTCCGCTTCTGGAGGCACTGGCTGGTCACCGACATCCTGGTGAGTCCATGGGGACCATTCCCAACATCCAGGGAGGGCTGGAATCCCATGGGATGCAAACTCCTCCTGGGATCATTCCCAAGCATCCAGGGAGGGCTGGAATCCCATGGGATGCAAACTCCTCCTGGAGAAACCCCGGAGGGGAGGACGAGTGTTTGCCAGAGAAATGTAAATGGTGCTGGGCGTGTAGGTAGGGAAGTGCTTCCTCAGGCTATAAAGAGCCAGGCTGGTCCAAAAATATTGCTGCTTGGGTTTTTGGGGTTTTTTTTTTCCCTCCTTCTCCTAAGGAAATGCTGGAAAAAAAGCCCAAAAAACACTTTGCCAACTCCCCACCACCGGTTTTCTCTGCGGAGACAACGCGTCCTTCCAAACAGCTCCTGCTGCTGGTTGAGTTTTAGGCTTAAAAAAGTGGGTTTGGTGAAAATCTCAATTAGTTTTCTAGTTTTTGAATTTATTTTTTTTTTTATTAAAAATGGTTTGAACTCAGTGAGAAAACAAGGGGGGAAATGAGTTTGGGATGAACTGTGGCACTTCCCAGCACTGTGTCCATGGGATGAGTCCTTCTCCCTGTCCCAGTGTGTCATGGCTTTGCTCCCAGAAATATCTTGGAAAAGCAGTTTTTTCCCTTCCTGCTTGTTTTTATGTTTCAAAAAATGAGATGTTGCAGCCCTAAATCAATCTAACTGATAATCTGGGTACTAAAGCCTAATTAAGATATCAATTAATTTGCAGCACGCATTTAACAAGAAATATTGCGTCGTTCTCCTCTATTATTCTCTGAAATTACTGCTGAGGGCTCTTTGTACAGATACCTTAATTAGACTTTTTATTGTTAATGGGCATATTAAGCAAATTAAAACAGGATATTAATACTTTCCATGGATTCCATAATTGGCTGAAAAATAGGAAGCATCGGGAATAATTGCAGGAATTTGTGTACAGGGCTTGGGGTTTTTTTTTCATGTTGTTTTGTGTTTTTATCCTTCACAGAAACCCTTCTGCATTTCTAACAACAGGGTCCTGAAAGTCTCTCATTAATTTTAATATTTACCAAACGCAAAGGAGCCCAAGCTCCTGTGTTTCCTTCTGTACACAGATCCTTCGGAGCCGTTCCCTCTTGCTAATTATTGTGGTTTTCCTTTTTTTTTTTTTTCCTTTGGACTGTAAAATCCTTTAAGCAAAGAAGGGAAATGTGGGATTCAAACCTCCAGCACAAATGGGAGGTGGGATTTTTTCCCCAGCATTTGAGTGATGCCATTTGTGATCTCTAAGGTCAAAAATTCTGTGTTAGGCCATGAAAGAGGGCAGGAAAAAGGAGATTTTTGGGAGGGAAAAGGGTTTTTCCCTATCTGCCAGGGACGGGGTGGATCCCAGCCCCAACAATTCCTTAAGCTTTCTTATCACGAGATAAATACATTTATAAATATAAACACACATATCCGAGCAGGGATTTGGCCTCGGTGCTCCTGATGGTCCCTTCCAACGTGAGACATTCACTGATTCCATGCAATATTCTATATAAAACCTATATATTGATATGATCCCTATAATGATGGGATAAATATATCCCCTCTATCTCCCGTGGGTGTGTGTATATGTATCTCTCCTCTACACACACAGAAACGCGTATAAATCCCCCAAATCCCACAAATGCCCAATAAACCACCAAAAAATCCTCCCCTATCCCATGAGGACGCGGGGACCAAACCCCGTCAGCTCGGTGCCCGTGGCTGGGGGTGCAGTGGGGGGGTCCTGGCGTGGCTGGGAGGAGTTTTCCCGATCCCCCAGCCCCAAATCCGGGTGTGGAGCCGGCGGGCTCAGCCACATGGTGTCTCGTTGAGATGCAGATCCTTGGGGGGATATGGAAGTCTTGGCTCTGAGGAGCTTCAGCTGACAGCCTTATTTGCACACTGGCTCTAAAATAACCGTGTAGGCTTTACATGACACCTTCTGTTGCTTTGGTGCAGAGAGGGGCTTGCAAGTGCCTTTCTCCGGGAGGGATGGGGCGGCCGGTGCCGTGCCGGGGGGCTGGAGGAGCCCCCGCGCCCGCCGGTGCCCCGGTGTCACCCCAGCATCACCCAGTGTCACCCCAGTATCACCCAGTGTCACCCCAGCATCGCCCAGTGTCACCCCAGCATCGCCCAGTGTCACCCCAGTATCAGCCAGTGCCACCCCAGCGTCACCCAGTGTCACCCCAGCATCGCCCAGTGTCACCCCAGCATCGCCCAGTGTCACCCCAGTATCAGCCAGTGCCACCCCAGCATCACCCAGTGTCACCCCAGCGTCACCCAGTGTCACCCCAGCATGGCCCAGTGTCACCCCAGCGTCACCCAGTGTCACCCCAGTATCACCCAGTGTCACCCCAGTATCAGCCAGTGTCACCCCAGCATCGCCCAGTGTCACCCCAGTATCACCCAGTGTCACCCCAGCATCGCCCAGTGTCACCCCACCATCGCCCAGTGTCACCCCAGCATCGCCCAGTGTCACCCCAGTATCAGCCAGTGCCACCCCAGCGTCACCCAGTGTCACCCCAGTATCACCCAGTGTCATCCCAGGGTGCCCAGCAGTGCTTGGGTACCACCCCAGTATCACCCAGTATCACCCAGTGTCACCCCAGCACCGAGCCAGCATCACCCCAGTATCACCCAGTGTCACCCCAGTATCTCCCAGTAGTGCTTGGGTACCCCCCCAGTATCATCCAGTGTCACTGCAGTGTGGACAGCAGTGCTTGGTACCCCACCAGTATCACCCAGCATCACCCAGCAGTGCTTGGTACCACCCCGGTATCACCCAGTGTCACTCCAGCATTGCCCAGCATTACCCAGAAGTGCTTGGTACCACCCCAGTGTCACGCCAGTGTTGCCCAGCACCACGAGGGTATCACCCCAGCATCACCCAGCATCACCCAGCATCACCCAGCATCACCCAGCATCCCTTGGGTATCACCTCAATATCACCCAGCATCACCTGGGTATTGCCCTGGCTTTGCCCCAGCATCACCCCAGGAATCACATGGGTGTCACTCTGGCATCCCCCAGCATCCCTTGGGTATCAGCCCAGCATTACCCCAGCATCCCTTTGGTATCACCCCAGCACCCCTTTGGTATCACTCTGGCATCCCTTGGGTACCACCCTGGCATCCCTTGGGTACCACCCCAGCACCCCTTTGGTATCACTCCAGTCTCTCACCAGCATCACTTGGATATTGTCCCAGCATCACCCCAGCATCCCTTGGGTACTACCCCAGCATCTCTTGGGTATCAGCCCAGCATCCCTTGGGTACCACCCTGGCATCCCTTTGATATCATCCTGGCATCTCATGGGTATCACCCCAGCATCCCTTGGGTATCACCCCAGCATCTCTTGGGTGATATCCCTTGAATATCACTCTGGCATCCCTTGGGTACCACCCCAGCATCCCCTTCACGTCACCCTGGCATCCCTTGGGTACCACCCCAGCATCCCTTGGGTGTGACCCCAGCCTCCCCCCAGCATCACTTGCGTATCGCCCTGGCATCCCTCCAGCATCACCCAGGCTTTGCCATCCCCCAGTTTGGAGGGAAGCAGCTCCAGCAGCACTAAATGCCACTCCTGGGTGCTGCAGTACTTTGGCACGTCACCAACTTTGGGGTTTGGCTCGGGATTTGCTCTCCCAGGTGGGTTTTTGGGATGGAACCATCCCATCCCCTTGGCTCGCCATTCCTTATCAGCCGCTGCTCCGTCGCCGCTCCGATTGTCAAACACGAGAGATGCTTTCACTCCTATTCAAAATAATTTAAATAAAAATGTTGCTACAAAGTGGAATAATATCTTTTGATGAATGTTTTTAAAGCCCTTTAGGTTTTCATGGTAATTTGCAGTGTAAAATTATTTAGAGATAAGAGCCAAATTAGCTCTTATAGGCGGAGGTCGATATGTCCCGTTATCCATGGAAGCAGTGTTTAAATATAATCAGCCTTTACTCTAATGCAGCATAATTGTTCATTTGAAATAGCTTTTTTTTCTCTCTTTTTTTTTTTTTACTCCATTCAATGAGTCATTAAAATATTCAAAGGATAATGCAGTGAATTGGAAATGAATTTATCACATTATCCTGTACATACTGTAGAGCATCAGGTAACCAGGCAGAGTCGGAACCGGTTTACAGCGAATCCCCAGTAAACAAGGTTTTCCATTTTGTATTCAGTGGGGAAAGAAAAAGAAGGGAGAAAATACTGCCCTTCAAATGGAAAGCTTTCCATCTTTATTCCCCCTCCTTGGGGAGGAGGAAGGGGGAGGGCGAGAGCAGCGAATTTGTACTCCACTAAAGCCTCGCCGCTTTAACTTTATTTTTATCAAAATATGTTTGTAACAGAAAGTCGTTATGGAAACGGGTTCTGCCAGCCGGGAGAAATCCTGCGCCAGGATGGAACCGAGCGGGACCCGCCGGGCTCTGCTGCCACCAGCACCGCTTGGATCAGCCCTGAACCCCTTCCCAGGGCAGGGCACTGGGGAAACTGAGGCACGGAGCTGCCACAGGCAGCTCTGGGGTGGCACAGAGGAAGCGCATCCAATGGTTTTGAAGTGGAGCCATTCCCACCCATGGCTCAGCCCGGCCTTCCCCCCACCGTGGGTGCAGCTCCCGCTGCTCCAGCCCCTTCTGTGGCTTTGTAGGGCAGAGTGGAGATGCCAGGGATGGGCACTGGCACATTTGGGGGCTGAGGGATGGTGGCACCGCTGTCCCCAGAGGTGCTGGCAGCACCGCTGGCCTTCCCCGCCGTGTCCGCGCTGTCACCGCGCGCGGCAGCGCCGTTGATAAACAGGCTCCAGGTTGCAAGTGTCACCATAGAAACAGGTGCTGTCTTAAGCAAACAAGGGCTTTATTAACCTTAAAAATTATGGGGTTTTTGCACGAGGGAAGGATGGAAATGGAGCTGCAGGGCGCAGGCTGCTCGCCTGTGCCCGTGGCCCTGTCCCCTGGCTCTGTCCCCATCCCAAAGGGACGGGTGCTCTGCAGGAAACTTTTCCTCTGTAGCACATGGAACTCAGCTCCAGCTTCTCCAGAGTGCTGGATTTATCAAAAATCAGAGAGATCAGCTGTTAATTGCTGGCTGCTGCCGTTCCAGCTCCTCAGCTACTGGGTGAAGAGTTGTAGGGACACCTTGGGGACACTTTTGCCAAGCACTCGTGGTCCAGGTGCGTCCACCATCTCAGCAGGAGAAAAAAGTCAGGGCAAGGAATGATTTTAATCATTAATTGATACTAGGAGGGGGGAATATCAGCTTTTGGGAGCCCTGCAGACAGAGGGGTTCCACATTTTGGGAGCTGCTGGAGGCGCTGGGGCAGCTTTCCTTGGCTGTGCTGTGCAGCATCCATGGTTCCCACAGATATCTGGAATTGTGGGATCGCTGATCCTCACCTCACTGGGGGGGAGAAGGGGCAGATGTAGGAGTTGGTGCCTTGCTATTGTTCCTCCTCGCTGGAGCCCTCTCGACTCTGCTTTTTGGTGATGAAACCGAGGGTTTGAAAGGGAAAGAACAGAGGGAAATGTTGGTTTAATTGATGACTTGGCTCCTCAGAATACTCAGTTCCCTGGTGTGAGTTTCTGTCGCTGCTCGTTAATGAAGCCTTTATTAATAAAAGAAATTAAAGAAAAAAAAAACCAACACAAAGTAAGTAAAGAGAGTGCAGCTCAGGGGGAAGTTTTCTTTGCTCTCCAAGCTCCTGTGGAAGGAATTCTTCCCTGTGAGGGTGGTGAGGCCCTGGGATGGTTTTCCCAGAGAAGCTGTGGCTGGCCCTGGATCCTTGGAAGTGTCCAAGGCCAGGTTGGACAGGATTTGGAGCAACCTGGGACGGTGAAAGATGTCCCTGCCTATGGAATGGATGAGATTTCAGGTCCCTTCCCACCCAAACCACTCTTGATTTAATGAATTTCTCATCCTGAGAGATGTTTGGAAGGAGATTCTGTGCCTGGAAGGAGGTTGTGGACTGGCAGGGACCAGTTTCTTCTCCCAGGTATCAAATGACAGGACAAAAGTTGTGCTAGGAGAGGTTTAGGTTGGCTTTTGGGAAGATTTTTTCCCTGTGAAAGTTGTCCAGCCCAGGGCAGTGTGGGGTCACTGTTCCAGCAGGGATTTTAAAGCCATGTGGATGTGGCAGTTGGGGACATGGTTTGGTGCTGGCCCTGGCAGTGTTGGGGGATTGGACTCTGTGATCTTAGAGGGCTTTTCCAACCCGAACAATTCCATGATTCCATCTCTGCTGGGGTTCTCTGTCCAGAGGGAAGTTCTGTCCTGGGATGCTGAGGGTTGATCCCAGTGCTGCACCCCTGCAAATCCCAGCATTCCCACCCCACAGGAGCTGCTGGCTCAACTCCCCTGCTCGGCTTTGTGCTCACCTGGAGTGTAATTAACACTGCCAGGTAATTGCACTCCCAAAACCCCTGAGAGAGCTGTCACCGAGCAATTCCCACTGGCACGGCAGGAGCTGGAAGCACCCGTGGGACCAGCAATGGCTTTGCTGAATTTTGGGAATGGCCATCCCAGAGCAGGGCCAGGGAGGATGGAGACCATTGCTTGCACCCTTTGGGGAGTAGGAAAAAGGGGGAAAGCAGCCCAAAATCTCCCTTCCTTCTGGGAGGGAGGGGAGGGCTGGCCTGGGACAGCAGCCAGGGCTTCATTCCCTGGCTCATCCCTTGGGAATGCTGCTCCCTGCTCCCGGAGCCAGGCTGGGCACAGAGGAGCCTTTTAGGATTATTGTCATGGATCCCTGATGAACGGGGTGTTAACGAGGCTCAGGGAGGCTCCCGGGGCTGCTCGGATTTATCCACAGCCCAGCCTTGTCCTGACCCTGCTGTTCCCTAGGGATGAATTCAGGGTGAAGCCACAGCACCTGCCAGGTTTTGGGGTTATTTGGGATTTTTCCACAATGGCCAGGAGTTACTCCCTCTGCTCTGTGTCCACAGCAAGGATCGTTATCCAGATGGGAATTCAGGTTTTTTTTCCCTTTATGCTTCTGTTTCATTTAACATGCAGAGGCTACTAATTTGTCACAATTCAATAAAGCCAAGGTTACAAACACCCTGGCTGCTGTTTATTTAAACGATGGTTTGTTAATTAGCGCCTTATGACGAGGAGAGAATAAATCAGATAAAACCTACCAAAAAAAACGGCAGGGAGAGATTTTGCAGATTAATTTTATTTTCCAGCTGAGGTATTCCTGGCAGCCAAGCTCCCACTTCCATCCCAAGCTGCTTCCCTGTGCGGGTGCAGGTGTGTGAGGCCCTGGGATGATTCTTGGCCTCGCTTACCAGGGGTACAAAAAGGACTTTTCTGGCTCTTTTCTGGCTCTTTTCTGCTGTTGGGTTCGATCCCTCCAACATGGACACGGTTTGGGGTGACCCTCTGCCATTTCAGTTTTCCCTCTGTTTAACCTGAGGAAGTTTGGGATGGAATCAAAACTCAGATCCTGAATAAAGTTGATGCAGTTGGGAGTTCAGGGAAGGTTCATCCGTCACCATTAGCAGCGCTGAGCTCCGACCCCATGGCTGGCTCCTGTCACCAACCCGTCCCACCACCACGGGAAAATTCCATTTACAGCCTGCAAAACCTGTCCGGGGATGGGATTCCTTACAAACTCCTGCCTGTGTCTCCTATCTGGGGACACTTGTGAGCATCCAGGGACCTCGGCAGCGTCCTGGTGGCCGGAGGAGAGCGCTGGAGCCGGGCGTACCTCGCGGAAGAGACACTGATCAATGATTAATCGGGCATGTGTGGTTGTGTGGGAGCGATTTGTGTTGGAGGAGGGAACTCCTACAGCACCCCGGTCATGAATCATTTGAAGAGCAAATTTGTGCAGTTACCAAGGGAACGGAAGAAAGGAAGGGACTTCCCTTGCCGAAATGACTCGCGCTCTGATGCGGCTGAGAAAATCGCTCCAAAAAAAAAAAAAAAAAGGGAAAGGGAAGGGAAAAAAAAAAAAAAAAGAAAAAAAAAAAGAGTCGAAGCTGTGACTAAGCAGCAGAAGTTATGTAAAGTGCTCGCTGGGAAGTGCAGGGGAGGGACAGCACATCCTGCCGCTGCCCACGGCGGTGGCGGGGGGCGGCCACCGGCCCCTTCTCGCCTCCCCGGGGAGCGGGGGCGAAGCCGCGGCTGGGCCGGGCCCGCTCCCGCCTCTCGCCCTGGCTCAGGGCCGCTTGCCAAGGCTGGGGAAGAGCCTCGGGGTCCCCCTGGAGTGGGGCAGTGTCGCCAGGCTGGGACCGCCACGCGTGTGCCACGCTCGGTGTCACCCTGTGTCGCTGTCCCCAGGGAGGGGTCCTACCCCTCTGGGCAGTTTTGGGGTGCTCGGGACCCCTCTGGTGCGTGCAGCTGAGGTTTTCCATAGGGAATGGATGTGGGAAGCGATGTTTGCATGGGGCTCATGGTGATGACCTCGCTGTGGCCAATTTGTCACATCTCAGTCAGGACTGGAGCGGTGGCTGAGGGTGGGATCCACCCTCGGTGTCACCCTCTGTCGCTGTCCCCAGGGAGGTGTCCTGCTCTCCTGGGCAGTTTTGGGGTGCTTGGGGCCCCTCTTTCACCTGGGTGCGTGGATTTGGGATTTTCCATAGGGAATGGATGTGGGAAGCGATGTTTGCATGGGGCTCATGGTGATGACCTCGCCGTCGCCAATTTGTCACATCTCAGTCAGGACTGGAGCGGTGGCCGAGGGTGGGATCCTCTGCTCTGCTCCCCGGACAAGGGCCAAATACTCATTTTGGGGCTCAGAACCCAAATTTAACGGTGCTCGCCCAAATTTGAGGATGCTCAGCCAAATACTCATTTTGGGGGCTCGGCACCCAAATTTAACGGTGCTCACCCAAATTTGAGGATGCTCAGCCAAATACTCATTTTGGGGTCTGAGCATCCAAATTTAATGGTGCTCGCCCAAATTTGAGGATGCTCAGCCAAATACTCATTTTGGGGCTCAGCACCCAAATTTAACGGTGCTCACCCAAATTTGAGGATGCTCAGCCAAATACTCATTTTGGGGCTCAGCACCCAAATTTAACGGTGCTCACCCAAATTTGAGGATGCTCAGCCAAATACTCATTTTGGGGCTCAGCACCCAAATTTAACAGTGCTCGCCCAAATTTGAGGATGCTCAGCCAAATACTCATTTTGGGGCTCGGCACCCAAATTTAACAATGCTCGCCCAAATTTGAGGATGCTCATCCAAAGGGCACCAAAGCACCAACCGCCTCTCCAGGCAGGGGATGCGCGGGGCACCTTCAAACCCCAGGAATGTGCTTTTCCCTGGGAAAAAAAAAAAAGTTCCCCTGGGGCTGTGCAAGGCAGAGCAGCGAAGGCTGCGGCAGCAGAGAGATCCGCAGCAGCAGCGGCGGCATCGCCGGAAAGATGCTTGGGATCTTTCCAGCTTCCGCCCGGGAGCCCCCGAGCCCGGCGGGGAGCCGCGATCGCTCCCGAAAAGGGAATGCAGAGGCAGCTGCACGGTGAAGGAAAACCCTCTGCCTGCCCTCCCCTGGTGCCACAGACACCCGGTGTCTGAGCGATTAGTCACCGCCGAGGCTTCCCTCCTCCACAGCAGAGCCTGTCCCCCCACACAGGGAGCCAGCGGAATGCTTAATTGGAGTTCCTCACACCTACCCGGGGGTAGCCTGAAACTGAAGTGACAGCGCCGAGAGAAGTGCTGGAGTCAGACCCCAGAGCTGCGGGTTGCTATGGAGTCCCCGGGTTTGGATTTTAGGAGGAAAGGAAAGGAATTGTGTGGATGGGTGGATGGGTGGTGGTCCCGATGGGAGGATGCTGCCAGGGTGATCCCGTGGGATGGGGAAGGTGCAGGGCTCATCCCTGAGGGGTTCGTCTCCTTGAGGGAATGCTCGGCCCCAAAAAGGTGTCTTGTGCCCCATAAATGTGTCAGGATTTGGGATTGATGGGAAACTCTGTAAGGCTTCTGAATCCTGGGGATGGCAGGGCAGGGAAGCTCATCCTTGAATCCTGGGTATGGAAAAGGGTCAGGGAAACTTATCCCTGAATTCTGGGCATGGAAAGGGGTAGGGAAACTTATCCCTCAATTCTGGGCATGGAAAAGGTCAGGGAAACTTGTCCCTGAATCCTGGGGATGGCAGGGCAGGGAAATCCACCCCTGAATCCTGTGTGGGGCAGGGAAGATCAGCCCTGAATCCTGGGGATGGAATGGGGTAGGAAAGCTCATCCCTAAATTCTGGGGATGGAAAGGGGTAGGGAAGCTCATCCCTGAATCCTGTGTAGGGCAAGGGTAGGGAAACTCATTCCTTCATCCTAGGGATGGCAGGGCAGGGAAACTCATCCCTGAATTCTGAACATGGAAAGGGGTAGGGAAGCTCATCCCTGAATCCTGGGGATTGCAGGGCAGGGAAACTCATCTTTGAATCCTGGGGAGAGAATGGGGTAGGAAATCAGATCCCTGAATCTCATGTGTGGGAAGGGGTAAGAAAACTCATTCCTTCATTCTGCAGTATGGGAATGGGTCAGGGAAGCTCATCCCTGAATCCTGGGCATGGAGAAGGGTAGAAAAGCTCCTCTCTGCCTTCCACGCACAAGGAAAAGGGTAGGAAAGCTGATCCCTGCATCCCATGCTTGGGAAGGAGCAGGAAAACTCCTTCCTTCACTCTGAAGTATGGGAAGGGAGGAGGGAAGCTCATCCCTGCATCCTGTGGATGGGAGGGGGTAGGAAAACTCCTTCCTTCACTCTGCAGGCTGGGAAGGGGGTAGGGATCCCTGCATCCTGTGCGGGGGAGGAGCTTGGGAAGCTCAGCATGGCTGGGAGCATCCCACGGGATCCAGGCAAGGCTTTTCCTTCCCAATGAACTTTGGAACTCTCAGATGCATCAGGAAAGCCCCTGGTGACCAAGTCCTGGGGTTGGGATGTCTGTCCTGGGGTTGGGATGTCTGTCCTGGGGTTGGGATGTCTGTCCCAGGGGTGGGATGTCTGTCCTGGGGTGGGATGTCTGTCCTGGGGTTGGGATGTCTGTCCCAGGGGTGGGATGTCTGTCCTGGGGTTGGGATGTCTGTCCTGGGGTTGGGATGTCTGTCCTGGGGTGGGATGTCTGTCCTGGGGTTGGGATGTCTGTCCCAGGGGTGGGATGTCTGTCCTGGGGTTGGGATGTCTGTCCCAGGGGTGGGATGTCTGTCCTGGGGGTGGGATGTCTGTCCCAGGGGTGGCAGGACAAGTCTCCACACAGCCTGGATCTGGAGGAGGCAGCAGGGCTGGAGTTGGACCAAAGGATTCATTTTCCTGCCTGAAATTCCCAGTGAGGATTTGAAGGCCTTTAAAACCAGTTCCTCCTCCCAGTAGGGCCAAGCACCACATTCTGGTTTGATCAGCCAAGGGGACAGAGCAGCACTGGGACCCCCCTAAATGTCCCATCCCCCTCTCATAGCAGCCCATCGCTTCATCTTCCTCCAAAATATGTTTGGCTTCAACTTCTAGGTGGTTTTTTTATTTAAAATGTGGAGAGTGGGGTCCCAGGACCTGAGTCCCCCCCAGTGCCCCTCACCTGGGGGAGCCTGGACGTTTGCCTTCCCTCAGGAGAGGGAAATTACGGCTTCATTCCCGTCAGGAACAACTTATTTTCCTCAAAACAGAGCAGGAAAACAGGATATCGTTTGTGGTTTCATGAAAAAGTCATCTTCTTCTTCTTCTGCTTTTTTTTTTTATTCTCGTCACTTTAGGTTCTATTTAAAATTTGGGTATTCTGAGATGGAAAGTTATTTCAAAAGGGCAAAAACACGTCAAGCTCCAGAAAACGGTGAAATCAGCTCCATGGTGGCTTTTTTTAAAATTTTTTTATGGTTTTTTTGGAAGCACAGTTCTCCCCCAAACTCCCCCAGTGCAGGATCCTGCATTTCCTGCATTTGTCCCAGTGCTGCTCAAGGAGCATCCTGGTACCAAAATGCCATTTTTCACCCCAATCTCTCACTCAGCTGATGCCCTGGGTGTATTCCTGAGGGATTTTCCTCCCTCCAGAGCCTTGAACCCGACCTCAAACCCGCGGGGGTGGCGAGGGACGATCGTTGCAGCCCCATCGATCCGGCTAAAGGGCCCCTTATCGATAAGGCATCGACTCTCACGGGGCATTCCCACCTTAAAAAGATCATCTAGAAGCGAGAGCTTTCGCTTCCCAGTGATTAATTAGTGGCTTGTAAGCGGCTGGGGAAGGAGGTGGCCGGTAAATGCGAGAGCAATTAAATCCGCAGTGCCCCAACGCCTCCGAGCCCTCGCATCGATCCCCCTCGGCCGCCTCTGGGCTGGGCTGAGCCGGGATCGAATCCCCCAGGCACGGGGGAAAAATGACTTTTCCCGGCCTGGGAAATGCTGCTGGCTCTCGGTGTGCAGGAGCAGCGGCCGGCTCAGGGCTCCCCTGCCGAACGCGACGGGTTCGTTCAACGAGAGGGATGGAACAAGGTAGGAGAGCGAGGGAAAACCCTCCGCTGGCTTCCCTTGATGAACTGAGCTAATTTCTCTCTTAATGGTTAGCTCCGGAGCTGAATGTGAGGCTTTCCTCCTGCACAGCAAACCCTCTCCCACACACAGACAAATAGGCTGAATATTTAATTGGAATTCCTCACACCTACAGGGTAAAGCCTTGTCAGTAGAAATAGAGCCCATCGCCAGCTGGCATCCCCGCACGCCACCCACCTTCGCTCGGAAAAAGAAATCCCTCCCCGTCCTCCCCTCTTTCCCACACACCCACAGCACCCCCCGGCCACGCAGGAGCTGCCCCAGCTCCCGGGATCCCTCCCTGGGATGGGGATGCCCGGGCAGCGCCCAGGTCCTGCCAGGAGGAGACTCCGGTGTCATCCCCTGCTGGGTGCAGCCCCATGGCAGAGCCCCCCATGGAAATTGGGGACTGGTGGCAGGGGATGGGGAGCACCAGAGGGCACTGCCGGGCTGTGCCATCCCTGCCAGCCCAGAGCGCTGGGAGAAGCAAATCCCAGCCCTGGGGAGCACGGAGAGGGTGGTGGCTGCCAGGGGGATGTGGAGTTCCCTGTTTGCCAGCCTTGGGGGTGGTAAAAGCACGGCTTTCATTCTCCAGAATGACTTTGCTTCCTGTCCCCATGCTGGCCTGGCTGCTGTGGGATGTGATCCACGTGGGAGCACTGCCATGGAATGCAGGACCTCCCGGTTCCCCTTTTGGGGCAGGTTCTGGAGTCTCCCTTGGGGCTGCAGGTGGGGGTAACCCAGCCCAGAGGAATCCCCCAGTTCAGATTTTCCAGGGATGGATGAAGTGGGAGGAGGAAGGAGCCACCCTGTGTCCCCCCCTGCACCAGGAGGGACCACCCAGTGCCAGGCAGAGCATGGTGCCATCCCTGTGGCTGTACTGTCCCCCTGGTGGCACTGTCCCCCTGGTGGCACTGTGCCCATGGTGGCACTGTCCCTGGGATGGCACGGCACAGCCAGACCCTCCCCTTATCTCTGGGAAGGTCGGGGATGGGGCTGTGTGTTCCCAGCTGGATGCACAGCCCAGGCCTACAGGATTTGGGGTGGGATGATGGCAGTGCAGGGACGGGGATGCTCCATCCTGATCCTTCCTGACCCTTGGGATCACCAGGATGGAGGAGCTGCTGGAATGGCCCTGCCTGTGCTGCCCCTGCCCCTTCCCACCTCCATCCTGTGGGGCAGTTCTGGCTCCAGAGCGTCCCTGGGCAGGAGCTCCTCTTTTGAGGGATGTGGAATCTCCCAGAGGAGGAGGAGGAGGAGGAGGAAGGCATTGGGTCATGACCCCTGGGACACTCCAGCAGCACACTCTGCCTTTTGTGCTCTGGACCCTGCCTGGGAGAGCAGCACTTGCATCCCCCTCACCCCCCCAAATTTCCTTTGCTTTCCCAAAGAACTGCTCTTTTCTCATCCCCCTCTTTTCCTTTTCTGCTCTTCTTCCCTCTCTCCTTCTCGTACCTCTCTCATCCCAGGTTTCAAAGACCCCCCCCCCCCCACCCATCCCCTGCAGGGACCTGCCACCATCTGTGGTTTTTCTTTTCCCTTTTATTTTTCCCCCTCTTTTTAAAGTTTCCCATGTCTTTGTCTTAACGAGCCAGGTTAAATATTCTGTAATCGGTGTAATAATACACCTGGACCCGTTCGCGAGATATCTGCCTTTTGTACTGCGACAGGACATTAATAGTAATTATTCTGCTTTGTAATTGGAGCTTTAAATACTAATTCAAACAGCCAGAGGAAAACCAATTAGTGCTAATTTATCTCTATGTGTTTTGGAGAGCCTGTGTCTGTCATACTGTGAAGAAATAGGTTGGTAATTAGTACAGTTGGGTGGTAGATAGAAGTAATTATCAGATTCTTTCATGTTCTTTAAAGGAAGAGGGAAAAAAAAAAAAAAAAAAAAAGAAAAAACTCTAAAGGCTGCATGACTCTTCCTTTCCGAGGAAGTTTGCACCTTGAAGGAAGGGCCCAGCCAGCGCCGGCTCCAAGCGACGTTCCCGACATTCCCGATGTTCCCGATGTTCCTGCCCGGATCTCTGGGCACCTGGTGCCACATGGAGCAGGACTGACCCTGGGAATGGGGGGTGTGGGCATGGACAGGGCACCCACAGCCTCGTGGGGAGCTTTAGCAGGGCAGGGGGGTGGCACTGGAGTGACACAGCAGTGACAAAGTGTCCGTGGCAGGAGGAGCTGCGCCCTTGGGATGGACAGAGGGACGGTCCTGGGGCTGAATCCAGGGATGGGAACAGAGCTGGGAAGGGGCTGGAGCCCCAGGAGAGGCTGAGGGAGCTGGGAAGGGTCTGGAGCCCCAGGAGGGGCTGAGGGAGCTGGGCAGGGGCTGAGCCTGGAGCAAAGGAGGCTCAGGGGCCCTTGTGGCTCTGCACAGCTCCTGCCAGGAGGGCACAGCCGGGGGGGCCGGGCTGTGCTCCAGGGAACAGGGACAGGAGCAGAGGGAACGGCCTCAGGCTGGGCCAGGGCAGGCTCAGGGTGGGCACTGCAGGAATTTCCCCATGGAAAGGGGGCTCAGGCCTTGGCACTGCCCAGGGAGGGCTGGAGTGCCCATCCCTGGAGGTGCCCCAGGAAGGGCTGGACATGGCACTCAGTGCCAAGGTGGGGATCGGGCACAGGTTGGACTCAGTGACCTTGGAGGGTTTTTCCAAGCAGAACAATTCCATGATTCTGTGATTCTATGGCCTCTGCTTTTGAGCTGTGACCTGAGCATGTGAACCCAGCTCCATTTATTGGAGCCATAACTCCTGTTTGTGACTCCCACCCTGCGCTTTTGGGCCAGGCCCCACATTTATGGAGCCAGCCCTGGGCATTTAGAATCCTTCAATCCCAGAATGGTTTGGGTTGGAAGGGACCTTCAATCCCATCCCATCCCACCCCTGCCATGGCAGGGACACCTCCCACCATCCCAGGGTGCTCCAGCCTGGCCTTGGGCACTTCCAGGAATGGAGCAGCCACAGCTCCTCTGGGAATTCCATCCCAGGGCCTCCCCACCCTCCCAGGGAGGAATTCCTTCCATGTATCTGAGATAAATTTCCCCTCTTTCCATTTCAATCCATTATTCCTTGTCCTGGCACTAAAATTCCGGATGAAAAGTCCATCTCCCTCTTCCTTGGAGCCCCTTCAGACCCCCCGGAATGTTCTGGGTGGCAGCAAAGTTGCTCTTTGAGGCAGATCCTCCGTGTTTGAGCCATTTCTCACAAATTTCAGCCACACCTCGTGCTTTTGAGCCAGACCTTGAGCATTTGGGGGAATATTTATGGTCCAACAGCCCTCGTGCCCCTCATCTGTGTCCCCAGCAGCTCTTCCCAGCTTTCCCATGGTTTCCCAGGAGGAAGCAGCAGGTTCCTTGAGGACACCCAGGCCTGTCACACGCTGCTCTTTTATTTTTCCACTTCTTGGATGAGAAGATCGCGAGGTTTGAGGATTTATTTGTGGTTACTTCAATCTCCCCCCTCCGCCCAAGTTGTGCTATTAAAAAAATAAATAATTCATGGAGTAGTTGTTCCCCCCATCAGGAATTCTGGCCGAGCCAGACCAGGAGTGCAGCAGGATCTGCAGGAATTCATTAATGGCCCATTCTGTGTTTCCTTTCCCCTTTAAAACCCCAGTGGAGTTACCTTGGTAATAATAAAGTGCATGATTCCAGGAGGGAGGGAACAGGTTCTTATTTGGATTAAACGGATTTCTCCTCCTCCCCTCTTTTTACCCCTTTTTATTCCTGCCAATTTAAAAAAAAAAAATGTTTAGGGGGAAGAAAAAAAATTATAAGCAAATGTTAACGCTGGAAAGGAGAAAAAAAACCCACATTTTTTTCCAGGGAGGGGAGAAAATGCTTTTGGAAGTGTTCTATGCAAAGAGATGCCGGGGGGCACGATATATCAAAGAAAATATAATACACCCAGGTTAAAACTAATGATTGCCATATAATTAGATGTGAAGCATTGTGCTATAAATGTGTATTCTTCAGCATGCTGTGATTTTACTGTAAGAGAGAGAGAGAGAAAGAAAGACAGAAAAACACAGAACCCAGCAACATACTATAAAAAGCACTCTGTTGACTTTTCGGCTGTTTAGTATTCCTTGCCCGTACTCCCCCGGGAGTATGTAATTAGTGCTTTATGAAGAGTGCATTTAAAGCAGTTTAATATTCACCTCATTCAGTCTGAAACAATGTGATCACTGCTTAGACAAATCACTGCTCCTCACTGACATCCTCTGTCAGAACATTACCTCTGAAAAGACCTTTCAAGAGGCTCTGATGTTAATTAGTTGTCTGTCATGGATAAACAGAGCAGTGAGCAGAAGGGCTGCGCCAGGCCACAGACACACAGGGAAATACTGGGAATGCTCTGGGATTTTTTTTTTTCATCCTCTCTCTCTCTCTCTCTCTCCTCCTTTTTGTGAAAATTCCTGGCTTTCTCCCCCGGCTTTGCAGAGTTTGGCACGGCCTGGAGTGGAGCCTGGGTTTTCCCAGGGCTGGGTGAAATCCTTGGGATGCTGAGCCAGGCTGGCACTGCCAGAGAGGTGCTGGCACATCCCAAACAGATGCAGGAGCACCTGCTGAGCTGCCCTGCTGTGGCCCAGAGTGGGAACATCCCAGGCAACATCCCAGTGCCACATCCCAGTGCCACATCCCAGTGCCACATCCCAGTGCTGTATCCCAGTGCCACATCCCAGTGCCACATCCCAGTGCCACATCCCAGTGCCACATCCCAGTGCTATATCCCAGTGCCACATCCCAGTGCCACATCCCAGTGCTATATCCCAGTGCCACATCCCAGTGCCACATCCCAGTGCCATATCCCAGTGCTGTATCCCAGTGCCACATCCCAGTGCCACATCCCAGTGCCATATCCCAGTGCCATATCCCAGTGCCATATCCCAATTCCACATCCCAGTGCCATATCCCAGTGCTATATCCCAATTCCACATCCCAGTTAAATATCCCAGTTCCATATCCCAGACCTGTATCCCAGTGCCAAATCCCACTGCTCTATCCCAATGCCATATCCCAGTGCTCTATTCCAATTCCATGGCCCAGTGCCACATCCCAGTTCCATATCCCAGAGCTGTACCCCAGTGCCACATCCCAGTGCTATATCCCAATTCCACATCCCAGTACCATATCCCAGTTCCACATCCCAGACCTGTATCCCAGTGCCATATCCCAGTGCTCTATATCAGGACCACAACCCAGTGCTCTATCCCAGTGCCACATCCCAGTGCTATATCCCATTCCATATCCCAGTGCCACGTCCCAGTTCCACATCCCAGTGCCACATCCCAGTGCTGTATCCCACTGCTATATCCCAATGCCAATTCCCCATTCCATATCCCAGTTCCATGTCCCAGTCCCATGTCCCAGTCCCATACCCCTCTGCTATATCCCCAGATCATATCCCAGTGCCATATGGCAGCCCTGCCTCCCAGACCTGTGCCCCAGTACAACATCCCAGCCCTACATCCCAAACCTGGATCCCAGCCCTTCATCCCACCCCGTGTCCCTGTGCTATATCCACCCCTGCATCCTGGCCCCTCATCCCAATAATGCATCCCAGCCCTGCATCCCAATGCTACATCCCAATATTTCATCTCCACCCTGCATCCCAGTGCTAAATCCCGGCCCTGCATCCCAACATTGCATCCCAACCCTGCATCCCAATGCTACATCCCAATCCCAGTCCTGCATCCCAGCCCTACATCCCCTTTTTGCAGCCCAAAGTGGCTCTTTAGCCATTCCAACAGACTCTTCCCTCTTTCCATTGTGTGTAAAATGTTGGATTACGTGGTCACCTCATCCCAGATTCTCCTGGTTTTCACTTCTCAGGAAAACCCAGCAGGTCTGGGGCAGTGCTCATCCCTGTCCAGCACCATCCCTGCAGGATGCTCCCCCTGCCAGCCCTGAAGCTGGAATTCCTCCTTCCCTGGAGCAGCTCCTTCCCTGTGTGCATCCCTGAGTCCTTCCCGTGTCCCCCTGAGCATTCCCAGTGTCCCCTCGAGGGTACAAGGTGGATTCAAGGCACGGTCCCAGGAGCTGCTCCTGGCTCTGCTCGTGGCTCCTTTGGGCTCCGTGGTTGGCATGGAGGGTTTGGAATCACAGGAATTCCATTACCAGCCCCCACCTGGCAGCTCCCAGGTTTTTGGGAGCCAAATCCAGCAAATCCAACACTTCCCAGGACCGAGGGAGCCACAAGCTCCTCGCTGAGGGGTTTAAGGGGCCCCAGCACCATCTTTTCCCTCTGGGAAGGAGCAGACATAGAAGCTGCTCCCTCTGCTCCTGGGAATGACAGCCAAGGTTTGAAACTTGGGGTGGGTTTGGGTGAGAGCCCCCACAGCCCATGAGGGGCTCCATCCCCATGCACATCCCGTCCTGCAGCATGGAGCATCCCCTTGGGACCCCTTCCGGAGCCTTCCCAGCCTCCAAGCACCCTCCAGCTCAGGGTTTTTCCCCTTTTCCCTCCCTTTTCCAGCAGTTTGTTTCCCTGGCTCTCTTAGTCACGAAGGTGAGGCCCTGACAGAGACACAGACATCAAAAACAAGAGGTGATGAAACGCCAGGAATAATTAAGTTGCACTAAATCACCGGGCCTGGCGGAACGCTGCCAGGGAGCTCGGGAAAACTGGAGCACCACGAGTTATTATTAATAACCACCCTGGTGAACAACAACCTATTTCACACCTATTTTTTGGGAAGGGGTTGGGATGGGGACAGAACCTCCAGCGTGGGGGGCAGCAGGGTGAGGTTTCCTCCTCACATCCCAGGATATCCCAGCCCGGATCCATCCCAGGATGTTCCAGCACGGTCTGGGCTGAGCCCAGAGCAAGTCTGCTCCCGCCAGGGCTCCTCCATGCAACCCCAGGCCTTACGTAAGGGCAGCTTTATCCTCCCTCCATCGGGGCCCGGCCTGCAGCTCCTGTTCCCAGTGTGTGGGTGAGCCACTCGCCCCAGGCTGGGAATTGCACAGCTCCTGCACCTCTGCCTTGCTCCACGCATGCAAGGGCTGCAATTCCCGATGGGCAGCTGATAGCAGGCCAGGCTGCCAGCCCTGGATTTGTTGGGTGTTTGGGATGTGTTTCCCTCACACTCCATCAGGATTTATGCTTGGGAAGGGGTTGTTGGATGTACATGATTGGCTGCCCCGCAGCCTCACCTTGGTTGTGTGGTTTAAGGTCCAGCCATCACAGCTGGAGGTGCTGGTGGAAGGGACACTCCAACTCCCAAAAATCTGGAATGCACCTCTGCCTTGCTCCACACATGCAAGCAGCTGCAATTCCTGATGGGCAGCTGATAGCGGGCCAGGCTGCCAGCCCTGGATTTGTTGGGTGTTTGGGATGTGTTTCCCTCACACTCCATCAAGATTTATCTTTGGGAATGCTTGGGAAGGGGTTGTTGGATGTGCAGGATTTGCTGCCCCGCAAATGGTAGCAGGAGGAGTAGAGCGATTTCTAGGTTGAATAGGAGGAAGAGAATGGCTACTAGGAAGAAGCAGATTGAGAAGGGGAGTGGAGCAGATCCCAGGGGGTTGAATCTGCATTTGTATGGGGATAGTTTTCTGGAGTCAGGGGTTATTTGGGCGAGTCAAAAGTTGAGTGCAGTTAAGAGGATGCTTAGGGTCAGTATGAATAGGATTATGTTTATTACTCTTCTCTGGGCTTAAACCAGATTCTAAGGATTGGAAGTCGATTGTAATTAATATACTAGAAGAGTAAGATCCTCATCAGTAGATAGAAATGTAGAGGAATAATCATATGACGCCTACAAAGTGTCAGTATCAGGCAGCTCACCTTGGTTGTGTGGTTTAAGGTCTAGCCATCTCTGCTGGAGGTGCTGGTGGAAGGGATGCTCCAATTCCCAAAAATCTGGGATGTCGCTGTGATTTTTGAGGAGAGAAAAGAGATTTTAATGCAAAGATTCCTTCTGAGGCAATGCTTTACCTCATGCAGCTTTAGGGTTTGATCCCACTTGGCTCCATCTCTGCAAGAGCCCAGACAGCTCCAGGCTTTTGGGCTGATTTCGGGTGCCACGTGGCCATGGGTTAAACCTCAGCCCCAATTCCCACCATCTTTGCCACCAGGTTTCATCAGGAAAACCATCCAGAGCTGGTCAAAATCCTCCCTGGCGGGGTAAACCCAAGGGTGTCGAAATTTGGGAGAGTTGTAAATCTCTCGTGTTTGTAAAATCTTTAAGCCTCCGTCTGCAACGCGCAGGTAAACCTTTAATTCCCTGACAATACCGAGCTAACTCCCTGCTAAATCCTTAATTCCCGTGCACCTTAGTTCTGTGGATTCTTCTGCCTGTCTGCAGCCCAGGTCTTGTCTGTAGCATCCATCTTTGGGTGTGGAAAAATCCCCCAAAATTGCTGTGCCCAAAGTTGTGGTGCTGAAAAAATCTCCCCAAAATTGCTGTGCCCAAGGTTCTGGTGCTGGAAAAATCCCTCCAAAAATTGCTGTGCCCAAAGTTGTGGTGCTGGAAAAAATCTCCCAAAATTTCTGTGCCCAAGGTTCTGGTGCCAGAAAAACCCTCAAAAATGTGCCCAAGGTTCTGGTGCTGGAAAAATCTCCCCAGAATTGCTGCGCCCAAAGTTGTGGTGCTGGAAAAATCCCTCCAAAATTGCTGTGCCCAAGGTTCTGGTGCTGGAAAAATCCCCCCAAAAATCTGTTACCAAGGTTCTGGTGCTGGAAAAAACACCCCAAAAATGTGCCCAAGGTTCTGGTGCTAGAAAAATCCCTCCAAAATTGCTGTGCCCAAGGTTCTGGTGCTGGAAAAATCCCTCCAAAAATTGCTGTGCCCAAAGTTGTGGTGCTGAAAAAATCTCCCCAAAATTTCTGTGCCCAAGGTTCTGGTGCCAGAAAAATCCCCCCAAAAATAGTTGTGCCAAAGTTGTGGTGCTGGAAAAAATCCCTACCAAATTGCTGTGCCCTGGGTTCTGATGCTGGAAAAAACACCCCAAAAATGTGCCCAAGGTTCTGGCGCTGGAAAAATCCTTCAAAATTGGTGTCCCCAAGGTTCTAGTTCTGGAAAAATCCCTCCAAAATTGCTGTGCCCAAGGTTCTGATGCTGGAAAAATCCCACCCCTCCCCCCCTGCCAAAATGTGCTCAAGGTTTCTGGTGCTGGAAAAATCTCCCCCAAAATTGCTGTGCCCAAAGTTCTTGTGCTGGAAAAAACACCCCAAAAATCATTGTGCCCAAGTTTCTGGTGCTGGAAAAATCCCCCAGAAGTGTGCCCAAGGTTCTAGGGGTTTTGCTCTGTTGATCAAAACCTCTGAAATGCCCTTACAACTCTTAAGATTGGGAATAATGAGGGATCCTGCATCCCTGCAGTGGCCGGTGCCTGCCCCGAGGTCACAACGAGCAGGAGGATGAGGAGGATGGGGAAAAGGCCCCAGTTTGGGGTTCCAGCCCTTCTGAAGGACATTGGCTGTGACACGTGGCAATGTGGGGATGATCCCAGTGCTGCTGGGGTGGCACCACAGCTGCTGACAGACTTTGCCCCTGATCCAACCAGATCAGATCCCGGGACAGGGCGCAGCTGTGGGGCCCCGTGCAGGTGGAGGGGACACCAAGGAGCCCAACGGGTTTGGGAGCTCCTCAGTGATGACAGCCAGGCTGGGATTGGGATTGCTCCACGCGGGTCCCCGCCGCTGGCAGGACATTTCCCAACCTGGAGAAACCTGTACAGACGACCACCCTGTCTTAGGCAATTTTCCTGACTCAAGATCCCATCCCAAATCAGCAGGAGATGGATCTCTGCTGCCTCTTGCAACACAACTCCATCCAAACTGGTTTTCCCATTAATTAATCCTTTCTCCAGTGATTTTTTTTCCCCATTTTAATTTTTTTTGGTGACTGTGGGTGCTGTTGGCTCTTTAGGAGGGTGTTTGGTGCTGGTTTTCCTTGGATGGGGATCTGAGCCCAGCAGCACAGATGAGCCAAAATTGTGTCTTTTAGGACACAATTCCTGAGGCAGGAGGGAAGGGAATGATTCCTCTTGGAACTGGGCAGGTGACACACAGGGAGGGACCGTCCAGCAGCCTTTTTGTTAATATTGGTGTCCCAAATATTGATCTGGAACAAACCCAGAGGACAGCACCACGTTCATCCCCTTGGATCTACAGATGATTTCTGAAGGGTGAATATTTTTATAGAGGAGTGAGAAGTTGCTGATTTATTTAAGTGCCCAGCAAACCACAGAAATGTGGAATAGCCTGAGATGGAAGGGACTCACAAGGATCAAGGGCAATGATCCCAGTGGGCTAAAAACTCCTAATTAATTACATATCCCAAATATATCTGGAAGCATCTGTTGTGATCTCTTGCCCAACACACTCATAAGTTAATTTGGGGGGTCTTGGGCACCACCCGCCACCACCTCACCTGTGTCCTGCCAGGTCCTGTGCCAGGTCCTGGCAGCTGAAGGGTTACTCAGCCCCATCTGCTCAGCTCCCCATTTCACAAGGGCGGGTTCGGAGTTTTACTACAAGTTTCAGACAATGAAGGTGTGTCTGCGCTCCGAGCCTCGTTTGCCCGTTGTGTAGGCGTCGGGTTCAGCGCCGTCTTGTCAACACTTGAATATGTTGAGCATCACTCACGGGGCATTCTGTAAGAAACCTATTAAGTTAATTACCGAGGCTGTGTGTGAGAGAGAGAGAGAGCGTGTGTGCTGCTCCTCCTGTAAAAAATTTGGCTTTCTTCGTTGCAAGACACTTGTGATGCAAGCCCCGGGCTCTCGGTGTGATGACATCTCATCTGCTGCTGTAACTGAGCCGGGGCTCGGGCGAGCTGCCTGCCAGGGAGGGGGGTCCAGGGAGGACCCCCCCACTCGTCCTGCCTTGGGGACACCCACCCGAACACTGGGCCCAGCCGCGGGGGGGAACTGGGGTGTAAATCCTAAATCTGTGGGGTTTGAGCTCAGAGTGGTGTGGGGGGAGTTTGAGCATCTCAGCTCCTGTTGATGTTTCTGCTTTTACGGTTCTGCTCCGTCCAAATTCCTGGGAAAATGCAGTTTCACAGGATCCTGGAGTGGTTTGGGTTGGAAGGGACCTTAAAACTCATCTCATTCCATTCCACCAGACCAGGGTGTTCCAAACCCCATCCGACCTGGCCTTGGACACTGCCCAGCTGGGGCAGCCACAGCTTCTCTGGGAGACCCCTTGGTTTGGGATCAGGGCTGGGGAAAGACCTCTTGCCCTTTATATTTCCACCACTATCCTCAAGCACCCCAAAATAATCCGGGCTGGAGTTGAGGGGGCTGTTTTGGGGTGCTGGGAGGTCCAAGCTTGGTTTGGGAAGGGGATGGAGCAGGAGGAGGCTCCATGTGGGGGACACCCCTTGTGTTTCTCCTCTCCCTGCTTTCCACCAGGCTGGGGAAGGGGCTCTGGGTCTCCCGGAGGGGCGCAGGGCTGTTGGAGCGATGCTGGAGCTCCGTGATGAGCAGCACGTGCTGCTCCAACCCGGCCATCCCTTCCCGGCTTTTCCCCGCACCCCTTCCCAGCCCGGCTGGAACGGGGCCGCCCCCAAAATACGTTAAAAAAAAAAAAAAGAAAAGAAAAAAAAAAAGGAGTTTTTTGAGTTTTTTTCACTCTCCGGAGCCCGAGCCAGGGCAGGGAGCGGGGCGAGCGCTGGCTCCCCGCTCCCGAGGTGGTTTTTTGGGTTTTATTTTTTGGGAGGCGCTGCACAAACAGCCCCCGGCGCTTACACGAGCCCCAGGTAGGGCGGCTCTGCCCCCTCCTCGAGCATCCCGCGGGAGCCCGGATCCGTTGGACTTTTATGGAAGAAAGGGAAGTCCGTGGCACCGGCGGAGCGGCTTTGGCAGGCGAGCAGCGGCAGCAGCGCTCCCGTTAACCCCTCATCCTCCTCCTGCTGCTGCTGCTGCTGCATTTTTGAGGGGGGATCAGCAGCTCCGCCAAGAACCTGCGGGCCGTGGGATGCTCAGCAGCCAAAAAACCCCAAATAAAGCTGCGTTTGGCTCCTCTTCATTAAACAAATCCGCGCAAAGCGCTCCTGAGCATCCCATGCTTCCCGAGCACCCCCACCCCAGGCGGGAGGGAAAAGTGAGGAAAAACTTGTGCAGCTCCAGAGAAAGTTTCCGGTTGGAGTTTGTGCCGTCCCAAGGGCAGCTCTGGACTCTCCCTCCGAGTGCTGCCAATTCCAGCGGTCAGGAAGCGGCTTTGGGGGGGTTTTGGGGGAGAGGAGAGGCCGAGCCCGCCCGGATGCGCTGGCGGGGGCCGGGCAGCGCCGTCCCCTCCCGGCCGAGGCTTTCGTCAGCGGGGGCGAAAGGGAGAAATTTGAATTTTTGGCCAGCGGAAGGAAGTGAAAAGCAAAAAAAAAACCAAAAAAACAAAAAAACAAAAAAAAACAAAAAAAACAAACAAAACCAAAAAAAAAACAAAAAAAACCAAAAACCAAAACAAACAAACAAATTAAAAAAACACAAAAAAACACAAAAACAAAAACAACAACAAAAAAACCCCAAAAAACAAACAAACAAAAAAAACCCCAAAAAAACCCCAAAAAAACCAAACAAAAAACCCATAAAAAAACAAAACCAAAAACAAACACAAAAAACCAAAAAACAAACAACAAAAGCAAAAAAAACCAAACCAAAACAAAAAACCCAAAGCAAACAAAAAAAAAAAACAAAAACCCAAAAAATCCCCCCCAAAATAAAAACAAAACAAAAAAACAAAACAAAAAAAACCACAAAAACACCCCAAAAAAGCGTCAGAGGAATAAATGAGCCCCCCCAAGCCCAAGCTCTCGCTCCCATCAGATTAGGAAGCCGAAATAGCCAAATTGGCCCAGAGCGGGAGCAGGACTGGCACGCGCGGGCTTTGATCCTCCCCCGCGCCCGGGACGGGGCCTGGGACGGGGATCAGACACCCCAGGCAGGAGGAATTTGCAGGGGAGGGTTCTGGGAGCAGCCCCAGCCCCCGCAGCCCCCCCAGGCCGCTGTGGGGTGGGTTCGGTGCCGTGTGGGGTCTGGGGCAGGGATGGGCTCAGGGTCCGGCCCCAAATCCCACCGAGATCTGTTGGTGGTCAGGGCTGGGTGCAAGCCCCAAAATCAGCCCAGCACAGCCAGAAAGGGTGGGGGGGGTTCTTCCCTCTCTGCCCCACTCTGGGGACACCCCAGCTGCAGCTCGGGGTCCCCAACGTCACAAGGACGTGGAGCTGCTGGAATGAGCCCAGAGGGGAACATGGAGCTGCTCCAGGGCTGGAGCCAGGCTGGGAGAGCTGGGAATGCTCACCTGGAGCAGGGAAGGCTCCAGGGAGAGCTCAGAGCCCCTTGCAGGGCCTGAAGGGGCTTCAGGAGAGCTGCAGAGGGACTGGGGACACAGGCAATGGCTTCAAACTGGGAAACGTGAGATTGGGGTGGGATTTTTGGAAGGAATGGGTGTGGGGAGGGGCTGGGATGGAATTCCCAGAGCAGCTGTGGCTGCCCCTGGATCCCTGGGAGTACCCAAGGGAGAAGGGAAAGTTCCAGGGAGAGCTCAGAGCCCCTTGCAGGGCCTGACGGGGCTCCAGGAGAGCTGGAGAGGGGCTGGGGACAAGGGATGGAGGGACAGGACACAGGGAGTGGCTCCCAGTGCCAGAGGGCAGGGCTGGATGGGATACTGGGAATTGGGAATTCCTGGCTGTGGGGGCGGGGAGGGGCTGGGATGGAATTCCCAGAGCAGCTGGGGCTGCCCCTGGCAGTGCCCAAGGCCAGGCTGGAGCCCCCTGGGACACTGGGAGGTGTCCCTGGGCATGGCAGGGGTGGCACTGGATGGGTTTAAATCCCTTCCCACCAAACCATTCTGGGATTCCAGGCTGGCTGTGCCTCACAGAGGGATGAGTGGCTCAGAGGGGAGGCCCTCGTGCCCCAGGGCCGTGGTTGTTGCTGGTGACCACAGCCTGGCACTGGGAATGTGCCAGCGCTTCCCAACCAGCACAGGAAACCATCCCTGTCCCCAAAGGTGACACAGCAGCAGAGCCTCCCCAGGGATGCATCCCAAGGGAAGGTTCCAGTGCAGGCTCCGCTCTCATGCACACAGAATTCAGGCTACGGGCCTTTAACTGACTGAATTAGGCAAAATTTGGTGTTTCTCCAAGAATCCTCCGGAAATCTGCTGCTGGAAAAGCAAACTCATCTTAAAGCTACACGCACACAGGGCGAGCAAGTTTTCCACTCTCAGGGAGTGGGATGGAAAAGACCTTCCCAGTCCTACCCAGCCCTTTTTTCTGGCCAGGTCAAGCTTGTTCCTCCTGCTGGAATCTCAGGGGCTTTGTGGAGACCTCTTGTAGTTCACCTTTCTTGGGAGCTCTCGTGGCATTTTGGGGATGTCCCATCAGAACTGGGGGTGATGGGGGAGACCCAAGGGACCCCAGATCCATGGGATGGATGAAGGGAAGTTCTGGTGTGTAAGAGCCAAAATGAGGGATGTGGGACTCCAGGCAGCTCTCCAAAATGCAGTTTATTGTACACAAAATGCAGTTTATTGTATCCAAAATGCAGTTTATTGTATCCAAAATGCAGTTTATTGTACACAAAATGCAGTTTATTCCATCCAAGAGGTCACAGCAGTCCAGGCTGGTGGGTGACAGAGCTGTGCCCACAGCTGTCAGCTCCAGCTGCAGGCAGGCCTGGAGACCCTTTGGTTTTGGTCACATTGCATTATTTACTTTTCTTTGCTGAGCATCTTCATACAGTAGAACCAATCTATACCTTAACTATTATCTATAGCCTATTATAATTTTCATATTCATGTCACTGTTCTCCAATCACTAACAGTCAGTACATCACAGTTTAAGCTAGAAGTTGTTTTTCAGTTTTCTTGCAGTGGAAAATTCTGAGACTTTTTTCTACTTGCCACATTTGCTGCCTTGTTTGCCTGTGCTCTCTCCCTGCTTGGTAAAAACATCTTCTTGTTTGGGGTGGGTTTATCCTTTGCTCTAAGTCATAAAAACCCCTTCTAACTCACACACCCTTTGCCTCCTTGGTTATCCAGTGAGACTGGCTCAGCAATTCTTTTCTTCTATATCAAAACTTGCTTCCATCTCTATTCCTTCTTCAGATTCTACATTTAAAAATCTTTCTGCCAAGCACACAAATCTGTGGGACTTTCCTGTCAAACTTTCATCCTTCCCAACACTGGTGGAGCTCCTGGGAAGGGCTGGGCTCGTGACAAAGCCCAGGGCACCAAATGCAGGCGTGGTCTCACCTGGGTGTCACAAGTGGCATTTGAACACTGATGGGCGCACAGTACCCTTGTCTTTGTGCCTGAGCCATCCTCATCCCCCCTCCTCCTCCTCCTCCAGATCCAGCACCGTTTCCCACCCCAGCAGAGCAGCATCCCACTGAGGAGGTGGGGGATGCTCCAGGGGGGTCCTGGCCGGATCCTGAGCCGGACAAATCCCAGCCCAGCCCTGCCCTGGCGGGGCCAGCCCCGGGCCAGCGGGTCAGGGTGATTCATGCGGCAGCCAGCTCCGCCGGGAGCTCATTGCGACACCGCGGGGCTGTTCAAGGCAGCCAGCGCCGAGCCCGGCATCCAGGCAGCCTCTAACACACCCCTGGGGTTGCTATCAACATCCCTGTTGTTCTTAGCAATCGCATCCCTCGTTTATCATCCCGGCTTTACAGCAGCTGCCCAGGGGCCGGGGTGGGACCGTGCAGGGCTTGGGGTGCAGCCACCCCCCAATCCCCGGGGTCCAGAGCATGGCAAGCAGGGAGTGAACAACCATGGCCACAACCTGGAGCAACCATCATTGGTTCAACCTTCATTTTATTCCACTTCCATTTTATTCAACTTCCATTTTATTCCACCATCATTGGTTCAACCATCATTTTATTCAACTTCCATTTTATTCAACTTCCATTTTATTCAGCCATGGTTGATTCAACCTTCATTTTATTCCACTTCCATTTTATTTAACTTCCATTTTATTCAACCTCCATCTCACTCAACTTTCTCACTTCAGCAAACCCCTGGTGCTTCCCTGCAGGGATGCAGAGGAAGGGGTAGCAGGGAAACTCCTCCATGAAGTTTCTTGGCGAAGCCACCAGCCTCGACTCCCAAATCCAGCGTTCCAACCCATGCCAGGAGTGTCCTGGCAAAGCCACATCTCCCCTGCCCTCCCACATCAGCCCTGCTGCATTTTTGGGAAGGGAGCCCAGCATCCTCCATCCCATCCCCACCCCCAGCTGCCTCCACAATCCTGCAGGTGTTTTGTAAAAAAAAAAAAACAACCAAAACAACAAAATCCCTCTCCTTTTCCAACACAAATGTTTTGTCTGAGGTTTCAAAATGCTCCTGGTGTCATCACAGCCTCCTCCTCCCCTCTGGCTCAGACCCCTCACCTATATCCTGCAGGAAAGGTGCAGATGGGCACAGCAGCCTAAGCTGGGCAGGGATCAGTGTCTGGCTGGAAAGGCACCCAGCAGAGCCTCCCTCATTGCACAGGGAGATGCTGGCACTGGGAATGCCATCCTGGGGCTGCCAGGAGGGAGCCAGGAGCCTGGGAAGGTCCCTGCCAGGGATGGTTCAGGTTATGGAGTGCAGGGGTTTATTTCTAGATTAAGAAAAGCTTGCAAAAGCCAGGCACAGAGGTGATTTATGTTTATTTTGCTCAGTTAATAACCTGTGGCACGTCCTCCCCTGGGGCATTAGGGTGGATCAGACAAAGCTGCATTTAAATTACAACCGTGCCCGATATTTATTTTTTAATATATTTTTATGGTCGCCTTCCCCATTTATCGTGAGCTAGAAAAACGTCCAGGCCGTGCCAAGAGCTGCCTAAGGATCCTAAAGGCTGGAGGGGCAAATCCTTGGAGTTCAGACCCTGGAAAAGTGGGAGAGGCTCTTCAGATCTGTGTTGGAGAGGTGACGTTCCTGGGCCTGCTCCAACCTGAGCCTCCCAAGGGTGACAATGGGACCCCTCCTGCTCCTTGGGGACCCTCAGCACATTTTCCCAGGAATTGTGATGAACCTCAGAGAATTTTTTGGGATGAGGGTGTGCAGTCAGTGTTGGTCAGTGCCTGCTGGGACAGGGTGTCCTAGCATGATTTGGGGGTTAAAATCACCCACTGTTGGTGCTTGTGGTTGTGTCAGTCCTCAAACACAAATCCAACCCACCCAGGTGTAGCTTTCCTGAGGTTCTGGATCTGCCCTGGAAAGAAGTTCCCTGTAGAAGGAAAAGTGCCTTCTCCACTCTTTTTCTGCCTGGATGGGGCTCAGATCACAGTGGTTTCTCAATGTTTCAGGTGCAGAGTGACAGGGAACAAGTCAAATATCACTTGGAATGGTGAAATTCCATGAACATAAAATGTAATAAATTAGAACAATGGGCTCTGGTAAGGGGGTTGGCAGCTGGAGATGGGGTGATTCCATGTGTCCCACCCTCCTTGGGGACCACAGGGCTGGACTGGACATCCCTGGAGCCTGTGAGAGGAGCAGGAGGCTCTGGAGTGAGCATTGACTCCTGTTCCTTACAAAGCAAAGTCTGGGCAGTGAGGATCCAGGTGGGAAGTTTGGATGGAGACGTGGCATGCAGGGAAATTCTGGGAACCGTTCCTGCCTCAGGCCTGGGGCGGCCTGACCACGTCTCCAGCTGTGCCCAGCAAGTGAAACCAGCTCAAAGCACGAAGCCAGGCCCTGAGTCATGCCAGATCCAGGAACTGGGGCTCTGGGGAAGCACCAGAGCAGGAGGCTGAGGAGAAGCTTTGGGCTGGGGAAGCTGGGCTGGCTCCAGCAGGAAGGGGAGGTTTCTCTGGAGCTGGGGTGTGATGGGATCCGACCTCTGTGGGGTCTCATCCCTGCCCTGGGAATGCTGTCAAAATGCTTTGGAGTGATAGAGCAGCCAGGAGAGGCCATTCCCAATGAAACCTTTCCCATCCTGGTTCTTGCATGAAAACTATTTCTGTGTTTCTCCGTATTTTTTCCTCTTTCTCCCAATTTCTTTCCCGACGGAGAGCCCACGCCAATCCAGCGGCACAGCAGGGCTGGCATAATGGGATGTGACATTTCTCATCACAAAAGGACTCTCAGGCTCGGGGCTGACAGGCTCCTTCAGGCACCAAACCCCGGCTTGAGGCTGACAGGAAAAGCGAGGCTGGGCTGAGAGCGAGAGGGTCGTGGGCGAGCCAGAGCCCTTTGGGAGCATCCCCTGCCCCAGATGCAGCACTAGAATCCCACTAGAAGTGAGCTGCTGCTCAAACAGGCAGCTGCGATGGGAAATGCCAGAGTTTGGGAGTGCTGGGAGCTGCCCAGGCCCTGCCCTGCTCTGTCCTGGCCTCCCTGAGCACGGGGATAATTGGAGGGAGAGTTTCTCTTGGATGGCTCTTTGCTCACATGCTTCTTGTTGGAAAGCAGGACGAGCCTGGATGTTTCTGGGAGCTGGGGGAGGATTGGTCCTCCCCAGTCCTGCTGGCTTTGGTGGGGAGGAGGAAACCCCAAACCCTTCACCTTCCTCTGCAAGGACACGGTGGAACAGATCCAGATCCACCTGCAATTAGCATCTCATCCTTTCATTCCCCGTTCCAGCCTCGCAGGGAAGCTGGGTTGCCATCCCAGCGGCTCTGCCTTTCCCGGGATGCTGAGCCAATTCCTCCATCCTGACCTCATTGCAAAGATCACAGCAACTGAGGAGAACAAACCTGGGCTCCCGCTGGGCCAGCTTTGAAGCCGCTCAGCCCCATCAAACTCCCGCTCGTGAGGAGCAGTGCGGGAGGAACCGCGGCTGTCCGGGATCAGCTTCCCCTCGGATAATCGCTGGTTAATGCCGGGCCGGGCCCTTCCCACGGGATGCAGCCCCCGCACCTGGCTGAGCCCCCCCGGTGTCCCGAGGTCCCCGGGGCCGGGTTGGGACGCGCTCCCGGCGAGGCAGGAGCAGCCCAGCCCTGCTCGGCTGCACTTCCCCGGGTCCCATCCGTCATCTGTTTGTCCTGGTCCCCTGCCAGCGATTGTGCCGATTCCCACACCCACTTTCCATAAACCCTCCGTCCTCGCCCGGGCGAATCGCTGGCGAGAGCTCGCCACCCATCCCTTTCCCCTCCTCTCCGATGGGATCAGACACGTTCTGGAGAGGGGGAAGAAAGGGAAGGGGGTGAAAAGAAAACAAAAAAGATCAAGAGGAAAACACAAGGTGACTCACCGCCTTTAATTTATTTGTGTTTATTTATTTATTCCCCCCACCCTCGGCTGCGACGTGCAGGCAGCAGCGAGGGCTGCCCAGGGAGCCTCGCTCGGTGCCCAGGGCACCAGAAACGACCGGGATAAAATCCCCCACTCCTTTGGCCGAGGGAAAGATCGCGGAGAGCAGCTCCTGGCGCTCGAACTGCGTGGCACAGATTTTTCAGCTTTCCCAGGTCTCTGCACGAGCATCCCGTGCCCCGCCGCAGACCGGAGGGTGGGAATATCTAATTCCACCTCCTACACCGTGTCCTCGGCAGGGGAAAGAGAGAAAGAGGAGTTAAAAGGCTGGGAAGCTCAAATGGTGTCATTAGGAACTATTAATGCTCTCATAAAAGGGCATTAATAAACGCGGCAGCTCATCAGTGTCCATTAGCTCGGCTCGTGGCAGGGATCTTTGGGAGCTGCCGGAGTGTGATGCTCCCCTCGCCCTCACCGGCGTGTCAGCAAAGGGGAAAGGAGCTGGAGGGGGGGGTTATTCCTCCGACAAACCATTCCCCGAGCAAAAAACAAGGAGAAAATGTCACAGGGCGTCACACCCCACCTCTCCAATCCCTCCCGTATCCCCGCAGCCGTGCCCAGAGCTTGCTCCTTGCTCCCAGGATAGCTGTTTACTATCAAAGAGAAAGAAAAAAAAAAAAAAAAAGTGGCAGGCAGGGTTTGGAGCGCTCATCCCGACTTTCTCCCTCCTCCCGCCCTCTTCCTGTTCTTGCCTCTTAAAAAGGAGTTTTATCCTTTGACTCTCCCATGCCCGGGGCTAGCGAGGAAGCCGCAGCATCTCGGGGCGAGCCGGCAGCCCACAGCAGCGGGCAGGGCACGGGGAGGAGGCCCTGCCCGGCCTGATAAGCCCCTGGCAAAGCCAGGAATAGCAGCGCGGTCCCCGCACGGCAGCGATGCTGCCAGGAGCGGAGAGAAACCCGCAGTCCGTGCCTTTGAAGAGCTGGGGCTGGCAGCCGGCCCGGCTGCACGGAGAGCTCGGGATGGGCTCGGGATGGGCTCGGGATGAGCTTGGAAAGGGCTCAGATGAGCTCGGGATGAGCTTGGAATGGGCTCAGGATGAGTTTGGAATGAGCTCGGGATGAGCTTGGAATGGGCTCAGGATGAGCTCGGGATGAGTTTGGAATGGGCTCAGGATGAGCTTGGAATGAGTTCGGGATGAGTTTGGAATGAGCTCGGGATGGGCTTGGGATGAGCTCGGGATGCGCCGGCAGCTTCCCCCCCGCCCCTGTGGGCAGCAGCACATCTGGGGGAGCAGGCACAGCTGGAGGGCTCGGGCACGTGCGCACATCTGGGCGGAGGAGGGGCGAGCCCGTTTGGGGCTGGCGGGGCACATCTGGATGGGCGCTGCCGAGCATCTGGGCGGAGCCGCTGTGCACATCTGGATGGCAGGGGTCTGCACATCTGGATGGCGCTGCTCTGCACATCTGGGCAGGGCCACAGCAGCCCCACGGCCCCGTGCGTCCCCTCAGGCGCCCCCCGGGTGTTTCTCTCCTCACATCCTGCCCTGCTTTCCCCTCCCGCTGCCATCCCAGGCACCCGGACCTGCCCAGGTCCTCACTCATCTCCTCCCTGTCACGGGCAGATTTCAGCTGCAGCCGAGCCAGAGTCAGGGAGCCGAAACCCCAGGATCCCTGGTGACCTTTGGTGTGCCAGGGGCAGCTGGCAGGAGGCTGTCCCCAGCCGTGACTCAGGGCAGAGCAGTTTCCTTTGGAGGGAAAGGGAAGCTTTGATCGCAGGGAGCCGAGGCACCAAACCCTGCTCCCCACGTGCACCTTTGCTGGGAGTTATCTGAGGCATCTTTTTTTTTTGGGATAATAACTCCCAGGGCAGGTTAGGACGGAGGAGGCCTGGCAGAGGAGCGTGTGTGGGCAGGACTGGAATAACGGGTGCTGTAGGAGAGGATTCACCAGCGCTGGGAGGTTGGGAATGGCCGGGAATAGCACAGCAGGTCAGGGGTGAGGTGGGATGTGCAGGGCCAGGATGTGCATGCAGCTCCTGGTGTTGTCCCTTTGTCACCCATGCAGTCCCCACAGGATGCTGGGTGTCCCAGGAAAGGCTCCCTGCTCCTGGGAGCCATGGCAGGGGTGGAGAGCCAAGCCTGCAGTGGGACAAGCTCTGTGAGCAGGAGAGCAAAGCCAGAGCTTTGTTATGGGAATGATGCTGGAAATCAGCACAATTCCACCTGGAATGGGCCAGCTGTCCCAAATGCTGGTGTGCTGAGCAGCACTGAGGATTTTAAGGGAATTATTGTGGCTTTCCCAGGGTGTCACATTCCCTGGGTCTCCCGACTGTGAGCAGTCTCTGTGTGCAGGTGACAGCAGTGTCACCTGTGCCAGGGCATTGTGGATCAAGCCCTAAATCCCAAATAGCCAAAGAAAAGCCCTGGCACGCTCCTTCCCACCCACCTGAAGAAAATTCTCTTTACAAGGAAGTGATGAGAGAATGATCTTTACAAGGCAAACACGCAAAAGGTTGGGAAATGAATCCCTGGGGAGAAGTGGGCACAGCTGTGGGGGCACCCTCTGTGTGTTTCTCCTGAAGATGCCAGTTTCACCTAACCAACCTCTTTTTGTCCTTTCAGGGTTCAGATCTGAGGGTTGGGAAGATCAAAGGGAAGGTCCTGACAGGTGAGTGCAGACCCCAAATGGGGGGACGGGGTCTCAGGGTGGCAGTGCTGGCTGGGGTGGGCACACCACAACACGAGGGAGGGACACAAGGGGAGAACACAAGGAGCTCCCTAGGGCACAGCTGGGCACTGTCTGAAAGAGGAGCCACTTTTTCTCTAACTTTTTCTAGAGGCAAAAGTGGTTTAAAAACTCCCCAGTGGCTGGAAAGGCTCCAAACCAGGGTAAAAAGAGGGGGGAGGGATAAAACCCAAAAGAAAAACACAAGATAAAAGTGGGTGAATCCCAACAATTGCTGTGATGTTGCAGGAACAAAGACTTTCAGTTCAAAATGGGCCAGACATGGCTCGGGGAGGTCACAGCCCAGGGGAGAGGGGCTGGGGGCTCCCCTGGCTCCTGCTGGAGCTTCAGCCCCTTGGTGCCACATCCTCCTGTCCCTGATAGAGACCAAGGGTGGCTGTGCTGTGCATCCCATGGATGTCCCTTTGCCAGAGACAGCCTCTGTCCTCAGCAGCTGGACACGCCCTGAGCCAGCTGTGGGCCCCACATCTGGGCAGCTGTGCCCTGCTCCCTCCCAGCCTGGAGCACAGCGTGGACCCCAAAATCCCCCTGGGGCAGCTCAAGGGGTGCTGGCCATGCCCTGCTGGGGTCTGGGGGTCCCAGGTTCATCCCCCTGCCCAGGGGAGGGCGCAGACAGGGGAAGGGGATGGATGGAGGAGGGGTCAGGGTGGTCCAGGATGTGGTGAGGAATTGTTTTGGGGGAACCCCTGAGCTGATCCACGGCAGGGATCTGCATGGGAGAGCTGATCCCAGCCTGCAGGAGGGTGGTGGAAGACTGGCTCTGGTGGGAGTTTGAGCTCAGAGGGACACTCAGCCCTTCTCTTGTGCACCCCAGATTACAGCCGGCCCAAGCCCTCCCGCTACAGCGGCTACCACCGCTACCAGTTCCGCCTGTACCGGCAGTCGCAGCACCAGACCATCTCCCTGAGCTCCGAGGAGCAGCAATCGCTGGGTAAGGACCCGCCTGGCCCTGATCCCCGCCCCGAGGGGCTGTTCCAGGGCTGTGGGCAACGCCGCGGGCTGGGGATGCCCGGCTCGGTGCAAAGGGATCCTCCCAGGGGACGTGGGTGAGGTGTTAAATCCTTGCCAGGCAGCAGAAACCCTTGGAAAACGTCTGGTAACGGCCTGGCTAGCGGGACCGGCAGCAGGGAGAGATGTGGGCTGTGAAATGCAGCCCTTGCTGGCACATCCCCCCCAGCCCCAGCCGCGGCAGTTGCATCAGCGGCTCCTCGGAGCGGGCGGATAAGGATCAGCGGCGGAGAAGCTTTAGCAAGGGATTGCTCAAACCGGGCTGACACAACGCCCGCCAACTCCCAGCTCCTCCCAAAACCTTTCACGGAAGGGATGGAGCAGCCGAGACCCCCGAAATGCCAAGGGAACCGTTGCTGCTGCTCCATGCTGGGGCTGCGGGAGCCCGGGATGGGCAGGGATCCATCGCGCCCTGTGCCAGGCGTGGGTTCCTCCCTGCCCTGCCTGGAACTCGGCGCTCTGTGCCTCACGTGGCCTCCACAAGGGAAATTTCAAAACTTTCCCAGCTGGGACCACATGAGCAGGGCTCGACGGGCAGGTCAGGTCGGTGCGTCTGGGCTGCTCTGCCTGACTCAGCCCGTGCCTGGTAACGCACAGCGGCCGGCCCGGAGCGGGGGCTGCCCCGGGGGGCTCTCACACAGCCCCTGCCCCCTCCCCGGCACTGAGCCGCGGTGCTCAGCCCATGGCCGGAGCGGGATGAGGCTGCCACGAGGCTCCCTGCGGGTTGTCCCTGCCCTTGGCTTGGTTTTCTGGCTCATTAGCTCTGCTTCTTAATGACCCCGCCGATGTCACCCCCCTGCCAGCCCCTCATTCCCGCTGGGAGGAGGGGGCTGCGCGTTGTCCCCACGTTCCCACCGGAGCTGGGAAGGGAAGCAGAGACACCACCAAGGCTTTTTCCAGATAAATCCTCTTTTCAGCAGGATTTGCGGCTCCAGCCCCCCAGATGTCCCCCCGTGGCGTCCCCCCGCTGTCCCCAGGGCGGGGGTGGCCGGGCATTCCCCAGCTGCCGCTGTCCCCATCCCATCTGTGCTTCCCAGCCCTTCCCGCACTTCCTGGGAAAGACCCAGAGGATATTTTGGATATTTTTCCACGGGATCCGATGCCTCAGCATCGTTTGTCAGGCAGCTGTGGGGGTCTGGCAGGGAGACTCGGTTAAAGGTTATTTTTAACCCTTGCACTGCTGCATCACATCCTCGGCCTGGCCGGGGGATGCTGCTGGATTCAGACACCAACAGCCCATCATCTTTATTCCCAGGGAATGAACCCTAAAAGCAGCCAAAGGATGAGATTTTTGTGTCTCAAGGGTTTTAAATAAATCCATCCCCAAGGCAGTGGGATGAACGCCGATGGATCTGCTGGCGCCTCCAGCCCTGTGGTGCACAGACAGCACACAGGGAGGAGGAGCAGACACCTTGGCAGAAGGTGGGAACAAGGAGGGGGTGAACCCAATCCCAAAGGATCCCAAAGGATGAGAGCCCAGCCCAGGCTCTGCCTGGCTCCTCTCCTGCAGCAGAAGCGATGCAGGTTCTCCTGGTGATGCCGCAGGCACAGTTTGCATCCTTGCTCAGAATTTCCCATCTTATTTGGCCTCAAATGAACCCCTTCTTGCTGCTTTCACTCCGTCCTGCATCTGGTGACAGCAACATCTGTGTCTCACCGAGGCTGGGGACACCCTTCATCCCCAGCCCTGGACAGGGACGCGTCCTGGCCAGGCACAGGGAGTGGCGCTGGCCCATGCCAGACTCGGGATGTGTCCAGCCTCCAGTGCTGCATCCCTGTGCTGGGCATCCCTCCCTCTGGCAGCTCATCCCCTGGCAGAGCTGAGCCCCACCAGAGCGTTTCTGTTGAGCTCCCAGTAAAATTCAATTCCCTGCTGGCACTGGGCCTGTTCAGGCGGCCGGGCCAGGCAAGGCCGAGCCGGGGAGGTGACAGTGCCAGGCGGGATGGCAGGAGCTCGGCCGGAGCCTCCAGAAGAGGGCACTAAACCAGGACCTGCCCGCGTCGCCTGTCCCTGCTCCTGGAAAAGATCCCTGGGAACTGAAAACGCGAGGGGCAACAGCGAGCGTGGAAAACAAATCCCGGCTTCTTCTCCCTCCTTGCCTGGCTGGGCAGAGGGAGTGGGGACATTTCCACCCTGCCGCTGGGGTGTCCCGGTTGGGGTGGCACTGATGGGCACAGGTGGGTGCTGGGAGGGCTGCAGGACCTGGACACGTCCCCCTGTCACTCGTGACAAGGTGGAAATCTGTTGTTTATGGCCGGGTGTTTCTCCGGGGTGACTCTTGAGCAGAAATCTTGTTTCACCAGGGTAAAAACCACTCTGGTCCTTCCCTGTGAGTGTTTCTGATCAATCCCGGCACCAGCCAGCTCTGTGTGACCTCAGGCAAAAAACTCAGAGCCTCAGTTTCTCCTCTGGAGTCTGATTCACTTCAGTTTTTGGCTGTACCACTAAATTGTCACCAAGCAGCAGCTCCGTCCCCGCTCAGTACCAAAGGTGGGGACGTTTGGGGTGTCCCCACAGCTCTTCCTGCCCCTCACCCCACTTCCCTCGCAGCCAGGAGTGTTACAAGCCGTGCCTGTGTTTTGGGGAGATGCAAGATAATAAATTGTGGTCTGTGAAATGTCACAGCCGCCGTCGCATCCCGAGGCCACCACAGGCTCTCGATCCACGGGAAATCCCTCAGCTGGGGGAATCCAGGCACCCACCAGACCCCGGCTGTGGTGCTGGGCAAGTAAAGTTCCCCCACAGCTTTCATGGAGGGGGATCTTTAATTAGAAAATCTTGAGGTTTAATTTCACCTGAGTTCATCCCTGTGCTTCCACCTCTTCCCATCAGCTCTGGCAAGCTGGGGAGATGCTCCCACATTCCCAAAGCCCCTCGTGCCCTGGAAAGGTGTTTTAGAACCGGGAATGGATTTTTTTCCTCCCATAAATTTTGCCTTCGGGAGCAGGGACGGGGATGAGCCCTGCCAGCCTGTGGCTCCATCCCTCTCCAGCTCCAGCTCCGGATCCGGATCGGGGCCGCATTGACTCATGAGCCGACCTTGTGCGCCTCCAATCCGATCCACCCAGCTGGAAAATCGGGTTGGACTGGGCCCCGGCGGGGAGGGAAAGGCTGCGGCCGGGACGGGAGGCGGCAAAGGGCTGCGGGGAGAGCACGGTGCCGGCCCGAGTCCCCGGGTGTCACTTAATGGTGACCAAAGCAGCTGCCGGCCTCCCGCCCACCTCCGCTGGGACATCATTAATCTTGGCAGAGAAGCATCAGGGCTCCCATCAGGAGAACATCGCCGCTGATGAGGCTGATAAATTACAGCCGGGGGGCCGGGGGAGGAGGGGACCGGCGTTTGGGGGGTGGGCAGGAGGCGAGGGCAGCGCTGGGAAACCTGTGGGATCACAGGGATGCCGAGCTCCCCGAGCCCAGCGGTTGCCTCGTGCCTCAGTTTCCCCATCGGGTGCTCCGGGCTCAGGCGGCCGCGCACGTGTGGGTGTCAGCGGGCACTCCTCTTCCTCCGGCGGGTGTGCAGATAAGAGCCAAGTGGGATGATTTAATCCTTTGGGAAATGAGCTTGAAAACGGACCAAGCCACGGATGAAACGCCGTATTGTTTATGGCAGGGAGAGGGGACGGTGGCACCGCGACCTCGGCTCCCCGGCCGGCCCCCTGCCCCTTTCCCGGCTCCGTGATCCCAGTGACTCACAGTGCCCAGCCCTGGGAGCCAGCTGGGTGATTTGGGATCGCTGGCACAGGGAGCTGGCCACGCCGGGACGGGGCAAACCCTTTGGGGATGCACCCGAGGGGTTGGATTTGGTGTGGGGGGACCCAGCGCCCCAAATCTGGCACCTCCCGGTGCATCCCCCTCCCCTGGCCACACCCGCGGCTGCCCCGGGGCTTTCCCTGGCCGGGCCGGGCACGATCGGTGCCAGGGCAGGTTGGAAAGTAGGTCAGGAAAAACCCCGGCCCTGCAGCCCCGCAGAGGCTCTGCCTCCCCCGGCTCCTTTCATCCTCCCCTCCGGAGGCTCCGCACATCAGCGGCAGCTCGGGCACCCCTGGGAGTCGGGGGTGCCGCGTCTCGCTCTCACCCCGGCCCCGCGGGGCACCCGCGCCTCTCCCGGGGGGTTCCCAGCGCTTTGAAAGCTCCGGATGAAAGGCACCCACCAGGCACAGCGGGAGCGGCCCCGCGGGGCTCCTGCCCCTGGTGCCGCCTTCATCGGGACCCCCAGCACGGAGGGGGCTGGGCTGGGACCCCCCAGAGAGGAGCTGCCCCTCCTGCCGAGGTGGAATTTGGGGCTCGTGGCTCTGTGGCCCGGCTGGAGCTGACCCCAGTGCGGGACCTTGGGACCGTCCTCGCTCTCGGCTGGGTTTGTGTCCTCGGAGGGTGGCAGGGGACACCTGGGAGCCTGCAGCAGCAGCCTGGTGCATTCCAACACCTCATCCCAGCCGGAATGTGGGATGCAGCTCCTTGCCGAGCATCCTGGGAGCTCCTTCCTGGCCCTGGAGCATCCCGCAGCTCCAGGGTGCGCTGCCGTCACCAGAGAATCTCCAGAGCTTTTTTTGGAGCTCCGAGCCCGAGGTGGGGAGCAGGTGGGAGCTCCAGCAGCTCCCCCAGCCATCAGCACCCCTCGGAGGTGATGCAGCAGCTCAGGTTTTGCTCAGCACTTTTGCAAGAGCAAAGGGGACGCTGTGCTCCAGTCGGGGCCGAGATGTGGCAGCAGATAAAAGCTGCCAGGCTGCCTCGTGACATTAAAGAGCAGCCAGGAAGAGGAGAGGACAGGTTTCAGATAAACAACGGGCCCCTTTCCCCACAAGGAGGGGCAGCGTGAGCTGTTTGGGCGCCAGGGAAAGCCCCCCCGGTCAGGGCAGGATGCTCCCACAGCCACCAGCCAGACACAGGCTCGGTGCCCGAGCCTGGCAGGGCTCAGGGGGATTTCTGCCCCACAGGGGCCGGGGTGTGAGGGAATCCCTCCTGCCTCTCGACCTGGAGAGAGTTTCCCTGCTGCCTACGTGGGGAAAGCCACAGCTGGACCCGGCAGAGGCTGCCCCAGAGCTCCGGGATGCTGGGTCAGGGCAGGCAGCGGGGGAGGAGGGTCAGGAATGAGGAACGCCCTGGGCTCCAGCAGCCTGAGGAGCAGCAGCTCAGTGAATGCCACTCGGGGCACGGGGGATCTCCTGTGACATCCCCAGGGGGATTTCCCGCCAGGCCAGCCCCGGGGTGGGCTCGTAGGAAGCCGTAGGAAGGTTTGCTCCAAAGGTCAGGGGGCAGGAGAGGAGCCTGGTAGCCCCAGGACGCTCAGACTGGGGTCCCCGTGACTCCTGGCTGGCCCTGGGGCCTCCTGGGGTGTGCAGGACGTGGTTTGGGGCAGAGCAGCAGCTGCTCAGGGCTGCTCCCCTCTCCAGCCCTGCTCAGCCCCTTTTCCTCTCTCCCCAGGCACCTGGGACTTGAAGGACTTCGTGGAGGATTTTCACCTGGGCCACCCCGTGGCCGCGACCCAGTTCCTCACCAAAAACTGCAAGGATTAACTGCAGTCATCCCTGCCTTGCCCTGCACATCCCCAGAGCCCAGAGCCACCTCTGCCCGGAGCAGAGGGGACCCCAGACCCACTGAGGATGATCCCACCCTGCTCCCAGCCCAGAGCCACAGCCCCAACCCCTCCCCTCCCACAGCCAAGTTCTCTTTCCCTCTGGGGAACATCCCAGCTCGCCCGGTTATCCCAGGAATTCGGGCATCTCCCCTTCTCCCCCCTTCACCCCATTTCTGACTTGACGCCCTGCATGTCCCCCTGGCACTTTGGGGACTTTGAGTTTGATGCCTGCAGCTTCTTGAATAAAGTTTGGATGGAGCACACGGGGCTCTGTGGTGGCAGCGAGCGCGGGCAGGGGCAGTGCCAGGTGAGTTTGGCATTTTGGGATCTGTGGGCAATGGGAGCAGGGGTGGCCAGCCAGACCCTCGTTTAGGTGACCCCAGGGTCACCCAGGGGGGACAGGGACAGTGATGCCTGTCCAGGGGTCCCTTGTGGCACCATGTGGGAACCGGGCACTGCCCCGGCCCTGCCCTGCCTTTGCCCTCAGCCCGTTTCTCTTGGAAAGCAAAACCAAAATTAAAGGCATAAATCAGCAGAGCTCTGCCTACTGGCCACTTAGCCAGACCTCCCCTTTAATTAGCTCCTTAATTAGGCTTTCATCTAAGACTCAGTTTTCTCCAAGGCTCAGATTCACCCGCCTGCAGCTCCTCCTTGGAGCACATCCCGGTGTCTGTGCTGTGACAAAGCCACCTCTGTCCTGCCCATGGCCAGGAATAATTTTCCCCCTGGAACAAACCATGGAGAGCAGGAGCCCAGGACACTCTGCAGGCAGGGGAAACTGAGGCACAAGGGAATGACTGGCTCAGGGCTGGGCAGGGAGGCCTGGGGTCCCTCAGAGGGGTTGTGATGTTCTGGTGGCTGCATCTCAGCTCTGCATCAGTGCCTGGTGTGGAATAGAGCAACCTGATCCCAAAAAACCATCTCTGTGCCATCCTGCTGCCACCTTCCCTGGGCCCTGGCAGTGAGGGCAGATTTCAGTCCTGCCTGGGGGCTTGGACGTGGATTTCAGTCCTGCACTGGAGGGTTAAATGTGGATTTCAGTCCTGCACTGGGGGGTTAAATGTGGATTGCAGTCCTGCACTGGGGGCTTAAACTTGGATTTCAATCCTGGGGTGTTAAACATGGATTTCAATTCTGCACTGGGAGTTAAATGTGAATTTCAGTCCTGCACTGGGGGCTTGAACCTGGATTTCAGTCCTGCACTGGAGGGTTAAATGGGAATTTCAGTCCTGCACTGGAGAGTTAAATGTGGATTTCAGTCCTGGGGTGTTAAACATGGATTTTAGTCCTGCACTGGGGTTTAAATGTGAATTTCAGTCCTGCACTGGGGGGTTAAATGTGAATTTCAGTCCTGCATTGGGGGGTTATATTTGAGTTTCAGTCCTGCACTGGGAGGTTAAACTTGGCTGGGACTTTCCCTCCAGGAAGTGGCTCTTTGCCTCAGAGGGGCTGAATCACACGGGGTCCTGCAGAGCTCTGTCCCCTCCAGGGAGGATCCGGGTGTCCAAGGGGGTGCAGGAGCAGGATCCAGCCTTGCCCTGGGCACACAAGGCTGGGTGAAGCTGCAGGAGCCGGCGGGAAGGAAAGCAACAAAAAAAGGAAGCTGGGTAACACCACAACCCAGGGAAAAAAAAACATGAACCCCGCTGCCACTGGCGCTAAGATTAGCAGCAGAGGAAATGACACTGAGATGTCATGGAAGTCTGCTAAAGTTGGATTTCTCCTTTTTCTATCCTGCCCTCAGAGCAGGGTGTAATTGGCCCGGCAGATGGGAGCGAGGTTTGGTGTAAATGAGAGGTCAGGGCTGGGCTGACATCCTGAGCCAAACTCCAGCAGCCTCCCCTCCCTGCTCCTCGTGCCTGCCCTGGTTATTTTGGGTGGAGAAAAGGCAATGGGGTGTTTGTCCTTCTAGGAAATGATCACCATTGTTCCTGGGTTTAACTGGGGATGGCACAAATTGAGCTGGGCTGGGATTGGGATCGCTGGGAGCCAGAGTGATCAGTGTGACACTGATGGGATGGGATGGAAAATGGAAATGGGAATGGGAATGGGGAATGGCAATGGGACAGAGATGGAGAATGGGGATGAGAGGATAGATGGGGTAGAGATGGAAATGGAGGTGGGGATGTGGATGGGACAGATGGGAAATGGAATGGACAGCAAGGATGGGAGTGAGGTGAAGATGGAGAAGGAGAAGGGAGTGGAGATGAGGTTGGGGATGGGATGAAGATGGAGATGGGGATGGAGGAACATGAATGGAGATGAGGATGGGGATAGGATGGAGATGGAGATAAAATGGGATGGAGATAAAATAGGATGGAGATTGAGAATGGGAATAGGGACTGAGAGTGGAACAGGGATGAGGATGGGGAGGGGGAATGGAAATGAGGGTGGAGATGGAGATGGGGATGGGGATGGGGACAGGAATGATCAGACCAGGAACCTGCCCAGCTGTGCAATATCCCTGTGCTGGGATGATCCCTGCCAGGACCCAGCACCGGGGCCTTGTGGGGGCACTCGGGGCTGCAAACGCAGCAGCCCTGGCCAGGCCTGCACCACAAACTCTCACTGGGATGCACACAAGGCCTCCACGGTGTGGAAAATATTAATTGTGGTTTTCTGGTTCACTTTTCGATTATTTAGAAAGAGTGAAGGAAAAAACTCCCAAGGAGGAAGCCACGTACACTCACTTGGTGCTGGTCCCACCCCCTTTATCTCTCCTTCCATTCGCTCACCATTGGTGCGAGAGAGAAAAGAGAAGCTGAGCCTCTCAGCTGCCTAAATGTAGAAAGTTTTGCTTCTAAATCAGTTTGTGATGGAAAGGAAACACGTCACGTCCCTGGGGAAGTGGCTGGTTTTGAGCAGCCACAACCCCAGCGCCGAGTGCTGCAATGGAACAGCCCAACACTGAAATAGCTCCACGCTCTGTTATTGTCACCCAGAGAAGTTTTTTTTCACTGTCTAGGTGTCATTTTTAGCCTCCAGAGGAAATTTTATTTGTATTTGTTACCTCGACTTTCCACTGTCGTGGCTTCATGACTTTTTCATGTGAAGGGCTGGGAGAAAACAGAGTTGGGTGAGTTCAGGTATGGGACCCACAGCACCAAGGGCACATCCCAGGAATTCCAGCATGGATTCACCAGCCCTGCAGAGCCCAGCTGCATTCCAAGGCCACAGACCCATGGAAACACAGAATGCCAGGGATTCTGGGGGGCTGTGAGCTGAGCTGAGGCCAGGCATGGCTGTGGGATGGACACAGCTCCCCTTTGCTCACCCAGGACGGAGCTTTGAACTGGGTTTGGGCAATTCCAGCCCCTCCCTGAAGCAAACCCACCCACTCCATGGCATGACTGAGGGAGAAGGGGACGTGGAGTTTAAAAATTAACAATGAACTCGTGAAAATTGAGTGTTCCTGGTGAGAAACAGCAGCACCCAGCAGCACATGGGGGGGTGTTCCTTGCCAAAACTGGGCTGGAGGCCAGGAGAAGCTCGTGCTAAACACGAGCCCTAAGTCAACAGGATAACAATTACCAGGTTTTAATAATCACTGAAATAATTGATGGGAGAAAGTCTCAGCCCCTGGGTCTGATGCAGAGGGCTCACCCCAGGAAAATGCAGATTTAAGGCCGGAGCAGGTACTGGGGGACCCCCAAAGCCTGGGTGGCACCTGGGGATGGCACAGGGACAGCCCAGCTGGCAGGAGCTCGGCAGTGCCAGGCAGCAGCTCCCCCTCAGCCAGGGACTTGCTCAAGAAGGGATTAGCAGGATCAGCTGATGATGATCTAAGCGCATAACTATATCAACCTGCGAATTAATTCTGATATCTCACACCTCGGAGCTCCTCTATCTGCACATCTCTGCACTCCTCAAGCGTTCCCTGAGCTAAGCCCGGCTGCACCCCCCCGGGAAATAGGTCAGGAGGGATAATCCCCAAATCCCCACGTGCTGCTGGGGCCGAGCAGCGCTGCCCGATTTGGGAGCCGACGTGGGAGAATCCCCCGGCCAGCTGAGCCCCACGGGATGCTGAGGCACCGGCTCTGCACGTCAGCCAGGGGTGGGCGATGCTGGGATGATCCAGTGAGGAGCTCCCAGCCTTCATCCTCGTGCTGGGCACTCACAGAGCCCCGGTCTGGGGGTCCTCCCGTGCCACGGGGATGGGGATGGGGATGGGGATGGGGATGGGGATGGGGTGGGAGCCTGCACTGGGAGCTGCTGCTGGGCTTGGGCGGGCCCTGGCAGAGGCAGCTGGGCCGTGGCAGGAATTTAGGGCTCCTGAAGTAATAGGTGAGGCAGGAAAGGCGAGGACAGGGACGTGTCCCCACCTCTGTGTCCCTGCCAGCGGGTCCTGCAGTGATGGTTTCATTAATTAGTAATAATTAATTTTTATTGGGTTTCCAAAATGCTGTATGATATCAGAGGAGCTTTGTGGGGCTGTCTGGGGACCCAGGACCAGAGCTGGTTTGGTTTTGGGGTCCTGGACCCCCATCCTGCTCACTGGACCATTCAGCCATCCTGGGATGCAAATTCCAGCTGCTCCTGAGGGAAAGCAGCAGCTCAGCTGTGCCCAGAGGCGCTGTGGGCATCCTGGGATGAGCATTCAAGGGATGCTCAGCGGGGAGAAACTCAGCGCAGGTTTTGTTTCCTCTTTCAGCTGCTCCCCGAGCCGCTTTGAGCCGGGTTTGTCGGCGGCAGTGGGAAGCTCCCAGCCTCTCCCACTCCTCCGGGAGCCACGAGCACCTTCAGATGTGGTTTGCCCCAAAACGCTCCTCGGCAGAACAAAACCGACCAAAGCGTTTTTGATACGGGGGTCCCAGCGCAGGAGCTGCCGTGCCTGGCACTGCCCTGTTTACCCCGGCTGGCTGCGGGATGAGGGGGATGCCCGGCGGGCTTTGCATGCCCAGGTGTGGTGGAAAGAGGCGATGCTGGCTCTGCCGGCGCTCCCCGGGCAGCACGGGCGGACTCGCCCCGCGGCCCCGGCCCGGCCTGTCCTCACTTGCCGGCTGCTCTCGCTTCCCATTCCCTGCCCGCAGCCCCGCGGCTCCTCAGCCAACCTCACATTTCCTCATTGCTAGGAAATGGCAAATTCCCCCCGGGCTGGTTTCAATGGCTCACGGATCCCTCGCCTTTGGCCTCTGCCCAGTTTCTCCTGGGCTGGTGGAGCTCAGCCTTCGGGAGCAGCGCTTTTTCCCAGGCACGCAGCCTTTGGAATTCTCTGTCTGGGAGGACACCCCGCCCCTGGGACCGGGCCGGATTCACCCCTCTGTGCTGGCACAACACCGAGCCCTTTTTCTGCTGGCCGTGGTGGATTTGGGGGGTTCTGACGTCCTCTGCTCCTCTCCGTGCTCACATCTCCAGAGTGTTGTCACGGCACAGCTCTGGGAGCTGTCATTCCAGGGTCCAGTTCCTCTTCTGCTTCTTGGTTTCATGTTAAAAAACGCCTTTGTGGTCTCCCTCTGCAAACCCCTCATGGGGTCACTCCAGGGCTCCTTCCTGGGGCCACCACACCGAGGTTGCTGCTGATCCCATAAAATCATCCTTGGGTTTGCAGCCTGCTTGCTCCTGATCCCTGGCTGGAATCCCATCCTTCCCACCCTGGGGACCACTTTCACTCTGGGCCTGCTCTGTAGTTTCCCTGTTAATCAGCTGTCTCCTTATCTCCAGGTCACACCACGCCAGCTGCCCTGCTATTGTTCCCCAGCTGGATAATAACAGGAAGGGCTTGGAAAACCAGACCTGAGTCGGACTGAGGTGACCCAGAGGTCCCAGCTCCCCCAGAGCACTCAGCAGCCCCTTGCTGGCACAACCTGGAGCCCCCCACCAACCCCTGGGAGCAGCCAGGGTTGTGGGGTTGGAGTCCCCCACCTTTGGGAGCAGCCAGAGTTTTGGGGTTGGAGTCCCCTACCGCAGAGTTATGGGGTTGGGGTCTCCCACCAATCCCTGGGAGCAGTGGGAGGTTGTGGGTTGGAGTCCCCCACCCCAGAGTTGTGGGGTTGCAGTCCCTCACCCCCAGGAGCAGCAGGAAGTTGTGGGATGCTCTTTGGGAAGAGCCTTCCCCCCTCCAGCAGCTCAAACACTCCTGCAGGTGCATGCCTGGCCTCCAGCCATCTCCCAGGGCTGTTTCCTTCAGGAACCAAGCCTGGCCACCCAGAACCCATTTCCCAGCATCAGCAAGATGTTTGGAGCTCTGCTCCAAAGGGCTTTTCCTCCCCATCCCAAGATGTTCATCCTGCTGCCACACAGGGTGAGGCAGGGCTGATCCCTGCCTTGCCACGGGGGAAACTGAGGCAGGAAATGGCTTCCCACAGCCACCCACAACGCTCCCATAGCTGCCCCCACCAGCCACCCCGGGGTTTGGCTTATGGGGATCCATTCTTTGGGATCCACCCAGGGACACCCCAGGGCAGCAAGTTCTGCCTGTGGGTCCCCTGCAGGAGGAGGGAGATGCCAGGCTCCCTTTCCAAGAGGGAAATGCCCATCTCCTTTTCCATGAGGGAGATGTCAGTCTCCTTTTCCATGAGGGAGATGCCAGACTCCTTTTCCATGAGGGAAATGCCCATCTCCTTTTCCATGCATATTTCAGTGCGAGTGTTTCCAAATATTTCCGGAGGAGGAGGAGGAGGAGGGTGTGGAGTTTTCACAGGCAAATCAGGAAAACCAAGGTGAGGCAGGAGCCTTGGGAAGGACACAGTCCAGGAGCGTGTTGGTGTGGGATCAGGGAGGCTGCCCAGCAGTTTCTCCTGGCTGAAGTTCCCTCAGTGAGAGTTTGGCCTGAAATGAGGATTTCCCACACAGAAAGTCTCTCCTCCCCCAGAAATTCCAGATTACCCTGAATCCCATCCCGGCCAGTGCTGAGCACCTTTCATGCCAGGCCATGCAATGCTCAGAGAACAAACTGCTGGTGCTGCAGCCACATCTGGGCAGCTGTTGTTTGCCAGGACAGCTCTGAAGTGTCACAGCAGCTCGGCACCTGCAAACAAAACGAAACAAAACAAAACTCAACTCACACCCTGAGTAACCACCGCGGCTTGATCAGATACCCCCGCGACGCCCACCCCGTGGTTTGGGTGGCTCGGGGTGTGTTTTTTCCCTCTCCAAACTGCTCGAGCAGAGTTTGTGTTGTCGACCATCCAGGCAGCCGCCCACACGCGTGGCCCTGGCACAGTCGTCCCCCGGGGGTAGGAGGCCGGTGACCTTTCAGGTCCCCACCAGCCACACTCTGTTTACGACTCCGTGACCTTACCAGCCCCAGATCTGCATCTGCAGCGAATCCAAGGAGGAAAAGCTCCTCGTTCTGGTTTGTGCCTCAGGCTCCGAGCCTGAGCATCCTTTGTAATCCAGGATGAGGTGACAATGCTGGTGATCATCGCCATCATTACAGATGATCCCTCTCTCCCTCGGCGGAGTTAAAAGCCTGCAACACAGAACCGTGCCCCGTGTGGAGCTTTCCAGAGCTCCTGAGACCCCGAACAGGAGCAGCTCGTGATGTCCCCCAGCCTTCAGGGCTCAGCTCAAGTGAATTTTCGGGAGCGAGCAGCCCATCAGCCTGGCCACAAGGCACGAAAACGGGGCTCGCCTTCCCTTGTCTGTAGGTACAATTAAGCTGCCGTTAATTAGGTGAAAAACCCTGACGAGTTCCCCTTTTCGAAGCCCGGGGGTCCCCCAGGATGTGCGGCCCGGAGCACCTGCAGGGTTCCCGCACATGAATCAGGGCCCGGTGGGTCACAAGACCGAGAGGAGCGGGGAGAAGTCTCCCGTCAGGTGACAGCACCCAGGGGGACAGGGGGACAGGGTCCCGGTCCCGGGGGGCCCAGCGGGGTTTTGGGGATGGGGTGTGGCCGCTCTCAGCATCGCACGGCCCCGAGGGAGGGTCGCGGTGGGAGCTGGGGGCTCTCGGTCCCTCGCCAGCACTGGGGTGGGTGTCACGGGAACGGGGCAGGGTGGGACATGGTTAAATAATGTCACCGTTTGTCACAAGCCCTGCACGGGATGCTGGGAGGTGAGGGGGGATGGGGCAACGCTGGTGTGGGACACTTGGGATTGAGGAGGGACGGCAGCAATTCATGGAATTCTGGAATGCTTGGGCTGGGGAGGGACCTTAAAGCTCACCCAGTGCCACCCCTGCCATGAGCAGGGGCACCTCCCACTGTCCCCGGCTGCTCCATGCCCTGTCCATCCTGGCCTTGGGCACTGCCAGGGGCAGCCACAGCTGCTCTGGGAATTCCATCCCAGCCCCTCCCCACCCTCACAGCCAGGAATTCCTTCCCAATATCCCACCCATCCCTGCCCCCTGGCAGTGGGAGCCATTCCCTGTGTCCTGTCCCTCCAGGCCTTGTCCCCAGTCCCTCTCCAGCTCTCCTGGAGCCCCTTCAGGCCCTGGCAGGGGCTCTGAGCTCTCCCTGGAGCTTTCCCTGCTCCAGCTGAGCACTCCCAGCTCTGCCAGCCTGGCTCCAGAGCAGAGTGGCTCCAGCCCTGGGGCAGCTCCATGTTCTCCTCTGCTGCCCGGACCTGGAGCCAGCACCGCAGGTGGGGTCTCACCTGAGCGGGGCACGGGGCAGATCCATGGGCAGGGAATGCCAGCAGTGATGATCCAGGTCACCAAAACACCTGGATCAGGACGGGGTTCACACGGGGCAGGTGTGTGGGATGACGAAAAAAGGGTGAAACCTCTCGGCTGCAGACTCCATCCAGCCTGGGCTGTAATTTAAAACCATCCGGAGCCATCCCAGGTGAGTCTCTCTCTGTTCCCCCCCCCCTTGGGTGAAGAGCTGTGCTCGGGATGCTCTGACCCATTAAGCTGAGCTGTAACTAAGCCAGTCCAACCCCCATGCGGCCGTTTCCGTGCCAGTCTGAGTCTGCCTCGGTTTATTTTGGCTCAAGGCCGTTCCCAATCAAACCGCTGTCAGTGCCGGAGCTGTCCCGCTCTCCCCAGCCGGCTTTAGCGGCAGGTCCTCATGACTCAGGAGCTTTAAACCCAGCCTAAACCCTACCGCGAGGCTTTGGGGTGCACCCACAGCCCCAGCAGCCCCACGCGGGCAGGAGCCAGCCGCATTCCCAGCGGGAAGCAGGTGCCACTGCCGTGTCACTGTCACCCTCGGGGCACAGACACCCACCCGGGCCAGTGTGAGCCGAGCGTGGGGCTGGCGCCCGTGGGGATGCGGAGTTTTCCAGAGCAGGGCGAGGAGCTGCTTGCCCTGGAGCAGGAATTCCCCGCGGGACCCTCGCCCGTGGGTGCCGATAAGGCTGAACAAACCCGCAGCCTCCGCTACAAATCGGGAGGAACCGGGTGGTGTTGTTGGTACCGGACACAATTAAGGGTTGAGGAGGGGTGGTTTCATTTTGGGGGGGTCCCTGCTCTGACCCGCGGGGCCGTGGGAGCCGGACACGCAGCGGGGGCCCCGCAGCATCAACCGCAGGGTTGAGGAGCGGTGGTTTCATTTTGGGGGGGTCCCTCCTCTGGCCTCCGGAGCCGGACACGCAGCGGGGGCCCCCAGCATCCCCGGCGCTGCGGCTGCGGGCGCGCTCCCACCGTGGGAATGCGGTGACGGGGGAGGACCCCCGGGGCACGGGGGTGTCAGCGGGACCCCTCCTCACCCCCGCGCCTCGGGGCGGTGCTGCCCGGGGGGGGGGCGGGCTGTGGATCCCCCTCCGCGCCCCGCGCCCGCCCCGCACCTCGGCAGCGCCGGGGGCGCCGGAACCGGCGGCCAAAGAAGGGAGCGGAGGCGGGGCCGGATCCAGGCCTTGTATGGCGCTTCCCCTCGGCCGCCCGCCCGCCGCCGCCCCGCGCTCCCCCCCCGTTCCCCCTCCTGCCGCCGCCGCCGCCGCCGCCGCCGCCGCCGCCGCCGCGCTCCCCCCGGGCCGCGCCGGGCCACGGGCGGGGGATGCGCTGGGCAGGGGGGGCTGCGGCTGGGGGGCGGCGGGAGGGGGCCAGGTGGGGTGAGAGACCGAGAGAGAGGGGTAAAAACAAGGAGAGTGTCCTGCCAAGGATGGGGGTGAACAGGGTGCGAGGGAGGGGGGCTCTGTGCAGGATGGGGGGGTCTGAGAAGAGTGGGGGGCTCTGCACAGCACGGGGGGCTCTGCACAGCATGGGGGTCCTGTGCAAGATGTGGGGGCTCTACAAAGGGTGGGGGCTCTGCACAGGATGGGGGGCTCTGCACAGGGTAGGGGGAATTTCTAGTGGAAGGGGGCGTTGGTCAATGGAGGGGCTCCACTGCAGGGTTGGGGTTGCAGTGCCCGGGGGGCTGCAGTGAACGAGCGGCCCTGGAGTGCACGGGGGCCCTGAAGTGGATGTGAGGGGCCTTGAAGTGAATGTGGGGCGCTCTGAAGTGAATGGTGACCCTGAAGTTGGTGGAACACACAGGCCCCTCCTCCCCCCGCGGTCACAAAGAGCCCAAGTCGGGGCTCGCTGCCCCCCACCCCCGAGAACGCTCCCCCTGCCCCGAGCGGCTGCGACAATGCCCGGGCCCCGGGGCACCTCCCGAGCTCCCGGTGTGCCCGTGCCCAGCGTCCCCGCGGCCACTGCCCGGTCCCCTCCCGCCGCAGCCCTCCCGTAGCCCGGATTTCACTCCCATGGCAAAGCCGGCCCTGCAGGAATTGGGTAAGTGGAGCTATTGCAACACAGCATTTTTCCATACATTTGCTATATAACTCGGAGGGTTTTAAAGATAGCATCAGTTGGCACACTTAGCACGAAACCACCTAATTACTGACGCCTTGGAAGTGCCAAACTTTTAAAGGGGGGAGGTGAGGTTAAAATCACAGGCGACCAACAAGTGTTACCTGTTTTTAAAGTATTCCAAGCTCTGTTTTCCACGGGAGTCGGGACATGGGGAGGGGGCGGCTCGGGGCTGAGCCATCCCCTCTGTCACCACTGGCCACCACACCGAGGGGCTGGAGGCTTCTGCAGCCCCTCTACTCTGACCCTCTCCTTCCCACCAAACTCCACTGCCTGGCGCTGTGGCTTTCCCTGCACAGCTCCCATCCCGTTCCTGTGCCAGCCCGGGCTGCGGGATGGGGTTTCTGGCCGGTCCTGGCCTCCAGTGGAGGAAAAAACCCTCCCGGTACGAGCCTGGCTGTGAGCAGCCCCGGGGGCGGCCGCAGGGTCAGGCTGGGCGGGGGCGGGCGCTGTCCCCGCGCCCCCGCTGCTCCCGGGGGATGATCCGGGCTGGAAGGGCTGGAGCCGCCGCCCGCCCTGCGCCGGGAACGGCACCGCTCGGCGGGCGCGGGGGATGCAGCGCAGAGGGGGAGACTCCCGGCCCGGTGCCCCGTGCCCGGTGCCCCGTGCAGGGTGCCCTGTGCCCAGGGCCCGGTGCAGAGTGCCCGGTGCAGGATGCCTGATGCACGGCCGGTCCCCTGGACTCGGTGACAAGTGCAGGATGCTCGGTGCCCGGTGCCCTGCACAGGGTTCCTGCTGCCCTCTGCCCGGTGCGGGCAGCCTGGTACCCCGTGCAGGATGCCCGGTGCGTGTGCAGGAAGCCCGGTACCCCTCATCCGGTGCGGGATGCCCAGGTCCCGGTCCCCACTGCCCGGTGCAGGGTGCCCAGTCCCGGGTACCCTCTCCCCGAAGCAGCACGCCTGGTGCCCGATCCCCTTTGCCCGGCGGCCGGTGCCCCGTCCCCTTTGCCAGCTGCAGGAAGCCCGGTTGCCGGTCCCCCCAGCCCGGTATCCGGTGCCCGGTTCCCCTTGCCCGGTGCAGGGTGCCCGGTTCCCCCGGGCCGGTCCCCTGTCCCCCGTCCCCGCGCTCGCCGGCCCCGCTTCCTGCTCTCCCCAACGTTCCATTGTGCGGAGCTTCCATTGTGACGTCTCGGCCTCGGCTCGGCTTTGTCTGTCCATATATGGGCAGCTACGTCACGGAGCGCTCCCGCATAAAGGCCCCGCGGAGTCCCCGGCGGAGCAGTCGGGCGGCAGAGAAGGAACCGGCGAGCGGAGCGGGGCCGAGCGCGGGGGAAGCGGGGCCGGGGCCGGGAGCCGGCGAGAGAGAGAGAGAGAGAGAGAGAGAGGAGGGGTTAAATCCTCCCCCCCCCCCCACCACCACCCCCCCAGCTTCTACAACCACATCTGCCAGCCAGATCGCCCCCTCCCCCTCGAGGAAACACCACCAAGGGACCCACGGAGGACCGCGCCCCCCCCGCGCCCCCTCCTCCGCGGCCACCCCCAGCCCCCCCCCCGCCTCCTCCTCCTCCCCCCCGCCGCCCCCGCCCCAACTTTTCTTCTTGCATGATTTCCCTCGCACGGATTTGCCACTCGGATGTTGTTTCCTCGGGAGCCGAGCTCGGAGCCACGTTGAACCAGCCTTTTCCTCCAGTGCTATGACAGGCAAACTACTGGAGAAGCTGCCGGGGACCATGAACACTTTGATGAACCAATTGCCTGACAATCTGTACCCAGAGGAGATCCCCAACTCTTTGAATATCTTCTCCAGCACCAGCGACTCGGTGGCTCACTACAACCAGATGGCTGCAGGTAAAGCGGGAGGGAAGGAAAATGGGGAAAAGGCAGGAGCAGGGGGGGAGCCGGTGGGGCGAGGAGGAGGATGCTGTGGGTAGGGTGTCATGGAGCCTCGGAGGGAAGGGAAGAGCTGGGGCTGGGGAGCGTCCCCCCCCCGCACCCACCCACCCCTTTCCTCGCCGTGTCTCCGCGCGATCGCTGCAGGGCTCCGCCGAGCGCTGCCGCCGCCGAGCCGCCGCCGCAGGTACGGGGACGGCGGCCGGGCTCCGTGGGGAGGAGAGCCCGGGTGGAAAAGCCGGAGGGCCGAGGGGACGAGGGGAAGGCCGGGCACCCCCGTGTCGCGCAGGGGCCGCCCGCCCGCGCCGGGATCCGCGCGGGTGCGGAGGCGCCGCGGACGCGCGTGGCCGTGGCAGCCGCCCCCCCACACCCCGCAGCGGCGGCGGCGGCAGCGTGGGCTCCCCGGGACGCGGCGCCGACTTTCCCGGAGCGCGGGGCTGGGGGAAACGGGGAGGGAGGGGGGGGACAGGAGAGAGGGAGGATCTGGGGGGGGGGCACAGGTGAGCGCCGAGGGCGGCGGGGGCGGGTGCTCCCCGCGTGTCCCCGCTCCCACGCGGAGCCCCGCCGGGCTAAACCCCCCCTCCCCATCCCCATCCCCGTGTTTCTCCTCGCCGGGGCTCGGCGCAGGGAAGGCGGCGAGTTGGTAACGGCGTCGGCGGCCGCAGCCCCGGCTCCGCGGAGTGCCCAGCGCTGCCGGGGCTGGACGGGGAGGAAGCCTACCTGTAGCCGCAGGTACCTCCTTCCTCCGGCGGCGCGGCGGTGGGGTGTCCCCCCCACCCACCAACCCACCCACCCACCCACCCCGGGCAGCTCCTCGCGGGGGCGGCGCGGGCGGCCCCGCATCGTCGGGACCCCCGGCAGGCAGCGCCGCATATGCGGGGTGGAAGCCGCGAGGGGAAGGGGGGGAGTGAGGCGTGGGGGAACTGGCGCATCCCCGCTCCCCGGAGCATCCCCCGGAGCATCCCCCGGTGCATCCCCGGGCCCTCCCGGCTTACCCTGCCCCGCTTCTCTCGCACTTTGCAGATAATGTTATGGACATTGGCTTAGCGAACGAAAAGGCCGGTCAGGAATTGTCCTCCTACTCGGGCACTTTTCAACCCGCCCCGGGCAACAAGACTGTCACCTACCTGGGGAAATTCGCTTTTGACTCGCCCTCCAACTGGTGCCAGGACAACATCATCAGCCTGATGAGCGCCGGCATCCTGGGGGTGCCGCCGTCCTCGGGCGCGCTCACCAGCACGCAGAGCTCGGCGGGCAGCATGGGGCCGCCGCAGGGCGAGGTGGACCAGATGTACCCCGCGCTGCCGCCCTACTCCTCCTGCAGTGACCTCTACCCAGAGCCCGTCTCGTTCCACGACCCCCAGAGCAACCCTGGCCTCACCTACTCCCCCCAGGATTACCAGGCGGCCAAGCCCGCCTTGGACAGCAACCTCTTCCCCATGATCCCAGACTATAACCTCTACCACCACCCCAATGACATGGGCACCATCACGGAGCACAAACCCTTCCAGAGCTTGGACCCCATCCGCGTCAACCCGCCCCCCATAACCCCGCTGGAGACCATCAAGGCCTTCAAGGACAAGCAGATCCACCCGGGTTTCGGGGGGCTGCCGCAGCCGCCCCTCACGCTCAAGCCCATCCGACCCCGCAAGTATCCCAACCGGCCCAGCAAGACGCCGCTGCACGAGCGGCCCCACGCCTGCCCGGCCGAGGGCTGCGACCGCCGCTTCTCCCGCTCCGACGAGCTCACCCGTCACCTCCGCATCCACACGGGCCACAAGCCCTTCCAGTGCCGCATCTGCATGCGGAGCTTCAGCCGCAGCGACCACCTCACCACCCACATCCGCACCCACACCGGCGAGAAGCCCTTCGCCTGCGAGTTCTGCGGCCGCAAGTTCGCCCGCTCCGACGAGCGCAAGCGGCACGCCAAGATCCACCTCAAGCAGAAGGAGAAGAAGGCCGAGAAGGGCTCGGGTGTGCAGCCCCCCGCCGCGCCCCCCGCCGCCACCGCCACCACCTCGCCCCCCGTCGCCCTCGCCCCCGCCGTCACCACGTGCGCTTGAGGGATTGTGGGGGGCGGCGCGGTGGCACCCCTTCTCCTCCCCTTGCCCTCGGCACCGCTCCGGGGGGAACCCCACGGTGTTCAGGATACCGGGGTTGTGCTGCGACGGGTCCGCTCTGCCCGCACCCGGATTGACCGGGTCCAGGCTGCCCGCACCTGGATCCTGCCTGCACTTGGATCGATGGGACCCGCACTGCCCGCACCCGGATTGCCCGGACTCGCGCTGCCCGCGCTGGGATTGCTCGCAGCACCTGGATCCCGGCTGCCTGCTCCTGCACCTTCCACATCCCGGCTGCTTCCACCTGCACCGCCCGGGGCCGGGCCCCCGCACTGCCTGGATCCCGGCCGCCTGCTCCCGCACCTCCCGGATCCCGGCTGCCCGCACCCGCACCGCCCGGGCCGGGCCGTCCGCACCCTCCTTGCCCGGCTCTCCCGGCTCCCTGCTCCCGCACCTGGATTACTCGCACCGCCCGGATCCCGGCTGGATTGCCCCATCCCGCCTCTCCCGCACCCCACGGCCCTCACCCGGCACCTCCCGGCTCCATCCCGCCCGCACCCGCCGGCCCGGCTCCGGGCTGCCCGGGCGGCCCACCCGGGAATGATCCCGGCTGACCTGGATCCCGGGGCTCGGTCCGACCCCCCCGCCCTGCCGGGGCTGGCGGCTCCAGGATCGGCCCCCCCCGGTCCCGTCCTGCCCGGCTCCCCCGGGGCTGGGCGCTCCAGGATCCGTGAGGGGATGGATGGATGGATGGATGGATGGATGGATGGATGGATGGATGGATGGATGGATGGATGGATGGATGGATGGATGGATGGATGGATGGATGGATGGATGGACGGAGCTGATCTGGCTCCTCTCCTCGCTGGGCCTGGAGCCCCCGTTGCTCCCCCCGGCCCCGTGTCCCCCCCGTGTCCCCAAGCACCGGCTCCCCGTGTTGGAGGTAAGAGGGCTCAGCCCCCCGAGCCAGGCTGGGGGGGCGGGGGGCGGCTCTGCGGGTCCCCCCAACTCCGGGGGGCGGCGGGGAGCGATGTCCCGGCAGCAGCTTTTGGGTTTGTTTTCTTATTTTTGTTTTCTTTTCCTTTTTATTTTTTTTTCTTTGTTTTCAGCAGAAGGGAAATTCTTTACAGAAATACAGGGAAAAAAAAAAAAGCACCCCAGTATTTTGCTGAATACTTTTTATAATGTGAGATATTTTTATTTTATTTTATTTGGTCACTTTAAAACAACCACCCAACTATGGAGGAGAAAAATCAATTAGTCCTCTATTTTATTATTATTTTTTTTTCTTTCTCCTTCTGGTATGTGCATGTCATTGCATGACTGCTCTGATTTTTTTCTTCTTTTGTTTTAATAAAACTGTGCTCAGACATTTAAGCTAAACTAAGCAAAAATAATAATGACTTAAAAACAAAAAAAAATCTTTGTTGCCAAAAGGTCGTGCTATCCAGGTTTGATGTCTGCATGTGAAAAAAAAACCACAAAAAAACACATTAAAAACGTACAAAAAATAAAGAGAAGAGGAAGAATGCAGTCTAATTTATGTGAACTGAAAGGAACAAAAAAAAAAAAAACAAACCACAATCAGGTTTAACCACACAAACCTAAGGGAATGATATTTTTTGAGAGACTTTTGTATAAAGTTGAGTACTTAGAGAAAAAAAAATCATACCAGATGTAATATATTTTGTGGATGTTTTTATTTCTTGGATTTATAGTACCTTATACTAAGGTTAAAAAAAAAATTATGCTTGATATTGTGAAAAGGTGATAATTTTCACACACATTTCATTTGCTCATTTGTCATGTTGTAATGCAAATATGATAGTTAATGCATACAGCATTTTTAAGGGAAAAAATCAGAAATATTGAACTGATGTATTGTTGTACCATTTGCACTGTGAGCAAATGCTAATGCAGTAAATATATTGTGTTTGCTGACAATCAAAATCTGTAGTAAATATCTTTATTTGCTTAAATTGATCTATATTGGTTTGGAAAGTAAAAAAACCAAGGTTTTAATGTGTAAGGGGAGTGTAAAAAGGGTTGAAATGTGCAGGGAAGTGGGTGCGTTTCTCTTTACGGGCGACTTTGAAACCTGTCTGTACAGAATTTTTTTTCCTAGTGCTGTATTTCCTTAAATATTATTTTTTATATGATTTTTTTAAAAAAGTAACCCACTTTTTTTTCTCAGTCCCCCTCCCTCTGCTTCAGTTCTATCCGCAGGACGGCACAGCGAGACCCCGCTGGGTGACCCCGACGGCGACCGGCTCCATCCTCGCGTCCCGTCTTTCCCGGGATGGGGGGCACCAGACCGGGATGGGGGAACCCCGCCAGGATGGGGGCACCTAACTGGGATGGGGGAACCCAACCGGGATGGGGGGCACCCCTCCAGGATGGTGGAACCCCACGGCGATGGGGGCACCCGACCGGGATGGGGGAACCCGACCAGGATGGGGAAACCCGACCAGGATGGGGGACATCCCACTGGGATGGGGGCACCTGACTGGCATGGGGAGCACCCAACCGGGATGGGGGGAACCCAACCTGGATGGGGGGAACCCGACCAGGATGGGGGAACCCAACCAGGGCGGGGGAACCCAACCGGGATGGGGGAACCCAACCGGGATGGGGGAACCCCATGGGGACGGGGGGAACCCCACCAGGATGGGAGCACCCCACTGGGATGGGGAACCTCACCAGGATGGGGGCACCTAACCAGGATGGGGGACATCCCACTTGGATGGGGTCACCTGACTGGCATGGGGAGCACCCAACCGGGATGGGGGAACCCAACCAGGATGGGGGAACCCAACTGGGATGGGGGGAACCCGATCAGGATGGGGGAACCCAACCGGGATGGGGCCACCAGACCGGGATGGGGGGAACCCACCTGGCATGGGGACACCCAACCAGCATGTGGGAACCCAATCAGCATGGGGGCACCCACCCTCTCCCCAAAACTCCGCTGTGTCCTTGCTTTGCCCTTGACCCCCCATCCTGTTTTTCCCTGCTCGTGCCGCCGCCGCCCTGACCCCGTCACCATTTTGCCGGCGGCTTCCGCGGCTGCCGGGATAACTTTGGGCCACCAAAGAGGATCCAAAGAGGATCGCGCCGCTTCAGCCGGTAATGCCCCCGCGCCCTTCGCCCGCCAAATCGCCCCGGGGACAGCGCCTGCAGGGGATTTTTTTCCCAGCCTGGATTGCTCGGGATAAAAATAAATCGCTGGGTTTCAGCGCTGGCGCTCGCACGGGCACGAGGAACGAGTGGGAGAAGGAGTTTGGAGGCGCTTGCATGTTTGGAGTGGTGGCGTGTCATGGTTGGATCCTTCCCCAGGTTTGGGATGGAGCCGGAATTTCGGAGTTGGGATTGTGCTGGAGGATCCCAGACCGGGGTCTGGGGGTCCCTTGGTGCGCGCGGGTCCAGCTCTGCGTGACCGGTTGAGTGTCCCACAAGTGTCCCCTTCCCAAGGCCTTGCTGGCAGTGCTGGTGGCTGGCAGTGGCACCGTGGTCTTTCCTGGTGTTCCCAGGGTATGAAAGTGTTGGCAATGTTGTCAGATTTTCTGCTTTTTGATTTGGATCTGCAGCCAGGCCTGGAAAAGCTGCTGCTCTGACCATTCCAGGGGGTTTGTTGAGCTCTGTGGCTTGGAAAGGCTTTAATTTTGGGGAAAATCCAGGCTCTGATGGTGACTCGGGGCACAGCTGGCCCAGACAGGGATGGCATCTCGTGGTGTTGAGGACTTGGCTTTGGTGCTGCACCAGGTCTCTGTGTTAATTCTTGGAGTGTTTGGTGGCCACGTGAGGCTGGATTGGGATGAGCTGGGATTGTCCTTCCCTGTGTGCTCTGGAGGTCCTGCAGCCAGCAGGGCCTGCGGGATGGTTTGGAAGCCATTGGTATCCCCGTGGTGTCCCCATGTGTGGCTCAAGTGGGCAGGAACCAGAGCTGCCACACACAGGGAGAGCCACCACGGCCCCAGCATCACCTGAGGGTGCTGTGCTGGTGCTGGTGCTGCTGGAGGTGCTCATCTCCACTGGTGGCTCATGCTGGAAAACGCTGGAGATCCTGGGAACTGCCCCAGTGAGGAGCCACCCAATGTTCCACCAACGCTTTGGGCTCCTTCTGTGGGCAAGGAGGAGGGAAGGAGCCCAGCAGGCCCTGGGGACCCTCTCTGGCAGCCAGGTCTGGGCATCCCACTGGGCAGGACCCCCCTGGCACGGAGCAGGAAGGTGAGGAGCACCCTTGGGTGGCAAAGCGCGGGGAGTGCGTGCAGCACCTTGCACGAAAAATGTTGGTTGCTACGGAAACACGGCACTTTCCATCCCCGTTCTGGGCTATCTGTGTTCTGGGGAGGAGGGAAGGGCTTCCAGTCACGTACCAGCTCCACACAACTTGCTGCCTTTGCCTCCTCAACGGGAGCGGCGGGGTCCTGAGGAGGCCACCAACACCTCGCTCCTCCCTGCTGAGGGTCTTCGGGGCTTTGCAGGATGTGGTTGGATCCAAGAGCTCTCCACGGGATGGGATCTCCTGCTCAGGAGGAGCACCAAGAGCTGGGACCCCTTCCCTGAGGTCGGGAGTGATGAGGACCCACAGCCAGAAGCTCCTGGTTTGCAGCTGGAGTACAGATGTTGGTGGGATCCTTCCCTGATCTTCTCACCTCTGGCTCAGCTTCTGCCACTGCCTGGCAGGAGACATCACCCACAGAAGGCCTGGATGGTTCTGGATCATCTGACCTCATCTCTCACCCCGTGGGACCGTGTGGATCCATCCCCATCCCCTCTGGAGGAAGGGGCCAGACTCATCCTCCTGGGACAGGGGGACAAACAGCAGAGCCTCCACAGAAGGTGCTCCCCAAGTCCTGTGGCCATCAGGATGACAGACCCAGGCTCGTCCCAGCTCTGTTTTGTCCCATCCCCAGTGACAGTGAAGGGCACCACAGTGGGGACAGGCCCAGGAGCAACAACCTGGCCCAGCTGGCAGCAAAACCTTCCTGGCCCCAGCCTTCCTCTTCCTCTTCCTCATCCTCCTCATCACCTGGATGGGGATGTGGGGACCCTCATGGCTGCCTCCCCTCGGGGTTTGCTCTGACACCCACCAGCACCCCAAAACCCATCCCTTCCCCTCATGCCCCTTCCCAGCGTCCCCTCTCCACCCACCCTAGCACAAATTGGGACACTGGTGGCGGTTGCCACCCTGGCACTGGTGGCCCCCCCGGATCTGCCTCCCCTGCTCCTTTTGGGCTAATCCCTGTCCTCAGCGGTGTCGGTAACACCTTCCCAGTTTAGCATCATCCTCCCTGCCTGTAATTACCGTGCTGTTTACCTCCACCTGCTAATTGATAAAGCCACCCCTGGCGCCCGGCCCGGGGCCGCCGCCCCGTGAGCTGGCATGTGGCTGCTGTCACCAGCCCGGTGCCACCAGGGCTGTTCCCACCCCCGGGATGGCACCCTGGGGGTCCAGGGGCACCCCGACCTTGGGGGGCTCTGCTGGATCCTGGGCTCACGGATGGAGCTGGCTGATGGGTCAGTGTTGAGGGCACGGTGGGTTTTTGGCCACCAAAAGGACTTTGCTGTCCATCCCACCCCTGTCCAGCCTCATCAAGTTGGGTTTGGGGTGTTTCTGCCCAAAATTGAGAGCTCCTGCTTTTCCAAAGGTGATGCACATCCCTTGGATTTCCCTGACTAGGGGAGTCCTGCTCCTCCCCCTGCCCTCACGCACCACGGGGTGTCCCTGGGCACCCCCTGCCCACACTCATCCCGGGAATCCCTTCCCTGTGCCCTCACCCACCCCAGGGAATAACCCTGGGCACCCTCTCCATGCCCTTATCCAGCTCAGGATGCTGCCAGGCAGTTCCTGACCCTCGCCCACCCCAGGAATGCTCCTGGGCCTCCCCTCCCTGTGCCACTGCCCACTCCAGGCTGTTCCTGGGCATTCCATGCTCCTGCCCTCACCCACTTCTAGGGTGCTCCTGGGCATTCCCTCCCTGTGCCCTTGCCCATCCTGGAGTTGAGCCAGGCAATTCTTTCTTGCCTATCCCAGGACTGATCCGGGCAATTCCTTCTTGCCCACCCCTTGCGTGATCCACGAAATTCCTTCTTGCCCATCCTGGGGCTGATCCATTAAATTCCTTCTCCTTGCCCACCCTGGGGTTGATCCAGGCAATTCCTTCTTGCCCATCCCAGGGATAATCCAGGCAATTCCTTCTCCTTGCCCATCCTGGGGCTGATCCATTAAATTCCTTCTCCTTGCCCACCCCAGGGTTGATCCAGGCTATTCCTTCTTGCCCACCTCAGGGATGATCCATGAAATTCCTTCTCCTTGCCCACCCAGAGGTGATCCAGGCAATTCCTTCTCACCCGTCCCAGGGCGGATCCAGGCAGTTCCTTCTCCTGGCCCACCCTGGGGACACTCCACAGATCCCAGCGCTTTATCTCCACCCACTCCCGCCCCATTTCCAGCCCTTTTCACCGAAACCGGGCGAATTTCGAGGTTTTTTTCCCCGCGCGCCTTCCCCGTGACGTCACGCTCCCCCCGCCACGTGACGTCACGCCCCCGCCGCGTGGCGTCACCGCGGCGCGCGGCCCCGGGCCTGAGCGCTGCCGGAAGGGGCGGGGCCAAAAGCGGCGGTACTTCCGGGAGCGGCGCGGGGCGGAGGGGGAACATGAGCTGGTGAGTGCGGGGGGACCCCGGGGCACCGGGAGCGGGTCAGGGAGGAGGAACCGGGACCAGCAGGGCAGGGCGGAAGAACGGGAACGCCGGGACCGGGACTGGGACTGGGACAGGGCGGAGGAACCGGAACCCGGAGCGGGGCAGGGCGGGGGAACGGGAGCGCCGGCACCGGGACTGGGTCAGGGCGGAGGAACTGGAACCGGGAGCGGGGCAGGGCGGGGGAACGGGAACGCAGGGACCGGGACTGGGTCAGGGCGGAGGAACCGGGACCTGGAGCCGTGCAGGGTGGGGAAACGGGAACGCCGGGACCGGGACTGGGTCAGGGCGGAGGAACCGGGACCTGGAGCCGTGCAGGGCGGGGAAACGGGAACGCCGGGACCGGGACTGGGACTGGGACAGGGCGGAGGAACCGGAACCGGGACCGGGGCAGGGCGGAGGAATCGGAACTGCTGGCACGGGTCCGCCCGGTCCCGGCTCCTCACCTTGGGCGCTGCGCGTGAGGAGGAGCAGGGGACAGGCCCGGAGCGGCCCCGGTGCTGAGCGGCCTTGGCCCGGTGGGAGCCCCGGTGGAGGCCCTGGAGCGGAGCCGGTGTGTTCATAGTGCTGACCGGGCTTGGCCGGGTGCCGGCCCCGGAGTGGGTCCCGGTGCTGGCCGGGCTTGGCCCCACTGCTGGGCCTGGTGGGGTCCCCAGTGCTGGCCAGGTTTGTCCCAGTCCTGGCCAGGTTTGTCCTGGTGCTGGCCCTGGTGGGATCCCCAGTTCTGGCCAGGTTTGTCCCGGTGCTGGCCCTGGTGGAGTCCCTAGTGCTGACCAGGTTTGCCCCAGTCCTGGCCAACTTTGTCCCTGTCCTGGCCAGGTTTGTCCCAGTGCTGGCCTTGGTGGGGTCCCCAGTGCTGACCAAGTTTGTCCCAGTCCTGGCCAGGTTTATCCTGCTGCTGGTCCTGCTGGGGTCCCCAGTGCTGACTAGATTTACCCCAGTCTTGGCCAGGTTTGCCCCAGTCCTGGCCAGGTTTATCCTGCTGCTGGTCCTGCTGGGGTCCCCAGTCCTGGCCAGGTTTGCCCCAGTCCTGGCCAAGTTTGTCCCAGTCCTGGCCAGGTTTGTCCTGGTGGGGTCCCCAGTCCTGGCCAGGCTTGTCCCTGCTGTCCCTGTAGTCACCCCCACAGGTGTGCACCCCTCACACCCCTCACCTGTGCCCCCCACATCACCCCCTGACCCCTTGCCACTGTTCCCCCTCCTCCCTGCCCCTGCCCAGGAGCTGCTGCAGGTACATGGAGGGTCCCCCACTGTCCCCATTGCCTCTGAAATGCTGAAAAAACACCTTCAACTCCATGAAAGCAAAGCTTTTTCCTTTAAAAAAAAGAGGAAAGAAGAATTCCCATGTGTTTGAATCAAACTGATGAGGGCTGAGTTTGGACACACTGGTGCTTATTTAATTGAATTGTATTAGAAATCAATAATATTAGAAATTAATCTGGACTGCTGTGTGTGATTTCTCATCCTGGGCAGTTCTGGAGATCGAGTGCTGTTGTGGGAGGCAAAGGATGGGATGGATCAAGAGCTGAAAGGGCTTTTCCTTGCCTGGCAGGTTGAGTTCCACGGTGACAATGGAAAATTTTTTGGGTTGGAAGCTGTGGAAGTTGTGGTTTGGAAATGTACTGCGAGTATGTAATGAGGCACACACAGGTACTGATTAAAACTGGGCATTTGGGCTAAAAATACACATTTATCCACTGGAATGGCTTTGGACTCATCTCAGAACAGCAACAATTATGGACAGTGTTGACTAACGAGGTTTTGGAGCCAACTTTTCCCAGGGAATCTGAGGGAAGGGACTCTGGAAGGGACCCTCTGGTCCAGGAGGAGCTTCAGAGCCAAAATGTGAGGAATAAATCATCCCTTCACGTGTTGGATGAGGAATAATTTGGGTTCCCAGTGTCCATCCATCCCCAGGGACTGTCCCTTGTCACCACAACACACGTGGCTTTTTCTGGGACCCCTTTCTCTGGGAGTTTGGGTGTTTTCACCTCTTTCTGGGGAGGAATCCAAGGTTGTTGTCTCCCAGTTTTCAGCTTCCTTTTTCTACCTCTGTTGAGGTTGGGATTGAAGTTACTTGAGATGATAATTTAGACTCAGATGTTTATTATTTCTTATCAGTTACAGTCTCACAGCAGTGAGTTTTGTAGTCTTTCATTAACAAGGCACAGAATGGTTAACTATCTCTTGGTACAAGGTCTTGTAATCCTAAACTATCCAACTAAGAAATTACACCTAAATTATTTTCACTTTTAACCCAATAACTCATCACTTGAAGTCCACACTTTGGACTTTTCTGTTCAGTTACAAAATACCACCCAAACCCATGAAGAAGAAGGTAAAGAAGAACAACCTGTCTCCACCCTAAAACCTCCATCTTGCTTCATATTTATTCCTATATTCTAAAACCCCAAGCTGTTCAGTTTTCCACCCTGTGATATCACACACTTCTAACTCCACACCTGTAATCCCAGTGCTATCAGTCATTTTTGGAAGCCCTTTCCACAGCCTCAGGTCAAACGCAGTGCTCTCCTGGGAGTCAGAGTCTGTCTGTACAGAAAATCTGAAATTCTCAGCATCCAGCACTCCCAACAGTTGCCTGGCAAGTGGAGGTTTGGAATATAGTTATATCCCAAATAGTTATATAGTTATATTCCAAATAGTTATATTCCAGATAGTTATATAGTTATATCCCAGATAGTTATGTAGTTATATTCCAATATAGTTATATCCCAAATAGTTATATATAGTTATATTCCAATATAGTTATATTCCAGATAGTTATATAGTTATATTCCAATATAGTTATATTCCAGATAGTTATATAGTTATATCCCAAATAGTTATATAGTTATATTCCAATATAGTTATATCCCAAATAGTTATATATAGTTATATTCCAGATAGTTATATTCCAGATAGTTATATAGATATATCCCAAATAGTTATATATAGTTATATTCCAGATAGTTATATAGTTATATCCCAAATAGTTATATATAGTTATATTCCAGATAGTTATATTCCAGATAGTTAACCATTTTGTGCCTTGTTAATGAAAGACTACAAAAGCCTTCTCGCAGCCTCAGGTCAAATGCAGCACTCTCCTAGGAGTCACAGTCTGTGTGTACAGAAAGTCTGAAATTCTCAGCATCCAGAACTCCAAGAGTTGCCTGGCGAGCGGGGGGAACTCCGGGGGAATTCTGAGTCTCTTTCTTCTCTGGCCACGTCACCCTCGGGAGCGCGGCTGACGCACGAGGGGCTCGGAGCCCGCGGGGCTCCAGCGTGGCCGCACAATCGCCCTCAGTGCAGCCTTGGGTGTGTGCCCTCAGTCCAGCCTTGTGTGTGTGTGTGCCCTCAGTGCAGCCTTGGGTGTGTGCCCTCAGTCCAGCCTTGGGTGTGTGTGTGTGCCCTCAGTGCAGCCTTGGGTGTGTGCCCTCAGTGCAGCCTTGGGTGTGTGCCCTCAGTCCAGCCTTGGGTGTGTGTGTGTGCCCTCAGTCCAGCCTTGGGTGTGTGTGTGTGCCCTCAGTGCAGCCTTGGGTGTGTGTGTGCCCTCAGTCCAGCCCTGTGTGTGTGTGTGCCCTCAGTGCAGCCCTGAGTGTGTGCCCCCAGTCCAGCCTTGGATGTGTGCCCTCAGTCCAGCCTTGTGTGTGTGTGTGCCCTCAGTCCAGCCTTGTGTGTGTGCCCCCAGTCCAGCCTTGGATGTGTGTGTGCCCTCAGTCCAGCCTTGGGTGCGTGTGTGCCCTCAGTCCAGCCCTGTGTGTGTGTGTCCTCAGTGCAGCCCTGAGTGTGTGCCCTCAGTCCAGCCCTGTGTGTGTGTGCCCTCAGTCCAGCCCTGTGTGTGTGTGTGCCCTCAGTGCAGCCTTGGGTGTGTGTGTGCCCTCAGTGCAGCCTTGGATGTGTGCCCTCAGTCCAGCCCTGAGTGTGTGTGTGCCCTCAGTCCAGCCCTGAGTGTGTGTGTGCCCTCAGTCCAGCCTTGTGTGTGTGTGTGCCCTCAGTCCAGCCCTGAGTGTGTGCCCCCAGTCCAGCCTTGGGTGTGTGCCCTCAATCCAGCCTTGGGGGTGTGTGTGTGCCCTCAACCTGGCCCTGTGTGTGTGCCCTCAGTGTAGCCTTGGGTGTGTGTGTGCCCTCAGTCCAGCCTTGGATGTGTGCCCTCAGTCCAGCCCTGTGTGTGTGTGTGCCCTCAGTCCAGCCCTGTGTGTGTGTGTGCCCTCAGTGCAGCCTTGGGTGTGTGTGTGCCCTCAGTCCAGCTCTGAGTGTGTGTGTGCCCTCAGTCCAGCTTTGGGTGTGTGTGTGCTCTCAGTCCAGCCCTGTGTGTGTGTGTGCCCTCAGTCCAGCCCTGTGTGTGTGTGTGCCCTCAGTGCAGCCTTGGATGTGTGTGTGTGTGTGTGCCCTCAGTCCAGCCCTGTGTGTGTGTGCCCCCAGTCCAGCCTTGGGGGTGTGTGTGTCCTCAGTCCAGCCTTGGGTGTGTGCCCTCAGTCCAGCCCTGTGTGTGTGTGTGCCCTCAGTCCAGCTCTGTGTGTGTGTGTGTGCCCTCAGTCCAGCCCTGTGTGTGTGTGTGTGCCCTCAGTCCAGCTCTGAGTGTGTGTGTGCCCTCAGTCCAGCTCTGTGTGTGTGTGTGCCCTCAGTCCAGCTCTGTGTGTGTGTGTGTGCCCTCAGTCCAGCCTTGGGGGTGTGTGTGTGCCCTCAGTCCCACCCTGTGTGTGTGTGTGCCCTCAGTCCAGTCTTGGGTGTGTGTGTGTGCCCTCAGTCCAGCTCTGTGTGTGTGTGCCCTCAGTGCAGCCCTGTGTGTGTGTGTGTGCCCTCAGTCCAGCCCTGTGTGTGTGTGTGTGCCCTCAGTCCAGTCTTGGGTGTGTGTGTGTGCCCTCAGTCCAGCTCTGAGTGTGTGTGTGTGCCCTCAGTCCAGCCTTGGGGGTGTGTGTGTGCCCTCAGTCCCACCCTGTGTGTGTGTGTGCCCTCAGTCCAGCCATGACCATGTGCCCTCAGTCCTGCTCTGTGTGTGTGTCCTCATTCCGGCTGCTCCCTCCCGGTTGCTCCTTCCCGGGGCTCCCTCCCGGCATCAATCGGGCCATTCACGGGTGCAGGGCCCGGCGTGACGTCCGTGGCAGCGCTGACACACGTGGGGTCGTGCCCCGCTGCTGAAATGTCACAGTTCCGGCCCTGGCATTGCTCCGGGGAGGGAGAGCTTTGTTCCAGCCCTAGCTGCTGTGGGATGTGTTGGATTATGCATGCATTCACTCTGTGAACTTTCTATCGAGCTTTAAAAATGCTCTACAAATTCATTTCCCTTAGGGAAGAAGGGACTTTGCTCAGCTTCCATGTGCGTCTCTCTGGCGTTGGGCACCGTCAGTCCTGGGTTGATCCCTTTTTTTCCAGGGTTTAGATGCTGCAGCTGAGGAAGAGGATGGAGCGTTGTCCTCAGCTTTGTCTTGCAGAGCTGGAGGTGGCACAAACTGCCACCATTTGGGCTCCTGGGCACTCATATCCTTAATTTTTTTGTAAGGGAAATTCCCACAGATTTGAGGACTGTTGGCAGGTTGGTGCTCTGTTGAGTGGTGTAAAGTTAATCCTGGGCCATCCCTCGGTCCTTGTGAATTCTCTGTGCTGAATGAGGGCTGGGAATGCTCCCTGGAACACAGAGAATGCTCCCTGGAACACAGGGAATTCTACCAGGAACATGGGGATCGCTCCTGGGACACAGGGAATGCTCCTTGGAACATGGGCATCACTCCTGGAACATGGGCATCACTCCTGGAACACAGAGAATTTTCCCTGGAACCCAGGGAATGCTCTCAGGAACACAGGGAATGCTCCCTGGAACACAGGGAATTCTACCAGGAACATGGGGATCACTCCTGGAACACAGGGAATGCTCCTTGGAACATGGGGATCACTCCTGGAACGTGGGGATCACTCCTGGAACACAGAGAATTTTCCCTGGAACCCAGGGAATGCTCTCAGGAACACGGAATACTCTCAGGAGCACAGGGAATGCTCCCTGCAAACAGGGAATGCTCCCTGAAACATGGGGAATGCTCCCTGGAACACAGAGAATGCTCCCAGGAACACAGGGATCATTCCCAGGAACACAGGGAATGCTCCCAGGAACACAGGGAATGCTCCCAGGAACACAGGGATCATTCCCAGGAACACAGGGAATGCTCCCAGGAACACAGGGATCATTCCCAGGAACACAGGGAATGCTCCCAGGAACACAGGGAATGCTCCCAGGAACACAGGGATCATTCCCTGGAACACAGGGAATGCTCCCAGGAACACAGGGATCATTCCCAGGAACACAGGGAATGCTCCCAGGAACACAGGGATCACTCCCAAGAGCCCAGTGATGACCCTTGTACCGACACAGGAAAGCTGTTCCAGAGGGCTCCTGCTGCTGACAGAGCCTGGATTAACCCCCCCAAATTCCCAATTCCTGCACCCAGGCAGTGAGGCAGCTCTGCCTTTCTAGCCTTGCATGGACAGCTGGGATGTTTTTGCAATCTCAGCTGAACTCCATGGCTTCCTTTAGGCTTTGGATTGGGGCATCCTCATCCCCCTCTTCCTCATGTGCAATCCAGTGATTCCCTTGGCCATCCCTCCTTCAAAGAATAAAGGGAGTGGAGTGCTGGATTTTACTGCCCTGAGTGCCCCATTTTTGATTTATGAAGTGTTTCTTAAGGTTCCTGAGACTGCATCAAACCAAACCTCATAACCAGACTCCCAAACATCCCCTGCTCCAGTTTCCCACTCTCCCCCCAGGTGAATTCCCACAGGAAAAGGGGATCTTTTTGTCTCTCTCAGAGGATGAGAGGCTAGATGGGTTTGCACAGCCTCAAAAGTGGGGTTGTTGATTATTCCCAGTGTTTTCCCTGTTATGGATTTGCACGGGTTGTTGGTTATTCCCAGTGTTTTCCCTGTCATGGATTTGCACAGGTTGTTGGTTATTCCCAATGTTTTCTGTTCTATGGATTTGCACAGGTTGTTGGTTATTCCCAGTGTTTTCCATGTTATGGATTTGCACAGGTTGTTGGTTATTCCCAGTGTTTTCCATGTTATGGATTTGCACAGGTTGTTGGTTATTCCCAATGTTTGTTGTTTTATGGATTTGCTCAGGTTGTTGGTTATTCCTGGTGTTTTCCTGTTACAGATTTGCACAGGTTGTTGGTTATTCCCAGTGTTTTCTCTGTCATGGATTTGCAGAGGCTGTTGCTTATTCCCAATGTTTTCCATGTTATAGATTTGCACAGGTTGTTGGTTATTCCCAATGTTTTTTGTTTTATGGATTTGCACAGGTTGTTGGTTATTCCCAATGTTTTTTGTTTTATGGATTTGCACAGGTTGTTGGTTATTCCCAGTGTTTTCTCTGTTATGGATTTGCTCAGGTTGTTGGTTATTCCCAATGTTTTTTGTTTTATGGATTTGCACAGGTTTTTGGTTATTCCTGGTGTTTTCCTGTTACAGATTTGCACAAGTTGTTGATTATTCCTGGTGTTTTCTGTGTTATGGATTTGCAGAGGCTGTTGCTTATTCCCAATGTTTTCCATGTTATAGATTTGCACAGGTTGTTGGTTATTCCTGGTGTTTTCCCTGTTATGGATTTGCACAGGTTGTTGGTTATTCCCAATGTTTTTTGTTTTATGGATTTGCACAGGTTGTTGGTTATTCCCAGTGTTTTCTCTGTTATGGATTTGCTCAGGTTGTTGGGTATTCCCAATGTTTTCTATGATATGGATTTGCTCAGGTTCTTGGTTATTCCTGGTGTTTTCTGTTTTATGGATTTGCAGAGGCTGTTGGTTATTCCCAATGTTTTCCACGCTATGGATTTGCACAGGTTCTTGGTTATTCCTGGTGTTTTCTGTGTTAAGGATTTGCACAGGTTGTTGGGTATTCCCAATGTTTTCCACATTATGAATTTGCACAGGTTATTCCCAGTGTTTTCCCTGTTATGGATTTGCTCAGTTTGTTGGTTATTCCCAATGTTTTCCACGCTATGGATTTGCTCAGGTTGTTGGTTATTCCTGGTGTTTTCTGTGTTAAGGATTTGCACAGGTTGTTGGGTATTCCCAATGTTTTCCACATTATGAATTTGCACAGGTTATTCCCAGTGTTTTCCATGTTATGGATTTGCTCAGTTGTTGGTTATTCCTGGTGTTTTCCCTGCTATGGATTTGCAGATGGTTATTCCCAGTATTTTCCGTGTTTTGGAGCTGTGTCCATGCTGGGCAGGTGCAATCCAAACCCAGCCCCAGGCTCTGTTTTCCTCCCTCTGAATCAGTATTGATGTTTTTTGGCCGATGGCACCGCTCCCCCTTCCCTGCAGGTTTCAGTGATACTGGGATCAGGAGACGAGCAGGGGATAAAATGACCTGGGATGAAGCAAGTGGATACCAGAGCAGTGAGTGAGGCTCCCAAACACCTCCCTGTTACCTGTGCAAGGTGCTTTGCACATCCCAAAGTTTTTATCGTGGTGAAACTGGAGCGCCAGCCGGGCATTTCCCGGGGTGGAGCAGCTGGGAAGAGCCACCTGCCACCTCCCCTGCCACCATCACAGGCCTTGGAGTGGTTATTCCTGAATTGTTCATTTTTCCACCTGTTTTGTCCAGGTAGCTCCAACTCAGTGCTCTGGTTGAGCCACAACCGTGTTTCACAACCGTGCTTAAAATGGATATTTTTGTAGCATAGTCAGGGCCTAAAACAGCCCTGCAAAATTCTGCTCGCCCACGCGCCTGGCGTGAGTAATTTTCTTTTGATGGGTGAGTAAAATATCATTATTTTTTTCATGCTCCTCTTGGAATGGGTGGGAGAGAGGATTCTGACATTATTTTTGATTTGCTTAACACTGACACCGCGCCTGGCTCTGTGCAGGATGCAGAGGGACCCGTTCCCAGGAGCTCATCCCTCCACTGCCAAACTTCAGGAAGGTGCCTTGTTTTCCCTGGCCTGACCTAAAATCCAGAAAATCGATGTTTACACCTCTTTTTTTGCCTCTTTTTACACCTCTCTTTCCCTTCTCCCCCGCTGCAGCGGCTCACCCTGACATCCCTGCGTGCCTTAAAGCCTCCAAGTTCCCAAGGATGGGGCTGAAATCCAAAATCCAGGTGGGAGCGCTCACCTGGTCCATGCCAAGGGATCCCATCCCCACATCTCTCCTCTCTCTCCCCACCCTGTGACCTCCCCTCTCATCTCCTCGAGGAGAGCACCCAAACGGGGATTTGGCGCAGAGTCTCCCTCGACAGAAGCTGTTTGTGATCCGTTGGAATAAATTTTTTTTTCCCTTTTTTTTTTTCTCTTCTTTTTTTTTTTTTTTTTTTTTTTTTAATTTTTTTTTTTTGCCTCGGCGCTGTGTTTGGAGCGGTTGCCATGAGTTCCCGGGAGGGGGGAGCGGGGTGGGACGGTGCCTGCGGTTTCCATGGACACGCCTGGAGCATAGCGAGGAGGCATCCGGGAGATTCACGCCTAACCTGAGCCTGCCCTCCTGCCTGCCTCACCTGGGCACGGCTGCCATCCCCTCCTGGCCGGGAATTTGGCTGGTTTTAGGGAGCCCAATCCAGGTTTCCAGGATTTTGGTGTGCGGTATTCCCTCTCCTTGTGCAGGCTGGCATGAGACTCGGGAATGCTGCTCAGGAAAGGTCTCTCAGCTTCCTTTGAACTTTCTATCATGGAAAATGGAAAAGTCCTTCCTTAACACCTCCATCCCTCAGGGAAGCTTCACCCAAGCAGACAGGGAGGAGAAGCTCAACCAAGTTCACTCCGTAGCAGAGTGGGAAAGTGAAGGTTCACATCCTTCCTGGAGTGCTCCCGACCTTCCTGTTGGAAGTGTTTGCAGGAACACTTTGATCTTTCTGGGATAGCAGCTGATCCCATGGCCAGGCAGCTTTTCTGACCAGGCAGCTTCTCTGGATGCAGCTGAATCCATTCCCAACCCAGCAGCTTCCAAAGGGAAAGGCTCAGGGAAGGGACCCAATTTCTGTGATAGCTTTGGCATGATTTTTGTCTGCACAGAGCATCAGGTGTAAAGGGATGGCTTTGTAGGATCCCTCATCATCCCACGTGCCAAAATCCTTGGGAAGACCAGGCTTGGAGGGTCAGGGTCACCCTGGCAGCGCGGGAGGCTGGGTGTCATCCTCCTGCCTGCAGGCACTGAGAGGTTTCTTTCCGGTGAAGGAATTGAGATTTTTGGTGGAAATTCAAAGAGTGAGAAGCTCTGGCGGGCGTCCAGGCTATGCTGGCGCTTGGGGTTTCAATGAGAGAGAGAGAGAAAGGGAAAAAAATCCCTGAAACTTTGCACGGGAAGCGGGCACTTCCCACAAAACAGGGATTTAGTCGGTGGTCTGGCAGTGGTACCAGTACAAACCAGTTTTGGCCACCAGTTCATACCAAAGTGGGACCTGTGGGTCCCCTGCAAATGCCACTCGTGCCCACCTGGGGCAGGAATATTGAATTCAGAGGCTCAGTGTCACTTTTCCCAAATTCATTAACATCCAAACTGCCCCAGCCTCTGCTGTCCCCATCCCTGCCTGTCCATCCATCTGTCCATCCTTCCCTCCCTTCCCAGTCCCTGCCTGGCAGCTCAGCATCCCCAGGGAGAGCATTTTATCAACTGTGGGTGAAAATATTTGGTGTTTATCCCTTGCTTATCTGCCAAGGGTCTTCTGGGGCCTGATTAGGGGTGGCAAAGCCGTGTTGAGCTGGAATGAGCTGGGAAAAAGAATCACATCCCACAGGGAATTTATCCCCTGGGCAGGCTCTGAGCTCCATCCCAGCTCCCCACAGCCAGGGGTGATGCCAAGGTTTGATGTCCACCCTAGGAAAGGACCATTCCTCCCTAATTTAGCAAGGATTGAGTGATTCCTGCTGGCAATTCCTGCCTTCCAGGAATGCTGGAGAGTGGGAGCTCCGTGTTTTAAGCTGCAGCTCCCCTCAGACCTCATGGAGCTGTATCCCCCCCCTGCCTGGGAGGTTTGTTTCCAACTCTCCTGTGCATCCAGAGGAGAATTAACTGCTTTGGTGTGTGTGGCCCTGCGTTTGCACATGGAAAAGCCAAGTAAATAGATGAGATTTCTGGGGAAACTTCAGAGAAAATCAGCCACAGCTTCTCCCACCTTCCCCTCCCTGGGGTTCCTGAGCATCCCCGAGTAGAGCTCGCAGGATTCTCTCCACCCACACTTTTTTTCCTTACTTTAAGCTCTTCCCACCCTCTCCCTGCAGTGTTTCACCCTCCTCCCTCCCCCCTGAACCCTGCTGCTTTCCCAAACTCCAGGTGCCCTCGCAGGGAGGGGGCTGTGAGGGGCCGGGGTGCTCCCCCGGCCCCGCGGGCTGGGAACGCTCCGGCTGTGACTCAGCGCGCTCGGCTCTTCAGGAACGGGATTTCAAGGGATTTCACACCCCAAACACAACCCCAGCTTTCTCTCGCTCAGCAGAAACGAGACATCAGGAAAAAAAAAGAAAAAAAAAAAAAAAAAGAACAAGCACCGATTCTGGTTTTTCTTTGGTGTTTATAGAGCCAGGCTCAGCTTTGAAGGTACCAGGGAGATCCGTGGAATTCGTGGCAGTGATGGATATGGATCCACCTCCCCACAGTTTATTTGTATTATCCCCATCATGCATTTCCTAACCTCTTAATTTTGAAGCAAATGGTTGTGATGTTGCTGTCTCAGCTGCACTTTGTCCCCCCCACAATTTTGCAGGCAGGGACACAACTCCCAGAGGGACAAAACTTCGGTGCCAGCAGCAGTTTTGAGGCGTGGGGTGAATCCATTTGGTTTAAAAGCTCCAATAAAATCCATACCTTTCATCTTTTTTTTTTTCTTCCCTCTTTCTTTCCTGCTCATCCATCTTCCCCCCCCCACCCTCCCAGAGAATCATATTAAAAGGCAGTGATTTAAAAACCAGGAAAATTATGTAAAATTGTAAAATAGAACAAAAACCTCCAATAATTGAGGAACAGACCTGACTTGCACAGGGTTATTTTTTTAGAGGTTTTACTGAGACAGACATAATTACCAAGTGGCATCACGATGCTGATAGAGATATTTACTGCTGCACTGGGGATTTGCAGAGCTCCACTGACTTCCCTCTGTTTCTGGGAGAAGAAAAGGGATTTTTGGGGTTCCTCAGTGGGATGAGGATGGGGAATGGGATGGAGCAGCACCCCCTGTGCTCCCGCTGCCTTCCCTTCCCAGTTCTGATCCCCAACCAATGGCTTTTCCTACCCCACATCCCTCTTGGTACCAAATTCCCTGGACTGAACCATTTTTCCAGTGGACAACACCACTTTGGGATGTTCTCTGTGCCCCCCAGAGGAGCATGTTGTGCACAAGTAATTCTTTAATCACCTTTTTAATTGTCCTTTCCCACTAGGAACCAACCTGGCTCCAGCTCCTTGCTTGTCCCTGCCCTGCCAGAGAGTGGCAAACTGGTTTGAAGTGGGATAACACTCCCCTGAGTAAAATCTTCTTTTTTTTTTATCCTTTCACCACCAAGCTGGTGCCATCACTTCCAAAAACATCAAGTGACAGCACCTGGCTGTGGATGGCAGGCGGGATGTGCCTCATTTTGGTTTATATTTGACCCACAGAGGAAAACACAAAGGAAAAAAATCCATATATTTTTGTTTTCTTCCTGTAAGGCACCACACCCCCAGTTATTGACAGGGAAATTATACAGCAGAGTGGTGTTTGTTTATAAAAGAAGGGTGATTCACACTGCCACAGGAGCTGGAAAGGGTTAAACCCAAAATTACACCGGTCCTGGTGGAGAACCATAAACAGGAAGTTCTCCTGAAAAAAATTTAAATTTAAACCTGGTGACTCAGGTTGGCTCCAGAGCTGCTCAGGGAGGGTCACAGGGGGTGCAGCCCTGGATTATTCCCGGTGGGTAATTACAGCCTTGGTTTGAAAACAACGGGAAAAGTGGGAAGAGCAAGGTTTGGAGTTTGGATAATCAGGTTTTTTTTGCTTCATCCTGCCCCTTCTTCCACTGCAAATTCCTTCTCCTGTTGCACACAGTTGGATTTTGCAGCAGGTTACACTGATAAAAATATTTCCTGGGGGTCAAGTTGTTGGATGGAGCAGTACTGGGGGCTTGGACGTGGAGCTGGTGGGAAGCAAAAGGAAAACCAGCAGTGGGAAAAGCCAGACTGGGAGGTCTGGTTTTATGGTCCCAAAATCCATGGTTTTATCTCAAATTTTGTGTAGCAGCATAAGAGTTTGGGCTGGTCCAGTCCAAATTCTCAGGAGGGGACTCAGACACTTTCCCAGAAGCTCCTGGTGCAGATTTGGGATGGGAAATTGGAAGTGGAAGATTCCATTGGAATGGAACAGGATGAAGCTGAGCTGTAGGTGAAACATCTTTGGCAAAAAACACTTTAATGTCATTATGACCTCAATTTTTTCTATTTATTTAAAGCATCACAACCCAGAAAACATTGGGAGATTTTGGCTGTGATGCTTTAACCAAGCAGCACCTCTTTAACTTAATTAAATCCATTGACAACAGCAGTTGAATTCCTGGATTTTCATTATACTGATAGGTGAAAGAAATCCAATTATTTTCAGGCTGCCTGCGTGGTTGCTCCCAGCTGACCCAGCCACCCTTACATATGTTGTGTAATTTATTTAGAGTACTCTTCTCATTCAGGTAACCCAGATTTTCCTGGGAATTAGGGATTTTAAGAATGAAGGCTGTGCTGGCAGGTGAGCCTCTCCTCCAGCTGTTGGAGCAGAGGAATCCTTTGAAGCAGCTCTCAGCTCCAGACACCGGCTTGTTACTTTTTTTAATATCCTCTTTCTAAATATTTACAGGCTTTGTTTGGGATTTTTTTGTTTAGTATTATTTTATCCTCCCCAGCAGATTTGGTTTGAAACAGAGTGAGTTCTTCAGCTGCTTGTGGAGCATCCTTGCCTTGCTTTGGGGTGCAGGGAGGTTGTGTGGGGCTGACCTCAGGGGCGGCACTGGCTCTGGGACAATCAAAGTGACCCACAAGGACCATCCAGCCCTGCACAGACACCCCAAAATCCCACCCTGGGCATCCCTGAGAGTGTTGTCCAAATGCTCCTGGAGCTCTGGCAGCCTCGGGGCTGTGCCCATTCCCTGGAGAGCTGTCCCAGTGCTTATTCCAGCCTTTGGGGGAAGAATCTTTCCCTAAAATCCAAGCTGGCTCTGCCTTGGTGCAGCTCCAGCCGTTCCCTGGGTCCTGTCACTGTCACAGAGCAGAGATCAGAGAGCTGCCCCTCTGGAATGCTGAGAAGGCTCCCCACAGTCCCTCCCAGCCTTTCCCTCTCTGGGGGGTGCACAGCCCTGGAATGAGGGGCTGCCAGCCTGGGACACCCCCTGCTGCCCCCCAAAGCCGCCCCCAGCCCCGTGCCCAGCACCAGCGCTGCTCACACGTTCCCTTCTCCTCTCTCTTTTCCAGGATCCCGTTCAAGATCGGGCAGCCCAAGAAACAGATTGTACCCAAGACAGTGAGTAAACCAGTTCCCCCTTTTTAGCTCCAGCCTTGGATCATGTGGCTGATGAGTCAAGCCAGCACTTTGACTCGTCCCATTTTGCAGCGTGTGGGAGGGAGCTGGAGCAGCAGAACCTGTTGCCGCGTGTGACCAGCGCTCGGCTCCTCGTGCGAGGAGCGAGGGGGAGCCCCATGCAGGCAGAATATTTTGGTTTGGGATCTGTTGAAATTATAATTTTTTAAATTTTTTTTTTTTTTTTTTTTTGGGAGGGGTGTGTGTGTGTGTGTGTGTGTGTGTGCGGGGTAGGGGAAAAGAGCTCTCTTGGTCTGGCACAGTTTTCCTCGGAGATGGCTGAACGGGTTTGCTTCCTTCCTTCCTTCCTTCCTTCTTTCAGCAATGGCTTGTTTGTTCATCCTTTCGGAGCAGATGGAGGAGGAGGAGTGGTTCAGATCGCTGAATATAACTGTTTCCAAAGAAAGGCTTATAAGCTGAGATGCTTAGTGCTCGGGCGTGAATTAATTTGTGCTGCACAGCATTTGCTTTAAAAGCAAATTAAAAAAGCATTTTGTATTCCCGTGGATTTGAGGCTCCTACCCCAAGTGCTGCTGCTTGCAGCTGGCTGTGGTATTTTCCCTTCTTAAGCAGCTTGGCTTTGCATTTGTCCCATGCCAAAAAAAAGCTGTGGAACCTCCCAGGAGCTGGCCCTGAAAACTCACCTGGATACCTGCTCTAAAAAGGGAGACCTGAGAGGCAGCGTGGGGCAGAGCTTGTCCCTCTGGTGGCACTAGTGCCCTAATCCCCTGCACAGACTGACATCCCTGATCCTTCCTCTCCGGGACACCCAGCTAATTCCACAGGATGCGTGGGCACCCGTGTTTGTGGGGCAGTTTCTCCTTGGGACATGACATTTTCCCTGGAGGCAGAGGGCTAATCCCACCACTCCCTTCAAGGCTTGATTGTCATGTTTTATTTTAAAGGATTTGGTGGTTGTCTGCTGCCGTGGAGCAGCAATTTTCTGTAACAGCTCCAAACTGTCAGTACAGAATTTAAGCCAGGCAAGCGATGAAGACGAGGACTGGTAAAATTCCTCCGTGGTTTTCCTGTGTTTTCAGCTGCCCTTTTCCAGGGGCTGGTGATCCACCAGCAAGGTGCTGCTGCCTGTGATCCCTCAGGTGAGGCAGCCCAGCCTCAGCCCTTCACAGCTCTCCCAGCTCGTGTCAGGAGCCCCCACATTCCTTGCTCTACAATATTTCGCTTTTCCCAGTGCTCCCAACACCGATGTCCTTCCAGGCTGGAGCAAGAACCAACTGCTCTGCAGTTCTGGGTGTCTTGGCCAGCTCTGATGGGCACCTCCAGCCCACCCATTCTCACATCCCAGTTTAATACATTCCATTTCCTTGCTGTTTCCTTCCCCTTTTAGAGGTTTTTCTCCCCTGAAATCAGCCATCTCTGTGCTCAGGCTCCCTGCAGATGAGTGGTGGCACCTCTGAGATCTTCCCTTCCCTGGAGCTGCTGGAATGTGCTGTTCTGAAGCAGTTGGCAGCCTTTGCTTATATATACATGTGTGTGTATTAAATAGAACAGCTCAGAATATCCGGCAGGCAGAGGTTCATTCAGCACCCAGAGCCTTTCCAGGCCTTTTCCTTTTCCTTCCTTCCTTCCTCAGCTCCCTAGGAACAAGGAACAAGATTCAGTGTCAACAAAGTTGATTTCTAAAAGGCTTCCACTTGCCCTGGAATGATGATGATGATGATGATGATGGTGGTGGTGGTGGTGGTGGTGTTGCTCTCCAGGCACCAGATACAGGGAGAGCAGAAAACAGGAAGCCCAAAACCTTGGAACTTCACACCCAGTGTAGAGTGCAGCTCTTCAAAGCAGAACAAACGGCAGGAAACCACGGATGTCCCCCAGGATCAGGCATTCCATGTGCAGTGCTGTGCAAGGGATGAGGCTGCTTTGAGCTGCAGGCCCCCAAATTTACCTCCCAGTTGCAGGCTGAGCCACTCCATCTGTGCAGGCATTGGGGAACAGCAGCAGCAGCCAAGGGCTGGGATGTTCCAGATGTTGGGCTGCAGGAAGTGGGAAGGTGTGGCATCTCCAGGGCTGCATCCCAAGCCCATCAGAAGGGAAGTGGTTGTGGGTAGAGGATCTCCCACTCACAGAGACCTGACCACAAAAGAGGAGGTGAGGGGGAAGGATAAAAAAAAAAGGCAGCATTTGTTAGGATGTAACTTCTTTGGCTCTCCGTGAGGCCTGGGACTGGAATCAGGAGAGGGGGGTGGCTTTGCCGAGAGGCTCAGCGAGCCAGAGAGGCTTTTTTGTTGTCTCAGTGCTGGGGCTGGTGTCAGATCTAGGCCGGGAGTAGTCCTGAAAAGCAATTTGCCTGGGCTGCCGAGGAATTAGTCATGACTCCCTGTGCCCACTCGCCTGTGATCCTTTGCAGAAGGGCACGGTGTCAGCCACAGTTTAGCTCTTGAGGGAGAAGGAAACCCCGGTAGAAAATATCAGCTGGTGAACTGAGGTGATCTCCCCCTCCCCAGACATGGCTGTGCTTTGTTTCCACCTTAACCTGGGCAAATCCAATTCCAGACAGCATAATCTCTCCCCTCCTCTTCCCTGAAAAGAGCAGCTGTCAGCGGGCTCTGGGAGCCGGGTGGGAGGATCTAATGCTCCGAGAGGACCTGCTGTCAGCAGGGCCACGGGCCCACAGCCCAATTAAACTAATGCCCAGTGATAGGAGTTAAACCTGTTAGAATTATATCTCTCCATGTTTATTGCTCAGCCACGAAGCCTCTTATGGCAGAGATGTTCTTCCCTCCCTCGGGACAGCTCCGCTCCCAGCAGAGGCTGCGCTGCCTTCGGAGCTGTCTCGTCTGCCCAGCTCTCCTGCAGCTGCAGCTGAAGTTCACATGTGTCCCCCCAGGTTGTTCCCTGCCCTTCACTGGGTCTGGGATGATCCAAGCAGGCAGGAGCTGGGGAGCAGAGCCAGCGCTGCATCCCCCAGTGAGGTTTAATCCCACCTCCCTCCCTGCTTCCCTCGGCCCTGCTCTGGCCTGGGCTGACTCAGACCACTCGCCCTCCTCCTCCTCCTTGCTGGCCTGAGTCAGCTTGGCAGGGAGTGGAGACCTGAGCTGCCAAACCTCCTTTCCTTGACTCATCCCAGCAGCTCTGCCTTCCCCAGGGATGTCGGACGGAGGAGCTCCGTGAGCAGCAGGATTCCACTGCAGCACCTTTCCATTGGGCTCCACCAGCGAGCTGGAGATCCCAAAACAGTGGAGTAAATGTCATGAGAATGGTGGGGTGAATTCAAGTGATGCCAGTTAAATAGTTTTGCTCATTTTCCTTCAATCTTTTCTGGCCAAAGTGGTCTCTGCAGTTGGGAGGTGCCTCCTTTTTCCCTTAGCCACTTTTCTGGGAAGCTTTCTTGCAGGATGGGGATGTGGAGATCTTGCTGGGTGGAGTCTGTGACATCCCAGATCCACCTGCTCTCTGCAGCTCTGGCTCAGAATATTCACCCATGGGACTTACCTTGAAATTCTTGATGGGATGGCAGAAGCTCAGCAGAAAATCTTAGTTCTAATTTCTATGGGTTTCACTTTTATTTGGAGAAGAGGAAGAAGGAAACACTTCCCTCTTTTTCCCAAGATCCACAACGATGCTGAGACCACTGGAAGATGCAGAAATCAGCTCATCTTCCTCCTCCAGGAAAAAACATGAACCCCAGGGGGATAGGAAGGTTCCTGACAGTCGCTCATTTCCATCTCTTTGTAGTGTTGGCTTCAGTCTTGCTCCATTGCCTCATAACCAGGGTGGTGATGATGATCCTGCCCTTCAAGCAGCAGAGATCTGATCACAGGTGGGAGGCCCAGTGTTTGCAAACAAAAAAAAAGAACTGGTGAAGGAGAGAACGTTGTTTTATTTCAAAGCTTTCGAGAGCTCGTCGCTCTTGATGTAGATTTAAATAAAAACCCCGAGACGAGCGATTTTTGCATTACCCAGCCTCTGTGCCTGGAAGAAAAAAAAAAAAAAACATTCAATACAGAAAGTGTGGTTTGATTTGGAGTTTTCAGAAAGAGGCTGCAGAGCAGTGGGATTATTTTAATAATACGGAAACTTCCCTTCAGGATATTGTAATTTTCTTGCCTGTACTTCTTGTTCTCATTACTCTTAACGTGATAATCCTCTCCACAGCCTCTGTTGGCTGCGTGTGACCGTGGAGAGCTGCTGGGAGTGGGAATTACTGTGTGCTCTGCAAAATGTTCCCAGCTTGTCCTCCTTGCAGGGCTCTGCCTGTGACTCTGCTGGGTGGGAGCACGTGAGAGCAGCTTTTCCCTCTGTTTTTGTGGGATACCCGGGCTCCAGCCATGGCTGGGAGGCTCCCTGAGCTCGCAGACTGTGGGGACTGGGAGCCAGTTGCTGCCTGTGGGCGTGAAAAATAAGAGCAATCCTTGGGCAGCTGTCTCAGAGAGATGGGGCTGGGTATGTGAGTCAGGCTGGGCAGCTGAAGTTTGTCTGTGTGGAGTCACCTCGATGCCATGTGGATCCTGCTCTGGCACTGGGGTGGGGGCTTGGGGGAGCTCGGGAGGTTTGGGGGGCTCACAGCACCCAGAGGGATGCAGGGTGGGGAGGTTTTGTCTTTATGGAATGAATGCCAAAGTCCCAGAATGATTTGGGTGGGAAGGGAGCGTTAAACTCATCTTGTTCCACCCCCTGCCATGTGCAGGGACACCTTCCACTATCCTAGGGTGCTCCAAGCTGGCCTTGGACACTTCCGGGGATGGAGCAGCCACAGCTTCCTTAGGAATTCTATCCCAGCCCCTCCCCACCCTCACAGCCAGGAATTCCTCCCCAGTATCCCATCCATCCCTGCCCTGTGGCAGTGGGAGCCATTCCCTGGGTCCTGTCCCTCCATGCCTTGTCCCCAGTCCCTCTCCAGCTCTCCTGGAGCCCCTTCAGGCCCTGCAAGCTGCTCCATATCTGTTAAGGCACGCTGCCTTTTGCTTATATTGCACAGAAACAGGCAAATCTGACAGCAAAAAAGGGCCAGAAACCCTGAATATTCACAGGTATTCCACAGCCAAAGCTTTTGGAGGAATTGGTTGCTGAGCAGATCCTCCTAACCACAGAGAGGCAACAATAAGGGAACGACACCCCCAGCCTTTCAAAGGGGGGCACATTTTTGAGTCGTGCCTGACCCTGTGTGGTTTGCAACCAAAACAATTCACACCTAAGGCCTATTTATAGAGTGCAATAGTCCCTGGATATTTTAGCAGCCGGAACAGGCACGGGGATGGAGGGTGAGCTTTACTATGTGCTGGTTACCTGACCTGCAGGGCGCCAGCTGCCGCGGATTTCTGCGCTCCCCGAACGCCAGGCACAAGTCGTGTGAGCTGCCCCCACACTGCTCCGTGTCTGTTCTCTCCAGCACCCAATTTTAGCAGCACGAAAAGGGAGCTGGAGCTCCTGGGAGGGTTTTTTGGAGCAGAGGGATGGGAGGGGGGGGAGAGAGCCCAGCTCGCATCCCCCGGATGGTGGGAGCGGATGGTGAGGACAGCTGGGCGCTGGGATGGGGCTGGAATGTGGCTGGGCACTGCCTGCCCTCAGATCAGGCTGCTGGAGTTCAAGTGCAGCCCAAAAAGGTGTTTGAAGAAGGAGATTTTAAGAAAATCTCCATCTTTAACCCTCAAGCTTTTAACAGCAATTCTCCTTGAAAAGCAAACATCCCCATTAAATTGTGGTGCTGCATCAAGCCTGGGATTGAAATCTCAGGGCCAGCAGGAAGAATTGGAACAAACCTTTGGATCCTTCTAGTCCTGGCTGCTCCCAGCACTCTGCATTTCCTTAATAGCACGGGAGCTTGACAACAGAAATGAACCCAGAGCTGATCCCATGACAACAAACGCGCACGGATTTACTCTTGGCTGGTCAATTGAAATCCATTTGCTTCTCTGGTTGACGAGGTGTGGAATGAATGTTTTAAGTGTGTTAAAACAGTCAGCATGGAAAGAAAGTTCCTTAAAATATCTCCTATCACTGGAGGTTTGCTGCCAGCTAGCAAGTAGGAGGGAGCAGGCGCTGAGGTAGCATCGGGAGAAGGCTGTGCTGGAGCTCAGACCTCGGAGCACAGGGTTCCCCTCCCTTTTGGAGGTGTCCCAGTCCACTGGGATTGTGCTCCAGCCCAAGAATCTCATGGGAGGGAGCTGTTGTAGGGGTAAGGAGTGTGTGGAGGGGGTGAATAATGCAGAGATGGGAAGGCTCACTGGTGGTTTGGGGGAATTTCACCATCCTGTTGAGGATGAGGAAGGAGGAAACGGCCAGCCCCACCTCAGGGTCCTTAACGGGGCGGGAGGAGCAGCAGCTCCCCTCAGTCTTTGGGAGCAAGCACAGGTTTGTCCCCCAGCACTGAGCCATGCTGCGTTGTGACCTCCCTGCTTTTCTAGCATTTCCATTTATTCCATCAGCTCCCAGTCCATGTCCTGGAGCATGCCCTTGGCTCGAGCTGACACGTTTGCTGCTGGCTCCAAGAGAGTCTGGAGCTCCAAATGCCCAAGACTTCCTTTACTTTTGAGGTGTAACTCCCATTAAAGCTGCAGCTTGTGCTGGGCTCAGCTCAGCATTTCCCAGGGACAGCTTTCCCTGCATGCTCCAGGCTGCCCTGCAGTCCCCTGGAGCTGATTTCCATCTCTTCTTTCCACAGGTGGAGAGAGACTTTGAAAGGGAATATGGGAAGCTGCAGCAGTGAGTATCAACCACACTGGTCAGACAGGACCTGCCGCGTGCTTCCCTCCTCCCATTGCATCTTCCCAGGGAATTTTAGCCAGGGATGCTCTTCCCAGTGAGCAAGTCCCTCACTGCCCTGTAATTTCCAATTCTTCAGGGTTTCTCTAAGTGTTCAAAGGTGTCCTCAGAAGTATTTGCAATGGTGTTGCAGATTCTGGCAGATTAAAAAAAAAAAAGTGTAAAATAGCCAGAAAACTATGGGGTCCCTGTAGGGGCCAGCACCTCAGAGCACCAGGAGTGGCTTTGCCATCCTGCCTGTGTCACAGGAGCTGCAGGGATCATCTGGAAGCATTTGGCTTTACCATTTGTGCTAAGTGTGAGAACTTTCAGGAAATATGCGAACTATGAATAAGAGATCACCAACTTGAAAAGGTTAAAAACCATCTGAAAACAACCCAAAAGGGTTGAGCTGCACTGAACTTCATCAAGCCTTGCCTGGATATTTTTAACTCCCACCAGAAGCCAGCATATTCAGCCCGTAAATGATTTGTTGCACGTATGATACACTTGGGTTTCTTTCTTTCCAAGATTCCGACTTTGCCTTCTTTCTCCCATCTTTCAGATTGGAAGATCAGACCAAAAAACTTCAGAAGGATATGAAGAAAAGCACAGATGCAGATTTGGGTAAGTGACTGGAGGATACATAGACTGTGAACTTGGCCACAGAGAGATGAAGTGACTTTTCTCGAGATCACATGAGTAATGTGTGACAAGTCTGGAAAACAAATCCAGAGCTCAGTCCCACTCAGTTTGCTTAGTTACAAGGCCATCTGCGAGAGGCAGCTCAGCCCAGGGAACACAGGGAGTGCTGCGGGCTCAGTCCCCCTCTCCTGAGCTCCTTGCCCTTGGACAAGTCCCTTTCTTTTGTCTGCCTCAGTTTCTGCCACTGAAAAAACCCAGGAGTTGTTGTTCCAGGTCTCAGATTATCCAGCGGGAGCAGCTCCAGCTGAGCCTGTTGTGCTAGCAGCTTTTTCACCTCCTTCAGTTCTTTTTTCACCTCCCTCTCTGGAGCCCCAGAAGGTGGGATGGCTCTGGGGGGCACAGCTGGCCACAGCTGGCCGTGTTTCCCGTGGGAAATGCTGACCTGGCAGCTCTCCTTTGGGAATAACCCAGCTCATTCCCTCAGTGCCTGCCTGTTTTGGCTTCCCCTCATGGCAGTGGGCGATGGAGGAAGCAATAAACAGCTCTGCCTGCACGTTTGGGGTGACATCTGCCCTTGCAGGTGCCCTGTGCCATGTCCCAGCTCCCTTCACATCCCTCTGGTTGGAATCTGCTGTGCCCAGAGAGGGATCCAGCACAGGGGAGCTGGATTTGTTGGATGCTGGTTACTGAACCTGCAGCAAAGAGCTGTTCCAAACCCAGATGGTTTTTCCCAGCGTGTGGTTTGGAGCAGTCCCTGCCTGGCCCCCACAGCTCCAGAGCCAAGGCAGAGGCACCAGCACAAACAGGTGTGGGCTGCACTGGGCCAGCACTCATCCCGTGGGATTGGGGTCACTGCAGGGCAGGGCAGTGGGCAGGAGGCAGATTTGGGGCTTTCCATGGTCCAGCCTTTCACCTCTGTGAGTGTGTGTGTGTGTGTGTGTGTGTGTGTGTGTGTCTGTGTCTGTGTCTGTGTCTGTGTGTGCAAGAGTGTGTGTGAATATTGCCTGACACAAACACAACAAACACAGATCCAGGCTCTCACCTGTGTGTGAGTGTGTGTGTGTCTGTGTGTCTGTGTGTGTCTGTGTCTCTGTGAGTGTGTGTGTGTGTGTGTGTGTGTGTGTGTGTGTGTGTGTGTGAATATTGCCTGACACAAACACAGCAAACACAGATCCAGCCTCTCACATGTGTGTCTGTGTGTGAATATTGTCTGACACAAACTCAGATACAGGCTCTCACCTGTGTGTGTGTGTGTGTGTGTGTGTGTGTGTGTGTGTGTGTGTGAATATATGTGCGTATGTGTGTGTATGTGTGTGTGTGTGAATATTGCCTGACACAAACACAGCAAACACAGATCCAGCCTCTCACGTGTGTCTGTGTGTGTGTGTTTGTGTGTGTGTGTGTGGATATTGCCTGACACAAACTCAGATCCAGGCTCTCACCTGTATGTGTCTGTCTGTGTGTCTGTGTGTGTGTGTCTGTGTGTGTGTGTGGATATTCCCTGACACAAACTCAGATCCAGGCTCTCACCTGTATGTGTCTGTCTGTGTGTCTGTGTCTGTGTATGGATATTGCCTGACACAAACTCAGATCCAGGCTCTCACCTGTGTCTGTGTGTCTGTGTGTCTGTGTGTCTGTGTGTCTGTGTGTCTGTGTCTGTGTGTCTGTGTGTGGATATTGCCTGACACAAACGCAGATCCAGGCTCTCACCTGTGTGTGTGTGTCTGTGTGTGTCTGTGTCTGTGTATGGATATTGCCTGACACAAACACAGATCCAGGCTCTCACCTGTGTGTGTGTGTCTGTGTCTGTGTGTGGATATTGCCTGACACAAACACAGATCCAGGCTCTTCCCGTACTCTCCCACCCTTCCCAACACGGGCAGAGGGGTGGGAGAAGCACCAGCCACCCAGGACTCTTCCAGGGTGAAATCTGCCCTTTGTGAGGACTCTGGTCATTGTCAGGGATCCTTGGTAAGTTTTTCCTTGTTAAGGATTCCCCTCCCTCCCTTGCAGTGGGCGTTGTTTATATGGAGCATTTCAAGTCCCAGAGGAGCTGTGGGAGGACTTTCTTTTTCCGTTCTGTTACATGGCAGAGTCACAAATGAGCCTTGGCCAGAGCCAGGATGATCTGATTTCTCATTTAAAGGCTTGAAATGGTGAGTGGAGGGAGAGGTTCTGCACACAGCCTGCTGAGGGAGGGCTGGAGGAGAAGGAGCTGGATCAGATCAATCCTGGCAGTGCCCATTCCCAACATCCAGCCCCAAAATCTGGTGAGGATGGCAGAGTTTTGCCCTCCTGTCTCGTTCCTCCAGGCTCAGGGGGTTGGTTGGTTCTTCACTGCCTGCAAACACTCCCTGGCAAAGTGGGACTGGTGGCTCGAGTCTCCACCTTCTTCCCAAAAAGCTCAGCTCAGAGCAGGAGAATTCCTGTGCACTGAAATCGCCCAGGCAGGCTCCTCACTGCCCTACCAGCAAACAGGGAATGGGCTGATGGCAGCACTCCCTGTCCCACAGCTGGACATCACTCACCCCCTTCCCCACCCTCTTTCCAGACAAAATGGGACCTTAAGAAGCAGGAGGATGTTCTTTAACTGGAGGTAAAAGCTCTCCTTTGGAATAATTAATTGGAGGCACATCTCACATGTTTAATGAGCAAACAGCAGTGCAGACCCTCCTGAAGGCCACCCTGAGGGACAGGAGATCCTTTCTCCTTCTCCTCTTCCTCCTTCTCCTCCTTGTCCTTGTCCTTCTCTCTCCTCCCTGGCCTGGCCCTCTCAGACCCCACTTTTTCAGCTCTCTCCAGGTGATCCCACTGATGCAGAGGAAATTCCTGACCCAAATTCCCCTGAACATACCCAACCCCCCCCCAGTTCCCAACCTCCCAGCATGACCCTGCCACTCCCTCCCTCCAGTTCCCTCCCAATCCTTTCCTGTCAAGGAAGATTTCATTTTTCTTCCAGCCAAAGGAGTTCTGCTGTTCTCAACTCCGTCCTGTGCTGGCACAAATCCCTGCTCAGATGTGGTCACACATATGGATTCTATCCCATCTGTTTCAAGGTTTAAATGCCCAAAGCCTTCATGTTTGGATAATAAATGGATACAGTGGCTTTGTTATCCCAGAGTGAGAGGCTTGTTCTGCACTGAGCTCCCCAGCTCTGCAGCTTCTGAGCTCTCTCTGGTATAATTGTGTGTAACCTTTCAATCAGAATGTTTAACCCCTTGATTTATGATCTTAAACCCCATTATTGGGATGATTTTAACTTTTAATATCTAAGGGAGTCTTTCCAAAGCTCCTCCAAAGCACAGCTCAAGCATCTGGCTTTGTGATCTCCAACTGGAATAGCTTCCAGCAATGAGGAAAAAGAACATTTTTTTTTAGTACCTCTGGCCTTTTTTTTTTTTTTTTAGTCTATTTTATCCCTGTTTATATTTATGCTTTCCTTTTTATTAGTCTTTTTTTCCATTCTGTACCTTCCCTGATTTCTTGCTCGTTTGTGTAGTGGTTCTGTCATTGAATTTTCCCTTTGCAGACCGAGTGTTTGGATAAAGAGGGATGTGGCTGATGGAAAACAAGTGGAGTGCTCGGTCAGAGCATGACCTGCTGCTTCTGGATTTCTTGGTGGCACTCCCAGGGCCTGTAGGGACTTCTTATCCCCTCTGAGTCCTTCTCCACAGGCAAAAAAATTCAGCTTATTGAGGGGGAAATACTTAACTTGTGTCCCTGCTCTTTGTGTTTGGAGAGGGAAAGAGAAACCTTCGTCTCCCAGTCCTGTCAGTCTGGTCCTTTCCCACTAAATCCACTTCAAATACATGGGTTTTTTTTTTTTTTTGTAAAGCCATTTGAAAGACTTAATGGACTGTGATTTTTCTCGTTGTGGAAGAGCTGTAGTGAGGCTGAGAGTGACACTTAATAGTCTGTCGAGAGAAGATGCATAAAAACCCCCATCTCTGGGTTTTTTTTAAGAGAACAGTGCTTTTGTTAGTCTGGGATTATTTCTGGCAGCATCACAAGCCTCACATTGGAGTGCTTCAGACTTAACTTATATAAAAACACTTCTCTGGGTGTTTACATGAATGAATTGGTGCCTTTTCCTTGCTTTTCTCTCAGCCTCCACCGAGCATCTCCCTGCCAGCTTGTGCTGACCCCCTCCTGACTGGCTCAGCTCCTTGATTCTTGCCCTCCTGGCAGTGGGAAATGTGACCCTGTCTGCTTTCTTTTCCATCAGCCATGTCCAAGTCTGCAGTGAAGATCTCCTCAGACCTGCTGTCCAACCCCCTGTGTGAGCAGGAGCCCTCGTTCCTCGAGATGGTCACGGCCTTCGACACGGCCATGAAGAGGATGGACTCCTTCAACCAGGAGAAGGTGGATTGGCTTTGGCTGGAAAATGGGAGTGCTGGGAGTGTCCTGGAGGCATGGAATGGTGGGAGTATCCTGGAATCACGGGGTGGTTGGGGTTGGGGGGGATTTGAACCCATCCCATTCCATCCCATCCCATGGCAGGGACACCTCCCACTGTTCCAGGTTGCTCCAACCTGGCCTTGGACATTTCCAGGGATGGGGCAACCAGAGCTCCTCTGGGAATTCCATCCCAGCTTCTCCCCACCCTCCCAGGGAAGGATTTCCTCCCAAAATCCCATCCATCCCTGCTCTCTGGCAGTGGGAAGCCATTCCCTGTGTCCTGTCACTCCCTGCCATGTCCAGAATCCTCGTGTCTCACCTCTTTCCCTTTTTATCATCATCCCCAAGACTTTTCCCACAGGGGTTTCTCTAATCTCCCTCTTCATGCTGGGATTTCAGCTCCCATGGAAGAAATTCCCTCTCTTTTGGTTAAAGGACATCGTGGTTGTGCTCAGAGTCCCTCCCCACCCCATGGTGGGATCCCTACAAACCCATCTTTGTGGAAATGGGATTTTCCAACAATCCTGACGTGCAATCCTCCCTTTTTTGCTTTCCACAGGTGAATCAGATCCAAAAGACAGTCATAGAGCCTTTGAAAAAGTGAGTACCAACCATCATCTCCTGGGGTTTGTCCTCATCTGGAGCTTTAGGGATGTGGGTCCTGGAGAGAGGCTGGAAATCACCTCAGAGGGACAATCCTGCCCTGTCCTGCTGGCCACACTGCTTTTGGTACCTTAATTAAGAATAATTTTAACCTTTTTTGCCACTTGGATCCACTGCTGCCTTCACCTGTAGCTTAAAGAACTCCTGAGATATAAAATCATGGAGCATCCTGGGCTGGAAGGGACCCCCAAGAGAGGAATAATTCAATTTTCTCTGTTTATGTGTTGGTTTTTACCTCCAGCAGAGGAACAAAACCACCTGGAGATCATCCAGGGGGGTCAGAAATTGGCTGGTTGAGCAAAAGTTTCTTTCATTTGGAAATTTTCCTAAATAAAAAAGGAGAGAGTGGAAGTTCCCGCATGTTTATAAATAATATTTAACAATAATATTTCCATGCAAAGAAGGAGGAGAGGCTGCAGAGCCTTCATAGCCAGAGAGGTTGGAAATGAGGGGAAAAAGCCCAAATCCCACAGTTCTGTCACATCTAGCCTGCAAAATTTCCACCTTTTCCAGGGTCACAGGCTGTACCCCCAAACCTTTCAGGATAATTCAGTTCTCTCCCAAATATCCCCTTAAATCCCAAGATTTGCTGTTTTGTTAGAGGAACAGAGCCAGCGAGCAAAAATAAAATGAAATTACTTTAATATGACAGTAAGTGTTGCAAATTGCTGAATAACAATTTCAGTTTAGGTTTGACACACACAGGGGTTGTCGTGGTTTAGTTGGTTTGGGGTTTTTTTTCCCCCCCTGAAGTTGTTGTTTCTGCCCAAATCTGAAAGTAAAATCTCATGGATCATTTAACACCTGAGGTTACAGCATGTTCCTGTCTGGGGGATGTTTGGTGACTCAAGTTTTACCTTGGTCCTCTATCCACAACCAGAAATTCCTGCTTATTTAAGGGAAAAAAATAAGAAGAAAGAAAGAAAAAGGAAAAAAAAAAATCCCAGCCTTTTGCTGTGGAATTGTGTTGCTTATTATCTAGATTGTCCTCATGAAAGATACATTAACTTTTTCTTCCAGCATTCTGTTAAAATTGGAAGAACTTGTGTTTCTGAGATATTCTGGGTTTTTTTTTTTTCCCTCTCAGCTTGTGTTAGTTGGTGAAATGAAAGACAAATCCCTTTCCCTGCAGACCTGCCTTGGGTTTGAAATCCTGGGGTGGTGAATTCAGGACAAAAAATCCATTTCCATGTGCCCATGGGAGATGCTCTGAGGGCTGGAACTGTGGCCAAAACCTCTCCAGTTTTGGAACAGGAACCTGCTCCAAGTCAAAGGGATGTCCTGGTCACCATGCCAGGCTGGCCAGGACATTCCCATGGCCAAACTTTTCCAATTTGGGGATGTCCTGGTCAAAGGGATGTCGTGGTCACCATGTCAGGGTGACCAGGACGTTCCCATGGCCAAAACATCTCCAGTTTTGGGATGTCCTGGTCACCATGCCAGGGTGACCAGGATATTCCCATGGCCAAAACCTTTCCGGTTTTGGGATGTCCTGGTCACCATGTCAGGAACCTGCTCCTCTGCATGGAGGACATTCCAGGGTGACCAGGAAATTCCCATGGCCAAAACCTCTCAAATTTTGGAACAGGAACCTGCTCCAAGTCAAAGGGATAGTGCTATGCCAGGCTGGGCAGGACATTCCCATGGCCAAACCTTTCCAGTTTTGGGATGTCCTGGTCAAAGGCATGTCCTGGTCACCATGTCAGGGTGCCCAGGACATTCTCATAGCCGATCCTTTCCAGTTTTGGGAACAGGAACCTGTTCCAAAGCATGGGGCTGGTGGCGTGCCAGGGTGACCAGGACATACTCATGGCCGAAACTTTTCCAGTTTTGGGATGTCCTGGTCAAAGGGATGTCCTGGTCACCATGCTAGGCTGACCAGGATATTCCCATGGCCAAAACCTCTCCAGTTTTGGGAACAGGAACCTGCTCCAAGTCAAAGGGATGTCCTGGTCACCATGTCAGGGTGACCAGGGCATTCCCATGGGCAAAACCTCTCCAGTTTTGGGATGTCCTGGTCAAAGGGATGTCATGGTCACCATGCCAGGAACCTGCTCCTTTGCATGGAGGACATTCCAGGGCGACCAGGACATTCCCATGGCCAAAACTCTCCAGTTTTGGGAGCAGGAACCTGCTCCAAGGCAAAGGGATGTCCTGTCCTGGTCACCATGCCAGGAACCTGCTCCAAGGCAGTGGATGGTGCCATTCCAGGCTGGCCAGGACATTCCCGATCTCCAATTTTGTGTAAGAGAGGAAAATGCTCCAGGGAGACCTCAGAGTCCTAAAGGGGCTCCAGGAGAGCTGGAGAGGAACCTGGGACAAGGGATGGAGAGACAGGACGCAGGGAATGGCTCCCACTGCCAGGGGGCAGGTTTAGATGGGATTTTGGGAAGGAATTCCTGGCTGTGAGGGTGGGGAGGGGCTGGGATGGATTTCCCTGAGGTTGCCTCATTTCTGGAAGTGTCTGAGGTGAGTTGGGAGCAACCTGGGACAGTGGAAGGTGTGGAAGGGGGTGGATCTGGGTGATCCTTCAGATCCATTCCCACCCAGCCCATTCCATGTTTCCCTGACTCAGGACACTCCGTTATCTGCCCAGTCCTCAGTTCAACACCAGGCTGTTTACTCCAATCTCCTGGCTGCTTTCCATCTCAGCAATTCTCTCCAACTTTCTGAATTTCCACGATGAGAGGTTTATTTTTCCCCTTTTCCTGCCCTTTGGCACCTGCAAAGCTTCACCCTGTGTGCCTTTAACCAGCTTATGTTCCATGCTGGGGGAGCTTCATCCCCACTCCAAGAACAAAACTGCTCCTTCCCTTCCCTCCTCCTTCCCTTTGTAGGTGCATCCCTGCCCAGGAACATTTCTGAGGAGCCCAAGGGTCCATTTTGAGGCTAATGAGATGCAGGAGAGAAATGCAGAGTTTGCACCTCCCTCCCTTTGTCCTGCTGGCAGATAAACCCCAGCACCAGTTCTGGCAGAAAAGTTCCAGATTAATGAAAGCTGCCTTGAGGAGCTCTTCTTATTTCCAGTTAGGTTTTCCTTCCCCTCGCCGAGGCAGCTCTCCCAAGCCTCTCCCAACTTTGCTCTGACCTAGAAAAAAAAGGCTTTTTAAATTTTTTTTTTTTTTGCTCCAACAGCTGCACTTTATTACATCTTCACTGGTGGTCTTTTATAGTTTATTAGCCAAAGAAAAAGATAAGTATAATCCAGACAATTATCATTAGTGGTAATATATTGTAATCAGAGGCACATGGGCAGTAAAATCTCCATTCAGTTGTCCAGGGATTGGAGTTTCCAGGCAAATATTGGGGAATTTGTTAAACCATGTTGAAAAAAAGCAGTAGTAGATTTAGTTGGGGGGGGTGGAGGCTTGTATTGTTTCAATCTTTCTGCTTCTGGGCTCGTAGGGTTATTCACAATTTGGCTTTTTGAGCCCCAAGAAGCCTTTGCCTGGGAATGACTCATTTATTTTCAGGGAAAGAGCAAAGCTCCAGTGAGAATATTGCATTTTTTCGGGGGGTGGGTTGGGCGAGGAGCTGGGCAGGAGGGATGGGCTCCTCTTTGGGAGCTGCCTGTGGAATCTCACACCAGAGCAGAGGATTTGGGGCAGAAGGGGACAAAACCAGCTGGGTTGGACTTCACTCTCCCAGTTCTTCCCAGTCAAGGCAGGGTCAGGGATTGGGGATGGAGTCTTAATGTTCCATATTGTGTCCGTATTTAAAGAAGGAAGCGGCTTAGATGAGCCAGGTGGTTTGGAAATCCACAGGATTTAGGACCTTTCACGTTGGGAGAGGATTTCCAGGGCCACAGGTCTCAATTTAACTGACTCTGTCTGACTCTCTCAGAGCAAGGGGGTGACCTGGGCACCTTGGCTTGGTGCCATTCCCTTAGGGCATTGTCCTGCTCACAAACCCAGAAAGGTTTTGGCCATGGGAATGTCATAGTCACCTTGGCTTGGTGCCATCCCCTTGGAGCATTGTTCTGTTCTCAAAATTAGAGAATTTTTGGCCATGGGGATGTCCTGGTTATCCTGGTACAGAATCATCCCATTGGAGCATTGTCCTTGTCCCAAAATTGGAGAGATTTGGCCATGGGAGTGTCATGGTCACCTGGAATTGGTGTCATCTCCTTGGAGCATTGTTCTGTTCCCAAAATTGGAGAATTTTTGAACATGGGAATGTCCTGGTACCAACCCTTTGACTTGGAGCATGTTCCTGCACCCAAAATTGGAGAATTTTTTTGACCATGGGAATGTCCTGGTCACCCTGGCACATAATCACCCCATTGGAGCATTGTTCTTCTCCCAAAATTGGAGAGATTTGGCCTTGGGAATGTCATGGTCACCTTGGCACAGAATCACCTCACTGGAGCATTGTCCTTGTCCCAAAATTGGAGAATTTTTGGCCATGGGAATGTCCTGGTACCAACCCTTTGACTTGGAGCATGTTCCTGCACCCAAAATTGGAGAGATTTGGCCTTGGGAATGTCATGGTCACCTGGAACTGGTGTCATCCCCTTGGAGCATTGTTCTGTTCCCAAAATTTTTGGCCATGGGAATGTCCTGGTCACCCTGGCACAGAATCACCCCATTGGAGCATTGTCCTTCTCCCAAAATTGGAGAGATTTGGCCTTGGGAATGTCATGGCGACCTGGAATTGGTGCCATTCCCTTGGAGCATTGTCCTTCTCCCAAAATTGGAGATTTTTTGGCCATGGAGATGTCCTGGTCATCCTGGCCCAGGATCACCTCACTGGAGCATTGTCCTTGTCCCTAAATGGGAGAGGTTTTGGCCATGTGGATTTGTTTGTCCCAGAATTGGAGAGGTTTGGCACTGGGATGTCCTGGTCACCCTGGCACAGTACAATCCCTTTGATGTGGGGCATTGTCCACTCCCAAAATTGCAACATTTGCCACAGGGATGTCCTGGTCACCCTGGCTTTGGCAGGGGTGACACAGAGGGTGCTGCCACCGAGGTGCCACCACACAGGAGTGGGTGTCAGACCTGTGGGACATCCCAGAGGTGCAATCCAGGAGCTGCTCAGAGCAGTGAGGGATGAATTCCATCAGAGCCGTGTATCACCAGCATCTGCCAGCAGCACAGCTGGGAGGAGTCACTCGGTGAGTGGGGATCCCTCACTCCATCTCCCTCCCACCATCCCCATGGTGCCTCAAGCTGCCAGGCAAAGGCAGCCCAGGCTGGCCAGGAGCAGCTCCAGGGGTGCTGGACCGGAAGCAGGAAAAGCAGCTTTCATGTCCTTTCATGTCCTTAACATGAGCCCCTAATGAGGATTTGGAGCAGCCACATGGCCACCTAATCCCCCACGCTGCTTCCTCATCCCAGCCTCTCCATTCCTGCACCTTTTCCCTCCAGGAGGAAGGGCTGGCTTTCATTTCCCCCTTCCTGGTGGGTGGATGGGCCCCCACGGATGTGTGGGCATGAGCACAGGCATGGCAGGAATCCAGGAATCCCCTTCCCTGCTCCAGCCTCCCCTGGGCCATCCTGGTGCCTCTCCAAACTTCCCCTCACCTCATCCACCCTCCCTTCCTTTGGCATCTGATGCTTCCCACCTCTGTCATTCCTTTTTTTTTTTCACCTCTCCATCACCAGCTGCAGATCTTGTCCACTTTTGTCCACTTCCTTTTGGTTTCTTATCCAAGATATCCCAAAAAGAGCCCTAGGGAAGAGCCACGTGTGTGCCAGCCAGGTCCAGCTCACAGGCTGCCAGTGAGGGTGTTTGAGATGCTTGGGAACAAGGAGAATTAAAGATTTTACCATTATTTTTCCTGGTGCCAAAGCTCCAGCACCCCCTTCCCACTGGAAAGGGGGCTGGAGGAAGCAGTGGGATGAGGATTTGGGATGGAGAGGGTGAGAAGACAGAGGTGACAGAATGTTCCCACTCCTCGAGCATCCCCACCATCCCCAGGGCTTCCCAGCAGAGAGATGGGAAGGAATTTCCAATTTCCAAGCCCCAGATTTGTCAGCTGGGCTGAGTAAGAGACAAATCTGGCAGCACCAGGAATCCTGGGGCACTTTTATCTCCCCAACCCCATCCTTTCATTACGGGGAGCTGAGGGGAGCCTGGCATGGGAACATGATTTGGAATGCAGGGAACGAGGTGATTTAGATGGTTTTTCCTAGGATAAGCTGTCATCCTGTGAGGAGTTCACCCCCAGGTTTCCCCTCTCCCCCCACAGCCACGAGCAGAGTAATTTGTATTTTCTTTTCGTTATCCCTGCGTATCTCCCCTCACCTGCTCCTCTTAAGCTGCCTGGGCTGTAATCCCCTCTCAGCAGCCTTCCCTGAAAAGTGACAGGGAACAACAGCAGCTTATTCCTCAAGCTGCTTTCATGGCAGGCCCTCTAACAGCCCCTGTGCTGCTTTACCTGCACTTTGTCACCATTCACACCAAATTGTCTTTGGAGTCGGCTTTGATTTTCTTGGCTTTGCATTAAAAAAAGGAAGTTTTGGGTTACAGAGGGTGGTGAGGGGAATTTGGGAGTGGTTTTGGCTGTCACAGCCCCTCATTCCCTGTGGAGGAGGATGGTGTTGGGATTTTTGATAGTATCAGAAATTAGGAATATGTTTTTCATGGTGAGAATTGTCAAACCCTGGCACAGTCTGCCCAGGAGTCACCATCCCTGGAAGTGCTCAGAAAATTCATGGATGTGGCACTTTGTGGCTTAGTGGTGGTTGGGCTGGGTTTTAGGGCCCTTTTCCAGCCTTGTTGGTTCCATGACCTGTTACAAACCCCACACCTGCTCCAGGGTTCACAGGGACAGGAATTGTCCCTTGCTCCAAGTGCATGGAATGGATGAGTGAAACATCCAGGATTTGCTTGTGAGGCTTCCCTGCTCTTTCCCCATGTCCTGAAATTCTCTGTGGAGTTGTTCAAGCTCCATTTCCAAAGGGCCCTTTGGCTGCTGCTCCCCTCCCAGTTGATCCCAGTCCCTTTGCTGCCAGGAGGGCTTGGTGGTGCTTCTTCAAATTAGGAATATTAGGAATATTTTTTTTCTTGGTGAGAATTGTCAAGCCCTGGCACTGTGCCCAGGAGTCACCATCCCTGGAAGTGCTCAGAAAATGCATGGATGTGGTACCTTGTGGCTTCGTGCTGCTGGGTTGGTGGTTGGGCTGGGTTTTAGGGCCCTTTTCCAGCCTTGTTGGTTCCATGACCTGTTACAAACCCCACACCTGCTCCAGGGTTCACAGGGACAGGAATTGTCCCTTGCTCCAAGTGCATGGAATGGATGAGTGGAACATCCAGGATTTGCTTGTGAGGCTTCCCTGCTCTTTCCCCATGTCCTGAAATTCTCTGTGGAGTTGTTCAGGCTCCATTTCCAAAGGGCTCTTTGGCTGCTGCTCCCCTCCCAGTTGATCCCAGTTGCTGCCAGGAGGGCTTGGTGGTGCTTCTCCAAAGGCTTTGGAAAACTCTCCTGATCCTTGCAGGGGTGTGCTTGGAGGGCTTGGCTGTGTTGGTGGATGGCAGAGGCTCTGCAGAGCCTTGGTGCCAGGCTCTGCAGCAGGAGCATTTGTCAATAACGTGCATGGGATGGTTGTGGAGACACTGGGGCCACGTGTGGAGTCAGGAATTCCTCAGAACAGCTTGGCACCAGCAGGAGCCCAGCTCTCCCTCTCCCCCTGCACGGGTGTTTGGCACCCCTGGCACTCACCCTGGGATTGTGTTTCTGTCCACACAGGGAGAAAATCCTGGGCAGGACTTGGAACCCGTTCTCCTTGAATCCCAGGGCAATTCAGAGCTGCTGGGCTCACGGGCAGTTCAGGATTCCTTGATTCCTTCAGGAGCCAGAGGCAGCTTTGCCTCAATCCTGAGCAGTCCAAGGAAGGTCCTTCCCTGCCTGAGCTGAGCTGATCCTGCCTGGAAATGAAACCTGGGAGAGTGGGAAGAGTCCAGTGGGCACAGGGAGAGCTCAGTGGGCATTGGGAGAGCTCAGTGGGCACAGGGAGAGCTCAGTGGGCACTGGGAGAGCTTGCTGGGCACAGGGAGGGCTCAGTGGGCACAAGGAGAGCTCAGCTGGAGCAGGGAGAGCTCAGTGGGCACTGGGAGGGCTTGGTGGGTACAGGGAGAGCTCAGTGGGCACTGGGAGGGCTTGGTGGGCACTGGGAGGGCTTGGTGGGCACTGGGAGGGCTTGGTGGGCACAGGGAGAGCTCAGTGGGCACTGGGAGGGCTTGGTGGGCACATGGAGAGCTTGGCTGGCCTGAGAGCTCCTTGGGCACAGGGAGAGCTTGGTGGGTACAGGGAAAGCTTGGTGGGCTCAGGGAGGGCTCAGTGGGCACAAGGAGAGCTCAGCTGGAGCAGGGAGAGCTTGGCTGGCGCAAGGAGAGCTCCTTGGGCACAGGGAGAGCTCAACTGGAGCAGGTGGGCACAAGGAAAGCTTGATGGGCATAGGGAGAGCTTGACTCCTCCAGGGAGAGCTTGGCTGGCCCAAGGAGAGCTCCTTGGGCACAGGGAGAGCTCAGTGGGCACAGAGAGGGCTCAGCTGGCACAGAGAGGGCTCAGCTGGAACAGGGAGAGTTCCTTGGGCACAGGGAGAGCTCAGTAGGCACAGGGAGAGCTCAGCTGGAACAGGGAGAGTTCCTTGGGCACAGGGAGAGCTCAGCCACAAATGACCCAACCCTTGGCTGGTGGAGGACAGCCACACTGAGGGAACCTCCAATAGTGATGGGGTTGGTTTTGAACTAAAAAAGGGGAGATTTAAAGAGGGTATTGGGAAGGAATTCTTCCCTGTGAGGATGGGGGTGGCACAGGCTGCCCAGAGAAGCTGGAAAACACTTCCTCATCTCTGCAAGTGCCCAAGGCCAGCCTGGATGGGGCTTGGAGCAGCCAGGGACTGTGGAAAGTGCCCTGCCCACGGCAGGGCGTGGAACAGGGTGATTCAAGGTCTCTTCCCACCCAGGGCAATGTGAGATTCCAGGGTTCCCAGTGGCCAGGCTGGAGCTCAGGACATTGAGAGCCGGGCACGGCTGCGGCTCCGGGGAGCTGGGCCCCCCTGCTCTGGGAAATGCAGCGTATAATCTATGCATTAAAAGTCCTTGTGAGACAGGAGCTGCTGTGCCTACACAGTTCCAGCCTCTTCAGATCCAGCCCTGTAGATATTTTTTAAAGCTCTGCCTGAGCACAGTGTCCTTCCATTACGGGCTGCGAAATTGCACCGAGTCGATACCGGCAATAAAAAAGGGGGGAAAAAAATTAAAAAAAAAATTTCCTCCCGTTTTAAAACCCAGATTTAACTTCAAAGTGAATGGAAACTGCATTGCTGATTGTCTTGTGAGCCCTCCCTGGCTGCTTTCTCCGAGGGGAAGGGTTGGGGGTGGAAGTCAGAGTCCCATGGCTCTGTTCAGGCAGGAGCCCTGGGAAGTGCCAGGGAAAGGGCAGGAGAGCACCACAAACAGCTGGGTTTGGGTGCCAGCACGAGCCTCAGTGGTTTGGGGACGTCTCAGGAAGGCCATGGTGCACAGCAGGGAAGGGAGGGTTTCCCAGCCTCCAGCCTGGAATCTCTTCTGGCATTGCCATGCCTGCATTCCCACTGTGGAGGAGCAGCTCAGCTCATCCCCGTGGTCTTTATTCCCTGCTTTAGGTTTTGTGTCCTTCCCAAACCTCCCCCAGCAGAGACAGAACATAAAATAAACCTGGAAAGCCTCTGGGCTGATGGGATCCTCCTTCCCATCATTAATGATTGGGAGAAATTCCTGCAGGAGCTGCGACCTCAAGCTGCTGGCACTGTGTCTGTGCCATGTTGGGAAAGGGCACAAAAACATCCCTGGCACAAAAACATCCCTGGAAGTGCTCCAGGCCAGGCTGGAGTGGGCTTGGAGCCTCCTGGGCCAGTGGAAGGTGTCTCTGCCCCAGCTGGAGTGTCCTGAGGGTCCTTTCCAACCCAAACCATTCCCTGATCCTGTGAGATCTCAGTATCCCATGAGACCTCTCAACCTGGCCTCCCCTTCCTCCATCCCTCTTTCCCTGACCCTTCTCCTGGCAGATTTTTGGACTTTACAAAGAGGTGGGAGAGATTTTAGCAGCCCAGGAACTGGTGAGGCCGTGCCTGGAGCCTGCTGCATCCAGGACATGGCTCCCATTTAAATATAATGGGATTGTGTGGGATGGTGCCCATAAAAAGCAATGTCAGGGCAGAGCATCTGATCCTCTCCGGGCAGCTGGAGCAGCTCCCTGATGACTTTTCCAGGTTGTTCCTCATCCCCAATCTGTTGCAACAGAGGGAGAATATCATGGGATATGTATTTATATTTATATTTATATTTAAATGGATTTGTTCTGTGCCAGCCTCGGGGGATGTGCAGGACCAGGCAGGATTGAAGGATCACATCCCCAGCTCAGCCTCTCCCCCAGGGATGCTCCAAAACCTCCATTCCAAACTCTTGGAATACAAAAATTCCCACTTCTCCCTGCTCCTGGCCTTTGCCCTTGGCAAAGTGAGGCTCAGGGATGAAAGTTTTCTCTCAGCACCCACCAGCCCAGCCCATCAGCACCCTCCAGAGCAAGCAGAAAATGGGATTTTAATAGGGCTGGAGTGACTGGGAACACCCGTGGTTCTGCCTGAACCCTGGATTTGGGTCACATCCAGAGCAAATGACACTTGTCAAGTGACATTTGTGTCTTTTCTTTTTGCTAATGGCCCCCCAAGTTGGATTTCTATCTTTGTTTTTTTTCCATTTTAAGAGGTGGGAAAGCTGTTTGTTCCCTCGTGGAAGTAAAATCCATCACCAGGCTGCTCAGAGAAATTTTTCACCACCAATCCTTGGCCTCAACCCCCCCCCAAAATCACCCTGGAATTTATAAATATTAAATTATTATCTCCAGAGGGAGCATCACCTTTTTGATCCCAACCCACAGCCCTGGTATCCCTGGGATAATTTGATTTCCTGGAATTAAGAGGCAGGAGCGATGTTCCAGTTCCTGCTTTTCCCTTTTCTGTCACATTCAAAAATATTCTCCATCAGATGTTCATGTTTCCTCAATTTGTAACACATTTTAATAATAGGAATCTTTCCCATCGCCTGGGTAAATTGTTGGATGCTGTGAATCCTTCTGGGGAGGGCTCAGGGCTCCTCTTCAGCTGGGTTTGTGACCCAAAAAGAGCAAAAACTTGCCAAAAGAGAACAAAAAATTAATCAGAAAAAAATTAACCAAAAAAGCGCCAAAAATAATATCCAAAAAGGAAAAAAATGTGTAAAAAACAATACAATTAATATTTAATTATTAACTGTAAATTAACTGTATTAATTTAAAATTTAATCTGCAGTTAATATTTATTTTGCACTCATAGTTTATTTTTCCTGGACTTTTATTTCGACTTCTCTACCTCTCCTTTCCCTTTCCAACCAGGAACTGGGGAATCACAACATTCATTAGGAATATTCAGAATTCTGGGATGGTTTGGCTTGGAAAAATCTCACCCAGTGTCACAGCAGGGAGCTTCCTGCTGGACCAGGGTGCTCCACAATTTCCTTGGATGCTTCATCCACCCAAAATATCCCATCCCAAGCCTCTTCCATCTTTTATTTTCCAGGTTCAGCAGCGTCTTCCCGAGCCTGAACATGGCAGTGAAGCGCCGGGAGCAGACGCTCCAGGACTACAAACGCCTGCAATCCAAGGTGGAAAAATATGAGGAAAAGGAAAGAACTGGCCCTGTCCTGGCCAAGCTGCACCAGGTATTGAGGTGTCCCCAGAGCCACAATCCCAGCAGCATTCCTGGGAAAACTCTGGAAAAGCTTTTCCCTCCTATCTGGCATCCGTGCCATGAATAGAACATTTTGGGAGGATGTCTTTTATCCATGTAAAAAATCACATTTTTGACAGCACAACGCTGGTTTCGAGTGCTGGGTGAAGGGAAGGAGCTGCTTTTCTAAGAGAAAATGGAATTTTTTCCAAGAGAAAATGGAATCAGAGCCCTGGGAGCTCTGGGGGAGCTCGGAGCCAGCGCTGAGGTCGAGGCACAGGGGGGTTCCCCCCGACCTCCGCGTCTGAGTGAGCAGCTGGATGGGGAAGGGAACAGATCAGAGCATTTCCCAGCTTTATGTTTGCCACCTGTTCCCAAAAAATTCGTCTTGGAAAATTGCAGTAATTGGTTAACAGGAAGTTTTGCCAGATTCTTTTTGCTCTCTCCCGAATTTTAGCGAAATCGTGATGAGTTCGTTGGTTTTGTGTTTTTTATTTTTTTAAATCAAATCTTCCCCAGTGTTTTTCCCCAAAATCTGTCGCTCCAGCAGCACGTGGCTTGATCCTCCCAGGAACAATTGATTCTCAGAGTCAAAGAAAATGTGTTCTTCTGATGAATTTCCTCCCAAAAATGAAGTTTTATGTTAAATAACAGCCTGAACAAAAGACACCTCTGGTTTAACAGTAAGCAGCTTATTTTGCTCAGCCTCAGCGACTAAAGCTGGGGCTGGAAAAATGGGAATTCTTTTGTCCTGGTGATTAAGCAGGGTTTAGTTATTTCATATATTTTTTCCTCTTAATGAACTTTTGATCTAATTCCCCCCCCCAAAAAAAAAAATATTTTACCAAACACTGAGTTTAAACACCTGTGAGAGGGAGCCTTGAGCAATCCTGAACAAGGGGTATCCAGAGGGTCTGGATTTGATGGGAAAGGGCCTCATCTCATCCAGTTATTTTTAATTATTGAGCTGCAAATTTACATCCATTGTTTGCTCCAGCTTTTTTGCCCTTCTGCCCCCTGTGAAGTCCATCCTGGGAGTTTCCTCTGTGAGTTCCATCCCAGGAGTTTCCCCTGTGAGCACCATCTGGGGAGTTTTCCCCCATGAACTCCATCCCAGGAGTTTTCCCCTGACTCCATCCCAGGAGTTTTCCCCATGAACTCTGTCCTTGGAGTTTTCCCCCATGAACTCCATCCCAGGAGTTTTCCCCCTCATGAACTCTATCCCAGGAGTTTTCCCCCAGGAGTTTCCCCCCATTAACTCCATCCCAGGAGTTTCCACCTGGCTCCATCAGGAGTTTTCCCCTGGCTCCATTGCAGGAGTTTTCACCGGGCTCTATCCTTGGAGTTTTCCCCCCTGAACTCCATCCCAGGAGTTTCCCCCGTGAGTTCCACCCCATGAACTCCATCCTTGGAGTTTCAACGCTCCCAACCTTATGGCAAATGATGAATTTGCTCCTTTGCTGGGATGATTCCAGGCCTTTCCAGCCTGGAGCCCAGTCCATGCCATGCCCCTGGCACGCTGTCCCTGTCCCCAGGGCCGGCGCCGCGGCCGGGCCGGGCTCTCCCGCTCCCCCCTCCCATTGGAATGGCACTGGGATTAAGTGGCAGACTTGAACTGGTCTAATATTTCACAGCCCACCCCCTCCTGCCCTTTTCCACACCATCCCAGAGACATTTCCCGTTCTCCCCACGCTCTGTTTAAAGGAGCCAGTTGGATGCACTGAGCTGAAGGTCACGGTGACGGTGGGGGCAGGATCCTGGAGCGACGCTCCTGGGAATCGCAGGGTGAGGGGACGTGGATGTGGCCAGGGACATTCTCCAGCCTGACTGAGCTCTGGGAATGGGTTTTGTCCGTGTTTTCTGAAGGAGAGAAGGCACAACCTCTCTGGGTGTCCTGTGGCTTTCCAGGGTCAGAGCATGGCTCCATTGGATGGTCCCATCAGGATCCATCAACTGCTCGCTTGGGCCCCACCGGGTTCCATTGAGAGGTCACTTGAGTCCCACCAGGTTCTATTAACTGGTCAACTTTAATTAACTGATTAACTTGGATCCCACCAGGGTCCATTGGATGGTCTCTTGGATCCCACCAGGTTCCATTGTGTGGTTACTTGAGTACCACCAGGGTCCATTGAATGGTCTCTTGGATCCCACCAGATTCCATTGAATGGTCTCTTGGATCCCACCAGGTCCCATTGAATGGTCTCTTGGATCCCACCAGGTCCCATTGGGTGGTTACTTGAGTCCCACCAGATTCCATTGAATGGTCTCTTGGATCCCACCAGGGTCCACTGAATGGTCACTTGAGTCCCACCAGATTCCATAGGATGGTCCCTTGGATCCCACCAGGTCCACTGGATGGTCCCATCATGATCCATTAACTGGTCCCTTGGGTCCCACCATGTCCCACTGGATGGTCACTTGAGTTCCACCATTGAATGGTCGTGTGGATCCCACCAGATTGCGTTGGATGATCCCATGGCTCCCACCAGGCTGGTCACTGCTCTATGTCCCCACAATCAAGTGAGGCACCCCATTGTCCTGGGGTGGCCTCCATGCCAGCAGGATCCTTGTCCCGGGAGTCTGACCCCCCGTGTCCCTCCCCAGGCCCGGGAGGAGCTGCGCCCGGTGAAGGAAGACTTTGAAGCCAAGAACAAGCAGCTCCTGGAGGAGATGCCCAAGTTCTACAGCAGCCGCATCGATTACTTCAAACCCAGCTTTGAATCGCTGGTCCGGGCACAGGTGAGACATTGTCCCTTCCTGGTGCCTGTGTCATGTCCTGTCCCACATGTGCTTTATCCACTGGAATTCCATGGCTTTATCCACCTGGCAATGCCATCTCCTTCAAATTGGAGTCCTGAGCTCAGGGCTTGATTAGGTTTGAGGCGTTTGGGCTCATCTTGCGGCTCCTGGTGAGTGGAGAAGAGGCTCCTGGGACATCTCCACACCAAAGATCTGCAGGAAGAGGTGCCCTGAATAACCACCAGCTTTCATTTCCATCCTCCAGCTTCCTTCACAACGTGCTGCTGCTCCTCCTCCTCCTCCTCCCCCCTTCTTTCCCTTGGGCTGCAGAGGGGCAGGTTGGAATCTCACCAACCTTTGAGAACCTCTGGCCCGCCGTGCCTCGGGCGGGAGGGCGGGACCGGGCGGTGCCCGCTCCGTGGGCGTTTCCTGCGGCATTTTGGGGCCGGGAGCTGCCGCAAGGACCCAGGTGCGCCAGGGGGGGCCGCTGGGAGGTGCCGGGAGCACGTGTTCCATCTCACCTCCGACTTGGGGGGGCCTCTGCGCGGAGCTGCCAGCGAGTTGTCTGCAGGCTGATTCACCTAGCAGATGGTGCCGATGCTCCCTGCGCCGCAGGGTGGGTGCTGGGGATGCTGTTCCTGCTGTTCCCTTAGCAATCGGGCGCGGGGCTCCCTGTTCCAGCCCGGAACAACCACAATTCCCGGAGCCACCGCAGAGTCTTGCTGGCCCTTTCTCCCTGTGGACCCCCTCCGTGGGTGAGACCTTGAAACCTGAATGTTCTCTGCCCTCTCCGGGGTTTGTGATCCGTGAGTTTCCTCAGCTTTGCCCCTCTGGCTTCTCGCTCCGTTTGTGTCCCGATTCCCAAGGGATTTGGGGTGAGGAGGACGTTGGGATTGGTGTGCTCTGAGCACCCATGGATGCACGCAGGGAGCAGCAGGGTGTCACTGCTGGGGCTGTTTGTGAGACTCTCCATCCATATCCCTCGTCTTCCTTGGGAATCCTCTGCTTTCTTTCCCATCTCTCTGCCCTGCCTCTCTTCAGGTGAGGAATTTGTTGGGAAAACCGAGCGAAATCCCGTTTTTAACACCCAAAAAGGCAGCGTCACAACAAAGCTGATGCATCTCCCGTAGGCTGGACTTAAAGCTGGTCCCAGATGGATGCAGCTCCTCACATCCCTCCCTCCCTGCCAGCCTCCATGGGAGCTGCATCCCTCTTCCTTCCCAGCACTGGCTGCATCCTTCCACCCCCAGGGAAGGAGGGCTTGGAATGTTTGTGTTGAGCCTGAGCTTGGACTGGCTCAGGAGCTCTGTGAAGCGTTTTCCCACTGAATTAACTGAAATAAAATGGGAAAGGGATGTGATTTGCCCAAGGTAATGAGTCAGTGGAAGCCAGGAATAGCAGCCAGAGCCCTGAGTCAGCTCAGCACTGCTCACCTGCAGGCACCTGGCTGGGAAGGGCAGGCAGGAGCATCCCCATCCCAGGAGCTGAGAGCTGGCATGGGAATGCTGCCCAGCTTTCCCTCCCTCTGTGCCTCCCTGAGCTGATTAACAGCTGGGGGGGAGCGTCGTGTTCCTCAATGTAATTTCTATTTTCAGCCTTTTCTGCAGGTACCTCTTGAGGAGTGGGATGAGGCTGGAGGTGAATCCCACAAGGAAGGGCTGGATGGGGTGGGACTGGGATCAGCTGGCCCCCTGCAGGGTGCTGTGACTTTGGGGTTGTTTCTCCCTGGGTCAAACCCACCATCCAAAGGCAAAACCGTATTATTTTCCTGATTTTTCATCCCTGGAGGCAGCAAGGCAAATGGTGTGACAGTGACACCATCCAGTGCCACGCTGAGCTGGGAAGGGACCGTCTGCCTCTGGGGCAAGGGGAAGGACCCTGCTCCCGAGCACCTCCATGGCTCTGACCCAAGGAGACCCTCCCAAGGCTGTTCCCATGGCACAGCTGGCTGTGCTCCCAGGGCTGGGTGGCTCCTGACGCCGGGACATGTCCCGAGCTCGCAGGGCTGTAACATTCAACACCAAATTCTTCTCTCCACCCACGGGCCCGGGCCAAGCCAAGGGAGGCAAATATTTCCCTGGCTGGGGGCTTTGAAGTGGCCACATGGAGATGAAAGGGGGAGATTTTGGAGCTGTCGCTGGTGTGAGGCGTGAACAGCACTTCCTTCCCGCTTTGGGCTTTATTTTCCAGCTAGAAAACATGAGATTCCTTTGGGTTTGAGTGGAATGGGGGGAAAGACGGGGCTGGCAGGCAGGGATGGTGCTGTGGGCTGGGGGAGCCCAGCCCTGGCAGCACCCCTGGGTTTGTTTTGGGTAGGGCTGCCCCAAACAAGCAGCCACGGGGCCATTGTGGCCAGGATCTATAGAAAATCCACAGAACACAACGTCCCCAAACAGAATTAGTTCAAGACAGGTGGACTCGGGGCCGTTGGCTCAGGCTCAAAGGCGAGCTGGAGCTGGGATTTGATGGGATGGGGACACAGCATATGGCATCCATAGCTGGAAAAGTACTGGGCTGGCAGAGCAGGTAGGGCAGGGGGAGCTGGCTGCCCCATGGCACTGTCGCCAGTTTGGGGTGCATCCCCTCCCTGGGAGGGTTTTCACCCCTGTTTCAACAGGAGAAATCATGGGGGGGGTCGATGCCAGTGGGGTTTTGGTGATGAAGCTTGGGAGACTCGGCTGGCGAGGGGGGGCAGCATCCTAATGGTGCCAGCTGGTTCTGTACTGGGGCTGCTGGGGGAGAGGAGCGTCCCCAGGGACACCCAGCAGGCCCTGGGGACATGGGGAGTCCCCAAGGACACCCACCAGGCCCTGGGGACAGGGGGTGTCCCTGGGGAAGGGATCAGTGGCTGCGGGATGTGGGTGGAGGAGGAGCAGCACCAAGGAGTTCGCTCTGCTCTGCCTGTTCAGTGCAGTGTGGATGCTGGGGGACAGTCCTGGGGACAATCCTGAGGGTCAATCCACTGGGGACAATTCTGGGCTCAATCCACTGGGGACAATCCTGGGGGTCAATCCACTGGGGACAATTCTGGGCTCAATCCACTGGGGACAATTCTGGGCTCAATACTGAGAAAATCCTGGGGACAATCCTGAGGAAAATCCTAAGGCACAGTCCTAGTCCTGCAGGAATCCTCAGGGATTTCTGGATCCTGGTAGGGGGGTTAATTCCTGAGCCAATCCTGGGGGACAATTGTCCCCAAATCCTGGGGAACAATCCTGAGATCAATCCTGGGACCAATCCTGAGGGACAGATGTCCCCAAATCTTGGGGAACAACCCTGGGGACAATCCTGGGGGCAGCATCTGCCTCCAGGCCTGCCACCCTGACAAGATTCAGCGTTTTCCATGCTGGAATTGGCAGTGCCACTTGGCCATATGTGACTGAGCAGAGCCCAGCTGACTCCAGGCTGGGGACAAGGGACATGGAGGGCTGCTCCAGGGCTCTGGCACCCCCCTTGGCACCCCTGCCCCCCAGATCCCCGCTCACCTGTGGCATTGCCGAGGGATTTTGGGTGTTTTTGCCATCTCTTGCTGGCAGGGGGGTTCAGAGGATGTTCGGGGTGACCCAGCTGTGGGTTGTGCTTTGGGGGGCGTGCAGGGATTTTGGGGGGCCCCTGCCAGCTCAGCCCTGTGTGGGGTTCGTTAGTCACTGTGTAAATGAGCATTGCTGTGACTCAGCCAGCCCCGCTGCGGGGGGAGCCCCGGCCACGGAGCAGCCCCCGGGCCCCCGGCGTGGCCAAGCCTGGCAAGGGGGGTTCAGGCAGCCAGCACTGCAATGTGGGGCCCACCAGACCCCCTCGGGCCTCCCAAAATCAGCATCGTTTAGAGCAGGATTAGGGGAGCTGGTCTCCATGGAGACCATGCATGTCTCAGCATTGGTGCTGCTGGAGATGCTGGGGCCCTTCTGGGAAATGGGGACAGCGCTGGCATTGCCCACCCTGGGGGGCTGCACTCCCCAATCGCTCCCTGAGGGCTCTGGGGGGATATCCAGGACAGGATCCCACACCTGGCACAGCACCAGGGGCCCCGCAGTGCCAGGGCTCCCAGGGAGGCTCTGAGGGTCCTGTGGCACCCAGGGGTCCTGCAATGCAAGGGGTTCTTGCAAGTGGTGTCCAGAGGTTCTGTAGTGCCGGGGGTCTCACAGGCAGCACTGGGCTTCCCGCAGCCCCAGGAGTGCCCCAGGCAGCACTCGGGGGTCCCACAGGCAGGGCTGGGGGTCCCGCAGCGCCGAGGGTCTCGCAGGCAGGGCTGGGAGCTCCCCTCTCCCCGCTGGAGCCCGAGCAGCCACCCCGCTGCCATCTGCCTGCGCTGACCCACGGGCTCCCGCGCCGGCAAGCGCTGCTCGCTGCCGGAGATAATTGGCGGTGCTAATTAGCACGTTATTAACACACCCCTCCTCCTCCTCCTCCTCCTCCTCGCCGTGCTTCGCACGGGGCACGGCGCTGCCCCCTTCGCCGAGCCCAGCGAGCCCCTGGCCGTGCCCGCCGCGCCGCGGGCAGCGTGGGCTGGCGGCCCGTGCCGGTGGCACCGGTGCCAAAGCAGGGGCCGAGGCGGCCGCGGGAGGGTGGCGGTGCCGGTGGCAGCCCCGCACGCGCGGCTCCCAGATGGGAAGCGAGCGGAGAAGGGCAGCGCGTTATTAAAATGTGTTGAGTTGTAATAATCCGAGGGGGCGGCACGGCCACGTGGGCGGGAGCTATTTCAGACACCAACGCCGCGGAGAGGGGCTGCGAGGGCACCCGCGGGGGGGGTGGGTGGGCTGGGGAGGAGACCCCCATTCCCCTCCCTCTCCAATCCCCCTTTATCCAACAGGTTGTCTACTACACGGAGATGCACAAGATTTTTGGGGACCTGACGGCGCAGATCGACCGGCCCGGGCTGAGCGACGAGCAGCGCGAGCGCGAGAACGACGCCAAGCTCAGCGAGCTCCGCGCCCTCTCCATCGTGGCTGACGACTGAGGCCAGGCTGGGCATGGGGAGGGGATGGGGATCCCCCCCCCCCCCCCGTTTCAGCCCAGCTGCCCTCCCAAGGATGGACTTGAGGGGCTGGAGCTGCTCCCGTCACCCCATGGCTCTGCATCTTATTTGTCAGTCCACAAATGGGTTTTGCCTTAAAGTTTGGGGCGTGGAGGAACAGGAAAGGGAGCGATACTAAAGATGGGGAGTGGGATGTGGGGGGCTGGATTTTGCCAGGTTCCAGCGTCCCTTGGCACCCTGAGAGCCCAGAGGGTGGTAGACCCCCGGGTGGGACCCCCCCCCACTCCTTCCCCTCATTTTGTGCCTTAGTAGCCCAGTGGGCCCCTCAGGGGAGGGGAAAATCACTCAAAACCCATTTTTTGAGGTACAGGGAGAGGGTGATGCTTCTCATGGTGAGCATCCATCCCTCTTTTCCCAGGAATGCTCCAAAGAGCCTATGCCCCAGATCTGGGGGGTGCAGGCTGGGGACAGGGGACCCCAGAGCAGGGACAGGTGGGGACATCCCTAAGGGAGACAACCCAGCCAGGAGCAAACCTATGGAAAACTGGGGAGGCTTCAGCCCCTCCTCAGTGTGTGGGAAGGGCTGCAGGGACTCCGTGGCGTGTCCCCAATAAAGTTTTCAGCAGCACAGCACGGCCGGGGCCGTGTCGGTGCCATCGCCGGGGCTGTGTCGGTGTCGCCGTCACTGCTGGGGCCGCGTTGCTGTCACCGCCGGGGCCGTGCCGGTGTCGCTGTCACCGCCGGGCCGCTCTCGCCCTCTGCCGGCGCCCGGCCGCCACTGCAGGGGGACACGGGGGGCTCGGGGTGTCCCTGGAAGGGAAAACTGGGGTCGAACATCGGCGCGGGAAGGAAACGGCCTCAAAGCACGAGGAATGGAGATTTCCAGCACAACAGAGGCAGTTTGGGCCTTTAAGGATCAGGAGAGGCTGCCTGCTGTATCCTGGGGTGAGCAGGTGCTGCCTGGGATGAGGGGTTGGGAGCCCACCCTGGAGAGGTTCTGGTGGACATGATGAAGGTCCCTTCTTTGCCTCGGGGCGGTACGAGGCTCCTCCTGCTCCAGACACCAGGAAAACCAAAAGATCTTCCTGCCAGGACCTGGCCTTGGCAAACCTGCACGAGACAGGGAACAGGGCTCAGGGGTGTCCTGGCAAGCCCAGCAGAAAATGGGGATGGAACCCCTAAAAAACAAAGCTTCCCTTCCCAGCTGGAGCAAAGGGGATGGAGCAGAGCCGTGGGAATGCTGGTGGCTGTCCCCAGTGCAGGGACACAGCGAGGTCCCCCCCAAGAGCATCCTGTGCCAAGGCTCCTCCCCAGCTCCCAGCATGGAGAACTTCATCCCTCCCTCTCCCCTTGGCTGTTCCTTCCCAACCACATCACATGCCAGACCAGGTTTAAGCAAAATAAACCCAGTTGCCACGGTTACCCGGAGCAGGGATGCTAAATATACAGAATATAGATATTTATAAATATATTTAACAGCCACACACAGAGCCCATGAGCCCGAGCAAGGGACACGGGATCTGAGCTCTGCAGACCTCAGGGTGGCTCTCAGATGGGCAAAGATCCCTCTGTGGCCTGGAGGTGTTGATTCCTCCCCAGATTCAAGCCCACCTGGGCTCACCTGAACCCACCTGGTGGCTTTGTCTGCATCACTGTCACCCTGTGTGGCACAGCCAGACCTCCCCAGCCACCTCATCCCCAGCAGCCCACCTGTCCTGCACCCAGAGCAGCTCCAATCCCAGCTCTGCTCCCTGCCATCAGCTCCTGCTGCTCTCCCAGCGCTCAGGAGAGGGATGGCACCCATGGAAACTCAAAGCCAGGCGTTCCCAGGGATTCACTCTGCCTACTCTCCGCAGTGGTTGGGGAGGAGAATTCCATCTTTTATAGTAAAAAGTGGATAATTAGCGGGTTTTGCACCGCCCACAAGATCCCAGCGTTAATAGGGAGAGCTGGCAGGAAGGGAAAACTCCTCTACAATGAGGAACGTGCTCAGCCTCGGGGGCTGAGGCACCCCTGGGTGAGGTTCCCCAGCACTCAGGAGCAGAGGGGAGGGAAGCAGCACCCCAGGAGGATCCGTGAGGGGCCATCCCAGCATGGGGAGCATTCCCTGCTGCTGAGCAAATCTTCCTCCTTTTTCCTCGGGAATTCCTGGGTTAGCCCAGGGGTTGTCCCCTTTCCTCCCCAAATCCCCTCCGGACAGGTTCAGCAGGTGCCAGCCCATCACCAATCCCAGGGATTTTCCTCACATAGGATGAATTAACCCTTTCCGGGCCTGCCAACACCAGCACACATCTGGATCCACACCTGGATGTTCCTTGTCAGCTGCTCAGGAGCTTCCCCTCGTTCCAGATGATTCTGGGGTGGCACAGAGAGGCTCAGACCTCCTTCCTCCTCCTCACCTGGGCCCTGTAAGGAGAATCAGCATCCCCTGCACCAGCCTGAGCCATTTCCTTGGCATCACGGGGTCCCAGTGAGGGGGAGGATGGAGGTGGCAGAGGGGCAGCAGGGCAGGGGGTGCCCAGACCCCCACCCCGAGCCCCTCCCCATTGCTCCTCACCCCGGGGGGCTCAGGAGAGCAGAGAGGGGGCCGTGGGAAGGGGTTTGATGCTGGAAGGGGAGGGACAAGGATCAAACACCCCCCACCCCCAGCTGTGCTCCAGAAACCCTTCAGCAGCCCCGGTCAGGCTGTGACCCAGCCGGGGGGCACTGCCGGGGACCCCCTGTCCCCCCAGGCCCTGCCACGAGCCCGGGCACGGCGGGGACGAGCACTCACGGTTCGGGGAAGGAGCGCTGGGATGCGGGAGCTGCGGCTCCAGGATGAGCCCAGGGCGGCCGGGCGGGAGCGGTGCCGGGAGGAGCTGCGGCAGCCCCCGCTGGGAAGGAACAAACCCCAAGTGACGGCAGGAGATCGGCAGGAAAGGGGGGAAAGGGAGGAAGAGCGGGATACCTGATGGGAGACCCCTGGCCGCGGCTCGGAGCAGCATCTTCCTCACCTGCGGCACAGGCAGCGTCTTCCTCACCGTCCCGCGCAGAGCTGGCGGCGCCGGGAGGGGCTCCAGCAGCGCCAGAACAGCATCGAACTCCCTCCTCATCCTCACCCTCCTCCTCTACCCCCCAAACTGGGGAGCCCCCCGCGAGAAAGCCGCGATGCTCCCGGGGGCATCTTCCCATCATCCACCCCGAGCGGGGACCCCCGGCGCCCCCTCCCCACCAACCCCCGCGGGCAGCCGGAGGGGCCGGGGGGCTCCGGGGGTCGGACGAGCTTCATCCCCACCCCCCCAGGCAGCGGGACCCTCCGGGGCTGAGCGGGGAGGGGCCCGGGGATACCCAGGGATGGGGGGGGGGGGGGGGGCGGGGATACCCAAGGGAGGGGGGCCGGGGATACCCAGGGATGGGGGGCCCGGGGATACCCAGGGATGGGGGCTCGGCAGCCGCTCGGGCCGTCCGTGGGTCCGGGCCCGGCGGGACAAAAGGGGCGGAAAAGCCGTCGGAAGTGATGCGGCAGTGACGCGCCCTCGCGTGACGTCACGCCGGGTTTAGGGGCGTGACGTCACGGCGCGACAGCAAGCACCTCGCTCAGAGCCGCCTCTTTATGGGTGAAAAGACTTTATTGGGGGGAAAAAAAAAAAGTGAAGGGGTGCGCCAGGCCGGGGACCGGCCCCGGGCTGGCGTGACGTCATGGGGTGAGGTGTGACGCAGTTCCTCCATCCAGGTGTGGCGGTGGGAGCGGGACCCCCCCCGTCCTACCTGCAGCGGCCGCCGCGCAGGGAGCGGCGGGTGAGGCGGGTGAGCAGCACCTTCACCCGGCCCCAGTGCGAGCGCCCGTCCTGCGGGACAGGGGGGGGATCAGCAGGGGAACCCCAAGGAGCCCCCCAAGGCACCCCCGACCCCCTCAAGACACCTTCACCCGGCCTGCGGGACAGGGGGGGATCAGCGAGGGCACTCCAGGGACCCCCCCGACACCCCAGGGACCCCCCGACCCCCCCAAGGCACCTTCACCCGGCCCCAGTGTGAGCGCCCGTCCTGCAGGACAAGGGGGGATCAGAGGGGGCACCCCAGGGACGCCCCCGGCACCCCAGGAACCCCCCCAAGGCACCCCCCGGCCGTACCTTGTCCGGTGCCGGGACAGCCCCGCCGCCCTCGGCGGGCTCCAGCAGGCTGGGGGAGCTGACCGAGTGTCCCCACAACCGCCGGCACGGCCCGGGCTCGGCTGCTGCGAGGGGGAACAAAGCCGGTCAGGCTTGAGGGCCGGGGGGGCATCGTGCTGCCATCCCACCTGCTGCCCCCCTCACCTGGTGCCAGGTCCCGCCATGTCACTCCATTCATCTGGCACCGGTGCTGCCATTCCCGCATCCCCCAATGCTCACCTGGCCCCAGGTCCCGTCATTCCCGAGCCCACCCCTCTCACCTGGCCCCAGGTCCCGCCATTCCCGAGCCCACCCCTCTCACCTGGCCCCAGGTCCCGCCATTCCCGAGCCCACCCCTCTCACCTGGCCCCAGGTCCCGCCATTCCCGAGCCCACCCCTCTCACCTGGCCCCAGGTCCCGCCATTCCCGAGCCCACCCCTCTCACCTGGCCCCAGGTCCCGTCTCTCCCGAGCCCACCTCTCTCACCTGGCGCCTGGCTGTCGGAGCAGGAGCGCTGCCGGAACCCCTCACCCCTCCAGGTGCCCAAATCCTGCCTCGGGTGCTGCCGGCTGGGCTGGGGGCGAGCAGAGGACAGGCAGGGCGTGAGCTGGGACCCCCACAGCCCCTCCCCGCGCATCCCCCTCCTCCGGGCCCTCACCAGGGTGGCCGTGCGGGCTCCGGCCGCCTGCTGCCGGAGGGCGCGGTTGTCCTGCTGCAGCCGCGCCAGGCGCTCCAGCATCTGGCACACGTGCTCCAGGTAGCGCAGCCCCTGCCCCGACACCTCGGGCGCGGCCCGGGGGTCCCGAGGAGGCCCCTCCGCAGCCCCCTCGGTCTCCTCGGGGTCCCGGGGGGGCTCGGCCAGGTCGGCGGCGCTGGCGCTGCGCCGGCTGAGCTGTCGCGGGCAGCGCTGCCTCCTGCTCCGCTGCGCTGCCTGCAGCAGCCTCCGGCTGGCAGAGCGGCTCCGAGGGGGCTGCTCCTCTCCGGGGCGCTGCTCCTCTCCGGGGCGCTGCTCCCCCGAAAAAGCGTCCAGGGAGAAGCGGCTCTCGGGGCCCAGCGGGGCGCAGGGCGAGTGCTCGTTGCTGGCCATCTCCACGCCGGAATCCTCGGACTCGGACTTGAGGAGCCTCCCGACGGCCGGGGGGCTGCTGGGGGGTCCCCGGCTGCTCATTCCCCGCCGGGGCTGCCGCGGGCTCTCCTGCAGCCGGCGGTAGACGCTGGCGGAGGTGCGCACGATGCAGCTCTCGGCCGAGTCCCAGGGACCATCTGAGGGGGAAGGGAGGATGGGTGGGCTCAGCTGGGGGGTCCCTGGGCAGAAAATTGGGTGCCAGAGCAGCTCCGGCCGTGCCCAAGGCCGCTCTCCCCCTTGCCCAGCAGTCCACACACTCCCACAACCCCAGTGTGTTGTCTCTACTCCCCAAAACCACGGCCCTGGCCTCCACCATCCTCCTCCTCCTCCCAAGCTGAGCTGCTGGGGGGGCACCCACGACCCCCACCCTGACCTGGGCAGGGCTTTTGAGCCGGGTTCTTCCTGTGTCCCGCTCCAGCTCGGTGCCGGCAGCCCAGAACAGAGCACAGCCGTGGGATCCCAGACCTGGGACGGCTCCAGGGCCACCAACTTGTCCCCATGGGATGGGTGGCATGGCCAGCCGGGATGTGCCCCCAGCACCCCGCAGCTCCAGGTGGGACCGTGCTGCTTCCATGGCAATCTCGGCACTCTTTGCCCAGCACTCGCTCCCTTCCCAGCCAGGCCGCGGGCTCGGTTGGGTGACAGCGGAGCTCTGGCACCTCCTGCAGGCTGCCCACCCCCCAAAGCCCCGCTCGGGGCCTTGCCACCCCCTCGGACGCACTCACAGCAGCTGAGCCTCCTCTTCCAGACGGCGCGGGAGCCACCCCACATCGCCGAGAGCCAGAGCCAGAGCCGGGTGCGCGTCCCTGCGCTGCCTTTTAAAGCCACCCCAGCCGGGCCCTGCATCCAGAGCGCCTCATTACAGGACCGGTTCCCAACTGGTTCCTCGCAGGGTTTGGGATGGGCGATACTGGCTGGGCCGGTGGTTAAGGAGTCCCTTCCCACCCCAGCTGGGAAGGCGAGAGGGTTTGGGCGCCGGCAGGCAGCCAGGTGCCGCCTGCATCCCACAGGATACCAGAAAACTCACTCGGGGCTCCAGCGTGGGCTGAATTCACCGCTCGGGGGTCCCGATGCTCCCAAATTCCTGCCCCTCCTGCAGCCACAGCACTCACCGTGCATCCCTCGGGGGCTGGAGAGGCCGAGGAGGGCCGGGAAGCCGCGGCCAGCCCGGGACAACCCGGCCGTTCAGCGGGATTGAACGGCAGCAATGCCGGGAGCAGCCCGTCCGCCCCAGCAGCATTGAATCCCAGGAATTCCGGGGGGCAGCCCCTCCACCGCAGCTCCCTGGCCACTGACAGGATCCCAGTTCCCACACGCCGCAATTCCACGGGCTCCAGGACCCCACGTGCCGAGGCGCAGCACCACGGGGGTGTCACCGCAGCCCCACGGGGGTGGGGGGCACTGGCAGGGCGAGAAGGGGCGTGGGGGTCCCCATCAGCTCCTCCCCACGTTGGCAGCTCCAGCTCAGCCCTGGTACCTCGCAGGAGAGGTCCCGGCACAGCTGTGGCACACACGGAGGTGGGACCTGGGGTTTGGGGACCCCCAGGCCGCATTTGGGGATGGGCAGCGGCCCATCAGTCCAAACATGGGAATTCGGGAAAATCGGAATTCCCAGCACAGCCGGTAGCCTGGACCCCTCCCAGCAGGGAGTGGGATGAAATCCAGGGCTCCAGGGACCCCCTTTAGCACAAACTGGGGGGTCCGGGGAACCCCCCGGTCCCTTCTCCAGCACAGACAACACAAACCGGGGTTCCAAGGACCTCAGTTCCCCTCTCCAGCACAGACACCTCAAAGCAGAGATCCCTGAGGATCCCCTCCAGCACAACCCTCGCGGGCTGGAGATCCCGAGGGAGCCCCAGCCCAGCCAGACGCGGGGGGGGCTCCACCGACTCACCGGGGTCAGCACGGAGCGGCTGCACCCTGAAGGCTCCGCGGCGGCGCAGCATCCTCGGGATGTACCGGGAGCGAGGAGGAGGAACCAGGAACGGGGAACGGGCCGGGAGCACCGGGAACAAACAGCAGGGAGCAGCGGGGCTGCTCCTCCGCCGCTTTATGGGGCAGGGCCGGGGGGCGGCACAGCCCCGGGGCGGGGCGGGGGTGCGGGGCCGCCCCCTGCCCGGGCAGCCCCTTCGCCCCCAGCCTCAACTGGGTTATCCCAGGAGGTCTCAGAGCGTTTATTCCTCTTTTTCCTGTGTGGAGAGAGCGGGAGAAAGGCAGGACCATCATCATCATCATCATCATCATAATCCTCCTCCCTCCCTGGGTGTCACAGAGCCATGGAATGGTTGCCTGGGGACCTTAAAGCCCATCCAGTGTCACCCCTGCCATGGCAGGGACACCTTCCACTGTGCCAGGCTGCTCCCAGCCCCTTCCATCCTGGCCTTGGGCACTGCCAGGGGTCCAGGGGCAGCCCCAGCTGCTCTGGGATGATTAATTGAGAATCCGATGATGGGATGATTAATTGCGAATTCGATGATGGGATGATTAATTGGGAATTCGATGGTGAGAGCCCCATGACCGAGCCCAGGTGCACGGGGGGCCGTGGCACAGCCCAAACAGACCCCGTGAGACCCCAGGCAGGAGGGGATGGGAGGTCCTGGCTGTCCCTGCTGCAGAGGGACAGGGGAAGGGACAGGTCTCTCCCAGGCCGCTGATAACAGCGAATCCCAGATAACACCGAATCTCAGATAACAGCAAAGCCCAGATAACAGCAAAGCCATCTCCGTGCAGGCGGGCACGGAGGGCGGGGAGCGGCGATAAGAGCACCTGGAGCAGGACAAAGGCCTCGACCAATAGCCCCCAATAAACCCGGCCACCTCCCAGGGACGCAGGGAGGGGCCAGCCACCCCCGAGGGCAGCCCTGACCTTCTGGGAGCAGGACAAGGAGCGGCACCGGAGCACCCGCACCCCCGCCCCGGGCGCAGGCGGCAGCGCTGAGGGGTCTGGGGGGTCCCTGTCTGCACCCCGGGTTTGGGGTCGAACCCTCCTTCCCCCTGCCCTGGGGTCCTGGCACAGAGCAGACACGGCAGTGGAGTAAATATATATTATATTTGAAAAGAATCTGGTTTAATTCCTCGGAGAAGCCCTTTGCAGTCAGTGCACAAGCGGTGCCAGCCCCTCTCGGTACCCAAGTGCTCAAGCGACCCCGCCCCGATGTCCCCCGGGTGTCCCCCAGGCTGAGACCTCCCCCAGCTCATCGCACACAGCCACAAAGGGGTGAAGATGGGCGGCGGCAGCGCATCCCATCCATCCCCAGCCCGGTGGGGTGGGACAGCCCCGGGGTGACCCCGCCGGGGCTCAGGAGCGGGGGGACACGGGGGGGGACACGGGCCGGGGCACGGGCGCCCCCGGGGGGCCCTGGTAGCGCAGGCGGGCGTGTTTCTCGCAGAACAGCTCGTCCCCCACCCAGAAGTGGCCGCGCATCTTCAGGCTGAGGCCGCAGTCGGCGCAGGTGTAGCAGGACGGGTGCCGGTAGCGGCCGTCCTGGATCCGCACCGCCTGTGTCCTGCGGGGGTGGGGACAGGCGGTCAGCAGAGCCACCCCGTGCGTCCCCGGGGTCCCCTCCCAGCCGGGGTCAGCCCCATCCTGGCCCTGGAGCGATGGCAGGGACGGATCCTGCCCTGGGACCACTCACAGCCCAGGACAGCCCCATTTTCACTCTGAAGGAGCAATGGCAGGGATGGATCCTGCCCTGGGACCACCCTGACCCCACTCACACCCCGGGACCGCCCCATTTTCACCCTAAAGGAACAATGATCGGGATGGATCCTGCCCTGGGACCACCCTGGCCCCACTCACACCCCGGGACCGCCCCCATTTTCACCCTAAAGGAGCAATGGTGAGGATGGATCCTGCCCTGGCCCCACTCACACCCCGGGACCGCCCCCATTTTTACCTTGAAGGAGCAATGGTGAGGATGGATCCTGCCCTGGCCCCACTCACACCCCGGGACCGCCCCCATTTTTACCTTGAAGGAGCAATGGTGAGGATGGATCCTGCCCTGGGACCACTCACAGCCCAGGACAGCCCCATTTTCGCACTAAAGGAACAATGGTCGGGATGGATCCTGCCCTGGGCCCCCAGCCCCATTCCCACCCCACAATCCGCCCCATTTTAACCCCTCCGGCGGTGACAGCAGGGGAGGATCCTGCCCCAGCCACACCCCGGATTATTTTATCCCTGCCGGGAGCAATGTCAGGCACGGATCCTGCCCCGCGCCTGAGAGCAGCCCCTTTCTGCCTTCGCCAGGAGGGATAGCAGGGACAGACCCAGCCCCGGGACCCCCCGAGCCCCCAGCCCCACTCACGCGATGCTGCTCCCGCACTTCTCACAGACGTGCAGCTTCTGCACCCCGGCCACGGGCCTGCGGGCCCCGGCCGAGAGGCGGCTGGGGAAGGGCCCTGCGGGACCTCCTGAGGGGACACGAGGCCATCAGAGCCCTGCCACCCCCGTGCCAGGCCTGCCCCCGCCCTCCGTGCCCCCCTCACCTCCTTCCTCATCCTCCAGCGCCTCCTGGAGCAGGCGGAAGGTGCTGGATTGCCGCGGGGCCGCCCGCAGCTCCCGGTTCTCCTGCAGCATCTTGTAAACCTCCGAGTCCTCCTCCAAGCGCCTCATGGCCGGCTCCGAGCCCTGACTGGGGGGGCGCGGCCCGAGGGGAGATTTTGGGGGGGTTCCCAGCGCTCGGATTCCGGGATCCACCCCGGCTGCACCCCACAGCCCGTCCGCCACCTGCTCCCTCCACCCCGGGAGCTGCCCCAGCCTGCCCGGCCCTCCCACGGCCCCACCTGCCTGCAGGTGAGTTAACCCTTTCCACGGGCACCCACGGGTGACAAACCCGCGTGGGGACACGGGGCTGGGGGCTGCCCTGCCGCGGGGTCCCCCCAAAGAGCCCCCGGCCCGCTCCGTACCTGAGGCAGGTGCTGGCGCAGGGGGACGAGAGGCGCCTCCCCCCGGGGGCTGCCCAGGGGGTTTGGGGGGCTCCGAGCTCCGGTGAGGGTGGCCGGGGTGGGGGAGGCAGGACGGGCCCCTGGGAGCTGCTCTGGCGGCTCAGGCGTCGCTCCTGGCAGGGGGAGGAGGGAGGGATGTCCTGGGGGGCACAGAGCCTCCCTGTCCCCCCAGGCACCCCAAGGACACCCCGACAGCCCCAGGGGCTTTCCCCAAGCCCAGATCTCCACAGGGATGCTCCGTGGGGCTGCTGCTTCTCCTTCCCACCCAGGATGGGGCCGATGGGACCCCCCAGAGGAGCCAGGGCAGCGCCCCCACCCCATAACCCAGCGCCTGCGCCCGTCCCCTCCCCTCATCTGCTCCTGCTTAGCGGGGCCGGGAAGCGGAGCCCTCCCCGGCTAAGTGGAAGCCGATGTTCCCGATGTTCGTTCCCGATGTTCGTTCCCGATGTTCGTTCCCGATGTTCTCGGGAGCAGCTGCCACGCAGATGGGAACGAATCCCCGCGGGACCCCGGGGTGGGCACCGGGCACGGGGACCCCCTGGCTGCACCCGTGGGGAGGGAGAAGGGGCAGCGCCGAGGCTTTGTGGGGTCACGAAGGATGAGCTAAAATTAGGCACGGGAGGAGCCGGGCCTTGGCCTCATCCCTGGCGGCCTCCAGAGCCAGGATGCGAGGAAGAGTGGGATGGAACCAAGGGCAGCCATCCCCTCACCACCCCTGGAGCACAGCGCCTTGGGTGGGGGCTCGGGCACGGCACCCTCATGTCCCCAACCCTGAGGACCCTCTGGAGCAGGGATGGACCCTGTGGGACAGGGAGGGACCCTTCGGAGCCGGCAGCAAAGCAAACCGGGAGCTGGGGAGGAAGGAGGGAGCGGGCGGCCGGAGGAGCCAAGGGGCGGCCGGGGCTGCGGCCAAAGGCAGCTGGGAAGGGCCGCGCTCGGGGCCGCGGCGCTTCCCAATTTGGGCTTGAAAAACAAGAAAAAGAGAAAGCGGGGAGGGAGGAAAGGAGGGAGACGCCAAGCCCGGAGCCAGCGGCTGCCCGCAGGGAGGATGGGGCGGCCGCGGGCATCCTGGCACTGAGCTCGGGGCTGGAGGAGGCATCCAGACACCCCCGGGCGTCTCGCTCCCACTCCCGGCGCATCCCGATCCCACTCCCGGGGTGTCCCACGGCGGCCGGGGCGCTCCGGGCCGCGGGTCCCTGCCCGGCCAACACCCCAGTGCCCCGGGCTGGCGGCAGCGGGGCTGCGCCTTCCCAAACTGGTTTGGCCTCCCCGGGCTGGCGCCGCTGCCAAGAGGAGCAAAACATCCCTGGGCAGGTGCGGCGGTGCCCGCGGGGCCGGGGGCGCTGCCAGCGCGGCGGGGAGGGGACACCCGCGACAGCCACCGCAGACGGGGACAGCGGGGACAGCGGGGCGGGCAGGGACGGGGCCGTGGGGCGGCGGAGGGAGTGGTTTGGGGGCTCAGAGTGGGGCTGTTTTGGGGCTCAGAGGAGGGTGGTTTGGGGGCTCAAAATGAGGTGATCTGGGGGTTCAAGGGGGGAAGGTTCAGCATTGCAAAGGGGCAAGGTTTGGTGGTTCAAAGCAGGGAGGTTTGGGGGTTCAGAGGGGGATGGGTTTCGGGTTCAAAAGGTTTTGGAGCACAGATGCTCCCCCAGCATCTCTGCCTGGCCCCTGCAGCCTCCACTCACCTGGCGGAGGCCGGGACAGGTGAGCTCCTGCTCCAAGGGCTGTGAGCTGGGGGAGAGAACGGAGCCATCAGGGGGGTCCCTGGCCCTCCCCAGCCCCCTCCTCACCCCCAGCCCCACACACAGCCCGGTGCAGCCTTACCTGGCACTGAGGGATGCCAGGCTGGGGTCGAGGGTCCTCAGGGCACTTTGGCTCTCACTCGGCATCAGCAGCGTGTCCTGGGGAGGGGAGGGTGACACCAGCAGCTGCCACCAGCCCTGGCTGTGGGGCTGGAGTGTGCGGGGGCTGCCCGGGGCTCACCTGGAAACGCGTGGCCAACCCCTCCAGCGAGGCGTCCCCGTTGGTGTGGCTGGGATATGGCACCGGGGACCTGAGGGCCAAGGGAGAGCAGCAGCGTTTGGGATCTGCCCCAGGAGCCCCCAGCCGCTGTGCACAGCACGGTGACCCTTCCCTGCAGCCCCGGAGCCGCAGAGGCAGCAGCTGGGACCCAACTGGGAGCAGTTGGCCAGGTAACGGCTGCCAGCGCTGCCAGGCCTCGTTAGCACCCGACTCCTTAATTAGAGAGCCGGGACAGGCTCCCGTGGGGATGGCACCGCCCCAAGAGTCACCGAGTGGGGGGAACAAGTGACACACACGTGCTTGGGGACCCCCAGACACCGCTGGCACCCAGGGCTGCCCCGGCACCCACCTCTCCACCTCCAGCCGGAGCTGCCCCGGGCTCTGCTTGATCTTGTTCTGCGCCTCCACGTTGAGCATCTCAGCCGTGCTCTCCCCATTGATGGTGACAATGACATCCCCCGGCCGGAGGTCACCCGCGGCCGCCTTCCCGTGCTCCGTCACCTCCGCGGAGAAGGGGACATGGGACAGTGCTGGTGACCCCCCCGTGCAGTGCAGCATCCCCCGAACCCCGCCCTGCTGCCATGGGATGTTCCCACCCTGTGGAATCGCCAGGGCCCTGCCAGAGCAGCACCGGCCCCTCTGCCAGGAGGGGACCACGGCCTTGGGAACAGCACCAGGGAATTTGGCCCGGCCCAGCCCAGCCCAGCCCAGCCCAGCCCAGCCCAGCGGCCACGGGAGCCCTCAAGGACGGCAAACAGGATCCGCTCCCCGGGGCAGCCCCGAGCCCCGGCGCCTCTCCCCGGCCCGGGGGACACGGGTGGGGCTCCTACCTTGGAGACGGTGATGGGCTTCCTGAAATCTCTGCCCCCGGAGATGCGGAAGCCCCACGGGGCCGGGCCGGGCAGTGTCACTGTCACCGGCATGGCAGCGGCGGCTCTCGGCGGGCAGGAGCGAGGTGTCAGCGATCCCGGGTGCTGAGGGGATGAGGCAGAGGGGACCCCCCCTCCTCCTACCCACAGACCGCACAACGAGGGCCTCCCTGTCCCCGCTGCACCCCGAGGGTCCCCAGCGCCCGCAGCGTTTTCCTTCCGGGGAGGGGACCCAGGTCCTCGCAGGGTGTCAGCAGCCACCGCCTCTTCCTCTTGTCCCCCAGGGCTGGCGGCTCCCTCCCCGGGGGTCCCAGGCACCCGGCGGTGCAGCTGAGACAGCCAAGGTCGTTCCCAGGAGCTGGAGCAAGGCAGGAAATTGGTGAAGCCTTGGCAGCAAGGCCGGCGCTGTGGCCTGGCAGAGCCGAGCCAGTGGGGTTTGGAGGGGAGGATGTGGCAGCGAGGGACGGGTTCTGCTGCACCACAGCAGCGCCCGACACCCAGCGAGGACCAGCAGCCCCAGTCCTTCATCCCGCAGCAAATCCACAGCGGTGAAGGACGCTGAGGATCCCCCGGGGGTGGCACAGGGTCCCCGTGGCACCCCGGTGAGCGGCGCAGCCCTGGGCTCCAATGGGATGGGTGGGAATGGGCAGCTGCACCCCCTAAATCCACACCAGACCCCATCCCACCCATCCCGGCACAGCCTGGGGGAGCTGGGCAGCCCATCTGGAACCGGGCACCCCGGCCGGCACCGGGCACCCCGGCCGCAGCTGCCGGGAATGTTAAAAATCCCAAGAGCACAAAGAGGGGCTTGAGAGGCTGCCCGGAAGAATTTCCTGGGCTGGGCTTCCAGCGCCGGGAGGAAACCCCAAACCCCAAACCCCCTCCCCATGCTCAGCCCCGCTCAGCGTCCCTGGGCAGCCCGGGGACCCCCACACGCAGCTGGGCACCCACCCCAGACCCCCGACAGTCCCGAACCTCTTCTGTGGACCCTGCACCCCTTCTTTAGACACTGCACCCCACCTCTCCCTTATGCTCCTCTTCTCCATCCCTGCACCCCTTCTCCAGTCCCTGCACCTCCCCTTCGTGTCCTGCACCCCTTCTCCATCCCTGTCCCCAGCTCTGTCCGTGCTCCCCCTCTCCACCCCCTGCTCCCCTCCTCGGCCCCCCGCTCCCCACCTGTGTCCCCGCTCCCTCGGGCTCTGTCCCCGCCGCACAGCGATGTCTTTGTGCCCGCGGTGTCTGGCGGCGCCGCCTGGCACCCGCGGGGCGAGCGGCGGGGACGGGCGATGCCAGGAGGCGCGGGGACCTGGGGACACGGGAACTTGGCACTCGCGAGGATCCGGGGGCTCGAGGACACAGTGGGAACTCGGGGACACAGTGGCGGGACCTGCCCGCACATCCCTCTCCACCCCCGGGCACCGGGACCCCCGAGGGACGGACGGACGGACGGACGGACGGACCGACACCCCCCGTGCCCCCGCGTACTCACCGGGGCGGCCGAGCCGGGCGGCCCCGCGGGGCTGCGGAGCCGAGCGCGGCCCCGGGACGGCGCCGCCTCCTCGGGAGGAGCCGGGCCGGGCCGGGCCGGGCTGCGGGCACGGCCCCCCCCGACGGGGCGCACGGCGGCGGCTGGGCCCGCCCCGGGACCGCCCGTGGGCGTGGGGGGATCCCCGCGGCCCCACGCAGCGGCCCCGCCGCTCCCCGCCCACGGCTCCGGTGGGACGGGTCCCGGGAGCGGCTCCTCCCCAATCCCGGAACTCTCAGAGTCGGGCTGAGCTGAGCTTTAATGACGGAAAAGAAGCGAAGGCGACTCCCGGACACGGACCCGCATCGCGGGGCACGGCCGTCATGGTCAGGCCCGGCACCGGGCAGAGCCCCGGGGCGACCCCCGGGGCGGTGGCCCCGGGCAGCGGCGAGGAGGGGGCGGGTTAAGGCACTGGGGCGGGGGAGACACCCCGCGCTGGGGGGATTCGTCCCTGTTAGAAGCAGCCCCATAGGGGCGGGAGGGAGCTGGAGGCGCTTCATCCCCGTGGGGGGACACGGCGGGGACACGGCGGGGACACGGCGGGACAGGGGGAAGCCCCCGGGGTCCCCACGGCCGCGGGTCACACCGGCGCCACGTAATTCCCGGGGAAAGTGCCGAATTTCTGCGTCCTCCTGGACACTCCTGCGGGTATAAAGACGCGGAGAGGTGGCGAGGGGTGAGGGTGGCACCTTGTCCCCATCCCTGTCCCCAAAGCGGCGGCCACGCACCCACAAACCAGCCGTCGTCGCACTGCTGCATGACATCCACCCTGTCCCCTTCCAGCAGCTCCAGCTCGTCGGCGTTTTGGGGCCGGTACTGGTAGAGCGCCCGGTACCTGCGAGACAAAGCGTGGGCAGAGCCCACCCCACCCACGGGGGGGTCCCTTGTGGGGACACCGCGCCCGGGGACGCTCCCGGCCCTGCTTACGGAGTCCACCGGATCTCGGAGCCGTTGTAGGACGGGGCGGGCTCGGGCCGGGCGCTGCTTTGTGCCGCCGGGGTCGGGCGCTGTGGGGGCAAACGGGGGGTTCAGGGTGGCACCCGCAGACCCAGCGGTGCCGGGGCACGGTGCCAGGGCGGGGGGCACTCACCTGCTCGGGGCTCCAGGCAGGGTGTGGGGGGCTGGCAGAGGCCACCAAGGGGCTGGGGGTGCCAGCGTGGGGCAGCTTTGGGGAGGGGGGGAAGGTGGCACCGAGGTGGCGCGGGGAGGACGGGCGCCCGCCCGACACCCCGGGACCCCGCTTGGCTTCCCGGGGGGATCCCGCGGGAGCCTGGGGGATGCGGGGGCCGGGCGAGCGCTGCAGGGACGGGGATCCGGCCGCGGGCCGGGGGCTGGCGGGGCCGGGAGACGAGGGGATGTCCTCGGCGGTGGTTTTGACCCGCGGCTCCTTCAGCACCTGCACGTAGGTGGCGGGGAAGATGCCCTGGCGGCTGGTGCCCGAGATCCGCCCCTCGTACCAGTTCTCGTTCACCCTCCGCACCAGGCAGATCCGCTCGCCCTGCCGCGGGAGCAGAGGGCGGGTCAGCACGGAACGGCCCGGGATGGCCCAGGATGGCACAGCACGGAACGGCCCGGGATGGCCCGGGATGGCCCGGGATGGCACAGCACGGAACGGCCCGGGATGGCTCGGGATGGCCCGGGATAGCACAGCACGGAACGGCCCGGGATGGCTCGGGATGGCCCGGGATAGCACAGCACGGAACGGCCCGGGATGGCCCGGGATGGCACAGCACGGAGCCGCGGTACCTTGCGAAAGGAGAGCTCCACGTGCAGATCCCCTCGGAAGTTGTAGAGCGCCAGTGCCTCGCCGTATTCCAGCACCTGGAGCGTGGGAGCCTTGATGGGCTTGGGCACCTCCGTGGGGGGCAGGATCTGGGTGGGACACGCGGGTGAGGGGCAGCGCCAGCGCCCCCCGGCCCCGCCGCCCCCTCGTGGCCCGGGCTCACCTCCACGTAGTTGGAGGGGAAGATGCCCACGCGGCCGTGGTGCTCCCCCTCCAGCCAGTTCCTGTCCACCTCCTTATGGATGTAGACGATGTCCCCCTTCTGCAGCGTCAGCTCCCTGCAAGGGACACTGTCACACCTGCCCGCGGGCACAGACCCGTCCCCGGCTCGGCTGGCAGGGCCACCCCACGTGTCAGGGCTCCCCGAGTCCCCATCTGTCATCGTGGGACCCCAGGGGTGACCCCGGCGCTTACTTGGGAGACTCAGCTTGGAAGTTGAACTTGAGGCGAGCAGCTTTCATCTGGGGAGGGAGAGGAGGGGTTACAGGGAGACACCCCTAGTGCAGCCACCCCCAATCCCACATGGCACGGGACCATCCCAGCCTCACCTTCTTCTCCTCCCTCTTGACGGCCTCCACGGGCTCCCCCAGGTCCGACAAGCTGGGGAGGGTCCCTGGCCTGAGGGTGTCTGTGAAGAGCGGGGTGTCACCAGCCAGGGTGCTTGGGGTGCCCCACGGCAGGGCCTGGGGGGCTCAGGGGGCTCAAGGGGGACTCACCTCTGCCAGGGCTCCGGTCACTGGCCAGCCCCAGCCCAGCCCGCTCCATGCTGGGGGTGGCAGGTGAGTGGTGGCTGGCAGGGGGGCTCCACAGCCGCTGGGGTGACAGGGGGCTCCTGAGGGGGGACAGTGGCTCAGGGCAGGGCCATGAACCCCCCCTGCTCTGACCTTGCTGCCCCCCGTGTCCCACAGAGCAGGACATCGGGGTCCTGTGCATTGCACGGACCAGGAGCCCTCAGGATACTCCTGCATCCCATGGACCAAGACCCCTGGGTTCCACAGACCGGGAATTCAGGGTCCTCCAGGACCAGGATTCCTGAATTCCATCAACCAGGCTATTGGGGTCCCCCAGAACCGGGACCCCGGGATCCCGGGACCCAAAACCAGCGGGTACCCCAATGTGAGGGCGCTGGGGTCCCCCAGAACCAGGACCCCCGGCTCTGCTCTCTCCAGCCCTCCCGGGGCTCCTCCCGGAGGCAGCCAAGCGGGACAGGTCCGAAGTTTTCCGGCAGCGCGGCCCCGCTGCCGCCGAGCAGGAAGCGCCGGGGAGGGCTAATGAATAACCCCACTCCGGGGGGCACTTAAAGAGCCCAAATGCGCCCCCCAAGCCGGAGGAGGGGTTGGGGAGGGGGGGAGCCCCCGCTCTGTGCGCCCCTGGGGGTTACGGTGGCTCCTACAAGAGGAGGTGCTCGTTGGTTTGCTTGTTTGTTTGTTTGTTTGTTTTCCTGCTGCTGCCGGGGCACAGAGGGGTCTGTGGGGACACCCCGGCGTGCCCACCCCATCCCGGGGTGCCCACCCCATCCCGGGGTGCCCACCCCATCCCGGGGTGCTCCGGCACAGCTGTCCCCTCCCTGCGCCCGTGGGACACAGCGGTGGCAATCCGAGCGCCGTCACCTCCCCTGGGACGGAGCCAAAGGCCGGGACACGGCGTCCCCGCTCCGGGGACGGGGGAAAGGCTCAGCCCCGCTCCGGCCCCGTCCCACCCTGCGGGCAGCCGGCCCGGCGCCGCTCCCACCCGTGCCGGGCTCTGGGGGACCGGGGGGGCTCTGGGGGGTCCCGAGGGGATGCCGGGGGCTCCCCCCCCGCGGGGCGCTGCAGGGACAGCCCCCCCCGCCAGCCCCGGAGCGGGGTCCCGTCCCTCGCCTCGAGCGGGGTCCGGGCAGGGGGATTTGGGGGTGCGGGGGGCGGGAGCGGCCGCGGAACTCACCGAGCAGCCGGGGAGGCCGGAGCAGGGGAGCGAGCGGTGGGAGCAGCCGCCGGGCTCTGCCGGGAGGAGCGGGAGGGGGTGGGAGAGAAAAATTAATCATCCAGGAGGCCGAGTCTCGGCGGGAAGCGAAGGAGTCCAGCTCGGCTGCGCCAATAAACCGCCGGCCGGACAGACGGACGGGCGGGCTGGGTCCTAAAGCCCCACAGCCACGGCTCCAGGCTGCGGAGCAGCCGTGCGTGGGTCCAGATGTGCGTGGAGCCAGCCAGGCAGGCACCGGGTTGTGCACACATCCAGATGTGCATGCAGCTCGCTGTGCATTCACCCCGGCCGTGCAGGCATCCAGATGTGCAGGGCTCCAGCCCTGCACAGATCCATTCATCCATCCAGTTGTTCACACATCCAGCTGTGCACACATCCAGCTGTGCACACATCCAGTTGTGCACACATCCAGTTATTCACACATCCAGTTGTGCACACATCCAGCCGTGCATGCACCCATCCGAGCATTAATCCAGATGTGCATCCCACCACGTGCATGTCCAAGCCCTGCACAAAGGCTGAGCCCACAGCTGGGTGTGCCCACAGCTGGGTGAGCCCACAGCTGGGTGTGCCCACAGCTGGGTGCCCTGGGGGGACCGAGGTGCAGCAGGAGGGGCCGGGGGTACCTGGCGGGGAGTCCGCCGCGTCTCCATGTCCCTCATGTCCTTGTCCAGCTCCTCGCTGAGCTGCTCCAGCTCCTGCTCCAGCAGCACCTGCAGGGGCAGTTCGGGGCTGTGGCGGCCAGGCTGGCACTGCCCGCGGGCACCGGGACCCCGCTGCCACCCCCAGCGCCTCACCTCGATGGACTGAGCCCGCTTCGGCCGCGCTGCTGCCGGGCTCTGAAAGGGCAGGGGGCGGTCAGGGGTGTGCCCACCTCGGGCCCACCCCTCCCCGAGTGCCAGGCCTGCCTACCTGCTCCCGCGGAGAGAACTCCCCTGGTTCGTAGTCAAAAATGCTGCCGGGCTCGGCGGTGGCACCGGTGGCGCCCCAGCGGCTCCTGTGGAGGACGGGGGGGGTTCAGCCAGCGCAGCCCCCACCCCGGGGCACCCCCGTCCCTGTGCCAGGCTCACCAGTCCATCCCGTTGGGCATTCCGGGGGGCTCAGCCGGGGCCGAGCCCCTCCTCCGCGGCTTGGGGGGCGATGGAGGCGCCGTGGTGGGGCAGGAATGGCTGTCCCAGTCGGGCTCTGAGGATGAGGGAGGTGAGCGGGTGCCGAGCCCTGCCCGCTCCGTGCCGCACCCGCACGCCCGGGCTCACCTGGCAGCTTGCGGTGGATCTGCCGGAACATGCTGCGGTACCAGTCCCGGGGGCTGTCCACGCTCTGGGGGGACACGTTGGGGTGGTGAGGGGGTGACAGCGGGGCGACACCCCTGCCCTGCGCCCCCACTCACCGAGCGTGAGGCCAGGGGCATCCCCGTCTCGTCCACGGGCCCGATGCCATCGTACTTCACCCAGCGCCTCTCCCGCCGCTTGCTGTCCTTGGTCCAGGTCGCCGACCAGCCCGGGGGCCGCGGGCAGGCGGGGGCGGCCCTGGGGCTGGGGCTGGGCTGGGCGGGCACCTGGGGGCTGGGGGCTTTGGTCTCCTTGGCTGGCCAGGTCTGGTACCACTCATTCACTGCAGACAAGGTGGGCATGGCTCAGGTGGGCACGGCCCAGGGGGTGTCCCCAGGATGCTCAGGGCTCTCTGTACCTGAGCTCTTGGGAGCTCCCTGGCTGTTCTGGGCGGTGCCGCGGCTCTCCGGCTCATGGAAGTGGAAGTTGAGGGTGTTGGAGCCGCGGTGGCGGATGACGGGCACCTGTGGCACAGGGAGGGGCTGGCACAAAGGGTGCAGCCCCCCCCCCCCGGATCCCCCAGCATGTGCCAGCCCCACTCACCCGTGTCACCGTGTGCTGCGGGGACACCTGCAGAGCTGGGAGGAGGTGGGGAACGTCCTCCACAGCCAGGGCCGCGCTGGTGTCGGGGGGCAGGAGCCGGCCCGCCATGGCCGGGGGGGCGGGATGATGCTCCGGAGCTGCCCGAGCCCTGTGGGAAAAGCAGCTGTGCTCATGGTGTCCCCGCTTTCTGGGCATTCCCAGCTTTGCCAGAGCGACGGAGGCTCGGAGGAGCCCCAGCCCCACCGCTGGGAGCGTCCCCTGTTATTCAGAGGCACAGGGGGCACCGTGTGCGGTGACAACCGCGGTGGCAGCGTCCCCAGCTCAGGGGAAGGGGCTGTTCCTGTTCAGAACCAGCCCTGGCACGGGTGCCCAGCTCCTTACCCATGCTGATCCAGACCACCCGCCCCTCGCCCTGCCCCGGCTCGGCAGGGATGGATCCAGCCCGCCGTGAGAACACGCCCGGGGCGGCTCGGGGCGATGGCAGCGCCGCCTTCCCATGCCCGGCATCCCGGCGCGCTGCCCTCCCGCCCGGGCACGTGGCGGCAGCAGCGTCGCCCGCCCGGGAGCGCTGCCAGGGCCGGGAACACGACAGGGCAGAAATATTTCCCCGCCCTGCAGCGCAAACAGGGAGGGAGAGGGGACGGAGGCACGGGGAGCCGAGCTGTGACTCACCGAGAACCGGCCGGGGGGCGGCTGGGGGGGCCGGGACCCCCGGAGCCTCTCCCGACCCCGGGATGGCCCAAGGGCCTTGGGGGGACACCCGTGCCCTGGCTCGTCCCTCTCACGTCTCCGTGCCCAGCCCGGCAAAGGCGCTCGCAGGTGCCAGATCCCGCCTCAAACGGGGCGTCCTGGGCGGCTGCCGGGGGTCCCAGCCCGACACGGTGCCCTCTGTGTGTGTGGGACCCCCAAATCGGGACCCCCTGTTTCCCACAGCGCTGCAGGCTCGGCAGCTCCAAGGTTGTAACTAACGTCAATCACCCCCGTGGGGAAACTGAGACCAGGGAAGGATTTGCCCCGGGACACAGAAAGTGGGGTGCAGGCTCCCATCCCCCTAGGGCACCCCAAAAACCTCCACGCCATCCCCAGCGCAGCCCCACACGGGGCTCGGCCCCATCCTTCTCCTCCTTTGGAGTGTCCCCCAAAACCTGTCCCCGGGGGTCCCCTCGGGGCCCCCCAGCCAGCTCTTACCTCCTGGGCGGTGCCAGCGGGGCCCCCCCGGGAAGCGCCGGGGTTTTGGGGAGCCCCGGGGCGAGCGGGACGGAGCCGCGAGCGGCGCGGAAGAAAAATCCACGGCACGAACTTTGCCGGGAGAGGGAGCGGGGGGGCCCTCAGCGCATGGGGGGGGCTGGCGGGGAGAGCCCCCCAAGAGCATCCCCCGGGAGGCTCCGTCCTGGCCGGCGCTGGGTCCCCGTGTGCCCCGGCCCCCCCCACCCCCGGGGTGCGCTGCCCCCCCAGCGCTCCCCGCTCTGGAGCGGGGCCGGCCCATTCAGAGTTTCCAGTGACATTTCCAGGGATGGGATCCAGGGAATGGAGCCAAGGGGTTGAACTCATCCCACGCCCCGCGCACGCGTTCCCGCACACCCGGGCCCCGCTTACGAAACGGGGCGAGCCCGGCGCCGCCGGCCCCCGGCGCGATGGAGACGGGGACTCGGGGGGGGGGGGGGTTCGGGAAAGGATGGGGAGGGAATTCCGGGTGGAGGTGGGGACTGAGGGGACGAGTGGGGTCTGTGCTCCTGTGCCCCTCCGAGCGCCGGGATGGGGCACGGGGAGAGCAGAGCCCCCATCCCCACTGCTGCCCACTTTCCCACGGGTGACCCTCCATGTCCTCCATCCCCTCCATGTCCTCCATCCCCTCCATCCCCTCCATCCCCTCCATCCCTTCCATCCCCTCCATCCCCTCCATCCCTCCATCTCCTGCATTCCTCCATCACCTCCATCCCTTCAATCTCTCCATCCCCAGGGATTTGGGCACTGGGGACCCCCATGTAAGCCCCCAGTGCTCTGCCTGTGTCCCACCTCACCCCCTCCGGCGTCATCAGTTCCCCATCCGATGGAGAAGGGGATTTAGGGGGATTTTTGGAAGGGGGTGAAGAGGGAAATGCTGAGAGGTGAGGGCTGAAGTGGGGAGTGGGATCTGTGCTCCTGTGCCCACCCAAGCCCTGGTGTGGGGCACAGTCAGAGCAGAGCCCCCATCCCCACTGCACCCCTCCATCCCCTCCGTCCGCCCATCCCTGAGGAATCCGGGCAGGGTCCCCCCCAGATCACCCCCATGCCTCGCTTTGCGGGTGCCCCGTGTCCCCCCTCGCCCCCTCGGGCAGCGCCCGCACCCACCACTCACCCGCCGGCCGCTTCCTGCTCCCCTAAACTGCTGACACCCCCAAAACGGGGCTGCCCCAGCCCTTCCTCATCCCGTGAGTTCCCACGTGAGCTCCCGGGGGACGGTGGCTTCGCTGCCACCCCTCGGTCCCCACCAAGCCACCGCCCCCTGCTGCTGGAGACGATGGCAGGAACGCCGGCTGGCTGCGATCCTGCGCCCGGGGGACACGGGGGACAGAGGGGACAGAGGGGACAGAGGGGACAGGGTGTCCTTCCCCCCGCCCCAATGCCGTGGGAATGAGGCAGCTCCTTGGTGCCAGCTGGGGACACCGTGGCGAGGACACAGGAGCTGATCCTGCTGGAGGATCCCGGGGTGACCGGGGCAGGGATGGCAGCGGGGCCGGGGAGGGTTAAACCCAGCGAGGGGACACCCCCGAGCCCATCCCTGCTGCCAAGGGGTGCCCATGCCCTCCGGGTCCCCTCCAGCCCACCCAGTGACACCTCTCGAGGTCACAGCAGCCGCGGGCGATGCGAGGAGCAGCCCCCTTGCCCAAGCCCCCCTCGGGGCGCCGGCACCCCCTGCCCAAAGCCCCGCTCACCTCCCGCTCCGCACGCAGCGTCCCCGTGCCCGGCCAGGAGCCTCCAGCGCCGGCCCTGCCTCGGTCCCTCCCTCCCCGCGGCTCCCAGCACCAGCCTCCGCTCACAGATAAATATTTAACGCGCAGCCCGGGCCGGGATTAACAAAGGGCGAGTGTTTCCTGTTTGCTCAGCGGCGATGCCAGCCGGGAACGCGCGGCCGGGCCCGGGGATGCTCCCAGGGATGCTCCCCTGGGCAGGGATGTGCCCGGAGCCGCCCCCGGTGCCCAGCGCGGGGTCTGCCAGCGGTGCCGGGGCTTGGGGGCTCCCCAGTTTGGGTGGGAACACCCAGGAAAAGGGTGGGAGAGCCGGAGCGTCCCGGCCCGGGCGTGCCCTGGATGCATCCGGGAGCGGGGAGGAGCAGGTGGGAAATGGGGAGCACGTGGGGAGCTGAGCTCGAGGTGGCGCTGAATTCCCGGAGGAATTGGGATGGTTAAATGGGATAACGCCCTGGAGTGCTCCGGAGTTTATCCTGAATATTCGGCTGCCCCTTGGGAAGAGGGGACGGATCCCAGGCGTGGAAGGCAGAGCGGGAGCCACAGCAGCTCCCCAGGGATGATGCAGGAGGGGATCCCTGAGCAGGAGCCGTGGAACTGTCACCGTTCGGATCCACCCAGATGGATCCCGACCCCAGGGCTGCTCCCTGAGTCCTCTCTGTGGAGGGAACACCCCAGAAGGGACAAGGAAGGAGCTGGGGTGGAACAAGAGCTGGCACATCCCGTCCTGTCCCTGCTGGCACCACGTTATTTACCCAGGGAAGGACGAGGAGCAGGAGCTGAGAGCTCCAAATCTCCAAATGCAGCCGGGAGCCGCTGCTGGGGGCTGGGAGATGCCCTGGAGAGCCTCTAGAAAGCCCCAAATCCTCCCTTCTGGCAGCAATGAACCCCCCTCAGCCACCCAAAAAATCACAGTGGAGCGCAGTGACTGTGTCAATTTTTAACTTTTTTTTTCTTTTTTTTTTCCTCCTTAAAGATGACTCCGATTTACATCGAGACAGTTCTAACAAATTCATTCCTTGTTTCACAAAAAGAAAAAAAAAAAAGAAATTATATTAAATAATTTCTGCCAATAAATAACATTTTCACCATTTTTTTCTCCTTTCAACAGAACTAAAAAAAAAAGAAAAAGAAAAAGAAAAAAAAAAGCAAGAAATAAAAATAAAAATTAAAAAGGAGGCAGTCTCCAGGCAACGGGCGTATGATCCTTCAGCATCGAGAACCCTAAAATCACCATCACTGCACCCCTGGAGGGCTTCAGGTCCTCCCTGGCTGAGGTTTGGTGGGATCTGCATCCCTGCCAGCTCCCCTGGCCAGGTGGGATCTGTGCCAGAGGCAGCCAGAGGGGTTCTCCCAATCCCAAAAAAGAAAATTAAGCCTGAACTCAACCCACCACCCGCCCCATTGCCGACTCCCCTCCTTGGACATGCACCTTGCTAGAACATGCAAAAAAACCCAGGCTGCGGGGAGGTGGGGGCTTTCCCTGGATTTGGGGGCTCCCTCGGGTCGGGGGGGCTCCCCCGGGGCCCGTGGGCTCCCCTCAATCCCGGATGTCCAAGCTCCAGGTGGCAGCCGGGGAGGGGAAGGGACGGGCGGGAGCTCGGAGAGGAGGGGTCAGAGACAAGCCCAGCTCCGAGGCGCTGGATCTGGGGGGGAAAAGGAGGAAAAGGGGGAATTTGGGGGCGTTTCTGGATTGGTTTTTTGGTTTGCCGTGGTGGGGATCGGGGCAGGGAATTCTGCTCCGAAGTTGTCCCCAAAAGAGGGGAGGGGGGATCTCGGCTGGGGGCGGTGGCAGGGGAAGCCCGGCACGGAGAGGGGGCGTTAATGAAGGGGGTAATTAGCACCCAGAGCCCCATCGCTGCTCCTCACCCCCTCGGGAACTGCTTCAAAGGGAAGAGGGGACCTGGCAGCGTGACAGCCACACGTGTGGGTGCCACAGGGGCAACCAACACCCAAGTGTCACCCTGGAGACACCTGGCACTGCCTCCAGGGCTGGCACAGTGCAGCTCCACCAGCCCTAGGATAAGGGGGGACAAAAATCCCACCCCTTGGCCACCTCCTCCAGGGCCAGGACAATGAACATCCAGCCCTTTTCCAGGGCTGGGACACTGGGAAGCTGCAGTTCCACCAGCCCCAAGCATCAGGGGGTTGGATCTGAGCCCCCAAACCATGAAGCACAAAGTCCAAAAGGATTTTGAGGAGGGGGAATTGGTGATGCCAGAGCAGGAGAAGAGGGTGGGGGGGACAAACTGCCAGCAAAGCAAATCCCCCTGTGTGATGGGCAAGGCCCACGCTGGGAACAGGAGCTCGGGGTCCCGCAATTCCCATCCCAAAGATCCCGACTAAAACCTGGCTGCTTGGGTGAGATCCCAGCCTGGGTCAGCACAACACGCCCGAACATGCACGGGCAGCCCCATGGGTACCACACACGGGCTCACCGCTCACAGGAGGCCCTGAAAGGACAAAGAAATACTCACAGACAAAAGGCAATTTGGCCCCACTCCTCGGACTGGGGGGAAGAGAAGCTCGCTCCAAACATCTCGCAAAGAGGTGGGCGTGGAAATAAAAAAGGGATCAAAGGGAAAAAAAAAAAAACAAAAAAAAACCAACCAAAAAAGAAAAAAAAAAAGAAAAAAAAAAGAGGGGAAAGTGGAGGCATGTGATTGAAAAGTGTGGAAACCCAGCGGTCTGCCCACAGAATCCTAAACAGCCCCGGGGGATTAGGTGACGTCTGATCCTAAGACAATTTGAAAGCTTCCTGGGAAGTTGCTGTTTTCCTCTGGCCGAGGGAAGACGGCAAGATCCAGGGAAAGCCTTGGCAAAGATCCCCTGGGAGAGGCTCAGCCCTGCTGCAGAGAGCACGGGAGAAGGGAAAGCTGGAGGGGGGAGTGCTCCAGGAGCTGCTGCCTCAGCTCCAGGCAATGGCCACGGCTGGGAAGGGAAGGGACCAACGGGAATCCCATAAAACACATGGGAAGTGACCAACAGGAATCCCAAAAAACCTTCACAGCTCACAAGGAAGTGACCAACGGGAATCCCAAAAAATCCTGCACAGCTCACAGGGAAGTGACCAACAGGAATCCCATAAAACCCTTCCCAGCTCACAGGGAAGTCACCAGTGGGAACCCTACAAAACCCTGCACAGCTCACACAAGAATTCACCAATGGGAATCCCACAAAATCCTTCACAGTTCACATGGGGATGGGGGAAGTGACCAACAGGAATCCCATAAAACCCTTCACAGCTCACAGGGAAGTCACTAATGGGAACCCTACAAAACCTTCCACAGCTCATGTGGGAAGTGACCAAAGGGAATCCCAAAAAATCCTGCACAGCTGACAGGGAAGTGACCAAAGGGAATCCCATTAAACCCTTCACAGCTCACAGGGAACTGACCAACAGGAATCCCACAAAACTCTTCACAGCTCACAGGGAACTGACCAACAGGAATCCCACAAAACTCTTCCCCAGTGCTGCCAGTCTAAGTGAAGAATGCTCCGTGACAGAATGCTCAGCTCCCACTCTAAAATCCCTGACCACAGCCAGGGGTGTCCCCTGGGAACCCCCAGGATCCCTGTCCAGAACACCCAGCCAAAATTCCTGCCACATCCACTCGGTTCTGCCTTCCAAACCATCCCTGCTTCCCAATCCAGGGGCTGCCCTGCCACCAGCACCCAGCCACATCTCCCAAAAGCAGCAGTGCCCCACCCATCTTATCCCAAACTTTTATCAGCAACCCCCTGCTCCAGCTGCTGGGAAAGGCTGAGCTGCCCACGGCTCCTCTGGACAGCCAAGGGGGGGTGATGCCCAAAGCCACACACCCTGGGGGGACAGGGAGGTGACACTGGGGGGGACCACCCTGTCCCCCACGCCCCAAAGAGCCCAGCAAGGGCTGATTGCAGAGCTGGGAGCAGGGAATGTGCCATGGGCTGGGCAGCCTGTGCTGGTGGGGGAATGGGGGAGCTGCAGCATCCAGGGTGTAAATCACCCCTTTTCCTTTAAAACTCAGGCCCTGCAGCTTTCCCAAGGACCATCAGACAGCAGTGATAATTCCTCTGCTCTGAATCAGAGATTCCCAAGGGAATTCTGCTGCACAAACTGGCTGCTCCAAGAGGAAGAGCCACAACAAGGGGCAGCACTTCCCCCCCACCTTCTCCTTATTTTCCTTTATCCCCTGGGATAAAGCTGAAATCCTGAAGGAAAAGGTGCTGTGATTGGTGTTAACAACCCTGGAGCTACCCCTGGCTGCCACCTTGGAAAAGAGGGATGGATCCCAGCAATCTGCCTTCCAGGGAATTGCCTAAAGCAGCAGCTGCAGGTAGGCAAGAGGTGGAAGAAAACAACAGGAAAAATCTGGGAAGAAAACAGGTGTGTAAAGGAAAACCAACCCAACCGTATCCTGAAGGGAAGGACCTGCTTTGGAAAGCTCAGGCTAACTCCAAATTGTGCCAAAGCCAACGACCCAAGTTGCCTGGTTTGACTGATATTTGTTTTTTTAATCCAACACCCCCCAGCAGAGGTTTGGCCTCTCGGGGAGGGCAGCTGGACAGCACAACACTCCCGGGATGCTCTAGCAGTTGGATTGGTTTCTAACTCAAAAAAAAAAAAAAAAAAAAGAAAAAAGGACATTTTTATATATATTGAACATAAATAAAAAAAAAAAAATTACAAAATGGTCGCTTTCTTACAGAACGGATGCAGACTGGATTTATGGACGTGCCTCCAGGTGAAGTCGGTTTCTCCCCCTGCCCCCACCCCACCCCGATAATAAATAAATAAAATTCATGAAGTTTTGGATCCTCTGGCGTTACTGGGGTTTCTTGCCCGTGCCGTTCTTGTCCGCAGAGTTCGAGGTTACCAAGTTCACGGGGCCGTCCGAGTGCAGGGAATCCTTGCGCGGCGGCATCCGCTCGTTGATGCGGTCCAGCCCCCGCGCCTCCTCGAAGCTGCGGATCTTGTGCTGCGGGGAGAAGCCGCGGATGGCTGCGGAGGGAAGGGAGCACAGGGGGCAGGTGTCAGCTCCAGCACGGGCACAGCCCCAGAGGAACCCTCCAGCACACGCCAGACACCAACGGGGACAAGTGGAGGGGACAGGAAGCACCGGGCTGGGTTTGGGAATTGTTTGGGGAGGTTCTGGAGGTGCCAGCGCATGTCTGGGAGCAGCTGGCAGCAAAGTGCAGGAGTTGCTCTGCTCCCTAAGAGGAGGCATTTCACTATTTAGGGAGGTTTAGGATTTTCTCTGTCCCCTAAGAGGTTCTCTAAGATAGGTTTAAGATTTGCTCTGCTCTCTAAGAGGTTCTTTTTCTTTAAGATAGGTTTAAGATTTGCTCTGCTCTCTAAGAGGAGGCATTTCACTATTTAGGGAGGTTTAGGATTTGCTCTGCTCCCTAAGAGGAGGTTCTCTTTCTTAGGGAGGTTTAGGATTTTCTCTGTCCCTTAAGAGGTTCATTTTCTTTAAGATAGGTTTAAGATTTGCTCTGCTCCCTAAGAGGAGGCATTTCACTATTTAGGGAGGTTTAGGATTTTCTCTGCTCCCTAGGAGGTTTAGGATTTGCTTTTCTCCCTAGGAGGAGGTTCTTTTTGGGGAGGTTTAGGATTTGCTCCGCTCCCCAAGAGGAGGTTCTCTTTTTTAGGGAGGTTTAGGATTTGCTCTGCTCCCTAAGAGGTTCTTTTTTTCTTTAAGACAGGTTTAAGATTTGCTCTTCTCTCTAAGAGGAGGCACTTCACTTTTTTAGGGAGGTTTAGGATTTTCTCTGTTCCCTAAGAGGTTCTTTTTCTTTAAGACAGGTTTAAGATTTGCTCTGCTCTCTAAGAGGGTTTAGGATTTGCTCTGCTCCCTAGGAGGTTTAGGATTTGCTTTTCTCCCTAAGAGGATGTTATTTTTTTTTTAGGGAGGTTTAGGATTTGCTCAGCTCCCTAGGAGGATGTTATTTTTTTTAGGGAGGTTTAGGATTTGCTCTGTTCCCTAAGAGCTTTTCATGGAAGCATGGAATGGTTTGGGTTGGGAGATTAAAATCATCCAGTTAAATTATCCCAGGTTCAGCCTTGGACACTGCCAGGGATGGGGCAGCCACAGCTCTTCTGGAAATTCCATCCCACCACCCTTACAGGAATGAATTTCCTTCCAATATCCCAAACCTCTCCCTATTTTGAGAAACTTGATAAACCAGACAAGTGCTTGCTGTCCCCAGAGAGTGAAATCTCAGGAAAATTTCAAAGCTGAAAAACACGACACTAAAAAATAACAATTAAAAAGAAAATAAAAATTTAAAAAAAAAAGGCAAAACCCAGAACAACAGAACAAAGACACCACCACAAGGCTCTGAACTCCGACACAAACCACACACTGCAACACCAGGAGAGGGAACAGCTAGTCCTTGGATCACAAAGGCAAAATTCTTGCATGACCAGGAGACACACGGGCAGATTTGGGAGGGATGAATCCCACGGAGGAATTTCATGTCCCTGTTCCATCACCGCGGGGACGAGCACGTCACCCTCGCCCTGATGACACGGACCAAATGTGAAACTCCTTTGTGCTACGGAGAATTTAAGGAAAAGGAGCCTGTGCCAAATCTTTTACAAGATTGGCTGGCTCACAAACAACTTCCCTTGGTAAGCAAAGCCTCTGTAGAGCTGCGTGGCCCCGCTCAGCATCGAGGAAAAATCCTCGTGGATCTGTCATTCCTACACCCTACAGGCAGAGAATTGCCTCTCCACCTTGGCCTACCTGTGGGGAAGGCAGGGATTACACCAGCACCACAAAATCCTGTTTTCTAAGGGTTTTGATGGTGCTGGCAGATTGCAGGACCTCAAGCCCAAGGTCTCGAGCAGCGGCAGCAGGAACCGCTTTGGCAACTCCAAATAAAGGTGTTCCACTGAAAGGAATAAACTGTTCAAGCTGAAACAGCCTTGAACCAAACCCCTGGGTGTTTTTTCCTTCCCAGCAGGGCCTCGTCCTCCCCCACTTCTGGTGATGCAAGAGTAAAAAGCTTCCGTTAAGGGCTGGTAAAGCTCTTTAAAAGGAGCGCACGCACACACGGAGATGATTTGAGTCTCTCGCCGGGTTCTAGCCATACCTTCCCGTGCCTCTACCGCTTCTACTGTGGCTGCAATACAGAAGAACAGTGGCATGCAGAAATGAAGACAGGGAAAAAAATAAAAATAAAAAACAAAAAACCAAAACAAAACAAAAAACGGGAAAAAAAAAAAGGAACAAAAACAGAGTGACAGTGAGTGATCCGACATCATGGCTGCGACGCAGAGCCCGCGGCCCCCCAGCCCCGGTGCTGCCAAACGAGTGGCGAGAGGGGAGAAAAAGGTGACAGGAGGTGGAGAGGAAGGGGGGAAGGGGACCCCCCAGGGCTCAGGGGGAGTCTCCTTTCCTCTGGATTGATCTGATGGAAGAACAGAGGAGCAGAGAGTGGGGGCTTCCTGCTGTGTGCACGGGACAGGGACAAGCTCGGACTAAGCTCTGCTCCCAGCTGGGTGGCTCCAGGCCACCTCTGGATGATCAGTTATGTGGAATTCACCCTCCACCACACAGAAGGGCTCCCAGAGGATGTTCTGGAGCAGTGGGAAGGAGAGGGGCAGCCTGTTTTCCAGGGAAGGACAAGCAGCAGGTACTGGGCTGCTCCGCTCCCGGTGCCTTGAGTTGTAACAGAAAATCAGGCTCCAAATCCAGTTTGGCTTCAGCTCCACCTCCTGAAAGTGTTACCAAGCAACAAGGCACCACAGGGCTGAGCAATGTCCCCCTTCCTAAATCTGCTGCAGCAACATCCAAGGTTTAGTAGGCCCTGCCTCAACATCTGGAAGGACGCCCTTCCCTTGAGCAGATTCTCTGGATTTTAGCCTCAAAACTGCAGCTTTTTTCACTTTGGACACAATGCAGAGGCCACGTGGTCCTTGGGAGGCCATGGAGGAAGGATGGAGCTGTGGCTGCACAGCTCTGCCCCAGATTCCGTGACTTTGCTCAGTTGATTTTGCCAAGCCCTGCTGTGAAAGGCTGGGGAGAGGCTCAGGAGGGCAGGGCCCCCCTCACTGCAGCCCTGCTTCCCCTTTTTGAGGTGCACAGGCACCCCCAAAGGGGGGCAACCCCCCCTCCTCCTCCTCACCCAGCAGACGGGGCTCCCATAAATTCACTGAGAGTGTGAAGGGATGTGCAAAACGGGAAAGGGTGGGAGGATGGGGAAAAGGGGGAGGGAAAGGGGTCAGGACAGGGAAAAGGGGGAGGGAAAGGGGTCAGGACAGGGAAAGGAGGGAGGGAGAAGGGGAAGGACAGGGAAAAGAGGGAGAGAAAGGGGTCTGGACAGGGAAAAGAGGGAGGGAGAAGGGGAAGGATAGGGAAAGGAGAGTGGGAGAAGGAGGAAGGAGAGGGAAAAGGGGGAAGGAAAGGGGTCAGGACAGGGAAAGAAAGGAGGGAGGAGGAGGAAGGACAGGGAAAGGGGGGTGAGGAGGGCAGGAGAAGCCGGGAGATGCCGAGGGCAGCGGGGGCAGCCTGCAGGCGGCGGGCGGGGCGGGTGAGGCAGCAGCAAAGGCCCAGCTTGTTTGTTCTGTCCTGGGGAGAGGCTTATTCTGGGGGAAGGGAGACCCCTGGTACCCCTGAGAGAACCCCTGAGAGGGGAAGGTGCTGGAGAATGTCACAGCATGACCCTGTGCTGTCGGGATACAGGGACAGAGCTGCTGCAGCAGCCACCTTCCCACTCAGGCTCTGTTCCCAGAACTGGGGCAACGGGGCTGTGATGGTTTCTATAAAAAAAGGGAAAAAATATCCATCCTCCTCTGTGGGCAGAGAAATCCATGAGCTTGGGAGTGCTGCTGCATCCTCCCTGGGAGCAGGCAGTGATATTTCCACGTTCCTGACTCGTGAACTCTTTAATCCAGGCAAACCCCAGCCCCAGCCCGGGGAAAGCTGCAGGAAATCCCCGGTGCCCATGGAAGGGGGAAGCTGGGGAGGTGCCAGGCTTCAAAGGCCATGGCAGGGGAGGATTAACACACTGGATTACAGGATTCCCCCTGGGCTAGCTCATGCCCTGAGCACCAGCCAACCTCCTTGCCCTGGGAGGGGAAGGATCGGATCCTTTGCTCTGTGCTGCTCCCTGAGCTGCTGAGGGAGGCAGCAAATTTGGGAAGAAACCTCCACAACTACCTCAAAACCCGAGAGGAGACTTTTCTGAACCATCCAGCCCTGGAGGAACCTCGTTCCTGTGGCTGGACCTTCCTCCTGTTTGGGATTCATGACTTGACAGGGGCAGACTGGGAGGGGTCTGGTTGAACGAAGAACAAACAAGCAGCTGTGTCACTGTCACATTCACACAGAGGCAGTGTCACTGTCACATTCACACAGAGGCTGTCACACAGCAGCAGCACAGCGAGGTGAGGCAGAGGATGTGCACCATGCAGCGTTAGAAGGGAAATAAAGGAGAAAAACTTGTTGCAGAAACAAACAATTAAGCACTAAACATGCTTTAGGCAGGGTGCTGTGGGTTTTCTTCCTCGAGGGTACACGGGGACAGCTTGGCATCTCTCCACACCCCCACCTACACCTCTGCTTACTCCTGCTTGGCAATCCTTCCTCCCCACGGGCCTGAACCCTGGCTGGGGTCCCCTGGCACCCTCCAGGCCGCCCGTGGGAGCTGCTCCAGGGGGTTTGGGGCAGGGGGATGCAGGGCTCAGGGATACTCACCGGTCTGCAGGGTCTGCCTCCCCCCCGAGAGCACTCCCAGGGGCAGGGTACCTGTGGGGGTCAGGCCTTTGAGGGTCAGCACGCTCTCGCTCTCCTCCCTGCAGGGAACACCAGCAGTTACACACTGAGTTACACACTGTGGGAGTCATGGATCATGAGAATCATGGAGCCATGGGATCATTAAGGCTGGAAAAGACTTCTAAGGTCACCCAGCACCATCACTACGCACGTCCCCAAGTGCCACATCCACGCTTCTGTTAAACCTCTCAGGGATGGGGACTCCACCACAGCCCCGGACAGCCCATTCCAGTACCTGGCAACCCTTTCCATGCAGAAATTTCCCCTCATATCTAACCTGAATCTCCCCTGCTGCAGCCTGAGGTTGTTTCCTCCCCTCTGTCACTTGTTATTTGGGAGAAAAGACCAACCCCTACTTGGCTACAACTTTCTTTCAGGAAAATGTGTCCTGAAAGAGTCAGGAAAAACCACCTGTTTTGGGAAGTTTTTCCCTTCTTTTTTTCCTAACCAGTGTTCCCCATTACCCAGTCCCCAAATTAAACTCAGTCCCCAGATGGAGCCCAGTCCCCAAATGAAGCCCCAGTTCCCAGATGGAGCCCAGTCCCTGAATTAAACCCGGTCCCCTGAATCAAGCCCAGTCCCCAAATTAAGGCCAGTCCCCAATTTAAGTCCAGTCCCCAAATTAAGTCTGGTCCCCAAATTAAGGCCCAGTCCTCAAACTAAGCCCAGTCCCCAGTTTAAACCCAGTCGCAGTTTAAGCCCAGTCCCCAAATTAAGCCCAGTCCACAAACTAAGCCCAGTCCCCAACTGAAGCCCAGTCCCCAACTGAAGCCCAGTCCCCAAATTAAGCCCAGTCCCCAAACTAAGCCCAGAACCCAAATGAAACTCAGTCCCCAACTTAAGCCTAGACCCCAGACTAAGCCCAGCCTCCAATTTAAGCCCAGTCTCCAAACTAAACCCAGTCCCCAAATTAAATGCAATCCCTGAATTAAGCCCAGTGCCCAGCCCATCCTCACCGAAGGACTGAGAAGACCCGTGCCATCTTCCCAATGGCTCTGATCTTATTCCTGATGATCTCCTTGCGCACCGTTGTCCCACCTTAGGGAGAGAAAAGAGCAGAGAGCAGCACGTTGGGGGCTTCCTGCTCTCCAGGGAAGGTCAGCATGAAGCACCTGCCTGACTCCAGGAAAAGAAATCATGGTTTGTACAGAGTCACAGCTACACCGGAGAGAGAACGGTGCTGGAAGGATGGCATCAGGATGGCATCAGGATGGCATCAGGATGGCGGTGAGGAGGGCAACACCAACGAGATGGCACACGGAACTCGAGAGGGCTAAAGAGAGTAGAACCACCACAGGACACGGACTCGGGGAGGTCTGGCTGGCAGGTCACCAGCTGGGCCCACACTGCACAGGATGTGACACAAATGACTCAGCCATGAGGACACGGTTTGCAAGGCAGAGCACGGAGGGGGCTGACGGCTGATGGGCACCGCTGGGCTCGCCCGCGGCGGCACACAGGCATCAGCTTTGGCATCCAAGGAGCACAGGGAAGGGCTGGCCCGAGCCTGGCAGCTCTGCTCTGACCCCACACAGACACAACGGGACAGGGGGGAGCTCCCCTTCCGCTCTATGGACCCAACGGGAGAGAGAAACAAACAAAAAAAAAGCATGGAGGGAGCTGAAACCAAAGGGAAAATTCAGGTGGAAAGAGGGAACAAATCCATCTCCTCTCAGCTGAGATTCCTCACATGGCCCAGTACACATCAGGACAGGGAAGCCAAACCCAGGGCTAACATGCACCATGGCTCAGCCATGCACTACGTGGCTGCATTCAGAATCAGGTAGAAACGTGACCCCCGTTTCTCAGAGTTCCTGGAGGAACGCAGAAGGGTTAAAAAACACATGGAGCTTATGTTAAAACTGAAAGGGGATGAAGAGACTGCCCCACTAGTCAGCTCTGGAAATCCACTTCAAGGATCTGGTGGCACAGGCAGTGATAATTAAGCTCGTAGCAAATTCTAGCTGGGTACCTTTCGGATAGCTTGAAATGTAGTGATCTTCAGGGAGAGGAGACACCAAGAAACAAGTAGATGAAGACAGAGATAGAAGAAACAAATTTAATTTTCATGGGAGGGAGGAAAGAAAAAAAACAAAAAACCAAAAAACAAAACGGAAATGCAATGGGATAAGCGGGTTAGAGTCTCCACCTGGGGCTGAGGCAGCTCAGGCCCCACTTCTCGCTGCCCCCCTCAGCTTCCTCAGGTCACCACCTCACTCCTGAGTCCCCCCAAAATCCAAACTGCTCATCAGCTCAACCACTGATTTGTCCCCTTCATGCATGGCTTGAAACCAGGGCCAAACCCAGCGTTTCTGGGGAGGGGGTGACACGAGAAGCCACTTTACAGAGGAGTTCACTGCAACAGATGAGAAGATTGGGTGGATATTTTGGTGCAGAAAATTTTGAATTGGGGGAAAAAATAACCAGCAGCCTGTGTAAGGAGCAGGAAACCATTCCCAGAGTAGCTGGCAAGAAGTGTCTGTCGCAGTGAATGTCATTTAATTTCTCTGTGACTGAACAGCAAAGGAGAAAAAAACCCCAAACATTCCCTACCCAAAACTGCAAAAGTTGGGCAAAAAGGAACTGGAGACCCTGGTTGGGCATCCAGCTATAAATCAAGTGCTGCTCAGGCATCAAAGACCTTGCCCAGCCTTTCCCCCTGCTGCTCTCTGCTGCCAGCAGGGATATTTTACCTTCCAAGGTCTCGTCGCCATCCGAAATCAGCTCGTCGTCGGAGCAGATGTTGAGGATGTTCACGAGCATCTCGGTGACTGCAAGAGGCACAGACAGCGAGGTCAGAGAGGCCTGGGCATGCAGAGGGATTTGGAGGACCAGGGAAGGATTTCAAGGTCGTCTGTCCCCTGCATGTGGGAGCCTAAAGACACTTTTAGGCGCAGCCTGCTGGTACCCGCAGCGGCGCCGGAGCAGACGACACACGTTGCATCTTCTGCCAAGGAGGTGGATGCAGGCCAAGCACATCACAGAGGAACCAGACGTGGGGAAGGAGGTGCCAACATTCCTGCAGAACAGCCTGAGCTCCCTCAAGGTCCCCCCTCCCCATCCTCACCCACGCCACAGCCACCTGGCTTTGAGAAGGGCCAAATCTGGGGAGGGGGGGATTCGACCTTTGGTGCCTCAAAGTCAAAAACCCTTTGGAAGTGGTGAGGGTGAAGCTGCACCCCAAACAAAGGGGATTGGGGTGGAATTTAATCTCATCAGGAGAGGTGAAAATCCTTTTGGTGAAAAGCTGAGGCAAAGTCTTGGTCATATTTTAAGCTGGCTCGCCTTCTTGAGAACAAAATAAGCCTTGGATTGAAGTGAATGCTTCCTTTTTGGTGGGCCAGGAGCCAACAGGAATTTAAAATTCCTCTGCTGCAAACCAAGAGAAACATCTCCAGATTCTGAGGTGGGGCTACAGCACCCAAGAGCAGCCCCACCAGCAATGCAGGAAGAGCAAGAAAGGAATGTTTTACTGGGAAAAGCTTTTTCAAACAGCTATCAACAGCTGGTTTTGCATGAATTTAGCCCAGTAATGAAGATCTCCTTGAGCCTGAACTGCTCTCCTGTGCTACCTGGAGCTGCAACACTCTCCCAGCAGTGTGGGACAGGTTTGTGACACTCAGGATATGAGGAGCAGTCACTGGGAGTTTGGAACAGAACCCCAAATCTCTCTTACCCTTTTCCCCTACGAAAGGCAAGGACCATGTGAAGACATCCATGAAGTTTGGAAGCCAGTAGGGGTGAGGGGAACAGTTGAACTGCCTGATGTTCATGACATTGTTTTCATATTTCAGTACAGCAGCTGGGGGAGAAAAGGCAAAGATAAATAAATGTCCATGGGCACTTTCCACCTACAGAATCCTGGATTTGAAGGATCTTAAGGAGCAGCCAGTGCCACCCCTGCCATGGGCAGGGACACCTTCCACTATCCCAGGTTGCTCCAAGCCCCCAAGGTCTGGCCTTGGACACTTCCAGGGATCCAGAGGCAGCCACAGCTTCCCCGGGAATTCCATCCCAGCCCCTCCCTACCCTCAGAGGAAGAAATTCCTTCCCAATCTCCCATCCATCCCCGCCCTCTGGCAGTGGGAGCCATTCCCTGGGTCCTGTCCCTCCATCCCTTGTCCCAAGTCTCTGTCCAGCTCTCCTGGAGCCCCTCAAGGCTCTGGCAGGGGCTCTGAGCTCTCCCTGGAGCCTCTTCCTCTTTCAGCCCCAGCTCTCCCAGCCTGGCTCCCTCTGGAAGTTTTACCAGTGTTATAAAACCTTCATTATCAACACCCTGTTACACTCGTGTAGCATCAAGCTACCAACTCTCCAAAATGAGAAGGTTTAAGCCATAATATTTTGGTTTCCTCAGGCTGGTTCTCAGCTTAGAACAGTGAAACTCAAACAGAGCCAAGATCCAAAGTGAGGGGTAAAAACCCCACAGCTGGAGAAAATTCCACCATGATCCCCATGGTTTAGGGGCAGAGGGAAGTGGAAAACTTTCCTGCACTATCAGCTTCTGTGGGAAGGCAGCACCCATCAAAAGGGCTCCATTCTCCTGTGGCTGGGAATGAAAGCTTTATTCCAGGCCTTATGACTCCAGAGTTAATTGCCACAGTAACACATTAAGTCAACCACTTCAGCTCAGCACACAAAGCTCTCTTTCATTCCAGGCACAAGAATGTGACTGGAGGAGAGGGTTTGTATCAAAAATAGAGTGGTTTTTGTATCAAAAGCAGTGTGGTGGCAGCTGGAGCAGGGCAGGGATTGTCACTCTGTGCTGGGCACTGGGGAGGTGCCTCGAGGGCTGTGTCCAGTTCTGGTCCCCTCACTGAGACCTGGAGGGGCTGGAGTGAATCCAGGGAAGGGAACAGAGCTGGGGAAGGGTCTGGAGCCCCAGGAGGGGCTGAGGGAGCTGGGCAGGGGCTGAGCCTGGAGCAAAGGAGGCTCAGGGGCCCTTGTGGCTCTGCACAGCTCCTGCCAGGAGGGCACAGCCGGGGGGGCCGGGCTGTGCTCCAGGGAACAGGGACAGGAGCAGAGGGAACGGCCTCAGGCTGGGCCAGGGCAGGCTCAGGGTGGGCACTGCAGGAATTTCCCCATGGAAAGGGGGCTCAGGGCTTGGCACTGCCCAGGGAGGGCTGGAGTGCCCAGCCCTGGAGGTGCCCCAGGAAGGGCTGGACATGGCACTCAGTGCCAAGGTGGGGATTGGGCACAGGTTGGACTCAATGGCTTGGATCTCTTTTCCAATGAAATTATCCTATGATTTTGGGAGGGCAGAGTGAGAGAGGGATTTCCTGACCTCCCCCAAGACCAGCAGAGCCTTAGGCTTACCCTTGTTGTTATAGACATCTAAGTAATTTGGTGCAGAGAAGATTGTGATTAACGAGGGAAAGCCCGTGGTCTGGCTCTTCCTGTACATTCGATACCTGCAAAACAAGGCACGAGTTAAACCCGGCTTAGCACAGCCCAAACCCCGCCCAGCCCCGGGGCTGCAGCACTCACCCAGCGTCCTGGGCTTCGTGAGCTCGGATTACGGATAACAAACTATTGTTCTGCAAAAATTCACACACTGCAGGGTAACTGCAAAACAAAAGGGAGGAGAACTCAGCTGTGAGCAAAGGAGAGCACAGAACTCGGGTGGTCTTGGTTTCTGGGAGCAGCCACTTGCAGAAAACATCCAGTTTCTGTCCAGCACCTCAAAATATGTTTTATTCAAAAATTATTCCAATGATATATTTTTATATAAAAATTAATTGCAAAGGGTTCTGTTAAACCCTTCCTATAAGTGGACTGTCAGCACAAATCCTTCTTTTTTAGCAAGGAAAATATTTCCTAGAGATCCAGATGCTGCAAATCACTCATAGAGCCAGTCCAAAGAAGCATCTCTGCTGCTTGAGATCCCAATTCTACAAAGTAACTTATCCAAAGACAGCTCAATATTCAAATTTGTCCAAAGACACCTCAATATCCAAAGACAGCTCAATATTTAAACTTATTCAAAGACAGCTCAATATTCACAGAATCACAGAATGATGAGGTTGGAAGAGATCTCTAAGATCATTGAGTCCAACCTGTGCCCTCACACCTCAACCAGACTATGGCACCAAGTGCCATGTCCAGTCTGCTTTTAAACACATCCAGAGATGGTGACTCCACCACCTCCCTGGGAAGAGCATTCCAGTGCTTTATTATTCTTTTGGTGAAAAATTTTTTCTTAAAATCCATCCTATACCTTCCCTGACATAGCAAATTTATCCAAAGACAGCTCAATAGCCAAAGACAGCTCAATATTTAAACTTATCCAAAGACAGCTCAATAGCCAAAGACAGCTCAATATTTAACCTTATCCAAAGACAGCTCAATACTCAAAGAAGCAAGAAACAAACAAGAATTTGTATATCAGAGCCAAGTGAGGAGAATTTCATGTAGACTGCAAAGCCCCACAGAGTGGCCTGAGCAGTGATTTTAGTGTGAGGAGAAAGAAATGCCCCCTGAACACCCCTCACCTGTAGAAATAGGAGCAGCCTCGGACAGTGTTGTGGGCAAAATGCTCCAGGGTTTTCTCGTTGCCGTAATCCTCGGAGGGATCCGACCACAGCAGGTCACACATCGGACCAAAGGCTGGAGGCTCCTTGAACCTGTCTAACTGGAGAGGGGACACAACATCAGCAGGAGCTGGGCCAGGATTCCTCTTAGCTGGGGGCTGTGTGCATGTCCTGGATTGCCAAGCAAGTTGTGCTCTATTCACCATCTGGATGGCAGCTGGCTTCTGTTAATTGGGCAGTTTTCCTGATCTCTTCCACAGCCACTCCTCCCTCTGGGGAGACATCTGCTGATAAGAGGCCATTGAATGTCCCTGCATGGCTGATAAGAACTGCAGCATCCCATTGGGAGATGTGAGCCCAGAGGGAGGAGCCAAGCATTCCTACCCGGATATAATCTGGAGATTCTGGAACACCAGCCAAGCATTCCTACCCAGATAGAATCTGGAGATCCTGGAACACCAGCCAAGCATTCCTGCCTGGATATAATCTGGAGATTCTGGAACACCAGCCAAGCATTCCTACCTGGATATAATCTGGAGATCCTGGAACACCAGCCAAGCATTCCTACCTGGATATAATCTGGAGATTCTGGAACACCAGCCAAGCATTGCTACCTGGATATAATCTGGAGATTCTGGAACACCAGCACGGCTTCTCCACTGGATTTCCCAGAGGAGCAGCAGCTGCCTCTCCTTCCCCTGGATCTTCAGAGGAAGAGACTCCACCCTTCTCCAGGATCCCTGCTCCAGCAGAACCAGCCCTGGCACTGCAGGAGGGCTGAGCCACAATTCCAATGGTTCTGCTGCCCACACCCTGACCCACAGGGTGTCAGGCTGGGTTCTGACTCTGGCACTGTTGGTTTAGTTCACTGCATTGTTGATTTTATCCTTTTATTTTCTTCCCCATTAAAGAACTGTTATTCCTGCTCCCATATTTTTGCCTGAGAGCCCCTTAATTTAAAATTTATAGCAATTCAGAGAGGGGGTTTGCATTTTCCATTTCAGGGACACTCCTGCCTTCCTTAGCAGACACCTGGCTTTCAAACCAAGACAGTACAAATCACCAGTGGGATGGGGCTGCTGTGGGACACCTCTCAAGCTGTTTTATTTTCTAGCATCAGTCTCATTACTTGGTTATGACAATGGGAGGATTTATCAGCTCACATTTTAGGCAGCAGACAAAGAACTCAATGTTACAACTCACTTTAAAAGTTTTTTGACCAATCACACCAAGCAAAAGCACACTGACAGTAGTTCTACCCAACCACTATAAGCACACGTACCTTTGGTTAAAACAATGTTTGCTTATTTTGAATACAATACCTGCTTGTAAGTCTTAAAACACAATGCACACAGCTCTGTTATTAAGCTTACAACTTCCTAATATCTTGTTAGATAAACTTTTCTGTAGCTTATGGATTTATTTTAGACAAGCATTAATACACAGGCCATTGTTCTACTTGCTTTTACTTTTCGACTTTTTACATAATTTTTCTGCTGACCAATCTCATGGCTACTGCTTAGCTCTAATCACAGTTCTGTTGTTTCTGAGGCCTGTCTTTTTTAGCTTTCTCAAAACCCTCTGATTTTATGGATTCCCACAAATTCCCACCCATCCCAGCCCCAAATCCACACAGGAGTGAACCCCGTGGGGAACTGGGAGGGAAGGGAAAAGCTCCTGGAGCTGACTTACTTTCCTAATGTCATCTAGACACGTGATTTCTGGAGACAGGCCCCCGTGGACACACAGGAATTGCTGGTTGAGGAGGGCAGCAAGAGGAAGACAGTCGAAGGTGTCCATGCACGCGTCGTACACTCGCTCCGAGTACTTGATTCGACCTGCAGGGAGGAATCCAATCAAGCTCTGATCACCTCAAGTGATCAATAAACTGATCAATAAACTCCAGGAACCCAGTTCCAAAATCAAAATGGCTCACAGATCAAACTTTGCACCTGGTAGTGAAAATACTGCTTTAAAATCAGCAGCGTATTGGTGAAAATACTGATTTAGATTAAAACTTTGCACCTGTGTATTCCTGCAAATGCTACTTTAAAATGAACTCTGCACCTGTGTATTGGTGAAAATACTGATTTAGAATCAGCAGTGTATTTGTGAAAATATTGATTTAGAATCAACTCTGCACCTGTGTGTTTGTAAAAATGCTGATTTGGAATCAAACTTTGCACCTGTGTATTCTTGAAAATGCTGATTTAAAATCACCTGTGTATTGGTGAAAATACTGATTTAGATTTAAACTTTGCACCTGTGTATTCTTGAAAATGCTGATTTAGAATCAAACTCTGCACCTGTGTATTCCTGAAAATACTGATTTGGAATCAACTCTGCACTTGTGTATTGGTGAAAATACTGATTTAAAATCACCTGTGTATTGGTGAAAATACTGATTTAGATTCAACTCTGTACCTGGAATTAACTCTGCACCTGGGCATTTGTGAAAATACTGATTTGGAATCAAATTCTGCACTTGTGTATTGGTGAAAATACTGATTTAAAATCACCTTGTATTGGTGAAAATACTGATTTAGATTCAATCTTTGCACCTGTGTATTCCTGAAATTACTGATTTAAAATCAACTCTGCACCTGTGTATTCCTGAAAATGCTGATTTAGATTAAAACTCTGCACCTGTGCATTTGTGAAAATACTGATTTAGATTAAAACGCTGCACCTGGGTATTTGGAAAATAAGTGTTGGGTGTGTAAAAGAAAAGTTTTTTTTTTATCTGAAATTGGACAATATTCGTGTCCCTTCAATTTATTTTCCAGAATACCTGCACTGAGATCAGCACAAAGGAGATGAGGTGTTCCCACATCATGAAAACTGGGATCATGTAATAAATTTGGGATGCTGGAGCCCCCCCATCACTCCCCACAGCCCTGCTGCACCTCCAGACTCATCCTGGCTGCTGAATTTGGCACAGCAGCATCACACAGCCATGGGGGCAGGAATTGCTTTTCCACAGGTCCTGGGAGGCAGGATTTGCCCACAGGAATGGATCTTCCAGGGATGACAATTCCAGGGATTCCTCACCCCAGCAGAGGGGAAGAAGATGTTCCCATACATCAATCACAGCCTTTCCAAAGCAGTTTGGCTCTTACACCAAAGCTCAAATCTGCTCAGAAATATCCTCAGGGAAAGGGAAAAGCAGCACCTCCTGTTCTCCAAAGGGAAAAACCCAACCCCAGCACCTGGTTCAGACTGGGCCCAGCTCAGCAGGAGCTCACCTGTGTGCAGGTGAGGGGCACAGCTTCCAGCACAGAGCTGGGAGGTGTTTTCCAGCTCATTCCTGAGTTAACAGAACAGGGACTCATCCCCTCTGAGCCTTCCCCCATCCACCAGCACCCAGAGCTGATGGGATAAAGATTGGATTTGTGGCCTTGCCCAGAATTATCTCTGGAGGTCGGGTCCTTGAGCAAGAATTCCCTAAAGGAGCTTTGCATTGAGTTCTCCACCTCTTTTATTCCTTGGAATGACAGACACCCATCATTCCCTGACCTTTCCTCAGCACTGCTTGAAAAACATTCAAATGCTGTGCACAAACCCATCTTTTCACTGAAAAAACCATTTGAAAGGTAAATGATCCTCCCCAGTGCAAACAGGGAGGAGCAAATCCTTCCCCCATTCCAGCTCCAATCACTGATCCCAGCTGCACAATCTGGAGCTGGAAGGCTTTTGGCACTGATTACATGTTGCTGGGGCTGGAAGTCAGGGAGGGGAGGATGTGTGTGCCTGGCTCATCAGGACAGAAGTGTTCCCATTTCTTCCATCCACACTCAGGCTTTGAAACCAAAAGACCACATTTGGTGCTTAGCAGAACTTAAAGATTTGGGGTTTGGGGTATTTTTTATAGCAGAAGAGCAGGAAAACAAGACAACAGGTTTTTACAGCTCTGATGCCACTCAGAGGCACAAAAATTGAAGCCCACGCCTTCTCACAACACCTTTTTTTAAAAAAATATATTTTAAAATGTATTATTTAAATGGATTCAAATCCTTCTCCCACTGCTGATACTTACATTCCTGCTTGAAGGTGAAGTATTCTGTGAGGTGCCTGCACTCGTGGTTCCCTCGAAGGAGGAACAACGTTTTGGGATGATTTATCTTTAAACTCCATAAATACAGCACGCACTGCAAGAGAGGCAAACAGGCCATGTCATAAAATCCTTTCCCAGGGTACTCATCAGCCTCAGACTGCACTAAGAGGTTCTGGGAAGACACCCAAAGTGGAACCCAGCTCCATAATGGGCAGTGGATCTTCTCCTGGCCAAGTGGGGAAAAGCCACCGGGATTTCTCTATATTAGGGCTGGCTTGGAGAAGTGACAAATGAGGTCGTGGCCAACAGAAAACAGCTCGGGGCTGGGTGGGGGCAGCTTTGCTTCCAGCACAAACCAAAGGAAAAAAAAACCCTTTTGTAGAGCAGCAAAGCAGAAGCAGCTGTTTGCTCCAGATGTTCCACTGGGATGGAGACCAGCGAGAGGAGCAGGCAAAGACATTTGTCCACAAAACACCCGGAAAATTCAACTTCACCTTCCCCACTGATTCCCCCCCCCACTGGTTTTTCTGCTTATGCTACAGTCATGTGAAGTTCAAGCTCAAAACAGGAAAAGCTGAGCCCAAAAAACAAGCTTAGCTTAGCAAAGCTCTCTGGCTTTGAAAAGGGCTTTCCACATCCCCTCTGCGAGCGGCAGCACCTGCAAAACGGCGCCTTTGATGAGGCACAGACCAAAGTCAGGCTGAAATGGGGTTTGGAGCAGAAATATTTCATGCTGGCTTCCCAAAAAAGCCTGAGGGAAGGGCTGGGAGGGCTCACTCAGCCCGGTGTGCTCGGGCTGACAGCAGCAGAGCTGTTATCTCACACTGGGAAGTGTTATCACATTTCCCTCCTTGCTGTGGAGTGCTGGAAGGACAATCCATAGGGACAGCAAGCTCCAGGAGCTGGATTAAAGGCTCTAAGAGGAGCTTACCCTGCAGGCTGACAGGCTGCAGAACACGCCTGGGAAACAGGAACCACCACCAAGTGTGTTTTACACCCTCCAAAATTCCCCATCTGGGGCACAGATCCCCAGGAAGCAGCTGGGAACAACCAAAACCCAACCGAAGCAGTTCCCAGTTGGTTCCCAGCACAGCCAGCTTAGATCTGGTGGTGCTGAAACACTGAACCTGTTGAAGCACTGAACCCTCCAAAATCCCCAAACTGGGGCACAGATCCCCAGGAACCAGCTGGGAACAACCAGAACCCAACTGAAGCAGTTCCCAAATGGTTCCCAGCACAGCCAGCTTAGATCTGGTGGTGTTGAAGCACTGAACCTGCAAGGTAAGCTCTGCATGAATCATCCCAGCTGATCCCAAGAACCCTGAGGAGCTGTAAAGCACTGCCTGTGTCTCACTTGGAATTCAAGCCCACATTAACAACTTGATTAATTGGGAATTCCAAAAGAGAACGGGGCCAAGGCCAGTAGCAAAATCATGTTTTATTGCATCTGTTACCAGGAGGAATGCTCTCAACAAAACCATTTATAATTATTCTGGGATTTAAAGCTTTAACCTCCCTGTGCTTGCAAGAGAAATGTCACTTTTCTGGGCTGGCAGGAGAGCTCTGAGGCTGCTATAAATGAACCAAATGACTTGGAGGAAGAAGCAGCCCTGGCATCAAAGCAAGGCAGAGATGCAGCATCAATAGGGGAGGGTTTGGGATGCATGGAGGGTTGGCAGCCTGCAGAAGAGAGATTTTTAAAACACATTTGAAGGGGCTTAAAGTGAAATGGGGTTGAATTTGGCACCACAATTCTTCCTGGACACAGCAGGGACATGGAGAGAGACCATTCCCTGTGGCTGGAGGCACTTCCCAAGGATGTGGGGACTGCCAGGTACCAGGAGGACACGGAGTAAAGGACATTGGAGAGCCCTCGAGGGCTCCAGAGGGGCTGGAATGAGGAATGAGGGAGTTTCTACACTTGCATGCCTCGGATTCTTCCTGGTGTTTTGCAAAGATCCCTTTTCCAGGAATTGATTCCTGCCTGTTTGCAACAGCCAAGGAGCAAATCCAGGCAGTCACAGCTTTTTGGGTTTAAATCATCTTAAATAATCTCCTTCTCTCCTTACTCTGCCTCTCTGTGTGAATCCCAAAGCCAAGGCTTTGATCCACTTGGAAAGTGAAAGCTCAGCAGGACACAGGGAGGGAATTCCAAGAGGAATTGGGACTTGCAACCCCAAAAATGCAAGAGGGGCTGGTACCAAACCTGCCCCCACCATGACCTCTCTCACCATTCCCCAAACCTGGCATTTGTAAGGAACTTTTACACACAGAGCTTGCCAGAGCGGGAACAGAGGCAAAACTCCCAAATCCAGCCCACAAATCCACCTTCACTCCCACTTCACAGGGCTGACTGGACCTCTTTTATGTTATTCTGGATCTCTTTTATGTTATTCTGGATCTCTTTTATGTTACTCTGGGTCTCTTTTATGTTACTCTGGATCTCTTTAATATTATTCTGGATAAAAAGTGCATTAAATCAAGATTGACATATAATTCCATAATTAGACAGCAATCACGTGTCCCATCATAACTGGATTGGAAGAACTGGCCTGGAAAGGTGCATGCCATTATCACACCACTTTTCCTGATAAATTCCCTCTTTCCATGGATTCTGTTCCTGGCCATAACAATTCACTTTCTAATTTAACAAAATCATTCTGTTCATTGTATTCCAGCTTTGTGGACTGAGATGATCCTTCCCTACCACGAGCACAGACCTCTCTTGTGCCATTCTGGGATTTGGCACTAAAAGCTGAATGAAAGAAGCATTTTTCCCACTGGGAATCCTTCAGCAGGGCCCTGCCTCATCAGCAGCTCCCAATGGGGGGATTTCCATGGGAAATCAGGGAGTTCATCCTGATTTCCATGCTGCCTGTGAGCCCTGCACTCTGGAGCTGGGATCTGTGGCCAGCAAACCCTTCCCAGAGTCCCCTTCCAGCAGCATTCCAGCTTTCACACGCTTCTTCCCTCCCCTCTCCCCTCACAATTCTTTAAATAAAAAAAAAACCACCAAACCATCAACCAATCCACTCTCTGTGGCCTCATTATACTGGGAATTCATGTTTTTAAATGAGAATTTCCCTAAGCCAGAGGCCCAGCAAGAATTTGTTGAATGATTTGTTGCTGATATCCAGCTGAGCTGATGAACTGAGAGGCTTGGGGAGGGGCTGGGGCTTTCAAAGGTTTTGTCTGAGCCACAAATCCCTCCTTGTACCTGGACAACCAAACACCTGGAGCCACAGGGAGCACCTGGAAGGGAAATTTGGCCCTTACACCTCCTTGGCCCCCAGTCTGGCATCGTTTCCTGCAATTAAACCCTCCCCTCCTGTTTCATTCTGTTAAAAGGTCACAGTTATGGAACTGTGGAATATCCTGAGCTGGAAGGAATCCACAGGGATCCCAAGGCCTGGCTCTGCCCAGGACAGCCCCAGCTGCTCAGATCATCTCCCCATGAATGCCCAGCTTGGTGTGGTGACTCATGAGGCTGCTGCTACTGCTCCAAACCTTCCCAGAGGTCACACCACAGGGAAAACCTGGATGTTTGCCCATCTGGGATACTCCAAACCTGCTGTTGTTTCATTACAGAAAGCAGATTTTGTGCATTCAGGTGGGAATCTCTTCCAGCACAGTGGGTGTGTGGCATTCACATTCTCTAAAAAAAATCCCTTCACCCAGGATTTTTCTCCTGGGAAGCTGAGAAGCCTCAGAGAAAAGGAAAACAATTCTTATCTCAGTTGCTTCTCCTGTGTTGTGCTCCTGTGGAATGTGTTTGGAGATTGTTTACCCACAGGTGATTGTTCCATTGGATTCTGCTGGGAGTTGTTTTGACTCTTTGGCCAGTCAGGGCCAAGCTGTGTTAAAAATTCTGTAGAGTCACAAGTTTTCATTATTATCTTTTAAACATTTAGTAAGTGTCCTTTCTGTATTCTTTAGTATAATCTGGTATTCTTTAATATAATATTATAAAGTAATAAATTAGCCTTCTGAGAACATGGAGTCAGATTCATCATTCCTGCCCTCATTGGGGAATTTCCCAGTAAAAAAAACCAGTAGGTGGAAGGGAGAAGGATATGGGGATGAAAACTTCTGGATTCTGCCTTATCCTGATGTTTGGAGTGTGTTTGCTGTGCCCATCAAAGCCCACCCTGAGCTGTGGGATCAGAGGGATTTTCCAGGGGGAATCTCTGGCAGGGGAAAGGGAGAGAGGAGAGGAAAAAGCAGCAGCAAATTAAAGATTTCTGTCCCACCACCTCAGTTCTCCAAGGCCATACATCCTCTTGGAATTCTTCCATATTATCACAGGCAGAGAGGACAAGGGGGATTTGAACTAAAAGGGGATTTAGATGGGATATTGGGAAGAGTTCCTCATCCAAGGCCAGGTTGGCCAGGGCTTAGAGCAACCTGGGATAGTGGAAGGTGTCCCTGCCCAGGGCTGGAACAGGATGGGATGTAAGGTTCTTTCCAAGCCAAACCATTCTATGATTTTGTGATGATCCCAGCATGGAGAGATAAAGGTGCTGATCCCCAGCACTTCTGGAGATCTGAGAGTAAAAGCTCCATGTCAGATCAATCCTGGGCTAAGAGCAGAGAGTGGGAGCAGGACTTTTCCACCCTGGATCCACACAATCCATACACAGACACAGGGCCCAACACCTCTCATTTGAAGGCTCAAAAATAAAAAATCAAAAAAAATCCACCTTTTCTCTCAGAAGGAGCTGCTGTTCTGGGATTTAATCCCTTTTCCAGGTGAACACTGCAAACCCAGCTGAGCCATCCAGAGGAACAGTGGGATGTGTCCTTCCCCTTCCTCCCTGGGGGCTCCTCCTGCCAGCAGCACCCCAAAGCCCAGAGATCCCAGCAGCCCCAGCTCTGCCTCCTCTGTCCCTGCTCCTCGTCACACCTTGGCTCCCTGTCAGGATTCCAGAGCCTGGGGCTGGAAGGGAGCCAGGGGCTGCTGGAGCTCAAGCTGTCAGCCCTGCTCTCCCTAAATCCTCTGCAGAATCCTTCAAAGAACCCCTTGCACTCATCCCTGACAGCTCCTTCCCAAGATTCCTCTGCAGAGCCAGAGGCTCAGCTGTTCCTGCAGCCTCTTTTTTCCAAGAGGAATCACTCCCTCTGTTATTCCAGCTGATTTCTGCCACATTTCAGGCCCCTACTCCCCCAAAAGCTTTTCCTTACATTGCTTCCAACTGGGAGAAGTGCTCCACTTCCACTCAGCCCTGTCTCTGTGAATCCAGCTGGCTGCAATCCCTTGGGATTTGTGGCATTTGCTAAGAGCTGTCCCTTCCTGTCCCATCCCAGCTCTGCACTGAGCCAGCAGCAGCCTGGGGGCTCCACTCCATCCTTTATACTCCCAGTTTCTTGGGCATGGAATCCCAGGGAGCTGCAAACCCTGTCACAGCCCAGGTGACTCCTGCTCCTCTCTCCTGACCCTATTCCAAGGTTTTCAGAGGGAAGCACTGACTCAGGCTCGTGGCTCTTTCTCCTCCTGCTCCATCCTGAACTGTGCAGCTTTTCCAACATTTCCTTCTTGCTGCTTGCTGGGATCCTGTTGGAACTCTGGATACTGAGAATTTTAAACTTTCTGTGCTGAAAGTTTAAAATTTGACTTAAGAGACTTCCAAAATTAATTGATAGCACTGAGATTATGGATGTGTAGTTAGTTAGAAGTGTGTGATAACACAGAGTATAAAACTTAAGAATTTTAGAATATAGAAATAAATATAAAGCAAGACAGAGGTTTTAGGGCAAAGACAGGTTGTTCTTCTTTACCTTCTTCTTCCTTCTTCTTCATGGGTTTGGGTGGTATTTTGTAATTAGAAAAGTCCACATTACAAGCTTCCAAAGATCAGTTATTAAGTTCAAAAGGAAAAGAATCTAAGTGTCATTTCTTAATTAAATAGTTCAGTCTTAAAAGAACAGTTAGCCATTTTGTGCCTTACTAATAAAAAGCTACAAAACTCAGAGCTGTGGGACTGTTTCACTGATAAAAGATAACAAACACCTAAGTCCAAACATGAGCACCCACCTCAAGTGCCTTCAATCCCACCCTCCAGAACCCACAGGATCCTGTGGCCTGCACCAGCACCATCAAATGTCCCTCTCCTGTCCCTGAGTGACAGCCCCAAGTGACATTAAAAGCACCCCAGAAGGCAGAGGTCAGGCTTTAACCCCATCACTGCCACTTCACTGTCCCTGCCTGAGGATCCAAAGATGGGGACATCATTTCCCTGCCCAAAATCACACTGGGAGTTATCAGCATTGCCTTCACCCCATGCAGAACCCCACTGGAGGGGAAATCCAGCAGGAGAGATCTGGGGTTGGTGTTTGGGCTGATTCTGAGCTGGATTTGATCTCATTCTGGGCTGAATTTGACTGATTTGGAGCTGTATTTCATTGATTCTGAGCTGTATTTTATTGTGCTGCATTTGAACTGATTCCAAGCTGCATTTAATTGATTCTAAGCTGAATTTTACTGATTTTGAGCCATATTTTACTGATTCTGAGGTGTATTTAATTGATTCTGAGCTGTATTTAATTGATTCTGAGCTGTGTTTTATTGTGCTGAATTTTACTGATTTAGACCTGCATTTTACTGATTCTGAGCAGCATTTAATTGATTCTGAGCTGAATTTTAATGATCTTGAGCTGATTTTAACTGATTTTAGCTGAATTTTACTGAGCTGCATTTGAACTGATTCTGATTTGAATTTTATTGATTTGGAGCCGCATTTAATTGGTTCTGAGCTAAACTTGAACTGATTTTGAGCTGCATTTGAACTGATTCTGAGGTGTATTTTACAGAATTTGTATTTTACTGATTCTGAGCTGCATTTAATTGATTCTGAGCTAAATTTGAACTGATTTTGAGCTGCATTGAATTTGAACTGATTCTGAGGCGTATTTTACAGAATTTGAGCTGTATTTTACTGATTCTGAGCTGCATTTTACTGATTCTGAGCCGAATTTGAACTGATTCTGAGGTGTAGTTTACAGAATTTGTATTTTAATGATTCTGAGCTAAATTCGAACTGATTCTGAGCTGCATTTTACTGATTCTGAGCTAAACTTGAACTGATTTTGAGCTGCATTTTATTGATTCTGAGATGAATTTTACTGATTTTGAGCTGCATTTGAACTGATTCTGAGCTGAATTTTACTGATTCTGAGCTGAATTGAACTGATTTTGAGGTGTATTTTACAGAATTTGAGCTGCATTTTACTGATTCTGAGCTGCATTTGAACTGATTCTGAAATGAATTTTACTGATTCTGAGCTGCATTTTACTGATTCTGAGATGAATTTTACTGATTCTGAGGTGAATTTTCTGATTCTGAGCTGCATTTGAGCTGATTCTGAGGTGAATTTTACTGATTCTGAGGTGAATTTGAACTGATTCTGAGGTGAATTTTACTGATTCTGAGGTGAATTTGAACTGATTCTGAGGTGAATTTTACTGATTCTGAGCTGCATTTTACTGATTCTGAGCTGCATTTTCCTGATTCTGAGGTAAATTTGAAGTGATTTTGAGCTGGTTTTAACTGACTGAGCTCTACTTTAACCAAGGTTCAACACTTTGGGTTCCTTCAGCCCCAGCAGCCCCAATGGTCACCTCTATACTGAAGTAGCCTCTGTCCACGTAGTCCCCCAGGAAGAGGTAGCGGGTGTTATTGGGTGATCCTCCCACTTCAAACAGCTTCATCAGGTCAAAGAACTGCCCATGGATGTCACCACACACTGGGAGAGCAAAAACAGCACAAAAGAAAGGACAGAATTACCACGCTAAGAAAAGCAAGGTCACGGCAGCAGCGAGGAGCAGAGCGAGCACCGGCAAAATCCTCCCTTGTGAGAGCTGAGCTGAGTTAAAAAACCTTGGGGGTGGAAGGAACAGGGCAAAAAAACCTGCTGGGGTTATCCAGGTTGTTATTCAGGAATTGAGCCGTGAGCTCTAGTGGAATATGGGTCTCCTCTCCAGGTCTCACAAGCTCTTGGGGATCTATTTCACACCCAGGATAGCTCAGCTGCCTCCGAAGGCATAAAATCAGCAGCATGGCTTCTGGGGTAGTGTTGGAAATAAAGAGGTTTTAATAAAAGGCAAAATAACAAAAACCCTTTGCAGAGAAAAACCCAGCCAGGTGCAAGAGGTCCTTGCCCCTGGTAAACACCTCACAAAATCAATTCATTCCTTTGTTCTCTTATTTTTCTAGTGAATTGCTCAGGTGGGACTTTTTGGCTCCTGTCTAATTGGCTATCCTTAAGTTTGAGGTGAAGTCCTCCAAACCTATGAGATGTCTTTTCACCTGACTGAGGAGAGAAAATTCTGAGCTTATTTCCTTTTTTAAGAGGTCAAAAGACAGTTTTGTCACTCCGTCAACAGGGAGCACATTCCTATGTGAAAAACGCCAATCACTTGTTTTTAAAATTTTACAAGTTTAATGGTTATAAAAATAGTAATATAATTAGAGTAATAAAAATTTGAACAATTGAGATTAGGAATAAAAACAAAGAGTTAGGGATAGTCCAGGTACCTCTTTCTGGGCAAAATAAGCCTGAAAAGGAACCCACATTAACAGAGGATTAACCCTTAAAGCAACAGCCTGTTGCACATTCATACACCCCATCCATGATGCATAAATTCCATTCAAACACAGGATTCTGTCTGGGCAGTGTCAGCTTCTTCCTCTGAATCCTAGCATGAGCAAGGTGGGAAGAAGTTCATTTCTTTTGATAATGGAGCAATAAATTCTCTTTCTCTGAAAGATTCAGGTGTCCTGTGGCTGCTATCTTGGTATGAGTACCTCATTCCTTTCTTTAAAAAATACCCCACATTCACAGTTTCTATTTTAACCACAAAAGTTCCATTTTAACTACAAAACTACCTTGACCATCCTATTAAAACGTTAATACAGCACTACTAATCAATACAACACAACACATAAATAAAATAAACTCCTGAAATAAAATAAAGCTCCTGAAATAAACCTGGGATTAAGCCCTGCTAAGATTCAGCCCCTTCATCTTCTGCCATTGCTCCAGCATGCCATGTCCAGGCTTTTAAACACATCCAGAGATGGTGATTCTACCACTCCCTGGGAAGAGCATTCCAGTGCTTTATTATTCTTTTGGTAAATTTTTTTTTTCCTAATATCCAACCTATACCTTCCCTGATGTAGCTTGAGACTGTGTCCTCTGCTTCTGCCAGGTGGAAGAGACCAAGAGGTTGGATATTAGGACTCTGCCCCAATACCTCGAAAATCTTCACCCCCAAAAAGCAGAATTTGCCCTTCTCTGCCCCAATACCTCATAAAGCTTCACCCTCAAAAAGCAGAATTTGCTCCTCTTCACCCCAATACCTCAAAAATCTTCACCCTCAAAAAGCAGAATTTGTTCCTCTTCACCCTCAAAAAGCAGAATTTGCCCTTCTCTGCCCCAATACCTCATAAAGCTTCACCCTCAAAAAGCAGAATTTGTTCATCTTCACCCCAATACCTTGAAAATCTTCCCCCCCCCAAAAAAGCAGAATTTGTTCCTCTTCACCCCAGTACCTTGAAAATCTTCACCCTCAAAAAGCAGAATTTGCCCTTCTCTGCCCCAATACCTTGAAAATCTTCACCCTCAAAAAGCAGGATTTGCCCTTCTCTGCCCCAATACCTCAAAGATAACAGGTTTATCTGTGTAGAGCCATCCAATCTGCACTTTCCACACCCAGGAGCTCTGACCTGTGATTGGAGCCTCCACCTCGATCATGGTTTTCTCGTGCCTCAGGATGGCGGCGCCGTCGTTGATGATTTTCAGCGCCGCGTCCTCCTCCAGCCTCCCCTCCTTCACCAAGTGGCTCTTGAGGACGTCGAGCCTCGGTTTGCCATCCTCAAACACCTCCTTCAGAGTGAGCCTCTGCGTGGGAGGGAATGGGACAGCTGCAAAGGCAAGGCAAGGCAAGGAGTCAGCTTCTCAGGGAGAGGGAATGACAGGCTTTGCTTCTCTGAGGAGAATTAATCCACAACCACCAGAGGTTTATTGTTGTAGCGGTGGTTTTATGTTTTCTAATGGTTTTGTCTTTGTATCCCCTTATTTTCCCCAAATAATCCCTCTCCTTTGCTGAGATTAGCCAGGGTTGATATACATTGAGTGATCAGCCAGGGGTCACCCCCCAAGTGTTACCCCATTGTCCTAAATGTCCATGCCCCAGTATCCATCCCATAAATTCACTTATTATAGTCACCCCAGGCAGGCCAGGATTGGCTCTGCAGGCTGAGCTGAGGCCCAGCACCCCAGTGCTGTAGTGTTTTTATATTTTGCAATACTTTGTCATAGTTTTGTTTTGTATCCCAGTATTTTTCCCAAATGCTTTACCCCAGATTGTGTCCCCTCCCTCTACCTGTGCAATCCCTCTCCTGCACTAAAATCATCCCCAAATCCCCACCCTGGCTCTCTGTCAGTCACTCACCATCCCATCCCCTCCACCCAGAACTTTCACTCCAGGACCTCGAGTGATCAGCCAGGGGTCACCCCCCAAGTGTTACCCCATTGTCCTAAATGTCCATGCCCCAGTGTCCATCCCATAAATTCACTTATTATAGTCACCCCAGGCAGGCCAGGATTGGCTCTGCAGGCTGAGCTGAGGCCCAGCACCCCAGTGTTGTAGTGTTTTTATATTTTGCAATACTTTGTCATAGTTTTGTTTTGTATCCCAGTATTTTTCCCAAATGCTTTACCCCAGATTGTACCCACTCCCTCTACCTGTGCAATCCCTCTCCTGCACTAAAATCATCCCCAAATCCCCACCCTGGCTCTCTGTCAGTCACTCACCATCCCATCCCCTCCACCCAGAACTAATGTCCTAAATGTCCATGCCCCAGTATCCATCCCTTAAATTCACTTATTGGTTTGTCACCCCAGGCAGGCCAGGTGGGCTCTGCAGGCTGAGCTGAGGCCCAGCACCCCAGTGCTGCAGTGTTTTATACTTTGTCATAGTTTTGATTTCTAGCCCAGATTGTACCCCCTTGATCTACTTGTGCAATCCCTCTCCTGCACTAAAATCATCCCCAAATCCCCACCCTGGCTCTCTGTCAGTCACTCACCATCCCATCCCCTCCACCCAGAACTTTCACTCCAGGACCTCGAGTGATCAGCCAGGGGTCACCCCCCAAGTGTTACCCCACACATTGTCCTAAATGTCCATGCCCCAGTATCCACCCCATAAATTCACTTATTGGTTAGTAAAATGTTCTCTATTTCAAATTTCCACCTCCCTTTAAATGTAACCTTGGCACCTCTCTGGGGGCTCTCAGCAGAACCCCCCTGAGGTTGTAGGGGCTCCACAGAGCTCCTGAAATAAACCTGGGATTAAGCCCTGCTTAGATTCAGCCCCTTCATCTTCTGCCATTGCTCCAGCATGCCATGTCCAGGCTTTTAAACACATCCAGAGATGGTGATTCTACCACTCCCTGGGAAGAGCATTCCAGTGCTTTATTATTCTTTTGGTAATTTTTTTTTTCCTAATATCCAACCTATACCTTCCCTGATGTAGCTTGAGACTGTGTCCTCTGCTTCTGCCAGGTGGAAGAGACCAAGAGGTTGGATATTAGGACTCTGCCCCAATGCCTCAAAAAGCTTCACCCTCAAAAAGCAGAATTTGCCCTTCTCTGCCCCAATACCTCAAAAATCTTCACCCTCAAAAAGCAGAATTTGTTCCTCTTCACCCCAGTACCTCGAAAATCTTCACCCCCAAAAAGCAGAATTTGTTCCTCTTCACCCCAATACCTCAAAAATCTTCACCCTCAAAAAGCAGAATTTGTTCCTTTTCACCCTAATACCTCATAAAGCTTCACCCCCAAAAAGCAGAATTTGTTCCTCTTCACCCTAATACCTCAAAAATCTTCACCCTCAAAAAGCAGAATTTGCCCTTCTCTGCCCCAATACCTCAAAAAGCTTCACCACCAAAAAGCAGAATTTGCCCTTCTCTGCCCCAATACCTCAAAAATCTTCACCCTCAAAAAGCAGAATTTGCCCTTCTCTGCCCCAATACCTCGAAAATCTTCACCCCCAAATAGCAGAATTTGCTCCTCTTCACCCCACTACCTTGAAAATCTTCACCCTCAAAAAGCAGAATTTGTTCCTCTTCACCCCAGTACCTTGAAAATCTTCACCCCCAAAACGCAGAATTTGCTCCTCTTCACCCCAACACCTCATAAAGCTTCACCCCCAAAAAGCAGAATTTGCCCTTCTCTGCCCCAATACCTCAAAAAGTTTCACCCCAAGCTTAGAAATTGGAAATCCTGATGGAATCCAGTATTTAAGGTAAGTTAAGGCCTCAGCTATTTGCAGCATGTTCCATAAGTTTTTAATTCTGGATGGAAAATACCCCATCAAAAACTGCTATATTGTTGTTATTATTATTGCTATTATTAGGAATAATAATAGCAATCATCATTTCATGGTAGGGAATAGGATGGTGTGGGAAAAGGTAACCTCTAGCAGAAATTAAGTAAAAAAAAAAACAGACCAAAAATCAGAGTTTTCAGTAAAAATCTGAATTCTTCATCTCCCTTCTTCCAGGCTGGGCTAATTTGAAAAAGATGGGAGCACGTATAACCCTGGTGTAATTAATGGCTGTAGAGTATCTTGAATTAAAATTAATTCCAGGAAGGAGGGCCTGGATGTTTGGGAAGAACTGGGAATAAAACCCCAAGTGTGTGGCCTGGCTGCCAGCAGCTCCTGCAATCCATGGAGAGATGGGAATCATCCCAGGGATCCTTTCAAATCCTTCCTAAATCAGTAAAAGCAGGAATTCCTCACCCTCTGGGGTCAGTTCCTTCAGCATCCCCTGGCCATGGCAGGACCAGAATGATCAGAATGATTCAGCTGGGATGAGGAGGAGATGCTGGGATGGGCTTTGGGATAAAGAGGAGATGCTGGGATGGGCTTTGGGATGAAGAGGAGATGCTGGGATGGGCTTTGGGATGAAGAGGAGATGCTGGGATGGGCTTTGGGATAAAGAGGAGATGCTGGGATGGGCTTTGGGATGAGGAGGGGATGCTGGGATGGGCTTTGGGATGATGAAGAGGAGATGCTGGGATGGGCTTTGGGATGAGGAGGAGATGCTGGGATGGGCTTTGGGATGAGGAGGAGATGCTGGGATGGGCTTTGGGAGGAAAAGGAGATGCTGGGATGGGCTTTGGGATAAAGAGGAGATGCTGGGATGGGCTTTGGGATGAAGAGGAGATGCTGGGATGGGCTTTGGGATGAGGAGGAGATGCTGGGATGGGCTTTGGGATGAGGAGGAGATGCTGGGATGGGCTTTGGGATGAAGAGGAGATGCTGGGATGGGCTTTGGGATGAAGAGGAGATGCTGGGATGGGCTTTGGGATGAGGAGGAGATGCTGGGATGGGCTTTGGGATGAGGAGGAGATGCTGGGATGGGCTTTGGGATGATGAAGAGGAGATGCTGGGATGGGCTTTGGGATGAGGAGGAGATGCTGGGATGGGCTTTGGGATGAGGAGGAGATGCTGGGATGGGCTTTGGGAGGAAAAGGAGATGCTGGGATGGGCTTTGGGATAAAGAGGAGATGCTGGGATGGGCTTTGGGATGAAGAGGAGATGCTGGGATGGGCTTTGGGATGAGGAGGAGATGCTGGGATGGGCTTTGGGATGAAGAGGAGATGCTGGGATGGGCTTTGGGATGAGGAGGAGATGCTGGGATGGGCTTTGGGATAAAGAGGAGATGCTGGGATGGGCTTTGGGATGAGGAGGAGATGCTGGGATGGGCTTTGGGATAAAGAGGAGATGCTGGGATGGGCTTGGCTTTGGGATGCTCCAGAAAAGCCCCAGGAAAAGCCTCTCATCCCAGTGCAGACCCCACAGGGAGCAGCATCACCCTCCCAGCACTGGGGAAAAGGCACAAACCTGCCCCACAAAGTGCTGCAAACTCTGCAGTCTGTAGGGATGGGGGCAGCTGGACACAGCATCCCCCAAAATATCCCAAAATCTGGAATGCAGTGGGGATTTCAGGGGGATTTTAATGATGGTGGTGCCAGTCTGGGTGTGAGCAAGCACCTCCAAAAGCCTCTGTGAGCAAAGAGCCCCTCAGCCACTGGGTCATGAACCATCTTTGCACCATCCTGGGAGTGTGGCAGGCAGATTCACAGTCCCAGTGGGATAGGTGAGTAATGCCAGGATTGACTCTCACAATTAATGGACAAATCTCATGTATACAGGTTAAGAAAAGTTTTATAGAGTTATAGTTCTGTTGTACCCCTTGTGTGGTTACCAAGGGACAGCTGGCAGGGCTGGCTTGTCACTGTGGTGACACCTGAGCTCCAGTCAGGATTTGAGGCAGAGATCTCCACCACTGGACAGCCATGAAGGGGCTGATGGACAGAACTTTGGGAGGGGTTAAAGGGTTAAAAAGGGAAAACCTCCATTGTGAGGGGCTGAGCACACGGCACAGTGCTGTATTTTTGATAAGGTTTAATAAACCTTCCTAAAGTATGAGAAGTGAGGAGCATTTCTCACACCCAGGACAATACCTGGGATGCAAATCAAAGCCCTGTCCTCACCCAGCAGCCACCAAGGACTGGTGAGGCCACACCTCGAGGGCTGGGTCCAGTTCTGGGAGCTCACCGAGAGTGAATCAGGGAAGGGAACAGAGCTGGGAAGGGTTTGGGGCCCCAGGAGAGGCTGAGGGATCTGGGAAAGGGCTGAGCCTGGAGCAAAGGAGGCTCAGGGGGCCCTTGTGGCTCTGCACAGCTCCTGCCAGGAGAAAAGGAGGATGAGGGATCTGGGAAAGGGCTGAGCCTGGAGAAAAGGAGGCTCAGGGGGCCCTTGTGGCTCTGCACAGCTCCTGCCAGGAGGGCACAGCCGGGGGGATTTGGGATCTTATCCCAGGGAACAGGGACGGGAGCAGAGGGAACGGCCTCAGGCCATGCCAGGTGACATCAGCAGGAATTCCTTCCTGGAAAGGACTGTTAAAAAAGGGCTGTTAAATACAGGAAGGGATTGCCCAGGGAGGTTTGGAGTCCCCATCCCTGGGGGTGTCCAAGGAACACCTGGAGGTGGCACTCAGTGCTCTGGGCTGGGGACAGGGTGGGGACTGGGCACAGCTTGGACCTGGTGATCCTGGAGCTCTCTTCCAAGCTGAAGGATCCCCAGTGCTACACTAAAATATTGAATTTTGAATTTTCCAGCATAGAGCTGGCCAAATAACACAGGGAGAAGAGCAGTGCCACGGCTCCCTTTTAAATGCAAATCCAGCAGCAATTTACCCTGAAAACCCCCAAGAGGAAACTGCACAAGAGATTCTCTACAGCTGAACATCAATTTTCAAATCACAGGAACTGCAGGAGTGGCTCTAATGAAAGGGGAGCTGGTGCCTGCAACGAGGTGGCCCCACTTTCATGGATCCCTTTGGAAGTTTTGCTCTGTGTCCCACGTGCCTGGAACTCTCCAGAGCATTCCCCACCAAGCTGACAATTAAACCAGACCTGCTTCAACCCACACAGGCTGGAGCAGGGCTTTTTCTGCATCCACTGCTCAGCTCTGCTCCAAAAGGAAAAAAAAAAAACCCTCTGGAGATGGATGAATAAATAATTATAAATAATTCTGCAGGATTTTTCCCCTCTGGGTCACTGTAGGGCTGGCAGTGCTGTGGGAGGAAATGAGGGAAGATGTGGGGCTGGCACCAACAGGATGAGCTGGGATGAGGGAGGGCAAAAGGAAGGAAAAAAGGTGGAAATGCAAGTCCAGGACATGGAATGAGGGATTTTTTGGGACACTGAGAGGCTGGAAAATGATTTTTAAGTGCTACAAACCTTGTGGTGGTTCTGGCATCTGACTCCAAAGGGAGCCAGGGAGCACTTGGAGGGCAAATGACTTACAAGGAAGAGAAGAGAGAAACAGAAACCATTGACCTCCACATTCCCCAGCCCTCAAGCATGGCCAACACCTCTGGAGCCACAGCAAGGGAGTGAGAAGCCCCAGAGGTGGGGCTGGAGAGCTCAGCAAGGATGGGATGTGACCCCAGGACAGCAGTGCCCACCCAGAGATGCACAGGAAGCTCCTGGCTTTGCCTTTTCCTGGTAGCCCCAGCGAGCAAAGTTATGCAAGATCAAATCTGAGGCTTCAGCCAAGAACTTTTATGTAAGTTCCCTCCTTGGCTTTGCACAGCTCCACTCCCACAAGGAGCTGGGCACGACCAGGAGCCGGCTCCTCCTTGGCTCTGCCAGGGTTTCAACCACCCCAGTTTAATTAAAAATCTCAATCTTCTCTTTATCCATGCTCCATTCTCTCAGCCAGGAGGAAGAGGATGCTCCTGCAGCCAGGCAGGGCTTTCCAACAGCAGGTACAGCCCTCAGAGCAACCTGACCTGGAATTTTGTACCTCCAGGCTATTGAGAAGGGTGGAGAGACTCACCCAGTTCCTGCTCCTATCTGAAAAATGAGGAGATAAGTCCTTATCTCACAAAAAAAAAAAAAAAAAAAAGAAAAAAAAAAAAGAAAAAAAAGAAATCAGAGTTGTGGAATGGCTTGGGATGGAAGGAGCTTCCACCAGCCCAGGTTGCTCCAAGGCCTGTCCCTTCCAGGGACACTTGCAGGGATCCAGAGCAGCCACAGCTCCTCTGGGAATTCCATCCCAGCCCCTGCCCACCCTCCCAGGGAAGAATTCCAGAATTCCTTCTCTACACCCACCCTACATTTTCCCTCTTTCAGCTCAAATCCATTGCTGCTCTCACTGCAGTTCCATGGTTGGTCCTGGAATGCCCAGACAGTGGGTTAAGCTCATCCTCACAGCCAGCTCCCAAATAATTAATGAAAATTAGGGAAAAAAACCACTCCCAACATTCCAAGAGTTCAACCCTGTGACCTCTGTGCCACCTTCCCTTTGCACACCAACCCAGGGGTTGCACCCAGGCTTGTTTGAACAGTGAAATCTGCAGCTCTGGGGTTTGTAAATCCACCGAGGGCATCCAAACCCAGGGTGAGGAAAAGGCAATTCCTGCTCCACCAGCAGGACCCTGCTGAGGGCCAATCCACGACAAAAGGACACAAAAGCAAGAGAAGATTGAGGTGTGAAATGGATTAAAAGGTCAGGTGTGCCCAAGGGAAAATGAAAAGGAAATTAAAAGGAAAATCAAAGGGATCTCTTTGCTGGACTCCAGGGCAAGATTCCATTTCCTGCCAAGTTAATATGGATTTTATTTGCCAGGCCACAAGCAAGGGGGTATTTGCAACACTCTGAGAGGACATGGATAGTTAAGGATGGGAGAATTTGGGAAAAATCTGCTTTTTCCACCACCAGCAGTGCTCATCCCTCAGTGCCAGATAAAAATCCCAGAGGGAAAAAAAAAATCCCATTCCTCCCTACCTCAGTCCTTAAAAATGCACTTAAAATTCAGCTTCAGCAGGGCTGCCCCATGCCCAGCTCCAGGCAGAGAACACAGAGTGATCCACAAATGATTGTTTACACATCCCAGAGTCCCTGGGCTGGCTGCAGGGATTCATTACTGAAAAAGGAGCAGGAGCTCCGTGCCTGGAGCGGCAGCGCTGGCCAAACGCTGCAGGGGAAAGGGATCCCCTCAATCCCCCCCAAAATAACCCCACAGGGTGCAAAATTCACAAAAACAAAGCAGAGAGAGGTTTCCCTGCAGCTCCTGGTGCACATCTGGGAGAGAATCCCAACAAAGCCCCCTTCTTCACTGCTTGCTCCTCAGCACACAGCAGATGGTGAGAGATGAAATTTGGAGCAAAAAAAAGCACATTTTGGGGCAAAAGCCAAAAGGATTTGGACACTAAGGAGGTTGAATGGGCTGGTAAAGGTAAAAACATTGCCAGGGAAAGTCCAGCAGGAGCCACCCAAACCCCCTGTGAAAGGCAGGGAGAAGCAGCTCCAGGGCTGAGCTGGGCACAGCAAGGTGGGGTTTGGTTTTTTTTTCCTCTTTCCCAATTTCCAAAGAGCCCAACGTTATTTTTATCCCAGATTTTATTCCCATTCACACCTAACCTACATTCATCTATTCAAAGCTGTGTCCAGGGCTCACACAGAGCTGGCTCAGGGGGAATAATGTGGAGAAATCCAGCACAGAAAGGCCTCAGAAATGGCTTTTTTTTTGCTGGGAAAAAGGTGAATTTTCAGCTTTCAGAGTCATTAACGGGGAACAAACCCTTGGAGGCAAGGGATGGATGTCACTGTCACTCCAGCAGCGCTCCTGCTTTTCCTGCTGCTCCATCCCAGATCCAGGCCAAAAGCAAGGACAGGCTGGATCTCAGCAGCTGGGTGATGTGGAATGCCAGAATTATCCAGCTTGGAAAACCCCCCAAGGTCATCAGTTCCCATCTGTGACCGGTCCCCAGCTCAGAGCACTGAGTGCCAGGCCCAGGCATTCCTCAGAAACCTCCAGGGATGGGAATTCCAGCACCTCCCAATGCCTGACCACCCTATTTATCAGCAACCACCCTATTTTCCTTGCAATAATCTTTCTTCTTCCCAAAATGATTAAACCACGTGAATTTCTGGTCCTTAAACACAAAATTGTCTTTGCTTTAAGAATCCCCACCCTGGTTTCTGGGAGGTTTTTTCCTCCCCTGAGGTGAGAACCTGCAGAACCAGGTGTATGTGCTTGATATCCTGATTTTTCCAAGCTTGGATCAAGCCCTGCCAAATAATCTGTGTCATTTTCCAGGGCTGGCACAGGCAGCCTGAGCCTGCCATGGCACAGAACTGTTCGTTCCAGCTGCAGGAACTCTGTGGAAAAAAATAAAAATAAAAATGGAGCTTCATCACCTCCCACCTGAGGAAATAATTAACTTCTCCCTTATTAAAAGAAACATTAATGTCAAAGAAAAATCTCCAAATGAAGTAAACAACTTCTTGTATAAAAGCAGCAAGAGCCAGGAATAATAGTAGTAATAATAATAATAATAATAATAATAATAATAATAATAATAATAATAATAATAATAATAATAATAATAATAATAATAATAACAATAGTAATAATAATAATAATAATAATAATAATAATAATAATTTATAAATATATAATATATATTATAATATATTAAAATTATATAAATATAATATATATTATAAATAAAATATATAATATATATTATAGATATAGTATTATTATTATATTATATATAAAATAATATATATAATAATATATAATAATATATAATAATATATATAATAATAAATTATAAATATATATAATATATATTATAAATATATATAATATATATTATATATATATAAAAATATAATATATATTATAAATAAAATATATAATATATAATAGATTTATTATTATTATTATTATTATTATTATTATTATTATTATTATTATTATTATTATTATTATTATTATTATTATTATTGCCATTTCCATCTGTTTTCCCCCAAATTTTTGCATGTTCCAATCATTCTTATTTGCTCTGGGGAAGGAACCTCCATATTTCAGAAGCTCCAGAGACTCCCAAATAGAGGGGAAATAAAAACTTCCAGGGCTGAGAAGCAGAACTCTGGAAGTGCTGAAGAAAACCCACAAGATTTGGGGTTATGTGAATTCCTCTGGACCAGGAGCTCCTTGGGATGGATGGAGTTTCTAACGTCCCAGTTTCATCCAGAACTCCCAGTGTGCTTCTGGTTTGGAGAGCTGCCTCTGATCCTCACCTGGAGCCACAGATTCCTTTTTGTAGGACAACCAGAATTATCTCCTCACAATAACCCTAAAAATACCTGCATTGTAGGAGCTGAATGAATGATTTCTTCGAAGGGCACAGTCAGAGTCAGCCCAAAGCAGAGCTGGGAGGGAGCAATGGAGCCGTTCCCAGCAGCAAATCTGAGTCCCTGCCTCATCAGCTCCCAGGAAAAACACCCCAAATTTGAGGCCACCTTGGGAGAAGCTGGCAGGCCCTGGGGCTGAGCAGGAGCCAGGTGCATTTAAGGCTAAAAGAAGCAGGTGACAGCTCCGGGTATGGAAATGCAAACACAAACAGAGCACAGCCCTGGCCCTGCTCAGGGCTCCCACGGAAACCTGGGCTGTGCAAGAGGCTCCAAATCCACCCAGACCCCAGGCCAGCAATGGATTCCCAAGGAAATATCACAGAATTCCAGAATGCTTTGGGTGGGAAGGGACATTCAAGATGATCTCATTCCAGCAGGTCAGGCTGCTCCAACCTGGACTATCCAAGAGGCTCCAAATCCACCCAGACCCCAGGCCAGCCATGGATTCCCAAGGAAATATCACAGAATTCCAGAATGCTTTGGGTGGGAAGGGACATTCAAGATGATGTCATTCCAGCAGGTCAGGCTGCTCCAACCTGGACTCAGCCACTTCCAGGGATGGCGCAGGCAGAGATTTTCTGGGAAAACCATCCCAGTGCCTCACCACCCTGTGACACCTTACAGCTCCCTAAAATCCTTGGGATAGCAGTGATTATCCTGCTTCTGCTGGGAATTTGGCCAGCAAACAGCGAGGCCAGGAGCAAGCAAGGTGCCTTTGCTGAGGAGGATTCCCCAGCAGAGCTCAGGGCCAAGGTTTTGCCACAGCTGCCGATGCCGGTCCCAGCAGGTGGAGCTGGAACTCTGCTCTGGGCAGGATTAAACCCAGGAGGGTTTAATTAGAACAGAGGTGACTTAAGCCACAGCAGGCAGCTCACAAAGCCCTCCTGGCACGGCAGCCAGGGCTCCTCACACCCCACATCCCCAATGAAGCTGAAGCCAGAGCTGGATCCGTGGTGTTGGTCTGGCTCCTGCTCCTGCCAAAACTCCCCGTGGATCAGAGACCTCAAAATACTCTCAGAGAGCACCCTCAGCCTCCCTGAAGTGATAAAATCCACATCTGCTTGCAAGGCCCATCGAGTTTCCAGCTCAGATTTGGCTCCTAATGAGCGGCACTGATGAGGATTTTCCTGGGATTGTCATTGAGCCAATCAGTCCAGAGCCTGGACATCACTGAGTGCCAGCTCAGCAAGCAGAGCCCAAAAACCTGCAATTCCAGCCTGGAAAACCTCTCTCTTTGAGAGCCTCCAGCTCTACAAACTTTCCAGAGGTTCAAAATCAATGTATTCCCAGAAAATCATCGCTCAACACACCCAGTGTCCCCCTCTCATTGGATTCCAGGGAGTCACTGCAGAGCCTGAGGAAAAAAAGGAGGAGGAAAAGGAGGAGAAGGAAAAAAAAAGGAGAAAAAGGAGGAGGAAAAGGAGGAGGAGGAAAAGAAGGAAGAGGAGGAAAAGGAGGAGGAAGAAGAGGAAAAGGAGGAGGAGGAAAAGCAGGAGGAGGAGGTAAAGCAGGAGGAGGAGGAAGAAGAGGAAAAGGGGAGGAGGAAAAAGGAGGAGGAAAAGGAGAAGGAGGAGGTAAAAAAGGAGGAGAGAAAAAGGAGGAGGAGGAAAAGGAGAAGGAGGAGGAAAAGGAGGAAGAGGAGGAGGAAGAAGAGGAAAAAGGGGAGGGAAAAAGGAGGAGGAGGAAAAGGAGAAGGAGGAGAAGGAGGAGGTAAAAAAGGAGGAGGTGAAGGAAGAGGAAGAAGAGGAAAAGAGGGAGGCAAAAAGGAGGGGGGGAAAAAGGAGGAGGAGGAAAAAAACAGGAGGAGGAAAGGAAAAGTAGGAGGAAAGGAAAAGGAGGAGAAGGAAAAAAAAAGGAGAAAAAGGAGGAGAAAAAGGAGGAGGAGGAAAAGCAGGTGGAGGAAAAGGAGAAGGAGGAGGAAAAGGAGGAGGAAGAAGAGGAAAAGGGGGCGGGAAAAAGGAGGGGGGAAAAAGGAGGAGGAGAAGGAAAATGAGGAGGGAAGGAAAAAGGAGGAGGAAAGGAAAAGTAGGAGGAAAAAAGGAGGAGGAGGAATAAAGGAGGAGGAAGAAAACAGGAGGAGGAAAGGAAAAGGAGGAGGAAAAGGAGGAGAAGGAAAAAAAAAGGAGAAAAAGGAGGGGGAAAAGGAGGAGGGAAAAAGGAGGAGGAGGAGGTAAAAAAGGAGGAGGTAAAGGAGGAGGAAGAAGAGGAAAAGAGGGAGGGAAAAAGGAGGAGGAGGAAAAAAACAGGAGGAGGAAAGGAAAAGGAGGAGGAAAAGGAGGAGGAAAAGGAGGAAGTTAAGAGCAAACAGCTGCAGCTACTTAAAAAACCAAAGTGAGCTCCCCAAAGGAGCAGGGAGGGGATTCCTCGATGTCAGCAGGCAGGGAAATTCAGCACCTGTTTGCCAAGGTTCCAGCCTGGCCACTAATAGCTCATTAATGGAGGCACAGCGGGGCTGTGTGGAAAAGGCAAATCCCGGGAATGTGAACCCGACCCTGCCACGGCTCCCAAGGGGCTTCTGGATCCCATTTCAAACCTGCTCTAAGCAAACACAACTTTGTGTCCTTCCAAGATGTGTGCTCCAGGGAACAACAGGCTGATCCACGTGGGAATCCTGGACAAAGCAACCCCCAGAAAGATTCCTGCTGGAGCAGCCAGGGTGTGCAAAAAGGGCTCACAGCACAGATAATTGGGAAATGTGAGCACAAAATTATGAATTTTGACACAATCAGGGCCTTGGTTTCTTTTCTCTTCCCATCTCAGGCCTCAAACCCTCACCCTGAGTGGGATCCTCGCTGGATTCAGCTGCTCTGGATAAAATATTCCTTGTGAGGTGCTTATTCCCAGGTTGGGGAATATCTGTACCCACACATCACCTCAGACTACACCAAGGTGCTGATGGTCCACAGGGAGCTGCACAGAATTCCAATCTTCCTGGTGGACATCAGCCAGAGCAGTTCCCTTGCAAAGCAAACAGCAGCCCCCCAAAAATGGGGATAAATCGGCGCCAGTGCTGCCTGCAGAGCAGCTCCCCAGACATGGCAGGGATGGAGCAGGATGAGAGGAGCCCCCAGCTACTGCTGAAGCAGCAATTCCAGTGCCCTGGTCACTGCTCCTCCAGGAAACCCTCGTGGTATTTTTCCAGGACATCACCTTTGGGATAATATTCTGTTTGAGAAGCCATTTTACCACGTCCTGCTATGCTCAGCAGCTGATAAAAGGGAATATTTTCTGGAGCAATCTAGGTTGACAGCACTTCCTCCTGTTCTCCTGAAATTCACCCTGAATCACTTGGGAAATTCATCCTAGGAAATTCTCCTTGGAGCAGGGAAAGTGCTTTAAACTCTTATTTTACAGGCCCACCATGCCAAAAGGAACCCCCAGGTGGAAGACTGGTGGAGAATTTTGGAGAAACAACCCCCCCTGAGCTTCTCAGGCTCCCAATGAGAGGAGATCCCACTGCCCCTCAATGGAAACAGGGGGATCCCAGAATGGGTTTGGGTTGGAAGGGACCTCAAGGATCACCTCATGCCAGAAAATCACCACTCAACTGATGCTCCCACCAGGCAGCAGTGAGGCTTTGTTTCAGAGGCTGCAAAATCAGGAGAACAGCCTGGCCAGCCCAACATTCCTCCTCCTGCCAGGAAAATCCTTAAAATCTGCACTGACATTTCCTTTTCTTTAGAGCATCCATCCTCCACCTCACTCTGCCCCAACCCCTGCATCCTGAGGGGCTTTCCCAGGATATCTGCAGATTCCCCATGCCTGGAAGTGTCCAAGGCCAGGCTGGATGAGGCTTAGAGCAATGTGGGATAGTAGAAGGTGGAATGAGGTGAACTTTAAGATCCTTTTCCAACCCCAACCATTCCAGGATTCCACACCTGACCCTGCTCAGAGGAATGTGCCCCTTTGGCAGAGCAATCCTGACCTCTGGGAGCCCCTGGGAGCCTCTGAGAGCCAAGCCCTGCATGATGGGATATCTCTGATGCCTGAACGTGGCCTGTTCCCTCATTCCTGCTGCTTAATGATGTCGGATTCCACTAGGATCCGAGCCATCCCCGGCCCTAAACACGGGCAGGGAATACCTGGAAAAGCGGCCAAGCTGGGAAGGATCCCGGACAAATATAGATCCCCAAGGAGTATCTTTAGATTAGCAGGCAGCTCTGCCCCCACTGAGACCCCAGGATTTACCTAAATAGCTCCTTCAGCACAGCCCAGCGCTCAGAGCTATTTTAAGCCAGCACCCTGCCCTACTTCCTAAGGAACAGCCTCCCCTTGTCTGTGCAGCCAGAGCAGCCCCAAAGCCACTGCTCTCCCCACTCTGACACCTTTCATGAAATCAAAAAATCCCCTTTTGGCACGGTGTCCAATTCATCTGGGCTCGTTTATTGCCACAAGGCCCTTCATGGCCTCGAGCAGGGCAAATGGGATGAACCTTTCCCGGGCTGATAGGCAGAAAAATAACATTAAACAGGGGAATCCTGAGGGCCAGGAGCTTCCCCACTGCCCACCTGCAGCACCCACCTGGGAGGGAAGGGACAAATCCCAATCCACGTGCCCTGATGCTTTATCACTGCTCCCCAATGGTGTTTTGAGCCCAAGGCTGGCTTTGGGGTTTGCCACCAGCATTTTTGTTAATTAGCACATTCATTAGGATGTTTATTAGCCAGCAGAGCATCCCTGGATCCCAGCACCCAGAGATCTGGCAGTTTGAGCCCAAAATGAGGCAGCTCTGGCTCTGTTTGGGGCATCCCAGGAACACAGTTTGTGTCATCCCAAGACATTTATTTACCTCTTGGTTTTGGGATGAAATGCCACAAGATCCAGCAAAATCAGCCCCAAGCTTGGCCCAGCCACAAACCAGCCCCTTTTCCCAGCACACCCCATTTATGGATAATGAAACATCTTTTCCTGTTTATACAATAACAATAATAAGAATATTGGAATTACTTGGACAAGTTTTGGGTTTTTTTTTTTCTGGAAATCCCCCCAAAATCTCACGTTCCCAAGTAATTCCATGGGATCCCATGGGGTTCCTGCTTTAAGGACTGCCTCACCCCACACCTCCTTGAGCCCTGTCCAGCCAAGTTGCTGTATTATGACACAACTTGCTTTTTAGGGATCCCCCTCCACGTCTTGACCCTGGTGGCATTCGCACTTTTCCCTTGGCATCCCAAGGTCCGAGCACATGGACCTTGGCCTTTATTCCATTTTTAGCCATTTTCAGAGCTCCTTTTCCCCCCAGATATCCCTCAATTCCTGCAAGACATCAACACTAAACAAACCAGTGAGTTTAAAACCCCACAATCTCTTTTAAATTTCAGATATTCCTCAATTAAAAAGCCACTTTGACTTTCCTATCGGCGCTTGCTCCGTGATGAAAATTCCCAACACCTCCCAACCTGGAGAATATCCAACACTCGAGCTCCCAGAGTTGTAGCTGATATTAAAAACAAGGTGGGAAGAAAGCTGCACATTTTTCATCCCCCAAAAGCATCTTCAGGCAGTGAGATGAACTGGAAGAGCCTCTGAACTCTCTGAGGAGGCAGGGATTGAGCTGAGGCTGGCTTTGGGATCCCCAGAGGCTGCGTGGAACAAATCCCTTGGGATTTTCTCTGTCTCTCCAGCAGCTCCAGAGGCACAGGGAGAGGAGGGAGAGATTCCTGGGGTGTGATTCCACCTTGGCTGAGGGTGGAGGTGTCACTGAGGCTATGGGATATTCCCAAAAAGCCTCAGCTGGCTGTGAAACAGGTCAGTGACAGCACAGAATTGTGGATTATGGAATGGGCTGGGGGATAAGGGGCCTTGAAATCACCTCACTGCATCCCCTACCCCATGATCATTCCACACCTCCCACTCTCCCAGATTATCCCAGCCTGGCCTTGGGCACTTCCAGGGATCCAGGGGCAGCCACAGCTTCTCTGGGAATTCCATCCCAGCCAGGGATTCCTCCCCAATATCCCATTTATCCACCCCTTGTCCCAAGTGCCTCTCCCTGCTGAAACACATCTGGGAGGTTCCCACACAAAGTGGACACTGAAATTGTGTGCGGGCTTTAAAATTCCCACACACACTTTCAATGTCTTCCATTTGGGAAAAAAAAACCCCAAAAAACAGACTGGACATGGAGAAAGGTGCCTGGAAGTCCTTAAGAAAGGACAGCAAAGCACAAATTGGGAAAACCCCCCAATTTCCAGGACACCTTTGGCTACAGCAGCAGCCCCAGCTTTACACCACAATTCCTGGGATTCACCCCCTCCCAGAAAAGCAGGAAACCACTTCAGGAATCCCAGCCAGGCACTCTGGAGCAGGGTGGGAATCAGGGGTGTCTCTGACTTCCACCATCAGCTGCAAAAAGAGGGCACTGGATCCTGGCTGCTCCCAGCCCAGCAGCTTCCCAACATTTTGTCCATGATACACAAAATAATAATAACAACACATGGATAGAGAAAAATCCCAGTGGGTTATTTGCTCTGGTGTCTAAATAGCAATATCTGAGGTTTTTAAAGGATTTGTCATGGATGCAACTGGACACAGCTCTGCTTCCCAGAGGATTTTACACCTTCTGGCAGGAAGAGCGGGGCAGGCGCACAAAATTCAACCAAAAAATGACCACAAAATTCAACCAAATATGATCAAAAAAGCTCTGCAGGTTTCTTTTAAACACCCTGAGCTCCATCCACTGCAGCAGCACCATTCCCACCTGCCTGAATAATGTGGATTTTGTAGGATGTGGATCCATCAATCCCATGGATCCATCAGGTAATTCAAGCCCAATTTTGGGCTAATGCAGACAACCAGGCTCCCTAATCCCTCAGATTTCCAGCAGGACCTTCCCAAGTGCTCTTTGGAGAACAAAATTTGGACATTAATAGTCTCCATCACCATCAACTTCCTGCTAAAACTGTGCTACAAAGAGCAATTCTTGCCTCAAAATTTGAGATATTAATAAAAAGGAACTCCTGACAAATCCCAAAATGAGAGATTTAAAAAGAAGCCGTTCCTGACCTACCCCAAAAGCCAAGATTTGAATAAGAAAAGTTTCCTGAAGCACACAAAAATGGGAGATTTTATAAAAAGCAATTCATGGCCTATCCCAAAATTCAAGATTTTAATAAAAATCCATTCTTGACACACCCCAAAATTTGTGATTTTAATAATGAAGCTCCCCCAGTACAAGTTTTAGCTCAAAACTGTATTTCCTCTGACTAACCGTAATTACAGTTCAGGCGTTGTGCAGGGCCCAGGAGATGTAAATATATAGGTTAAACATAGTTAAAATTCCACATCCTACTTAATTGCAGGCATTTTCCACGGAACAAAATGAGCTTTTATCTTCACTTTTTAATTATTAATAACCACGAACAATGTCACCACCTTTAAACAATAACCCTGCCCTGAGAAGGAGATATTTCTCCCCAAATTTCCACAGGCACTGGGGCAATAAGAAGCAATTTTGGGAGGATTTTGGGGCAATTTTGGAGTGAGCAGGCCCTGAACCTCCACCCTACCTGGACAGGGATTAATGACAGCAATGAGCAGGATTTTTGTGGGGTTGCCAAAGCCCTGAGAGGGACCAGCAGGATCCCTGACAGGGATTCCCAGGATCTGGAAGCCCCAGGAACAGGGAGAGCGCCTGGATCCGGCCGACTCAGCTGAATCATAATGGCTGCATTGCCATTACCTTTCCTGAACAAGGCCAACCTAAACACAGCTGCCTGGGATTTAGCAGGAGATTTACAGACAGCACCGGCCACTCAGGCTGCCTGGAGACCTACAAATCACCACAGCACACGCAGGGCCCCGGGAACACCCCGGATCCCCCCAAATCTGGGAGCACTTTGGGATTATTCCCATTAAAAAAAAAAACCCTCCCACCGTGGAGCTTCCCCAAGCCCGAGGGGCCTCCACGCTCCGGCTGCCACCCGGATCCCCTTTCCCTGGGTTTGAGGTTATTAACATCAAACATGTGATCGGCCACATGACAGGCTAAAGGCTAAAAAGGAAAAAAAAAAAAAATAAATATATAAAGAAAGAAATAAATAAAAACCCGCTTGGACACATCCAGAGGGGAAGGGAGAGATGGCAGCGTGGTGGGTACAGCTCCATGGCCGGGGATTACAACCATTCCTGGGAAATCTGCTGCTTTCCAGCGGCCCGGAATGATGGAAGCCATGGCGGGAGGAGGTTTAATAACGGGGTGATTGTGTAACTTGGAGCCTCCCGGCGAAAGTTGAGGCACCCAGTGGATGTTCCTGGTGCATGGGGACGAGGATGGCACCGGATCAATTAGGGCAGCGAAATGTGCATCCCCCCAGCCTCCTCCTCCTCCTCCTCCTCCCGATCCAGGAGTTTCTCCGCTAACGTATTTCTCTCCTCATTAACTGCTTCGGTGTCTTCTGCTCTTTCCAAAATAGTACCTACTATAACGGGGCCGCAGAGGGGGCCAGCTGGCACCCGCCGCAGGGCATCCAGACACGGAGCAGGGATTTGGGGGAGGAAAGACACAGGGGGCTGCCTGGATGAGGGCAGGGACGGCTCTCATCCCCCCCGTTCCCCCGGATCTTCAGGGGAACCCCAGTTCCACCCAAAGCACCCCAATCTGGGGGTGAGGACCTTGGGGGTGTGATGAGGCCCAGGCCAGCATGGGGATTCCCCCCCACAAAAGGGATGTCCCCTGCTGTCACCCCCCTCCTTGGCACCCCCAGCCAGGCAGCAGCGCTGTGCCCACGCTATGCCCCCATCCAACAGAATGGAGGGAGGGGGCTGCATCCTCTTGGACCGGGGGGGCTAAAAATGCCCCCCTCACCCCTCAGCACAGGCGCCCCCCACCAACCAGAGATGCCCCCCAGCTCCTCTGCAGAGGTTTCTGACTGAACAGGGGGTGTCCCCCCAGCCCGAGCCCCCCATCAGGGCTCCCCTTTATGGGGGCTGTCCCACTGGACCCCCCCTCCAGCTGCTCCAGGCCTCCCCCTCCCCTCTCTCTTGGGGATGACCCCCCCAAACCACGCTCTCCCCATGATTTTCCAGCTTCCCCCCAATCTTCCTCCACTCGGGGGATGAACCCCTCCAAACCAGAGTCCTCCCTAACGGGGGTCACCCACCAGAGCACCCCCTCCTCACCGCTCCAGGCATCCCTGCCCCCCAGCCCCCAGGGCCCTTCTTTACCGGGGGTGCCCCTCCAGAACCCCCCCCCCCCCAAAATCACGCTGCCCTCGCCCTTCCTCGGTTCTCCCCCACCCTGGAGACCCCCCCTCAAACCAGGCTCCCCCTCCATTAAAGGTTCCCCTCACCCAAACCAGGCTCCCCCTCCCTTTCTCCGGGTTTCCCCAGCCGGGGGGGCTCCGCTAACCTGGGGACCCCCCCCAAACCAGGCATACCCTCATATTTCTGGGGAATATCCCCCTAAACCAGGCTGCCCCCCCCTCCCATACCACGCTCCCTCCCTCTCCTTTCTCCGGGCTCCTCCAACCTGGGGACCCCCAAAATGAGCCTCCCTCCCTTTCTTCGGGCTCCCCCACTTTGGAGAGGACCGCCTTTAACCACGCTCCCCCCTCAGCCTGGGATCCCCCCCATAAATCACGCTTCGCCCCCCCTTTCTCCGGCCTCCCCCAAACCAGGAGCCCCCCCACAAAGCAGGCAGATTCCCTTTCTCGGGGCTCCCCCAGCTTGGGGACCCCCTCAAACCTCGCTCGCCCCCCATTTCTCGCGGCCCCCCTCCGCCGAGCCCCCCCCCGCGCCCCCCGCGCAGGCAGGGGGCGCCCTCGCCGCCCCCTCACCCTTGACGATGCGCTCGGTGGTCGGCAGCTTGTTGTGGCCGCGCCCGGACATGGTGGCGGTGGCGGCGGCGGCACCGCTGCCCGCCGTGCCCCGCTCCGCTCCCCTCACCCGGAGCGGGGGCCGCGCGGGTGCTCCCGGCGGACCCGCTGGGCTGCCCCGGCGGCGGCTCCGCGGCGCTGCGCTCCCCCCGTCCCGCCCCCGCCGCCGCCGCCACACCGCCCTCCGCCCTCTGCCCCCCCCCCCCCGCCCGCGCCTGCGCCACGCCCGCCCCGCCCCGCCCGCCATCTTGGAGGGGAAGGGGGCGTTGCTAAGCAACGGGGGGGCAACATGGCGGCGGCACTGAGGGGGGAGCGCGGGAATGGCGCTGGGGGTGCTTGGGCAGCCTCGGGCACTGCCCTCGGCCACAGCTTCGATGGTGCGGGACGGACTGTAAGGATCAGCCAGTGCCTCCCCTGCTGTGGGCAGGAACCCCTTCCACTATCCCACGGTGGCCTTGGACACTTCCAGGGATCCAGGGGCAGCCCCAGCTTCTCTGGGGATTTTATCCTATCCTCTCGCCATCCTCACAGCCAGGAATTCCTCCCCAGTATCCCATCCATCCCTGCCCTCCGGCAGTGGAAATCCATCCCTTGTCCCAAGTTTCTTCCTGAAACACATCCGGGAGGTTCCCACACAAAGCAGACACTGACATTTCAGGGAGTGTCACACCAGGGGTGTAAAATTCCCACACACTTTTTCAGTGTCTTCCATTTGGGAAAAATCCAGACTGGACATGGAGAAAGGTGCCTGAAAGTCCTTAAGAAAGGACTTTCCTCCCCAGTATCCCATCTATCCCTGCCCTGTGGCAGTGGGAGCCATTCCCTGTGTCCTGTCCCTCCATCCCTTGTCCCCAGCCCCTCTCCAGCTCTCCTGCAGCCCCTTCAGGCTCTGGAATGGGCTCTGAGCTCTCCCTGGAGCTTTCTCTTCTCCCTTGGGCACTTCCAGGGATCCAGGGGCAGCCCCGGCTCCTCTGGGAATTCCATCCCAGCCCCTCCCCACGCTCATTCCTTCCAAAAATCCCACACCAGTCTAATTTTTCCCAGTTTGGAGCCATTCCCTGTGTCCTGTCCCTCCATCCCTTGTCCCCAGTCCCTCTGCAGCTCTCCTGGAGCCCCTTCAGGCTCTGGAAGGAGCTCTGAGCTCTCCCTGGAGCTTTCCCTTCCCCAGCTGAACACCCCCAGCTCTCCCAGCCTGGCTCCAGAGCTGATATTCCTTAGCCAGAAAATTTCTGGGGGAAAGGCAAAACAGAAGATGGTCTGTGTCTACCACCTGAAGATGAAGGAGGACAAGGTTTAGATGGGATATTGGGAAGGAATTCCTGGCTGGGATGGAATTCCCAGAGCAGCTGTGGCTGCCCCTGGATCCCTGGAAGTGCCCAAGGCCAGGATGGAGCAACTTTGGATAATAAAAGGTGTCCCTGCCATGGCAGGGGTGGCACTGGATGGGCTTTAACCAACCCAAACCATTCCAGGAATTCCATGACCCCATCCTGCAGCATTTTCTGAGGTAATAGCTTCCAGGCATTCAGCAGAAAAAAGGATTTTGCAGCAGAAAAGAGCCCACTCAAAGCCCCCCTGGAAGTGCTGATGAGCAGGAGCAAGTCCAATGCTCACTGTGACCTTCCTTGCTTAATAAAACATTATTTTTTGTTAATAAAACACCTCAGAATATCAAGATTTGGTTTCTTTAGCTGCAACAGGGTTTCTAAAAATTGAGTTTGCTGCTCAGAGCTGGCTGGCAGGGGGGGGAATGGTGTAGAAAAAGGCAAAAAAGAGGGAAGTATAAAAGCAAAGTTTGCTTTTTTTTCCCTAATGGAGGGTAGGAAAACAAGGACAAAAACACTGCCAGGAGCCTGGCTAGTGTGAGCTGGGGACAAATCCAGCATCCCACACCTCCCAGCCAAACCACCGTCTGGAAATATATTTCAGAAAAATAATTTAAAAAAAAATAAAATATATATATAAATAATTAAGGAAGGGTTTTTGGAGCCGCAAAGGCCGTGCCATGCGGGCAGGCTGGGGGTTGTCAGTGCCACCTTCTGTCAGCCGCGCCGCACTGCACAGCCAGGGAAATCCAGCTGGAAAAGCGGGATTGCATCACCCAGCCCGGCTCCAAGCCTTCCCCTTGGAAAAATCCTGAGCCAGCAGCGCTCCCACCCCTCCATTCCCCAGCAGCAGGGAGGATTTCACTGCCGAGCACGCCTGGGACCCTCCGTCATTACAGAATATATTTTATTTATGGAATTTTACAAATATCTGTACAATTCACGTGACATTTAAGTTAACGCTCTTTGTTTCTCTCCTACAACACCTGAGTTATAATTTGAAATACTGAGATGGAACTCGAGGGGAAGGAGACACGGATGCAAATCCACGAGGGGCTACATTTGGGTGGGTTCCCATCCCTTTCCCACTGGCAGGTGCCAGCCTGCCCAGGGGGAATATGAGCTCTCCCTCCTTGGTGGCAGGGCAGCCTCAATTCTCACCTCAATCCCAAATCCTGTGTTCCCTGCCCAGGGGGAACAGGAGCTCTCCCTCCTTGGTGGCAGGGCAGCCTCAATTCTCACCCCCTAATCCCAAATGTCCGGGCTGCAGATTCCTCAGAAAACAGAGATAAACTGGAAACAAGGAGACAGCAGAGTTGTGATTGCCACAGTGAATCCTGCCAGCTCTGAGGACACCAAGCCCTGCTCTCTGCCACCTCCCAGCTCCTGGGGACCTCCCAGGAACAGTCCAGAGGGGACAAACCCCCCATTGCCCCCTGTCCTCCCCCAGGGAGGCTTTTCCAGCCGGGATGCAGCTCCTGTGCCCTGCCAGCCACATGGTGTTTTCCAAATGCTTCCTTGAGAGAGAGCAGAGGGCACCTGTGCCAGTGAAAGGACTCAGATTTTCCACATCCAGTCAGTCAGCTGGGGCTGCAGCTCTCTCAAGCAAGGAAAAAGAGCTTCCAATGCCCCTTTGGTCCTGGAACCTGCAGCACAGGGAATGCCTGCCAGGTGATGAATGACTGCCCCAGCCAGCACAGGCCATGCTGCTCTGCTCCAGTGGGAAAAGTGACTTTTGGTGACAATCCACAAGGGACACCACATGGGACAAAGCAGAGCCTGTCTCTCCTTGAGGGAATCACCCGAGGACTGTGTGGCACCTTCAGGTCATCCCAAAAAGGCTCCCTCCAGAACTGATATTTAGGTTTTGGGGTGCAGGACAAAGCCAAGAGCCAGGGCTGCTGAGGGGACAAATGGCCAGACTAGAAAAGCCACTGAGAGTGCAGGTGATGATCCATGAGGATCCTGGCACTGCCAGAGGGCACGGGCTCGGTGACAGCTGTTGGGAGCTTAGGAGGAACATCACCCAGCTGGGAACTACAGGAATTCAGGGATTACAGAGATCCAGCCAGGGTACAACGCTGCCAGGGCCCTCTGTCTGAGATGGGCAGCAATAACACCTGGCACAGCCTCAGGTTTGCTTTCCTCAGAGGGCAAAGGGAAGGTGTGGGAGCCTCAGCTCCAGCACGGTGCCACCACCCTGTCACACCCCACACACCTGCACAGGTGGGCAGTGAAGGAAGACACTTCACAAACACTTCACAAACACCTGCACTTCTCCTCCATCCCAATCCAGCACCAAACCATGAGGGATTCCCCTGAACCCACACGGCCACAAGCTTACACCAAGTACAGGACGAGGGGGAAAAAGGGGTGTGAGGGATCCTCAAGCAACACAGGTGGGGTGGACAACCTTATCAATATGATAATAAGTAATTCACCTAGTGAATCTGGAACGCCAGCCCGGAGGCAGAGCTGGGAAGTGCCTGGAACACCCTTCTCTGGCTACTCCCTAAGGCTGGGAACACGCAACCTAAAGAGGTTCACAGTCTGAGTTTTGCTTTTAAAAACACCCCCCACCCCACCCTGAACCTTAGCACTGTTTAAAAACTGGTGGCTGTTCCTGGGTGTCACCGTGAGCTTGGACACAGCCTGAGGAGAAATCCCTGGGCTGGAGCCTGCGGCCGGCCAGGGCTCTGCTCTCATCCCCTTCTGAGCAGCCCTCACAGAGAAGGAGCTGGGCTTTCCCCTCCTTCCAGCAGCATGGACTGAAGGGAGGGTCAGGGCATCCTGGCAGGCTTCTCCCAGCAGCCCAAGTGTCACTCCAACCCAGTTTGGTGTGCTCTGCCCTGAGCACTGACACCCAAAATGTGCTTTAAAACCCCTGCCCTCTTCACCCCACTCTTGCCAGGGCATTGTCCGGGCTGAAACGGAGCAAAAGCAGTTGGATGATGGTGACATCCTCCTCATCCTCAGCACAGCTCTGAGGGCTGGCTGTGGGGAACGCTCTGAGAAGGGTCTGTCCCTGTCTGTCCCCATCACACAGCCCCAGAGGGGTCAGGACAGCCTCATGTGCCATGGGAACGCTCCAAGCACCACGAGAGGAGCAGCACGGCTGGAGCAGCTCCTGTCTCCCCATTCCATCCTTCCTGGGAGAGGCGAGGAGAGAAGGGATATGACACTGGACAAAGTCAGGTCAGTCCTATGGGAAGGGGAATTCCACTCTCCTCAGCCTTAAGCCAGAAAAAAAATCCATGGAATAGCTTTCAAAGCAATGTCTCTCCTGTAGTGTGACGTCAGTGCCCGCACAGGTACTGTTGTATGTTTGCAGCAGGAAAAGGAAAGGAAAAAAAAAAAAGAAAAAACCCTTCCCCCCCCCCCCCAAAAAAAAAACACCATGGAAAAATTGGATCAGGGCTGCAGCTCGGGCTGGTCCTACCCTATCTGGATCTGCCCTGCATACATGGTGAGCAGCACCATGATGGTGAAGCCCGTGAGCAGCCCCGCGTTCTGGATGGCGAAGGTGATCAGGGCGCTGCCGTTCTGCTCATCCTCCCGGCTCACCTCGTTCATCTCAGGGAACTGCAGGGGGAAACATTGGGATGGCAGGGCTCAGTGACAGCCCCATTGTTCCTCAGCAAACACCCACCAGCCTCCCATTCTGGGGATGTCAGCCAAAGCAGAGATATCTGCATGTGCCAAGGGGACAGAGCAAACCCCACCGTGCCTGCAGGCTGAGAGCAAGCAGAGCTTTTCCTAGGAAAAAATCCCAGGGCTCAGGGTTCCAGGCTCAGGATTTGGGGCTCAGGATTTACCATGTCAGCCAGTGCTATGTACAGGAACATCCCTCCAGCCAGAGCAAAGATCCAGTTGGCAGAGAAGTGGCTGCCGGCCACGATGCCGAAGGCCAGGCCCACGTAGCAGCAGCAGGCAGAGATGAAGTTGAAGAAAAGTGCCTGGCGAATGGTCATCCCAGCATTCAGCAGGATCACAAAGTCCCCTGAGGGAGAAGAAGATGGGAGGATGAGGAAGGAAGGAAGGGCTGTCAGCAGCACTGGGACAGCACCGACTTGAACTCACAGAAACCCGGAATATCCCGAGCTGGAAGGGACACAAAGGATCAGAGTCCAACCCCTGGAGTGCAGAGAACACCCCAAACATCACAGCATGTGCCAGCTCAAGTGTGGGCTCCCTGTGGCTGCTGGCACTGGGCACTGACCATCACACTGCCCCTAAATTCGGACATTCACACCCAAACCTGCCTCTCCTTCACTGACCATTCCACTACTCCTGAATTCAGACATTCACATCCAAACCCACCTCCCTCCTCATCTGCCCCTAAATTTGGACATTCACACCCAAACCCACCTCCCATTCACTGACCACAGCACTGTCCCTAAACCCACACACTCACACCCAAACCTGCCTCCCCTGCACTGACCACTCCAAATTCAGATATTCACACCCAAACCCCCTCCCCTGCACTGACCACTCCAAATTCAGATATTCACACCCAAACCCCCTCCCCTCCACTGACCACTCCAAATTCAGATATTCCCACCCAAACCTGCCTCCCCTCCACTGACCACTCCAAATTCAGATATTCCCACCCAAACCTGCCTCCCCTCCACTGACCTCTCCAAATTCAGATATTCCCACCCAAACCTGCCTCCCCTCCACTGACCTCTCCAAATTCAGATATTCCCACCCAAACCTGCTTCCCCTGCACTGACCACTCCAAATTCAGACATTCCCACCCAAACCCGCCTCCCCCCTCCCAAACCAACGAGGTGTTGAGGGGTTTTTTTTTGTCTTCAGATGCCTCCATCTAAATTTAAATCTCAGACATCATATTACCTCGTTATTTTTAGAGCGGCGATTACTCAGAGCAGTTTACAGCCCTCCCTCTCCCCCCTCTCAGCAGCATCACTGTTTATTCCACCCCAAATCTGCCTTTCTGGATGGACAAAGGACAGACTCCAGAGCCAGCAGGAGCAGGGGCAGCCCCAAGGAGACACATACCCAGCTCGTGTGGGAACTCCTCACACAGGATGGCCACGGAGGTGCTGATCCCTTGGAAGACAGACACGGTGAAGGAGGCTCCGATGGCCAGGCCGTCGATGAAGTTGTGGAGGCCGTCACTGAGCGTGATCATCCAGGCCAGAGTCCCAATGTCCGAGTACCTCACCTCCTTTAGCCAGTAGCACGCGCTCTGGGAGGCCTGCAGGTCCTGCCACAGCACCCCAAAATGGGGATCAGCACTCAAATGGGGTCACTGATCCCTCCTCCAGATGGGAAAACCACCCCACTAATCATGAAACCAGCACAGCGGAGCTGTTCGGTCCTGTCGCAGACATCTTTTATGAAAAATCCTTTCCTTAGGATTTTTCCTCCTGAGAAGCTCAGAGGCCTCAGGAACAAAATGGAAACAATGGTTATCTGCTGCTGTGGAATGCAACAGGTGCATCTGGGATTGGGCTCATGTGGTTGTTTCTAATTAATGGCCAATCACAGCCCAGCTGGCTCGGACAGAGAGTCTGAGCCACAAACCTTTGTTATCATTCTTTCCTATTCTATTCTTAGCTGGCCTTCTGATGAAATCCTTTCTTCTATTCTTTTAGTATAGTTTTAATGTAATATATATCATAAAATAATAAATCAGCCTTCTGAAACATGGAGTCAGATCCTCGTCTCCTCCCTCATCCTCGGACCCCTGATGGTCACAGGTCCCACCACACACAGAGAATTTGGGCTGCAGAACTGGTTTTAACTGACAGCTGGGATTTTGTCACAATGCCACAGGATGAGGCGCTCACCTGGACAGAAAGGGAGCCCACCACGGCCTTGTCATCCCCAGGGGGGGGCTTGCACTCCACGTCACTGGTGATGTGTGGGATCATGTGGTCCATGTCCCCGTTCTGCAGCTTCTCCGTGACCCCCTCCTCCCGGTCCTTCTTGGAGGGCAGAGCCTCCGGGCCGTAGTGGCTGTGCCCATGGTGGTGCTGTGGGATCAGGGGATTCAGGGCTGTCAGACATCCCCATATTCCTGCTCTTTCCTACCCTGCCATGCTGATATTCCGGCTCTTTCCTGTCCCACTACCCTGAAATTCCTGCTCTTTCCCACCCCACCATCCCATTATCCCTGCTCTTTCCCACCCCACTATCCCATTATCCCTGCTTTTTCCAACCCAGCCATCCCATTATCCCTGATGTTTCCCACCCCACTATCCCAATATCCCTGCTGTTTCCACCCCACCATCCTGAAATTCCTGCTGTTTCCCACCCTTCCATCCCAAAATTCCCGCTGTTTCCCACCTCACCATCCCCTGCTCCACCTCACCTGGTCCTTCTGCTTCAGGAGCATCTTCAAGATCTTCTCTGTGAAGAAGAAGAGGTAGAAGCCCCCGAACACCACAGCGGATTTGGAAACGCAATAATCTTCCTGAGGGTTGAATCCAAATGCCTGCAGGCAGGAGGGGACCCAGGAGAGGATGAGGAGCAGGCCCTGGCAGTGTCCTTCATCTGCCTTTGCCCCTGAGGTGACACTGGAGGGGTGACACAGCTCTGAGCTCTCTCTGAGGAGCAGCTGCTTTGGGACAAGCTCAGGAAACACCTTTGTGCACCTTTAATCTCCCTCACTCCCTCCTCCAAGCCGGCTGTGCCCCGAGGCATTGGATCCAGCACCCGCCCTGGGGCAGGGATGCCAAAACCGATTTGGGACCTACCTCCAGGGCTAGAAAAAGCCAGAAAAGGCAATAAAACAAACCAGGGATCTCCCTGGAGCCATTCCCTTCCAAACTCCAGCTCCGAGTGGCTTCCAGCCCTCCATACCTCGCTCTGGGCTCCCCTCCGGCGCCGCCTTCCCCTTCTCCAGCCAGCGAGCGCCCAGAGAGAGAGAAACAGCCCCAGAGAGAGAAAGAGAGAGAGAGAGAAAAGCACAGACCCGCCAGTCCTCTCCCTACCTCGGGAATGAGCTGGAAGAGGGCGTTGGAGTAGAGAGTTCCAATCGCCAGAGCTATGAAGTAGAGGAGCAGCCGCTTGTAAAATGTCTTCTTCATGAAGGGCACCACGCTGGCTCCCACCAGCGAGCACAGGGAGATGACGGAGACGCAGAGGAAACCGTAACCCCAGACTGGCAGAGCCAAACCCACCCCGGGAGACGGGAGACGGGAAGGGACGAGATCAACGTGGGGATGGGCAGGGGAGGAATCCACACCGACAGCACAGAGAGAGGAGGGAGGGAGGGAGAGAAGAGGACATTCATTAGTGATTGTTGTTCATCTGGCGCCACCTCCAAAGGGCGAACCCGGCGCTCCGCGGCTTTGGGAATCTCAGCTGAGTTTTGGCAGCCAGGCCATGGCCCAGCCAGCCTCCAGCTCTGCTCCATGGGCCGTTCCCAAGCCACAGAGCTCCTGGGTCCCCCCAGCACCTCGTACGCTTCAGCCCCATCCTGCAGCCAGTCCCAGCCGGGGTGCTCCGGGTGCTGGCAGAGCTGGAGGGTACCTCTGGCATTTCAATTCCTGGCAGATCAGGAATTAGAGGCGCTTGGTTTTTTATGTCCAGCAAATAAAAGTTGCAGTTCTGGAGCTGAAAAGCTCGGAAAAACATCCCACTGCCAGCACGGATGAGGCGTTCACTGCCTGGCAGCAAACAGGCAACACCAGGGGGAAAAACCCACTGGAATTTTAAGGTTGGATGTGCCAAATCCAGCTCATGCTCTGAGGAGGCACCTGGAGCACATTCCAAAGGTTTCCAATCCGGGTGGATTTATTCAGCTCCAGAACTGCGCAATTACAACACAATTAATTTGCGATATTTCTGTCGGTCCCATCAGAGCACCAGGATACCTCATGGAAGGCAGAACCCTTGTGGGAACATTGGGCTGGGAAATCAGGTAGGGGAGGAAAAAAAAGGCAATTAAAGGATTTTTAAAAGTTGGCTGATTCCAGAGGAAGCCAGGCTGCTCTCTGTGTTTTTATATGGATATTTGATCATATTTTCATGGATAGTTCACATTTTTTTCCCCTCTGGCTCATGCCAGTACTGCTGCCACAAATGTGGCTCAGCACATCCCTCCAAGGGATAAACTCCTGGACACCCAGAGCAGGAGCAAACAGCTTCTCCCAGCACATTCCCACTCCTCAGATGTGGCAGAGACGGAGGACACTGAGGGTTTCCTGGTGCTCAGAGGGGTGAGAAAAGCCCTGCACAGCCCCTTGAGCCAAGCCCTGAGCCTCGGGTGACGAGGGGTCGGATCGATTCGGCGGGGTGGAGGCAGAGAGGGCGCCCACGGAGCTGCCCCCGGAGACGGGAGAGAGGCAGGGACGTTCTACCGCACCTCTGGGATGAGCTGGAAGAGCGCGTTAGAGAGCAGCGTGCCGATGGAGAGCGCGATGAAAAACAGCAGCACCCGGCTGAAAAAGGCCTTCTGGGAGCACGGCACGATGAGGACTCCGAGCAGGGAGGCCACGTTAATCATGGACACACTGAGAAAACCAAAGCCCCACACTGCGGAACAAGAAGAAACGAGGGCCAGACATTACCGAGGCTCTCGGAGAGCCCGGACCCGGGCGGGTGGGAAAGGCTCCGGGGCAGCTCCCTGTGCTCCGGGTGCTCCAGCTGCGACAAAACCATCCTGGGTTTGCAGGGAAGGTGGGAATGAAGCCAGGGGGTTGCTTGGAAAAGGTTTTCCCCAGCCAGCCCCAGCGTGGGAGAAGCTGAGCTGTGCTCAGGGCCGCTGATCCAAGACCTTGGGCAGCGTTGGCACCGGGATGGGCGGGAGCTGGCTGAGCATCCACCGGCAGCTGGAGGCCAGCAGGTCCCTCCAGGTCACCCTCTCCCACCCAGGGAAACCCACAGCAGAGTCCCCTCCTCATCCAGCTATCCTGGAGGCACAGAGGTTATCCCAGCAAAACCACACCATGACACCATCCACAGCAAGGAAAACTCGGTCAGGATTGCCAGCTGCTGGAGGAGGGAACTCCCAGGAGTGGGAACTGGCTGTTCCTCATGTCCCCAAGCTCCAGAACCAGGCAGTGTCTGCAGCACCCCCCCCAGCACCCCAATTACCTTCAGCTGAGCTGGGCCTGCTCTCCTCTGTCTGCTCATTCTCCTCATTTTCCAGGTTTTCGGAGGCGCACGCCCTCGACTCCAGCTGCTGCAGGATGGTGGGGCAGAACTCCTTGAACTCGCTGTGCCCCACAGGGGAGCCCTCGCTCAGGTTGTGGATGGCAAAAAGCTCCACAGAGCTGAAGCACTGCGGGAGGGAAGGGACAGAAATGTGCCTTGAGATCCCCACAGCTCCGCAGGGAGATTTCAGGAATTTTCAGGGAAGTTTTGGGGGCCCACAGGGAGGTTTTGGGAGTCCCCTCCTTACACGGGAGAGGTTCAGGCGCTGCTGAGATGTTTGGGAGACATTGGCGTGTCCCACTCCCACATCCAGGCGGTTCAGCAGGGCCTTGAGCTCCTTCAGGCTCAAGGTCTGGCTCTCCCCATAGCGCTGGAGCAGATCCTGCAGGAAGGAGGCTGCCGAGACGCCGGGGCCGTCCCTGCCCGCCCGGACCTGCGGGCAGGGGAGGAGGCAGAGCAGCAGGAGCAGGCAGCAGCTCCGGGGGCCCACGCTGGGGATCATGGTGCCTCTGGGATGCTGGGAGAGAAACCACACTGCTGTTGGCTTTGGCATTCCCAGCGCTCCAACCACGGCTGCTCCACCCCACCGATGGATTTATCCTCAGGGAAAGGGGGAACATGATTTATCTTCAGGGGAAGGAGGTCTCAGCATTTTTCCACAATGTTTCCATGCAAAACCACCCCCTCCTCCTCCACCCTGAGCCACCCCAAGCCCCTCACTCACCGTGGGGGGCTGCCAGCACACGGCTCCTGGGGGCTCTCCAGCTCCACAGCACCTCGGGGACCCTGGGAAGAGCAGGATGGTCGGGAAGCAGGCAGGGCTGTGCCACAACCCAGCTGTGCCAGCCCCAAATCAGCTCTGGGGGGGGTGAGCAGTCACTCTCCAGCCCTGGCCACGCGTGGGTCCCCTCGGTGTCACCGAGGCTGGGACACAAACGCCTCAATGCCAGCGCTCGGAGGGACAAGGCAGCCCTGGGGACAGAGGTGGCCTGTTCATGAGGTTATAATTTAACCAGGATAATTACCATGAACCGAGTGAGCTTACCTGCTCTAACTGTAGGTGCCTTTATAGTGTTTGCCCAGAATCAATCCTTGCCCTCTCTGTCCTTTTCATATGTGCCGGGAATTGATAAAAGAGGGGTGGCACAGCCCCGGGGTGCAAAGGAAGGGGCGCAGGGAGAGGAGGGGACGCCAGGCACGACCTGCACGTCCACCCTGGGAGGCTCCCAGGAGCCTGGAGCTCAGGCTGCCTTCCTGGGAAAGCTTCCCTGAAAGGTGGACGGCAAATTTGGGATTGGCAAGGAGAAAATAAAAATCTGCTGCCTCCATCAATGCAGCAGCCATCCCAGTCCCAGTGTGAGGTTCCAGGTGCACCTCCTGATCCCCTGGAGCTGCTCCCGGTGCTCCTGACCCAGCCCTGGACACCCCACAGTGCCTGGCCTGTGCTGACAGCTTACAGGCTCCAGTCTCTTCTAAAAACCAGGACGTTTTTGAGGCCCGGCCAAGCAATTGTTCCAAAAATAACCTGGGGCCAGGATTTCCATGCCAAGGGGCTGCAGGGAACCCGCAGGACCCCGCTCCCCATGCAGGACCCCACTGCCCCTGAAGGCTCCCACATTCCCACAGGTTTTACCAGCTTACCACCACTTTGTGAGCTTTGTTCTCCGGCAGCTTTTAGCCTTCTCCTGCCGGGGCTTAGCTTGGATGCTTTGACTTAACCCCTCTCCTCCCAAAATGAGGGAGGAAGCCCATCCAGAGTGGTGCTGCTGCTGGGAACACCCTGCTGGGTGGGGAGACCCGAGGGATCTCTGCCTCTTCAGCATCTCCCAGCGAGCCCAGACCCTTCCTCTGCCTCCCTATCCCAACCCACCCTTCCAGGTGAGTCCTCCTGGGCTCCGTGGGACATCCAGGCTCCCACAGGTGCTGGCACACAGCCCAACGTTCCAAAGGTTTGTCCCGGCTGGCTGCACGTCCTGCTTGCTGCCCTTTCCAGCCGGGTGCTCCACAAATCCCCGGTGCCACCGGGAGCCCTCCTGCTCCCTGCACACCGATGGAGCACACGAGTGCCAAGGCACGCAGCTCTCCCCGCTGCCAAAACCCCTCCCGGGGGTTTCTCCCAAAGCTGGGCTGAGCCGGATACATCCAGGCTGGAAAACCGGACCTCAACTTTCCCCCCGCTACCAAAGGAAAGGCAGGAAGGGCAGAGCCGGGCACAGGCTGCACAGGCTCGCTCCGTTTTAGGGCAAAACGAGGTGGAGGAGCCGCCCCTACGGAAGGGAAGGGCCCAAAGAGGCACATCCCGGGGGGCTCCGACCTGCTGCAATCCCGGGGCAAGGCAGGAGGGTGCCGAGCACACCCAGCCCAGCATCCCGGGACAAACACCAAAGAACACCGAGCCTCGCCATCCCCACCGCCAGCTGCGACCCCCGCGGAGCCCCCCGACCTCCTGCCCGCTACCTTCAAGGGCGTTCTCGCTCCGGGATGCGCTCCGGGAGCCCGGAGCCAGCGCCTGACCTACTTTATCGGGCTGGGGCACGGACAGAGCGCTGCCACGCCAAGGGACGGCTGCCCGGGAGGGATGTGCCCGGGAGCGATGCCACGACAGCAGCACGCAGCTCCCGAGGCCGGGCAGACCCTGCCCATCTCGCCGGGCTGCATTTCCCGGAGCTCAGCGGTCCCGGCCGCAATCCGCACATCCCCGAAGGTGAGGCCGGGAATGGGAACCGCTGGCACAGCCGAGCATGACCCCGGCGACGTCAGCCCCGAAATCCCGCGCGGGGATTGCCGCAAACCGGGAGGGGACAGGGCCAGCGGGACCCCGAATTCCAGCCCCGGAGCCATCGCGCTCCTGTGGGGGCGGTCGGAGCCCGCGGGGCCTTCCGGAGCAATCGCGCTCCACGTGTCCTGCGGCAAGGAGGGCTCCAGGAGCCGGAGGTTTTCCGTGCCCTGCGGCTGTCCCGGGGCTGGCAGCGGACCCGTTCCTGGGTCACCGACACCCTGGAGCCTCCGGACGGAGTCCTGTCCTTTCCTTGCCCGTGATCCCAGCCCGGGGCGGGCAGAGGGGCAGCGGAACCGTGATATCCCCCGGGCATCGCACCCCACAGGGACCCCCCCAGTCCTGCCCAGTGCCCCCCGGGCCGGAGCAGCTGCTGCCGCCCGCTCCCTGCCCCATCCCACCCCTCTCCCCATCCCACCGCCGCTGCGTGGTCCCAGAGCTTGCACTGGTGGTGCCAGACCCCATAACTGGGGCCTGCACCCCAAAATTGAGTCCTGCACTCCATAACAGGGTCCTGCACCTCCGACTCCTCCTCCACCTGCACCCTCCTCTGCCCCAGACCCCACGGCCTGTCCCAAAACGAGCTCCCATGGCTGCCCCAAGGACAGGCCCCAAACCCTAAACAGCCGCTCCCTGCATCCTTCATCCCTCTCTGCATCCCCCATCCCCATCCGGGGCTCGGGGCCGGCCCCAGCCCGCTCCCCCCGCTCCGCTGCCTCCCTCTCCGCGGGGCCCGTCCCCGCAGCCGGTTTCCCATCGCACGGCAGGGCTGCCGTGCCTGTCCCGTGCCTGTCCCGTGCCTATCCCGGTCCATCCCGGTCCTACCTCCGCTACCGCTCCCGCCGCCGCCGCTCGGGGCCGCGCAGCGCGCACGCGCGGCCGCCGGCACGGGGAGCGCTCCCATTGGCTGCCGCCGCCCCCGGCCACGCCCCCTCCGCCTCAGGCCCCGCTCCCTCAGCGGCGCAGCGCCGGGACCCCCAAAAATCCCACCCGGGACCCCAAAAATCCTACCCAGGAACCCCCAAAAATCCCACTCGGGACCCCAAAAATCCCGCCCGGGACCCCAAAAATCCCACCTGGGAACCCCCAAAAACCCCACCCAGGAGCCCCTAAAAATCCCGCCCGGGACCCCAAAAATCTCACCCAGGACCCCCAAAAATCTCACCTGGGACTCCTAAAATCCCACCAGGGAACCCCAAAAATCTCATCCAGGACCCCAAAAATCCCACCCGGGACCCTCCAAAAATCTCACCTGGGACCCCAAAAACCTCATCCAGGACCCCAAAAATCCCACCCGGGGTCCCCCAAAAATCCCACCCAGGAACTCCCAAAAATCTCACCTGGGACCCCCTAAAAAAATCCTACCCAGAACCCCCAAAAACCTTACCCAGGATCCCCAAAATTTTCACTCAGAACCCCCTAAAAAAATCCCTCCAAGGACCCCAAAAATCCCACCCGGGAATCCCCAAAAACCTCACCCAAGAACTCCCAAAAATCTCACCCAGGACCCCAAAAATCCCACTCAGGAACTCCCAAAAATCTCACCCAGGACCCCCTAAAAAACCCTACCCAGAACCACTAAAAATCTCACCCAGGACCCCTGAAAAAAATCCCACTTGGGAACCCCAAAACCCTGTCTGGGACTCCTTAAAAAATCCCACCCGGGAGCCCCCCAAAACCCCATCTGGGACTCCCCAAAAATCTCACCCAGGGTCCCCTAAAAAACCCCACTCAGGAACCCCAAAATCCCATCCGGGACCCCCTAAAAAATCCCACCTGAGATCCCCAAGCTGCTCCAACACCCCTCTCTGTGGCACTGGGACCCCAAACACACTCCAGGAGCACCAAGACCCCCAAAAATCCCACCTGGGACCCCCCAGACTGCCCCAAAACATCCCCTGGGATCACCCCAAAACACCCGCGCTGGGGCACCGGCACCCCCAAACACACCCCAGGAGCATTGGGACCCCCCAAAAACCCATCTGGGACCCCTGGACACCCACCCTAAGGGCAACAAGACCCTGAGGGACCCGACAGATCCAACATCCCCCTGGGGGCACCTCAGACACCCTTTAGGGGCACAGGGCACCCCAAGGACCCTCCAAACACCCCTTGGGATCCCCCCTCAAGCCCTTCCCGAGGGGTCCCAGCACCAAAGATCCCCTGGGATGGGGCTGGGGGACCCCAAGGACCCCCTGGGAAAGCCCAGGGGGGACAAATCCAGGCAGGCAGAGCCATCCTGGCTCCTCTCCCTGTGCCGAGGAGCTGGCAGGGACAAGGAAAAGGCAGAGCTGGGATAGAAAGTGCTGCTGGATGGGGTCAGGCAGAGCTGGGGGACCCCCAAAACCCCAGCCCAGCATCCCCAGGGCCAAGATTTGTTCCTAAATCCCACCCCAGGCTGGGCTACGCTGCCAAAGTCCGTGGGGATCGGCAAATAAAACAGGGGTAAATGATTAACCCGGGGGCACAAGGTGACAGCCCCGGTGGCACCGCTGCTGTGACTCCCCCCGAGTGTCCCTGCTCCATCCTGGCATCCCCCAAAAAATGAGGGGCAGGATGTGGTCACCAGCACCCCCCCAAAAATCCACGAGGGGAGCAGCTGCCAGCAACGATTTTATTGGAAAGAACCAAAAAACTGGTTACAGGGAAGAGAAAAGGAGGGGATTCCAACTTAAAAAAAAGCACCTAAAATAGGTGAAAACTCCAACCTTTCCCTGGGGTAACAACCTGAATCCACAAAGAATTCTCCTTGGAAAACCAGTGACTCCTCAAGGACGGGAGAACCGGCCAAACTGGAGCTTTGGTTTGTTTAACAGCAGCTTGGAAAAGCCCAGGGAAAAAAAAAAAAACAAAACCAAACTTTAAACCTGCGTGGAAATGCAAGAAACTGGGGGGGAAAAAACCCTGAAATCTTTGGGATTTACATCCAGCACCTGCACAGGGATGAGCTGTGGGAGCAGCAGCACTTTTGGGGCTCTTTAACTCAACCCCCTTTACAGGGAGGGCTATAAACCAGCAGGATATTCCTTTGGGGTCATCCCCATGGGGATAATTCCCAAATTAAAACCCCACAGCCCTGGGATGCTGCTGCAACCAACAAAGAATAAATTAACACCAGAACAGGGAATTGAGGAAGATCCTCCTTGGCAAGGGGGGCAAACAGCAGCGGGAATTCCAGGTGCAATCCCATTTTCCCGGTGCAATCCCGGATTTCCCGGTGCAATCCCGGATTCCTGGGTCCTGGCAGGTTAAAGGAAGAAGAGCTGCTCGCAGAGGTGGGCGCTGGGCTCGTGGTGCAGGACCTGCCCCACCAGGAATGCCAACTTGTGGGCGTACTTGCAGGGGGCAGGGACACGGACGGTGCCCGGCCAGTTCCAGTACAGGTGACACAGCTTGAAGGTCAACCTGGGGACAGGGAGAAACGGGATTTGGGATTCCTGGAAAAGGTCCAGATCCCTCCCAGAACCAGCTCCCAGCTATCCCAGAAATGGGATTTGGGATTCCTGGAAATGGAGATGGAGCCAGGTCCAGATCCCTCCCAGAACCTGCTCCCAGCTATCCCAGAAATGGGATTTGGGATTCCTGGAAAAGGGACAGAGCCAGGTCCAGACCCCTCCCGGAACAGGGAGAAATGGGATTTGGGATTCCTGGAAAGGGGATGGATCCAGGTGCACATCCCTCCCAGAACCTGCTCCCAGCTGTCCCAGAAATGAGATTTGGGGTTCCTGGAAAAGGGGATGGAGCCAGGTTCAGGTGCCTCCTAGAACCTGCTTCCAGCTGTCCCTGTCCTTGGGAGAAATGGGATTTGGGATTCCTGAAAAAGGGGATGGAGCCAGGTCCAGATCCCTCCCGGAACAGGAAGAAATGGGATTTGGGGAAAAGGGGATGGAGCCAGGTCCAGATCCCTCCTAGAACCTGCTTCCAGCTGTCCCTGTCCTTGGGACAGGGAGGGAATTGGGATTTGGGATTCCCGGAAAAGGAGATGGAGCCAGGTCCAGAGCCCTCCTGGAATAGGGAGAAATGGGATTTGGAGGGTGTCTCCCACTCCCAAAGGAGGATTTTGGGGGGCTGTAAGAATCCTGCCCAGGGAACTGGGGGGCTGTGGAATCTTGGGCAGCTGCAGAAATCCCTGCCCTTCCTCTGGAGGATTTTGGGGTGCTGCAGGATCTCAGGAACCCCATGACTCCTGCCCTTTTCCCAGGATGATTTTGAGGGTCCCTCCCCTTCTCCAGGGAGGATTTTGGGGGACTGTGGGATACTGGGGGTCTCTGGGACTCCTGCCCTTTTCCCAGGATGATTTTGAGGGTCTCTCCCCTTCCCTCTGGAGTAGTTTGGGATGCTGCAGGATCTCAGGAAATCCTGCATTTCCCCTGCATGATTTTGAGGGTCTCCTCCACTCCCCAGGGAGGATTTTGGGGTGCTCAGGAACTCTGGGACTCCTGCCCTTTTCCCAGGATGATTTTGAGGGTCCCTCCCCTTCCCTCTGCAATATTTTGGGGTGCTGTAGGATCTCAGGAACTCTGGGACTCCTGGATGATTTTAAGGGTCTCCCCCATTGCCCAGGGAGGATTCTGGGAGTCTCTCCCACTCCCCAGAGAAGATTTTTGGGTGCTGCAGGATCTCAGGAACCCCATGACTCCTGCCCTTTTCCCTGGATGATTTTGAGGGTCTTCTCCACTCCCCAGGGAGGATTTTGGGGTGCTGCAGGATCTCAGGAACTCTGGGACTCCTGCACTTTTCCCTGGATGATTTTGAGGGTCCCTCCCCTTCCCTCTGCAATACTTTGGGGTGCTGCAGGATCTCAGAAACCCCGTGACTCCTGCATTTCCTCTGGATGATTTCAAGGGTCTCCTCCACTCCCCAGGGAGGATTTTGGGGTGCCAGGGCCCCCCTTACCTCTGGAGGTGCTCGGAGCTGAGGTTGGCCGTGTTCCACATGCAGATGTAGCGCGTGGGAATGCTGCAGCCCTGCCGGGAGTGATGGGCCAGCAGGAAGAAATCCTCCCTGCAAGGGCAAAACAAACCCCAATTCTCTTTTTATTCCACCCCAAAATGAGGATTTTTACACCTCAGGGTGCTCTGAAGCCCAGACTGAGCTGTTTTTTACACCTCAGAACGGTGGTTTTGAACCACAAGGGTTTAATTTTTGCACTCCACAGGAATTTTTTTGCACCCTGGATTGTTTTTGCCACCATTTTTCTTACACTCTGGTTATTTTTTTTTATGCACCCTGGGGTGCAAAATAAAAATTTTTAACCATTTATAACAATTTTTTTCACTCAAGATGTTTGTATACCCCAGAGTGCCTTATTTTGTAAAAACAATAAATGATAAAACACCTTATAGTATTTTTCCAACCATTTTCTTGCAAACTGAGGGGCTTTTACACACCATTTACACCTTGGGCTGGATCTTTTCCAACACCTTGGGCTATTTTTACAATTTCTCACCCTGGGAATTTTTTTGCACTCAGGTTTTTTTTTTGCACCCTGGGCTATTTTTACAACCATTTTTTTGCACCTCGGGGTGCTTTTACAGCCATTTTTTCACATTCAGGGTGGATTTTTTTCCACCCTGGGGCATTTTCATCTCCATGTTTTTTACACCCAGGTTAATTTTTTCCCCTGGGGGTGTTTTTTACCCCTCCCCAGGGTGGTTTTTACCCCAGCCCCAGCTCTGCCCCTCACCTGCCCGAGCTGGTGACGCCGTGGTCGATGACGGTGCCCAGGGGAGGGGACACAAACTCCTCTCCTGACAGGCAGTAGAAGTTGGTGCTCAGCTGCTTCTGTACCACCATGACCACGAGGCTGGGCTGGTAATTTTGGAAGGTGTGGAAGCTCTTCTGGAGCTGGGGCACCTCGTACTTGAGCACCGTGTCCAGCTGGGGGTCAGAGACCCCATCCCGGTACACCACGATCTTCATGGGCAGGGAATGGTTCAGCTGGGGGGAAATGGACAAAATCAGCTCCTTTTTACCTCCCTGCCATGCACAGGATTAGCTGAGGGAGGTGGGGAAATATTCCCTGGGCAGGAGAAGTCTGGGTGTTGGGACAGAGCTGGGAATTTAATGAGTCCCCACAGGAATGCAGCTCGGGGTGGGTTTGGGGAGGGATGTGTTTGAATTAATCACAGAATTCCAGACTGATTTGGGTGGGAAGGAGCCTTAAAATCATCTCAATTCCATGCTCTGCCATGGGCAGGACACCTTCCACTATCCCAGGGTGCTCTGAGCTGGCCTTGGACACTTCCAGGGATCCACGGGCAGCCACAGCTCCTCTGGGAATTCCATCCCAGCCAGGAATTCCTTCCCCATCTCCCATCCATCCCTGTCCCTCCAGGCTCTCCTGCCCAGCGAATTCTCAGTGTCCAGGGCTGTTCCTGCAGCATCCACAGAGAGATGGGGAAATAAAATCAAAGAATTCTGGAATGGTTTGGGCTGGAAGGGACCTTAAAGCCCATCCCATCCCATCCCATCCCATCCCATCCCATCCCATCCCATCCCATCCCATCCCATCCCATCCCATCCCTGCCATGGCAGGGAACCTTCCACCACCCCAGGTTGCTCCAAGGAGGCCTTGGACACTTCCACAGCTGCTCTGGGAATTCTATCCCAGCCAGGGGAAATTCCTTCCCCATCTCCCACCCCCTGCCCTCTGGCTGTGGGAAGCCATTCCCTGTCCCTCCAGGCTCTCCTGCCCAGCACATTCCCAGTGTCCAGGGCTGTTCCTGCAGCATCCACAGAGAGATGGGGAAATAAAATCAAAGAATCCTGGAATGGTTCAGGCTGGAAGGGACCTTAAAGCCCATCCAGTGCCACCCCTGCCATCCCAGGGAACCTCCCACCATCCCAGGGTGCTCCAAGGAGGCCTTGGACACTTGCAGGGATGAGGTTTCTCTGGGAAATCCCAAGAGCAGGGATTTCCCTGGCCCTTGCCCTGTCCCAGGCTGGGGACAAGGGACAGCCCCTGGGAGCTGTAACGTGGCACTTCCCCCTGAGCAAACCCACGTCCCCAGATAAGGATGAGCTGGCCCAGCTCCACGTGCAGTCCAAAGGCTGCCAGGGAGGTTTGCTCCTCTGCACGTCTCCAGGCTGGAAGTTTGGGAGGTTTTCCCTTGGTTTTGGGGGAATGTGGAGCCACAGGAGGGGGGTTTTGGGCGGTCTCACCTCGTAGAAGCGCTTGAGGGCTTGGGAGAGGCAGAGCCGGAGGCTGTCGGCGATTTCCTGGTGGGGCATCTGGAAAACCACCCTGGAGTACCACTTGGTGAGGATGCTGGGGATGGAAAAGGGGAATGAGCAGCCTGGAGGAGCCCCCACAGCACCAGGCAAAGCCCACTGAGCCCTTGTACAACCCCAAACCAGCCCTGGATCAGCATTGCCAGCCCTTCCCCAGCACTGGGGGAGACCTGGCTGAGCACTGCAGCTTGGGCAGAGCAGCACCCTCACCCCTTTCCTGGCCAAGGAAAGGGGAATTTGGGGTGGGAAATCCCAAAATTGCCAGGGCAGGGAAGGAAAACCTCCCCTCTTTCCTAGGAAGCCACGTACTGGTTCATGCTGGCCACGAAGCCGATGACAGAGCGCATCCCCTGGCTCCTGCTGTGGTGGATGTCCATGCCCACAACCATCAGCTGCTTCTGGAGAGGGGAACAGAGGTGGGATTTAGGGATAATGGCCATGGCCATGACCATCAGCTGCTTCTGGAGGGGAAACAGAGGTGGGATTTAGGGATAATGGCCATGCCCATGACCATCAGCTGCTTCTGGAGGGGAAACAGAGGTGGGTTTTAGGGATAATGGAGCAGGGAAAAGCAGGTGGGATTTAAGGACAATGTTCATGCCCACAACTGTGAACTGCTTCTGGAAAGAGGAACAGAGGTGGGATTTAGGGATAATGGCCATGGCCACGACCATCAGCTGCTTCTGGAGGGGGAAGATGGGATTTAGGGATAATGGCCATGCCCATGACCATCAGCTGCTTCTGGAGAGGGGAACAGAGGTGGGAATTAGGGATAATGGCCCTGCCCACAACTGTGAACTGCTTCTAGAGAGAGGAAGAGAGGTGGGATTTAGGGATAATGGAGCAGGGAAAGGCAGGTGGGATTTAGGGAGAATGGCCATGCCCAAAACTCTGAGCTGTTTTTGGCAAGGGGAAAAAAGGTGGGATTTAGGGATAATGTCCATGCCCACAACACTCAGCTCCTTCTGGAAAGGGAGAAGGCAGATGGCATTTAGGGATAATGGAGGGTACAGGGGCAGGTAGGATTTAGGGGCAATGTCCATGCCAACAAAAGGCAGGTGGGATTTAGGGATAATATCCATGCCAACAACCCTCAGCTGCTTCTGGAAGGGGGAAAAACAGCCAGGTGGGATTTAGGGATCAAACAGGCACCTCCAAGCTTGGATCCCTCCAGCTCCAAGGGACTCATGAGCACCCAAGAGAAGCCAACCCCGATTCTCCAGCTGGTTCATCCAGCCCACAATAATCCAACAATAATCCAACAACAATCCAACAACAATCCAACCCCTCTAGAGCTTCCAGGCTCATCCCAGGCCTCTGGCCAGGGTGTTCCTGCCTTACCAGAGGGATATCAACCCCCCAGAGCTGCCCGCCCAGCTTGCAGTTGATCTGCAGCAGAACTTTCTGCACCACGCTCCTGATCTTGCCAGGATGGCCCACGAGGGACTGGGCATTGATGACCTGTGGAGAGGGAAAACTCAGGGAAAAGTGAGGCTGGAGACAGGCAGGGATGGCCAGGGATGGGGGTCCCAGCCCACCTGGGAGGGCACAGGGCTCTGCACACAGCAAAGCTTCTTGATGGCCCCATAGACGTCGTCCCGGCCACCAGGGATGATGCACAGGAGCAGCTGCACCTTGTCCTGAGGGGAATCATGGAATTGTTCAGGTTGGAAAAGCCCTCCTGGAGCACTGAGCCAAACCCAAGGTTACCAGTGACCCACGTCCCCAAGTGCCACATCCACACCTCCAGGGACGGGGACTCCACTGCCTCCCTGGGCAGCCCATTCCTGGATTTCACCCCCCTTCCCATGAAAGGAAATTTAACCACTTTTCCTGTATTTAACCCCCCTTCCCATGAAAGGAAATTTAACCACTTTTCCTGTATTTAACCCCCCTTCCCATGAAAGGAAATTTAACCACTTTTTCTGTATTTAACCCCCCTTCCCATGAAAGGAAATTTAACCACTTTTCCTGTATTTAACCCCCCTTTCCATGAAACACTTTTCCTGTATTTAACCCCCCTTTCCACGAAAGGAAATTTAACCACCCTTCCTGTATTTAACCCCTCTTTCCATGAGAGAAAATTTAACCACCTTTCCTGTATTTAACCCCCCTTTCCATGAAAAAATTCCTCCTGGAGTCCAACCTGAGCCTCCCCAGGCACAGCTTGGGGCTGTTCCCTCTCGTCCTGTCCTTTGTTCCCAACCCCACCTGACTTCACACCCCTGTCATGGGTTTTTAGGGAAAAATAAGGTCCCTCTGAGCCTCTTCTTCTGCAGGCTGAGCTTCCCTCCAGTGCTTCCCAAAGATCCCCCAGGGATGTCCCTGCTCCTTGTGGCTTCCCAAAGAGCTCTGGATGCTCTGGGCTCCCATCCCACCTTCCCAAAGATCTCCCTGCTCCTCACCTGGCTCCCCAAGGAGCTCTGGATGGCCCTGATGTGGGCTCCCCTCCCACCTTCTCAATGATCTCCACTCCTCACCTGTCTTCCCAAGGAGCTCTGGATGCTCTGGGCTCCCATCCCACCTTCCCAAAGATCTCCTTGGTCCTCACCTGGCTTCCTAAAGAACTCTGGATGCTCTGGGCTCCCATCCCATCTTCCCAAAGATCTCCCTGCTTCTCACCTGGCTCCCGAAGGAGCTCTGGATGCTCTGGACTCCCATCCCACCCTCCCAGTGATCCCCCAGGGCTGTCCCTGCTCCTCACCTGGCTCCCCAAGGAGCTCTGGATGGCCCTCACGTAGGTCTCGATGCGATCATCCCGCAGCTCCTGCACCGAGGGCTGTCCCACCTGCATCCCCATGGCCCCACAGCTGCTCCTCATGGATGCCAGCAGGTCCTTGGCCAGGTGCTGCAGCCTCTTGGGATAGATCAGGAGCCAGGAATTGATGGAGATCTGGGAGAAAAGCCAGCACAGGCCGTGGTTTGGGGCTGTTTCTGCAATCTAGTCCATGCAGCACGTTCCTGTTTGGGAGAGGAGAAACCTACCAAGCACAGAGGGAAATCTGGGAGAGGAAAAGTGGGCCTAGAGGAACCTGGAGCACAGCAGGGAGTTTGGGAGAGGGAAATTTGGGAGAGGGAATTCAGGCCAAGAGGGACCTGCAGCACAGAGGGGAATTTGGGAAAGTGGCCCAAGAGAAATCTGCAGCACCAAGGGGAATTTGGGAGAGAGAATTTGGCCCAAGAGGAACCTGCAGAACAGAGAGGAATTTGGGAGAGGGAAAGTGGCCCAAGAGAAATCTGCAGCACAGAGGGAATTTGGGAAAAGGGAAGTGACCCAAAAGAAATCCGGAGCACAAAGGGGAATTTGGGAGAGGGAATCTGGGCCAAGAGGAACCTGCAGCACAGAGGGGAATTTGGAACAGGGAAAGTGGCCCAAGAGAAATCTGGAGCACAGAGGGGAATCTGGAAAAGGGAAAGTGGCCCAAGAGAAATTTGGACTGAATTGCAGCCAATTCCTGCATGTGAAAGGCTCCCTCCACCCTGGGATGAGGTGGGAAAGCAGACAGCACAGCCACATACCTCCAACTCCTCTGGAAAAACAGGCTGGAGCGCAAATCCAACACAAACAAGGGAAGGGTTTGTGCTGGAAGGGGCTCAGGCAGAACGCCAGCGCTCAGGAAAACCCAGCCCAGCTGTGCCCAGCGGGGCAGGCTCTGCTCACCACGGCGATGGGCACCTCCTTCGTCACCTCGCGGTGCCAGCCCAGCTCCTCGGCGGGAAGGAAGGAGCGGTGCCGGAGGTTGATGCGCTCCACGGGCAGGATGTGACCCTGGGTCTGGGCAGAGCGGGAATCTCCGGAGCTGCCTCCTCTGCCTGGGGCCCAGGGGAGGGCCAGGAGCCCCACAGCCCTTACCCTGTAGATATCAGTGGCCAGGACCAGCCCCCAGCGCTGCAGCTCCTGGGAAGCCTCCGGGGTGTCGCGGATGCGGCGCAGGAGGCCGGTGAGGCGCTGGTAGTGCTGCTGGGGACTCTGGATCATCTCCCACATCACCTCCTGCAGCAGCAACACCCAGAGGTGAGGGAGGGCTCCCCACAAACCCCGGGCAAAGCTGGGAGCAGGGCAGGGCTCCCCACAAACCCTGGGAAACCCCGGGCAAAGCTGGGAGCGGGGCACGAGGCAGGCTCTGACCTTCAGCATGCGACTGTTCTTGCGGAGGTCGGAGAGGCCGGTGAGGAAGGTGAGCTCTGGCACGAGCAGCACCATCTTCAGCTGGCGCTGCAGGGAGGGAGAGGCACCGTCAGCATTCCAGGGGCTGGGAACTCCTGCTCTCCCCAGGGGCTGGAGGAGCCCAGAGCAGCCCACGGATCTGGATCTCTCTGGGCTCATAGATAGAGCTCAGAGCAGCCCATGGAGGAGCCCAGAGCAACTCATGGATCTGGATCTCTCTGGGCTCATAGATAGAGCTCAGAGTAGCCCATGGAGGAGCCCAGAGCAGCCCATGGAGGAGCCCAGAGCAACTCATGGATCTGGATCTCTCTGGGCTGGAGGAGCCCAGAGCAGCCCATGGATCTGGATCTCTCGGGGCTGGAGGAGCCCAGAGCAGCCCATGGATCTCTCTGGGCTGGAGGAGCCCAGAGCGGCCCATGGAGGAGCCCAGAGCAGCCCATGGATCTCTGTGCCTGGCTCACCATCCCCTCTGGTGTCTGCTTCTCCTTTGGCTTGTGGACGAGCAGGGGCTGGTCCAGTTCCCTGATGGTGATCCCGTGGGTCTTGCTGGAAAAACAGCAGTGTCACACAAGCCTGGAATTTCGGTTTGGAATGGAAACCCAAACCCCCACCATGGGCAGCGAAACCTCCCTGCTCCCACTGCCCCACCTCGGATCAGCCCCTGCCCATTCCCAGGGGATGATCCAGCTCCAGCAGCTGCTCCTCACCTGTAGTACTCCACAAAGGTGATCTCCTGCCCGCTGGCCAGGGTGAAAGTGTCCTTGGGGGTCTTGTCCCAGTCGATGTCATCCACGCGGTAGGTGCGGTTGTTGTAGCGAGTCATGACCACGCTCCCCACCAGCTGCTTGGTGCACTCGTCCTGGAACGTCCTCTGGCTCTGGGAGTGGATGGTTTGCCTGGGAAAAGAGGAGAGGCACGGAATGCTCCCCCCCTGTGCCATCCCAAAATTACAACACCCCTGTCCCCAGAGCCTGTGGGGTTTTGCTGCTGCTCTCACATCACGCTCAGCACGGACTCGCTGCGGATGATCTTGTGGATGGCGTCCACCATGAGGAAGAGCCCCCCGTCCTTCCTCCGGATGCTGACGGCGTATCCCGGCCAGATGTGGAGGCTGTGCCCGGAGGGAAAGAGGCCTGGGTTAGCCCAGAGCAGCCAAGGAACCCCCCAAAACTCAGGGATTCATTTCCCAGCTCCCAACTTCTCAGAACAGCCAAAGTCAGGCTGACCTGGGAACACTTCCCAGTTTCCAGGGAAACAGGGATGACTCTGTGGGAAGGAAGGTGCCAGCACCCACCTGTATTTCTGTAGGGTGGTGGCCTGGGCAGGCTCAAAGAAATGTCTCCCAACCAGGCTCATGTTTAAGATTTTCATCACCCTAAGGAAGGAAAAGCAGGGCTGGATGAGGACTGACAGGAAGGAGGAGGAAGGGGTCTTGTCCCTGGAGCTCAGGGAGGGTCTCTCTGGTCTCTCACCTGCGGAACACCACGTTGTAAAAGGGGATGCAGAGATCCGAGCTGGGCTCCAGGATTTTGGTCATCTGGATGTTGATGAAGATCTCCTCCCTGTCGCTGCTCCTCTGAGCCTTCAGGCTGACCTTTGGCAGGGCCAGAGGGGGTTCCCTCACCCAAAACAGGGGCACCCCCGTACCCCCAAACCGGGGGAGACCCCCCCCTACCCCTTACCTTGGGGATCTGGATGGGCAGGAAGAGGATGGAGCCGTCAAAGGCCATCACGTCCCCGGTCACGGCGTGCTGCTCCTTCAGCATGGCAAAGCGGGCAGCCTTGCACTCCACCTCGGGGCTGGGGGCACACAGGGCCTTTTCTCCCTCCTCTGCCCCCCCAGACCTCGCTCAGCCCCCCAAAAATCCCCCCTGAAAGCAAAAACCCAGAGCTCTTTGTTGTGCCAGGGCCGCTCCACCTCATGGAAGCCTGGACAGCAGGAGGGACACAGAGGGCTCTGCCTGGGGACACCTCGAGGGGCTGTGGGGGACCCCGGCCCCCCATTATCACCTGAAGGTCACGTGGTACTGGTAGACAGCTTCGTTCTGGCAGTGGATCTTCACAAAGTTCAGCCCCACGGGGATGGTGGCTCCCTTGGCCACCACCTTCGTCCCGTGGGCCCTGCAAGGGACAGGGGGTCAGCAGCGACCCAGCAGCACCTGCACCCCAAAACGGGGGGCTGGGGACGCCACTTACGGCCTGGCAGCAGCTGGGGGGGTCTCCGGGGAGGGCACGGGCGTCGGGCAGGGCTGGGGGCTGGGTGGGCACGGGGCGGGCACGGCTCGTCCAGGCGCTGTGGGCAGCGCGTCCCCTCTGCCTTTCCACAGGATCCTGCGTCCCCAGGGGGGGCTGCGGTGAGCCCTGGCACACGCTGGGGACACACTGGGGGTGGCCTGGCTGCAAACCCCCAGCGACGAGCCCGACCCCCCGAAATGCCCCTATTCCTCCTGCCCCACAGCAGCCTGGGGGCTCAAAACAGCTGAATTTTGGGATAAAGGGATGGGAGGGAAAGGGGGGATGGAGAAAACAGAGGGAATAAAGGAATAGGGCGGATTTACGGGTCAGGGGGAGACAGAGGGGATGAAGGGGGAGAAGGAATGGGGGCAGAACAAAGAAGGGGACAGGAGGGACAGGAAAGATGGAGTGGGACAAGAAAGATGGAGGGGGACAGGGAAAGACAGAGGGGGACAGGAAAGATGAAGGGGGACAGGAGGGCGCAGAGGAGGGCGGGCACTGAGGGTTTGGGGGTTCAGGCCTGTGGGGGACTCACTGCCCACGCGTGGGGAGCGCCGCCAGCGCTGCCCCCTTGTCCTTCTCCTCCGTCAGCCGCTGCACCGGGCCGGGCGGAGCCGCAGCCTTCGCATCGCCAGCGCCGCCCCGGCCTGCGGGAGCACAGCCACCGTGAGCGGCGGAGCGGGGCGCGCCGGGCCCCCTGCACCCCCGCACCACCGGCACCTACCGAGGGGCCGCTCCAGAGGCCGCTCATCCAGGCCCAGCCCGCGGAACAGCGCGGGTAACGGCGAGGTGGCGGCTCGGGGCTGGGCGGGGCCGGGCGAGGGCAAGCGAGGGGAGAAGGCGGCGAGGCCGCGGAGCCCCCTGGCCATGGGCACGGCGGGCCCGGGCGGGCGGAAGGGCCGCGGCGGGTCCATGGCCGCCCCGTCGAGGCGCGCCCGGAGCCGCGGCCACGCCGCCGCCGCCGCCCCGAGCGCACGCGCAGCCCCGCCCACGAGCGGACGCGGCGCTGATTGGGCGGCGGCGAGGACACGCCCACAACGCCGCGCGCCCGGGCGGAGGGAAGCGGGCGAGGAAAGGGCGGGGGTGGGAAAGGGGGCGTGGTCAGATGGGAGAATGGGCGGGGTTATGCAAAATAGGGAGCGGGCATGATGGGAGGAAAGGAAGGCACGATCGGGGGAGAGAAGGGGTGGGGGGAATAATATGGGATTGGGGGTAAAATGGGACGGGCAGGAGAGGGTTAAGATGGAATTCGAGAGGGTAAAATGGGATGGGCAGGAAAGGGTTAAGGTGGAATTGGGAGGGTAAAATGGGATGGGCAGGAGAGGGTTAAAATGGAATTCAAGGGGTAAAAGGGGATGGGGTGGGATGGGAAGGATGCAATGGGGCAGAAGGGGGGATGAGATGGAATTGGAGGGGTAAAATGGGACAGGAAGGTGGGGATGGGATGGGATGGGATGGGATGGGATGGGATGGGATGGGATGGGATGGGATGGGATGGGATGGGAAGCAGGGGTAATATGGGATGGGGTGTCATGGGGCAGGAGTTGGGGATAATATGGAATTGGGATAATATAGAATTGGGAGAGTAGGGTCAGATGGGGGGGGGGTGTTTAGGATGGGATGGGGTGGGAGATCAATGTGAGAGGGGCAAGTGCAGGCCCAGTCCTGCCCAGGTGGTCAGTGTCCCCATCCCTGGTGGTCAGTGTCCCCATCCCTGCTCCCTGCCCCGGGGCTGGTGGCATCCAGGGAGCTTTGGCTCCACGATGACAGCCCTGTCACCCCCCAGGACAGGGTGGGGGTCACCCAGTGCCCCCCACCCGCTGCAGCCACACCCAGGGACCCCAAGGCCTCGCAGGGCCCAGCAGAGGTGACAAAACCAGACTGACACAGGGGGAAAAGAGGTTTTATTCCAGGTTTTTCCCCCAGGACGCGTGTCCTGCTCCCACCAACATGTCCACAGAGCTGGGGGACACCCCACAGCCCCCATACACCCCGAGATCCCCGTTTGGCACTGGGGGGAGCCACTGGTGTGGGGGACACGGCTGGACACCTGCGGGGCTGGAGGGAGCTGGGAGCCGGCTCTGGATCCCTCGGGATCCCAGCACGGGATTGGGATCACCCGCCCCACCCCCTGCCCACGTCCCAAAGGCACATCTGGAGGGGCTGAGGGTCCATCCTGGGGTCTGGGGGAGTGAGACCCCCTGGGCTATCGGTGCCGGTGCTCCAGGAGAGCCTCGAAATCCGGGGAGCAGACGAGCTTGTGCCTGACGTGGCCCAGCACCATCATCTCACCCGTGCGGTTGTCCCCGATGCCCACGGACACCAGCTCCTGTTCCAGGGGGCACAAACAGCCCTGAGCCACAGGAACCCCTGGGAGACCCCACTGCTCCCAGAGGGGACCAGCAGGACCCTTCCCCACTGTCAGCATGGCCAAGAGCCAGCACGACCCCCCCCAGTGGGGTTCTTTCGGGGTCAAACTCCCCAGATTGGGTGCCAGTGTCCCTTCCATACCTGTAGGAAGGAGCAGGGGGTGCCCATGGTCACGTCCAGGGTGACCTTGCCCAGCACCAGCTGCACTTTTCCTGACTTTCGGATGAGCAGCTTCCCCACCTGGCCCTCGGGGAGGTCGGCCAGGGTGCAGATGTTCTCTGCCTGCTTGGCCTCCTGCACAGCACAGCAGGATTGGGATCATCCCACTGGGATTGGGATCAGCCCCTGGGACTGGGATCATCCCCCCTGGGATTGGGATCATCCCCCCTGGGATTGGGATCATCCCCCCTGGGACTGGGATCATCCCACTGGGATTGGGATCATCCCCCCTGGGACTGGGATCGTCCCCTGGGATTGGGATCATCCCCCCTGGGACTGGGATCATCCCACTGGGATTGGGATCATCCCCCCTGGGACTGGGATCATCCCCCCTGGGACTGGGATCATCCCACTGGGACTGGGATCATCCCACTGGGACTGGGATTGGCGTCTGGGACTGGGATCAGCCCCCCTGGGACTGGGATCACTCTATGGGATTGGGATTATCCTGTGAGATTGGGATTACCCTACAGGACTGGGATCATCCCACTGGGACTGGGAGCAGCCCCTGGGATTGGGATCAGCCCACAGGACTGGGATCACTCTACGGGATTGGGATTATCCTGTGAGATTGGGATTACCTACAGGACTGGGATCATACCCTGGGACTGGGATCACACCGTAGGATTGGGATCACAGCATGGGATGGGGGCTGACAGCACCATGGGATGAGGGGACAGCAAAGGATTGGAGGAGAAAGGCCACCACAGGATGGCGGAACAGTGACACCATGGGATGGAGGGACATCCCAGGATGGGGTGGAAAGGACACCATGGGATGGAGGGACATCCTCATGGGCTTGGAGGTGACACTACAGAAGGGGAGGGGATGAGAGAACACCCCCCCCGTGCCCCTACCTGGCTCTTCTCCTGCTTCACCAGCAGCACCTGCCCATCCTCGCTGTGCAGCTCAGCTTTGCTGGGTTTGGAGTCGTGGCTGGGGGGCTGCCCGGGCAGGGTGTCAGGGAGCTGCAGGAACAGCAGCTCCTCCTCCTGGGCCAGGCTCAGCCTCTGCAGCAGCTCAGCCGCCGACACATCCCGTGGGAACCCGGGGGGGCCCTTGGGCTGGGCCGGCTTGGGATCCTCCTCACACGGCTCCTCCTTCACTGCAGAGGGCAGGGGACAGAGGGGACACCCCCAGCTTGTCCCTGCTGTGTGCCCAGCCCTGCCCTGCCCAGCCCAGCCCAGTTGTTGGCGATGATGAGGATGAGTATGGCGATGAGTAGGGGTCTGAGGCCATATATCATGTTGCAAATTGTAGGACAGATCATGATGGGAACAGTGCAGTGGGGAAGAAGGTAAAGGAGTCTATTTTTAGGCTGATGGGGATTTTGAAGTTTATAATGAACTTTCATTCCCAGAAGGAGGTGAGGCTTTCTGCTCCAGAGTGGATGTAGATTGTTATTGGGATTAGGCTGATTAAGAAGGAGGCTTTGACTGTGTTTGTAATTGTGCTGGGAGTGTTTCTGAGGTTGTTGGATAGAAGAGGAAATAGGATGGGGGTGGGGAGGGTTACTTGGGTAAAGAGTATGAATGTGTTTAGGACTAGTGAGAGGTCCATTACTTTCACTTGGGCTTGCACCAAGATGAGTGGCTCCTAAAACCATTGGATTACTATTATCCTTTGAAAGTAAGGAGACTGAGGTTTTATACTCGGATACAAGAGCTAGCAGCTCTTGGTGGTTTTACCTCTCCCAGCCCAGCCCAGCCAAACCCAACCCAATCCAACCCAACCCAGCCCAGCCCAGCCTGGTCCAGCCCAGCCCAGCCTAACCCAATCCAACCCAGCCTGGCCTGGCCTGGCCCAACCCAACCCAACCCAACCCAACCCAATCCAACCCAACCCAGCCCAGCCCAGCCTAACCCAATCCAACCCAGCCTGGCCTGGCCCAACCCAACCCAACCCAACCCAACCCAACCCAACCCAACCCAACCCAGCCCAGCCCAGCCTGGTCCAGCCCAGCCCAGCCTAACCCAATCCAACCCAGCCTGGCCTGGCCCAACCCAACCCAACCCAACCCAACCCAACCCAACCCAGCCCAGCCCAGCCCCACCTTTCACTGCTGGCGGGTCCAGCTCCATCTTCTCCTCCTTGGCTGCAGGCAGCCATGGCTGTGTGTCCTCCTGCTCTGCCACCTCCTCCTTGAAGAGCCAGCCCGAGTGGGCCAGGGGCAGCTGCACCGGCTTGTTCCGGATGTCGTTCTTCAGCCCTGGGTCATCCAGGAACTGTGGGGACAGGGAGGGGACAATCAGCACCCCGGGGGGCACAGGGGACACTCAGCACTGCCCTGGTGACACAAGGGACACTCAGCATTGCCCCAGTGACACAAGGGACACTCAGCACACTCCAGTGGCACAGGGGACACTCAGCGCTGCCCCAGTGACACAAGGGACACTCAGCACCACTGCAGGGACACAAGGGACACTCAGCACTGCCCTGGAGGCACAGGGGACACTCAGCACACCCCAGTGGCACCAAAGCCACCCCTTCCATGCCCACTGACATCATCCTTCTGCAGCATCCTCAGGATCTGCTTGGTCTCCTCGTCCGTCTCCCTCTTCTCCTTCTTGATGTTGATGATGTGGGAAGGGCCGAAGTCGGACACGTCCACGCTCCTGTCCCAGGAGCCTGCTGGGGACACAGGAGCAGCCCAGGGTCACCCCAAGGTGGGAACTCCCCAAAAACACCCAGAGGGGAGCTCCCCTTACCTTTCTTCTTCATCATTTCAGCAGGGCCCTGCTCGAAGATGGAGTGGGACTGGATGACCTCGGGCCGGTTCCGGCCCCGGCCGTGCCCGTCCCGCTGCCGCTCCCGCTCCTTCTTCTCCTTCTTCACCACCACATCCTCCCGGGGCCTGGGGCAGAGCGGGCACAGAACCCCCACATCAGTCACAAATCAACCCCAGCCCTGCCCCTTCCTCCTGCCCCTGCCAGGAAACAGGGCCTGGGGGCAGAGCGGGCACAGAACCCCCACATCAGCCCCACATCAACCCCACATCACCCCCAGCCCTGCCCCTGCCAGGACACGGGGCCTGGGGGCAGAGTGGGCACATCAGCCCCACATCACCTCACCCCAATATCAGCCCCACATCACCCCCAGCCCTGCCCCTGACCCTTCCCCCTGCCAGGACACGGGGCCTGGGGGCAGAGTGGGCACATCAGCCCCACATCACATCACCCCAATATCAGCCCCCCATCACCCCCAGCCCTGTCCCTGACCCTGTCCCTTGCCCCTACCCCCTGCCCTCAGCCCTCCCTGCTGCCCCCAGCCCAGCACCTGCCCCTGCCCCTGCCAGGACACAGGGCCTGGGGCAGAGTGGGCACATCAGCCCCACATCAGCCCCACATCAGCCCCACATTGCCCCTACATCAGCCCCATATTACCCCCACATCACCCCCACATCAGCCCCATATCACCCCCACATCACTCCCACATCACCCCCACATCGCCCCCACATCAGCCCCATATCACCCCCATATTGCCCCCACATCAGCCCCACATCAGCCCCATATCGCCCCCAGCCCTGCCCCCTGTCCCCTGTCAGGACATGGGCCTGGGGAAGAGACTTCTGCACATCACCCAGAGATATTGGTGTGCGGATATTTGGGATATTGGTGTGGATATTTAGGATATTTATATGGTTTTCTGAGAATTTCCATGGATATTTGAGATATTTCCATGGATATCTGAGATATTTACATGAATGTTTGGGATATTTATATGGATATCTGAGAATTCCCATGGGTATTTGGGGTATTTCCATGGATCAGTGGGATCCCCTCTCACTCCTCCCTTCTCCAGACCAACCAGCCCCACCTCCCACAGTCCCTCCCCTCACAGAGATGCTCCAGACCCCAAACCACCCCTGTGCCCCCCACGTCACCCAGGGGCACCACTCACTCCTCCTTGATCTTCCTGCTGATGATGTTGGGGGTGAAAGTTTTCTGTGGGGAAAAACAGAGGGAAAAAATCATCCCCAAATCCCTCAGGCTGTCACAGCCACCCCAGAGCCACTCTGGGGACACGGGGTGTGAGGTGTGAAATGTGTCACCACATTTCTCCTCACAGAGAAAGCAAGGCACAATTCTTGCCAAGAATATTTCTGGGTTTCACATTCTCTGAACCTCAGAGAAAGGAAAAACAATTCTTATCTCATTTGCTGTGCCTGTGTTTGTGCAAAAAGTAAAATACAACATAAAAATGGTTCCCCCAAAGTGATGGTGTTTTATTGCCTTGGCCTATCAGGGCCAAGTGTGTGTGTGAGGTGGGACTGTCAGCTAAAAGTCATGAGAATCTGTGCAGGTGTGTGCAAAGTTAAAATACTTAGCAAATCCAGTTTAGATGTAATAATATAATATAATATAATATAATATAATATAATATAATATAATATAATATAATATAATATAATATAATATAATATAATATAATATAATATAATATAATATAATATAATATAATATAATATAATATAACATAACATAATATAATATAATATAACCAATAAATATAGTATGATATAATATACTATAATATAATATAGTATACTATAATATTATAGTAGATTATAGTAGATTATATTATAGTATAGTATATTAATAATAAATATAGTAAGAAATACTATTATACAATATACTATAAAATACTATACTATACTATAATATAATTAATATAACATAATATAATATAATATAGCATAATAAAGTAATATGATTATAATAAAATAAAATAAAATAATACCATAAAATAGAATAGAATATAAATAATAAATATAGTATGATATAATATACTATAACATAATATTATATTATAGTATATTATATTAACAACAGATATAGCATAATATAATATAATTAATACAGTATGACATTATATTTATATTACATTACATTATACTGTATTATACTATTAATATAATATAACATTATATTATATTATATTATATTATATTATATTATATTATATTATATTATATTATATTATATTATATTATATTATATTATATTATTACTATAATTAAACAATTAAATTAATTAAATTAATTAGCTAATAAAATTAATATCATTAAATTAATTCGCCTTCTAATATCAATGAATTTCTCCTCATCATCTCTCCTGCCATGGGGGTCACCCGACTGGATACTGGGTGACCCCAATTTGGGAAAGGGGGGGGGCGGGGTCTCACCTTTTTGACGCCGCCCAGGGTGAGGTCTCGGGAGCGGATGGAGGGCAGGCGGCCCGGGCTCAGGGGGGGCGCGGGGGGGCGCCTGCCCAGCACCCCCCGGGCCCCCCCCGGCCGGAGGCTGCCCGGGGAGCCCGAGCTGCCAGAGCCCCCCTCGGCCATCCTGCGGGGAGGGGCCACGCTCAGGGGGGATGAACCCCAAACTGGGCTCGGAAATGTACCCACCACAGTAATGAACCCCAAATGGGCTCAGAACTGCACCCACCACAGTAATGAACCCCCAAATGGGCTCAGAACTGCACCCGCCACAGTAATGAACCCCAAATGGGCTCAGAACTGCACCCACCACAGTAATGAACCCCCAAATGGGCTCAGAACTGCACCCACCCCAACACTGATCCCCCAAATGGGCTCAGAACTGCACCCACCCCAACACTGATCCCCCCAATGGGCTCAGAACTGCACCCACCCCAACACTGATCCCCCAAATGGGCTCAGAACTGCACCCACCACAGTAATGAACCCCAAATGGGCTCAGAACTGCACCCGCCACAGTAATGAACCCCAAATGGGCTCAGAACTGCACCCACCCCAACACTGAACCCCCTGCACCCCCAAACTGGGCTCAGAACTGCACCCACCCCAACAGTGAACCCCCAGATGGGCTCAGAACTGCACCCACCCCAACGGTGAACCCCCTGTACCCCCAAACAAGATCCCTGTGACCCAGGGTGGTTGTGTTCCCCCCGCACTCCCCCCGACCCCCTTGTGCCCCCTCCCCAGCTTTCCCAGTCCCCACCCCTCCCCTGCTCCCTCTCCCAAAGGTTCTCAGTCCCTCCCTTTCTCCCCAGCCCCCTCTTGTCCCCCCTCCCCAGGGGTTCAGCCCCCCATGACCCCCTCGCAGCCCCCAATCCCCCTCGCAGCCCCCTCCTCACGGGCCTCACCCCCCCAGGGCCGCCCTGCGCCCCCTCCCCAGGGATCTCAACCCCCCCCATACATCCCAAACGGGACCCCCTTGTCCCCCCTCCCCAGGTTTCCCAGCCCCTCCATACACCCCAAACAGGACCCCCTTGTGCCCCCTCCCCAGGGATCTCAGCCCCCTCCTCACGGGCCTCACCCCCCCCATGGCCGCCCTGCGCCCCCTCCCCAGGGATCTCAGCCCCCTCCCTGCCCCCCTTCACCCCCTCTCACCCCTCTCCCCAGCATTCCCACCCCCTCATACACTCCCAAACAGGGCCCCCTCTCCCCTCGCTCCCCAGGGGTCTCATCCCCCACCTCGCACCCCTCAGGACCCCGCGGACCCCCCCAAATTTCCCCCCCCTCCCCCGCCACGCCGCCCCTCACCCTGCCCGGGCAGCCACGGGCTCGCCGCCCACACTGCGCATGCGTCACGCACGGCGCGCCCTTCCTGGCGCGACGCTGCCGCCGCCATCTTTGCTGAGGGCACGGCGGGCTTGGCAATGAGCCGCCATCTTTGTGGTTGGCATTGCCCATCCCTATGTGAGGGCGGTGGCGCCATCTTTGTGACGGGCAGTTCCCGGCTCTCCGGACCGGGCACCGGGGGCAGCGCTGGGGGGGACATTTTTGGGGGGTCACTCAGCCCTTTATTTAACGCCCTCACGGGAGTCCTGTAGTGCGACGCCCCCCTCAGGGTCCTCTGCAGCCCCACGGCCCGCCGGCACCACCACAGAGAGGGTTCATGCGTGGGCACCCCCTCGCAGAAATTTGGGGAACAATGAGGTTTTTGGGGTGCTCTCCCACCCCCCCACCCGCAAAAAAGCTTCGTCCCTCCAAGAAGGGTGTTTACCACGTGCAAAACAAAAAGTCCGTCCGTCCGTCCGCCGCCCTTGGGCTCTGCACCCCCATTCCGCGGGGGTCCTGTGTGGGTACCAGCATTCCCACGCACCTCCTCCATCCTCCATCCCATTTTTGGGGCCGGGGGGGAACTGTCCCGGTTGTGCCGTTTGCGGGACAATTGGGACACCCCCTCCCGGCCCCAAAAATGGGGGGAACAGGCAGAACCTGCCCACCACCCACCCCCAATCTGCACCCACATCCCACTCTGCCTCCATCACCTGACGCCGCACGCATCCCTCCATGCCATTGGCAGAACCGGGAGGTTTTTCCTTCCTCCCCCTTCTCTCCCAGCTCCTTGGATATCTATTTTTCCCCTTTTTTTTTTTTTTTTTTTTTTTTCTCTCTCCTCTCCCTCCTCTGGAGGGTGTTTGCTATTTCCGAGCTGGCTGGGAGGATCCCAGTCGCATCAGCCGCAGGCAGCGACGCGGCATCGCCGGGTACCACCTCGGTCCCTCAGGCATCCTCCGTCCTTCCCGCTTGGATCAGCCCCGCCGGGGCTCTCTGTCCTGCCCTGCCGCTGCACCGGCACCCCCGCGCCTCCCGGCAGCCCCCCGGCACGGCCAGGTAAGGGCCTCACCGGCACGGCCACACCGGAGCGGCCACCGAGCCCCGGTGGCGTTGGGGGCGACGTGCCCGTGGCACGGCCGGGGGATGCTCGGAGGGCAGGGGGACGCGGCGGGCACGGCGTCCCGAGGGCTCTTAGGGGACACGGTGACACGATCCAGCTGGCACAATCCCGGTGCGGAGTTCCTGCGCCACCGCCGGGCACGGGGACGGACGGGGCAGCGAGGTGGCACCGTGTCCCCGGAGCGGTGACCTTCCGCCGTGCCCGAGGGCTCTGCCGGGGGGTGACAGCGGCTTTGGGGCGCAGAGGGGGGGACACGTGGCCGTGGGTGGCCGTGGGTGCCGAGTGACGGGGACACGCGCGGCGTGGGTGGCCGTGGGCACACGGGGGGGCGGTGGCACGTTGGCACCGAAGGCTGGGGGGGCACCCTCGCCTCCAGCCCCCCGTTCCGGTGGCACGGCTGTGACTCCTTGTCCCCCCTCCGCGGGCATCGCCCACCCCCAGAGCGCCTTCTTGGGGGCGCAGGGAAACTGAGGCACGGGCCGGGGCAAAGGCGGATCCAGCTTTTCCAGTGCCTGCGTCCAACCCTCCCCTCTCCCAGCAACTCCCTCGGCTCTCCCCTTGTTTTTCTTTCCCCACCCGGTGTTGAGCAAACCCCGAAACGCCCGCTGGCGTCGCGCCGGGGCCTCGCGGCACCCGGGGGAGCGGCCGGGGCCCCCGCACCCGACCGGGCTTGTTCCCGGCGTCCCGCTGCCTGCTCCTGCCTGCGCTGCCTATTCCTGGCTCCCGGCCGCTGTTCCACCCCGGTGCCATCTGCTCCGCCGCGGGCGGCCTTGGCAGCGCCGGCGTGGGCAGCCAGAGGGGGCTCGGCACCCCCAAAAGCCCGCGCTGTGCCCCCCGCAGGAGCTCAGCCCCTCCGGCCATGGAGCTGCTGTCCACCCCCAAAAACATCGAGATCAACAACATCACCTGCGATTCCTTCCGCATCTCCTGGGCTATGGAGAAGGGGGACCTGGAGAGGGTCACCCACTACTTCATCGACCTCAACAAGAAGGAGAACAAGAATTCCAACAAGTTCAAGCACCGGGTGAGCCGGGGGAGGACGCGGGACCCCCTGCCCGGGGAGAGGAGACGGGGTTGGCAGGGAGGAGCCGGCTCTTAGCCCTCTCTAGCGCTGAATTTGGGTCATTCCCGTCACGGGACACGCTGGCGGAGGGGACTAGGACGGGGATCGGGGGGTGACGGACCCCGCTGGGCCCCCGCGGGGGAGCTGAGCTGCTCCTGCTCCCCCTCCCCGTGCTGCGAGTCACTAATTCGGGCCGTTTTTAGCAGCGCCGTTGCCACGGTGATGCTATTTAATGTTTAACATTTTTTTTTCTCTCCTCCCCAATAATAAGGGGTGGGGGGGGGTGGGGGGTGGGATATTTTTTTTCCCCTCTATCTCCCGACTTCAGCATCCGCCGTTGCCACAGAAACGGCTCTGCACTGCGGAGCTGCTCCGTGGCCTCTTGACACCGCGAGATGCCACCGGCAGCGGGGGGACCCCGAGACCACCCCCGCCTGGGGGACCCTGTGTCCCCATGGCAGCAGGGACATCTTTGGAGACACGGGCGGGGCAGTGCTGCGGGGCCAGAGCGGGGGGGGCGGCCCAAGACGCGTCCCCACGGTGTTTTGGGGGGGTCTCCGTGGATATTTCGGGGTGTGCGGTACCCGGCAGCACCCGGGCGTGCGGGAGGATGCTGTCCCGCCTGACCCTCGCCGCTCGGCACAGGATGTCCCCACCAAGCTGGTGGCCAAGGCGGTGCCGCTGCCCATGACCGTGCGGGGCCATTGGTTCCTGAGCCCCCGCACCGAGTACAGCGTGGCCGTGCAGACCGCGGTCAAGCAGAGCGACGGCGAGTACCTGGTGTCCGGCTGGAGCGAGACCGTGGAGTTCTGCACCGGGGGTGAGCGGGGCCGGCAGGGACGGTGGGGGCGTCCCCGGGAGCCCGGAGGGAGGATGGGGGCGATGCCAGGAGCCCGGAGCTGGGGGGAGGACGGGGGCGATGCTGGGAGCAAGGAGGGAGGACGGGATTGATGCTTCTGGAATGGGGAGCTGGGCCGGGGATGGGGACGGTGCCGGGAGCTGGGAGGAGAATGGAGGCAGTGCTGGGAGCCGGGAGGATGAGGAGGAAGGGGGCAAAGCTCAGGGTTGGGAGCCAGGAGGGAGGATGGGGTTGATGCCTGGAGCTGGGAGATGGAAGGGGGAAGAGGGCAATGCCTGGAGCTGAGGAGGAGGATGGAGATGGTGCCTGGAGCTGGGAGCAAGGGGGGGAACAGGGGAGATTCCAGGAGCTGGGAGGGAGAACAGGGGAGAACCGAAGAGCTGGGAGGGAAAGGGGGTCAGTGCTGGGAGCAGGGAGGGAGAAAAGAGGCGATGCCAGGAGCTGGGAGATGGAAGGGGAAAGAGGACAATGCCTGGAGCTGAGAGGGAAGACGGGGATGATGCCTGGAGCTGGGAGCAGGGAGGGAGAACAGGGGTGACCCCAGTAGCTGAGAGCAAGTGGGGGTCAGAGCTGGGAGCAGGGAGGGAGAACAGGGGAGATTCCAGGAGCTGGGAGAGAGAAGAGGGGCGATCCCAGGAGCTGGAAGCAAGAGGGGGTCAGTGCTGGGAGCCACGGGGGAGGTCGGTCGGGGATGATGTCGGTAGCCACGAGCCGGGAGAGAGGAAGGGGGAAATGCTGGGAGCTGGGAGCCCGGAGGAGGACGGGGGCGATGCCGGGAGCTGGCACAAGCCGGGCCGGTTGGAGCGGCAGCTGATGAGTGGGAGGCAGGAGGTGCGGGGAGCTGCGGGCAGGGATGGGCTGCTGGAGGGGGATGGAGACGCCCTGATGTCCCCGTGCCTGTCCCCAGACTACGCCAAGGAGCACCTAGCCCAGCTGCAGGAGAAAGCGGAGCTGATCGCCGGCCGCATGCTGCGCTTCTCCGTCTTCTACCGCAACCAGCACAAGGAGTATTTCCAGCACGTCAGGTACCCCCAGCCCCGTTCCCCACGCTCCCCGCTCGCCGAGCGCATTCCCTGACCCTGCCTGTGCCTGTCTGTGTGTCCCTCCTCCTCCTCCTCGTGGCAGGATGCACTGCGGGAACGTGATGAAGCCGTCGCTGAAGGACAACAGCGGGAGCCACGGCTCGCCCACCAGCGGGATGCTGCACGGCATCTTCTTCAGCTGCAACACCGAGTTCAACACCGGGCAGCCCCCGCAGGACTCGCCCTATGGCCGGTACCGCTTCCAAATCCCGGCCCAGCGCCTCTTCAACCCCAACACCAACCTCTACTTCGCGGACTTCTACTGCATGTACACCGCCTACCACTACGTCGTGCTGGTCCTGGCGCCCAAGGGCTCCTCCGGGGATCTCTTCTGCCGGGAGCGCCTTCCCCAGCTGGACATTTCCTCCAACAAGTTCCTGACGTGCTGCGTGGAGGAGGGCGAGCTGGTGTACCGCCACGCCCAGGACAGCATCCTGGAGGTCATTTACACGGAGCCGGTGGACCTGAGCCTCGGCGTGCTGGGGGAGATCAGCGGCCACCAGCTCATGAGCCTCTCCACCGCCAACGCCAAAAAGGACCCCAGCTGCAAGACGTGCAACATCAGCGTGGGGCGTTAAGGGGCCCAGGCGGGCAGGGCCGGGCAGGGCGACGGGCGCTGCCCGCGGGGGCTTCTCCCACGGACGCCGGTGGGTGGAGGACACGGGTGGGCTCGGGGGAGCCGGGCGGTGCCCCCAGGAAGGAGCCGGCGGGACGCTGGTTCGGCGAGGAGGCAGAGCCCGCGCCGCTGTGCGCCCCGAGGGAGGAAGCCTTCATCTCCTGGACCGGCCGAGCAGCAGCGTCCTCGCTGGCGTGAGCCCCGCGCTCTGCCCTGCTCCGGGACCCCCCTTCCCCTCCGGCGTCCCCCGCGTCCCCCCGCCCCAGGTTCACGCAGCTCCCAGGGAGCCCCGGCCCTGCCAGCCGGGACTGGGGCTCCCCGGCCACTCCAGGGGGTTCAGGGAGATATCGGAAGCACCCCCCGGTTTTGAACTGCTCCCGGGGGACGGGGGGTGCTCAGACACCGCGGTGGCGTGGGGGACCCCGGGCGTGCCCCCCGTGTCCCGTCCCTCTCTGCTCTGCCGTCCTGCACCGCCCGAGTCCCCGGCCCCGCGGCCCCGGAGGCAGCCGGAGGAGCCGGGGAAGGGGAGAACGGATCTGAAGCCCCCTCCCTCCCCGTGCCCCCCAACCCGCCGCCCCCCGCATGAGCCGTCGGCAGCATGGCGCTTGCGTGCGGCCCCCCCGGGGTGCCCGCCCCCCGTCTCTGTGTCCCCCCTGCACGCTCTACAACAACCGGCTCCCCCTCCCCGAGCATCCCTGTGCTGTGCTGGAGGTGTTTCAATAAACTCTGTGCGGTCGCCACCGGCCGTGTCACGCTCCTCTGTCCCCCTCGGGACCCCAAGAAGTGGCTCAGACCCCCCCCTACTCCCACCGATGCGGGGATCTGGGACTGGGAAGGGACAAGGTGGCCCTGGCCAGCTCTGAGAAAAGTTCAGGTTGGAAGGGCCTTCCTGGAGATCACCAGGTCCATCCCACCTGCCCGGGCAGGGCCACCTGGCTCAGGTGACACAGGAGCACGTTTGGAATGTGGCCAGAGAGGGAGACTCCACCCTTCCCTGGGGCTGTCCCAGTGCTCTGCCACCCTCCGTGGAAAGAAGTTCTTCCTCACGTTGAGGTGGAACTCATGTTTTTGTTTATGGCCGTTGCTCCTCATCCTGTCACTGAAAAGTTCCCCGAGCTCTTCACCCCACAGGGACTGAAACCCCCTCAGGATGAAACCCCCGGTGCCCATCCCGGTTCTGCCCACGGAGCATGCCAGGGCTGGCACACAGAGGGAACAGGAGCCTCCCCGTGGCAGCAGCAGCGAGCAGGGGCTGCAGGAGGGGTCGAGGCAGGCGGTGGGCGCGGAGGCCGTGGCACAGCCCACCCTCCATCTGCCACCGCCACCGCCAGCATGGGCACGCGCTGGAGCACGCGGTGGGCACAGCACGTGGCACCCACCCACCCACCCACCCAGCCCACAGCGGGTGCTGCCTCAGAGACACCTCAAAATAAAGGTGTGGGGGGACAGAACCCACCTGCAGAGTCCTGGGGGGCTCCGAGCCCACCGCCCTCTCCAGGACCCGCTGTCACCAGCAGAAGGTCTGGCTGCTCCTTGGCTGGAATTCCTGGCTCTGCTCCATCAGAACCCCCAAGGATGAGCTCCTCCCTTAGGATTGGGGTCCGTGCAGGGTCCTGGCTGCTTCCCCCCCCCCAGTCCAGCCCCATTTTGGGTTTTGGGTGCTGTTCTGCTGGGCTGGAAGCAAAGAGGCCGCGGCTGCCCCCGCTCCAAGTACAAGGGTATTTATTTCATGGGTACAAGAGAGAGACAGCACCTTGTGTGTGTTGGGCTCTTCCCGGTTACTGGTTTGTACATTCAGAGCTTTGGCCGGGGCAGGGGAGGGCAGCGGGTCCTGCTCGGCCCCCCCAGCACCGGGGTGGGCGGCTGCCAGCGGGGACCCCCCCTGTGCCCCCCGTGCCGTGGGCGCCCGAGCCCCGGGGCCCCGTGCGAGCGTGTCTTGAGTGCTGAGGTTGGCTGTGTGCTCCTCCTCCGTGCAGTCTGTGCGGGGCAGCGCTCCCCGCCGTCCTCCCTGCCCTCTTTCTCCTCCTCTTTCTCCTCCTCCTCCTCCTCCTGCTCCTCCCCTGCCCGCGGCGGGGCCGGGACCCCCGGCCCTCATTTCCTCGTGTGCAGCGTGTCCTGGAACTTGGTGCTGGTGTAGCGAAGGTGGAAACCCTTCTTGTTGATGGTGTCGTCCGAGTGGAAGCGGATCATCACCGAGTCTCCGGCCGAGTAAACCTCCTCGGGGGGCTGCGGGGGTGAGGGAGGGGGTGCTCAGATCCACCAGCACCCCGGGGTGAGCACCCATGGCAGGTGGGAATATTTGCACTGGGGAATGTGGGAATCATCACACCAGACCAAATTCCCATAGGGATTTCTCCACACTGCTGATCCACGAGCACCCCTGAGGTGAGCACCCACCATGGCTGGGAATATTCACACTGGGGAGGGTGGGAATCCTCACACCAGACCAAATTCCTGTGGGGATTTCTCCACACTGCTGATCCATGAGCAGCCCCAGGTTGAGCATCTCTTGTGGCTGGGAATATTTGCACTGGGGAGGGTGGGAATCATCACACCAGACCAAATTCCCGTGGGGATTTGCACTGTGCAGAGTGGGAATTTGCACTGTGGAGGGTGGGAATCATCACACCAGACCAACTGCTGGTGTGATGATCCACACTGCTGATCCACTAGCACCCATTGATGCTGGGAATATTTGCACTATGGAGGGTGGGAATCATCACACCAGACCAAATTCCCGTGGGGATTTCTCCACACTGCTGATCCACGGGTGGGAATATTTGCACTGTGGAGGGTGGGAATCATCAAACCAGACCAAATTCCCGTGGGGATTTCTCCACACTGCTCTGGCTCTGCCTCATCCCTCACCTTGAACCCTCACTCCTTGGCCCCCACACCACCCCAGGCCACATCCCGGGCTCACCCCGGAGCCGCAGAAGCGGCCGAGGCGTGGGGCTGTCCCGTCGTAGCCATCGAAGAGCTCCATGTAGTCGTATCCACAGTCAGCCTCCTCCTCGATCTCAAAGGTCTGGAAGATGAGCTCCACGCCGAAGCCCTCCTCAGCCATGATCACCCACTCGCAGTCCGAGCCCCCCGGGTAGTTGTTGTCCCCAAATTGTGCGTGGGAATACAAATCCTTGGTCTTCACCTCGGCGCGCACCTGGCCCCCGCACACTGCGGGAGGAGCCGGGGTTTAGGGGCGCCCAGGCTGTGCCCCCACCCCATGACCCCATGTCCCAGCCCCAGCCAGGTACCTGTGCTGTGGGTGGCCTCGAATCCCTTCTTCTGGATGGAGTTATCAGACACAAACTTGAGGAACATCTTGTTGCCCGAGGAGACGATGGGCTCGGGCTCCTTGGCCCCGCAGAAGCGGCCGAGTGCCGGGGCCTTGGCGTCCTTCCCATCAAAGATCTCCAGGTGGTCGTAGGTACATTCCTGCTGTGCCTCCACGTCCAGCTCTGAGAAGCTCTGTGGAGGTTCTGGGTGAGGTCAAGGCTCGGCAGAGGGGACCCCAGTGCCCCCCACCCCCCAACCCCTACCAGCTTGATGCGGTGCCCCGGCGTGGTGCTGATGGCCCAGGTGCACTCCTTCTTACTGGGGTATTTATCGGGCCAGTTGGGGCTGGTGATGGTCCCCAAGACAGATGTCACCTTGTGGTCACAGCCAGCTGTGGGGACAGCCAGGAGGGTCACAGAGGCATGGATGGGGGGTTCCCAAGGGAATGGGGGGCGAGCTGGACCCACCTTCCTTGCAGTCGTGTTTGTTGTCATGCAGCACGAAGCCGCTGCGGCACTGGCACTCGTAGCTGCCGAAGGAGTTGAGGCACTCGTGCTGGCAGCCCCCGTTGTTCTTGGAGCACTCATCCTTGTCTGGGAGAGAGCAGAGGGATCCCTGAGCGGGCTGGGAAGGGCTGGAATGGTGCAATTCCATCCCCCCAGGCCCCCCAGCCCCGCTGCCCTCCAGCCAAGCAAGCGCCCCCGGGCAGCAGCAAAGCAGCTCCAGCATCCCAGCCCCTGCAGGCACGGATGGCTTCTCCTCTCCCGTGGGCTCACCCATGGGTGCCACCATTACCTGCTGCCAGGACGGACGGGGGAGAGGCAGAAAAACACACAGTGACAACCAAAGATGCACAAGAAAGACCAGGACGCTGGAGTCCCTCTTTACTCATCGATAGGAAATGTCACAGACACGGTAAAAATTGGGGGAGGGTGGGGGGAAAAAAAAAATAAAATGAACAAGGTCAGCTGGTCAATGACAAAACCAAGGAGGTGGGGTGCTTAGAACCAAAAAAAAAAAAAAAAAAAAAAAAAAAAAAAAAAAAAGGTAAAAAAAAAAGTTAAAAAAAAAAAAAAAGGTCAACAACCAGTTCTGTCAAGCAAAAGGCTGCCGGGGCCGGCAGCACGGCTCGGCTCGGCTCGGTCCCACCGTGCTCCCGCACGGCTCCGGGGCCGCGGCGTTCCTGAGAAAGACGGAGAGGACGGAGCGGCTCAGGAGGGGCCCCGCGGCCGCTTCTGCATGCGGAACTTCAGGCCGGGCGGGCGAGATTTCGGGGGCTGCAGTTGCTGCTTCTTCTCTGCAAAGAGAGAGGGAGAGAAGGGGGGGAGCGATGGGGGGACGGGGGGCGGCGGGGCGGGTCTGGGGGGGCCATGCGGAGCGGCAGCCGGGGGGAAGCAGCAGCGAGGGGACCCCCGGGAGCCCCTGTGCGGCCGGGGCGAGCGGCTCTGCGGGGAGGAAGAGGAGGAGGAGGAGGAGGAGGAGGAGGAGGTTGGGCTTTGGGTGGGTTCCTGGGGCTGTTCGGGCTGGGAACGGCACTGGAGGGGTTTGGGATCACCCCGAGCTGGCCGGATTTACCTCCCACCACCGCCCGTAGGGAGCCCCTCCCCGACCCCCCCAAAGACCCCTCCAGGCGCCATCGCTCCCCTTCCAGCTCCCCCTGGCCTCCGGGCGGTGTTTTGGGGAGGGAAGGCAGCAGCAAGCGGGCACCAGAGCCCCCCGCGCCCCGCTCCGAGCTCACAGCGGGGCCGGAGAGGAGCCGGGGTCCCTCCTGGAGCCAGCGGCGAGGGGGGTCCTGCCCCGGCCCCCGGCCCCGCGGCCGCCTCTCAAGCGGAGGCTGTAACCTGGCGTCTCCTCGGTCTGAGGGAGGAGGAAGCGAGGCAGAAAGGCCCGTTTGGGGTTGGGAAGGGGCTCCTGGGCTCAGAGCAGCTCCAGCACCGCTGGAGGGGGAGCTGGCGGGACGGAGGGAGCCTGAGCGGGCGAGACAAGAGCAGGAGAGAGTTGGCAGCGGCAAGAAGCCCAGCGGCTCGGTGTCTTTAGCCATCCTTTATTCCAACCAGCCTGCTCGCCGCCACCCGGCATCGCTCACCGTTCTCCCCCGCGGGCATCCGACGGCTCCGGGCTGCTGACCGCCCCGCAGCCCCCGGCAGCGCCTCTCCCCCCGCTGCGGACCCCCCAGCGCCGCCGGGGCTCGGCCGAGGGCCGGGGGGACGTACCTGGATGCCGACACCGTGGCGGATTCCCGGGAGGAACGCGCATCCTTACGCGCGGCCGCGAGGAGGAGGAGGAGGAGGAGAAGGAGGAAGAAGAGGAGGAGGAGGAAGGGGTCACGTCTTCAGCGGGGAAAAACGGGCGCCCGGACGGCCAGGCTGCCCGCGGCACCGAGGGACGGGGCTCGTCCGGAGCACGGGGACCCTCCGCGGCCAAAAAGGGGCCGCACGGGAGAGGTTTTGCCCAGGGAGCAACCCCGGAGGGACCAGAGGAGGGACCTCGCTGTGGCCGAGTCCTCCAGGGTGGTCCTGCTGCCGGGAAAGCCCGAGACCTGAGCGGGGGAAGGTGGAGGCGAGGGTTTGGTGCTCTATCGTCACCGCACGAGGGAGGAAAGACGGGAAAAGGGGACGGCGAAGGAGCCCCAAGTGCTCCAGGGGGAGACTCACCCGGCTGCCCCGTGGTCCCGCTCGGCTTCCCCGAGGAATCCCCGAGGAATCGCTTTGTGGAGGGTGCCGGCTCCCGACGGCTGGGCCCCCTGGGCCGCCCTACTCGCCTTGGTTTTCATTGAACACATAAAGCAAAGACACGCCATGCCCGGCCCGCGGGGCTCTGCCGCTCCGGGAAACCCACGGCGGCTCCGGGGACGCCGCTCCCGCAGCCGGGAGGCAGCGCTGCCCCCCAAAAACGGCCGGCGGGAGGCTCGAGGGTCTCTCACAGCTGGGACGGTGTCCAGGGCACCGTGCCACACCCGGGGGACCGGCTGGGGCACGAGGGTCCCGTGGCAGGGTCCAGCCCCGGCTGCATCCAGCGTTTGGTGTCGCCATCCCTGCCCACAAAACCCGTCCGAAGGTGACACCGCCTCCTGGAGGGGTGGCCCGGGAGAGGAGAGCAGACAGGGAGAGGCAGGTGATGGTGTTTGGGAGGAGCCATCGCTCCGGGGATCTCGGGTGCTGAGGCCGGGATGCGGAGCGCCCTGCCCGGGGAGCGGAGGGAGCCGGGGCCGTGCAGCAGAGCGGGGAGCAGCAGCAGCAGCAGCAGCAGCAGCAGCAGCAGCAGCAGAGCGGGGTGTCACCGTCCCCCCACCCTGGGAATGCCACCCGAGGGGTGCAGCACCCGGGGCCCAGCACATCCCTGTCCCCAGCATCCCCTTGCTGTTTGGGGAGCCCCTGAGAGCACCCCCAGGTCTAAAGATGGAGCCAATTGTCCCCAAAAAGAGGAGAAAACCTCCCAGAATGTGCTGCCAGCAAGGCTGCCCGTGGCTGGAGGGTTTTGGGACTGGGGGCTCTGAGGTAGGAGCCAATTATCCCCCAAAAGAGGAGAAAACCCCCAAAATGTGCTGCCAGCAAGGCTGCCCATGGCTGGAGGGTTTTGGGGCTGCACCCCCAATTCTGAAGTAGGAGCCAATTGTCCCCCAAAAGAGGAGCAAATTGTCCCCAAAAAGAGGAGCCAATTATCCCCCAAAAGATGAAAAAACCCCCCAAATGTGCTGCCAGCCAGGCTGCCTGTGGCTGGAGGGTTTTGGGACTGGGGGCTCTGAAATAGGAGCCAATTATGCCCCAAAAGAGGAGAAAACCCCCAAAATGTGCAGCCACCAAGGCTGCCCATGGCTGGAGGGTTTTGAGACCAGGGTCTGCGCCCCCAGCTCTGAAATAGGAGCCAATTGTCCCCCAAAAGAGGAGCAAATTGTCCCCAAAAAGAGGAGCCAATTATCCCCCAAAAGATGAAAAAGCCCCTCAAATGTGCTGCCAGCCAGGCTGCCTGTGGCTGGAAGGTTTTGAGACCAGGGTCTGCACCCCCAGCTCTGAAATAGGAACCAATTATGCCCCAAAAGAGGAGAAAACCCCCCAAAATGTGCTGCCAGCCAGGCTGCCCGTGGCTGGAGGGTTTTGGGGCTGCACCCCCGGCGTGGGCAAGGGAAGCGTTAGCGGCGGTTTGGGGGGGCCAGGCTGGGTGAGGGAGGGCAGGGGGTGCCCGTGCTGGGGCCAGGCAGCTCTACCTGAGAAGAAATGGGCTTTGAAGCCCTTTTTGGAGACGGTGTTGTCGGACTTGAACTCGATCCTCATGTTGTTGTACTGGGAGGTGATGACCTCGGGCTTCTCGGCCCCGCAGAACTTCCCGTGCAGCTTGGAGTCAGCTGTGAGCCCGCTGCGCACCTCCACAAAGTCATATTTACACACCTGGGGGGTGACACGGGGCTGGGGACACGGTGGTGCCACCCTAGGGGCCACCAGCAGCCCCTGAGAGCACCCCCAGGTCTAAAGAAGGAGCAAATTGTCCCTTAAAAGAGGAAAAAAGCTCCCAAAATGTGCTGCCAGCAAGGCCGCCTGTGGCTGCAGGGTTTTGGGGCTGCACCCCCAGTTCTGAAGTAGGAGCCAATTGACCCCCAAAAGAGGAGTCAATTGTCCCCAAAAAGAGGAGAAAACCTCCCAGAATGTGCTGCCAGCAAGGTTGCCTGTGGCTGGAGGGTTTTGGGACTGGGGGCTCTGAGGTAGGAGACAATTATCCCCCAAAAGAGGAGAAAACCTCCCAAAACGTGCTGCCAGCAAGGCTGCCCATGGCTGGAGGGTTTTGGGACTGGGGGGTGCACCCCAGATCTGAATTAGGAGCAAATTGTCCCCAATAAGAGAGAAAACCCCCCAGAATGTGCTGCCAGCCAGGCTGTCCATGGCTGGAGAGTTTTGGTGCTGCACCCCCAGTTCTGAAGTAGGAGCCATTTGTTCCCCAAAAGAGGAGAAAACCCCCCAGAATGTGCTGCCAGCCAGGCTGCCTGTGGCTGGAGGGTTTTGGGGGTGCAGCCCTGGCATGGGTAAGGGGTGGCACGGGGCAGACAGGGGCTGCTCCCCCCCACTCACATCGTTGCCCTCGGTCTCGAAGAAGTCGAACTGGAGGGAGATGCGGTACTGGGTGGGGGCCACCAGCTGCCAGATGCAGTTCTTGTTGGGGGGATACTCCTTGGGCCACCCCGGGCTGGTGATGGAGCCGTTGAGCTTGGTGAGGAAACCTCCGCAGGCGGCTGCAGGGCGGCACCACCCAGCGCCCGTCACCTCCACGGGGCTGGGGCCGCGCCGAGGGGCACAGGGGGGGTTTTGGGGGGGTCTCAGGGGGACACTCACCCTCGCAGCGGCGTTTGTCAGATGCCAGCTCGTAGCCAGGGTCGCAGGCGCACTTGTAGCTGCCCAGGGTGTTGACGCAGCGCTGCTCGCAGCCGCCGTTGTTGGGCCGGGAGCACTCGTCCATCTCTGGGCAGGGCACGGGTGGGGGGTGAGCGGCCAGGGGGGCTGCAGCACCCCCAGCACCCCCAGAGCTCCCCCCAAACCTTTGAAGAAGTTGACAGCAAAGCCGGCCTTGTTGATGGAGCCGTCGGACACGAATTTCATCCAGAGCTTGTTGGAGGTGCTCTTGATGTCGTCGGGTTTGTCGTAGCCGCAGTAACGGCCGATGAGGCTGCTGGAGTCGCTGCTCCCGTCGCGGATCTCCAGGTAATCGTAGGCACAGCTGTCGTGGCGCTCGATCTGGGGGGGGGACAGTGCCACAGTCAGAGGGCACAGGAAGCGTCACAGGAAGGTGTCACAGTGAGAAATGTGTCACAGTGAGAAATGTGTCACAGTAAGGTGGCACAGTAAGGTGGCACAGTAAAATGTCACAGTATGATGTCACAGTAAGACATCACAGTAAGAAAGATGTCACAGTAAGATGGCACAGTAAAATGTCACAGTATGATGTCACAGTAAGATGGCCAGTAAGATGTCACAGTAAGATGTCACAGTAAGGTGTCACGGTAAGAAAGATGGCACCGTAAGATGTCACAATAAGGTGTCACAGTAAAATGCCACAGTAAAAAAGATATCACAGTAAGGTGTCACAGTAAGGTGTCACAGTAAGATGTCACAGTAAGACATCACAGTAAGAAAGATGTCACAGTAAGATGTCACAGTAAGGTGTCACAGTATGATGTCACAGTAAGACGTCACAGTCAGATATCACAGTAAGACAGATATCACAGTAAGGTGTCACAGTAAGAAAGATGTCACAGTAATGTGTCACAGTAAGATGTTACAGTAAGGTGGCACAGTAAGACAGATGTCACAGTAAGGTGTCAAAGTAAGATGACACAGTAAGGTGTAACAGTAAGAAAGATGTCACAGGAAGGTGTCACAGTAAGATGCCATAGTAAAAAAGATATCACAGTAAGATGGCCAGTAAGATGTCACAGTAAGACGTCACAATAAGAAAGATGTCACAGTAAGATGGCACAGTATGTCACAGTAAGATGGCCAATAAGGTGTCACAGTATGATGTCACAGTAAGACGTCACAGTCAAATGTCACAGTAAGAAAGATGTCACAGTAAGAAAGATGTCACAGTATGATGTCACAGTAAGACGTCACAGTAAGACAGATATCACAGTAAGGTGGCCAGTAAGATGTCACAGTAAGACAGATGTCACAGTAAGAAGTCACAGTAAGATGTCACAGTAAGATGTCACAGTAAGACAGATGTCACAGTAAGGTGTCACAGTAAGAAGTCACAGTAAGGTGTCACAGTAAGACAGATGTCACAGTAAGAGATGTCACAGTAAGGTGTCACAGTAAGACAGATGTTACAGTAAGGTGTCACAGTAAGACAGATGTCACAGTAAGAAGTCACAGTAAGGTGTCACAGTAAGATGTCACAGTAAGATGTCACAGTAAGACAGATGTCACAGTAAGAGATGTCACAGTAAGGTGTCACAGTAAGACAGATGTTACAGTAAGGTGTCACAGTAAGACAGATGTCACAGTAAGGTGTCACAGTAGGACAGCCCCTGGCAGGGTAATAATTGATACAGACTCCATGCATTCACAGAGGGCTGATCAATCATCTTTATTAAGAAACCCATTGTTCTTTTCTATCTTAGCTCGCTACAGGTTGACCTGATTGGTTCTTTAATTAAAACACCATCAGTATTGGTTAATGAAGAAACCCCCATTGGTAAACAAATCTCCACAGTACATTCCACATGCTCACAATGGCAGGTGCAGTGAGTTAAGATCAGAATTGTTCCCCATTCTTTTCTCTGCTCCCTAAGAGCCTTTTCCCAGAATGATGCCTGGGAAAGTTGTGTTTCTGTGGTCAGAGCTGCTGCCACAGAACAGGGCTGGTTTTGTCCCAGAACCCCCAAACCCTTCCCACGCCTGTCCTGAGGGGAAACTGAGGCACGGAGGTGTTGCTGATGGACCCAGCAGCCCTAAGCCCATGCTGAGGGAGCACGGGGATGAGGAGATGACCCCTCCCCAGCCTCGGGGATATAGGAATGTGCTCCCTGTTGATGGAGTGACCAAACTATCCTTTGTCTCCTCTAAAAGGAAAAGGGCCCAGAAGTTCCTCTCCTCAATTAGCAAAAAAGACACCTCACAGGACCTGGGGGACTTCACCTCAAAATTAAGGATGGCCAATTGCACAGGAGCCAAAATTCCCACCTGAGCAATTCAGTAGAAAAAGAAGAAAACAAAGAAATGAATTGCTTTTGTGAGGTGTTTTACCAGGAGCAATAACCTCTTGCACCTGCTCGGTTTTTCTCAGAGTTTTGTTATTTTGCTTTTTATTAAAACTTCTTTGTTTCCAACAGTACCCCAGAAGCCATGCTGCTGATTTTATGCCTTCTGAGGCAGCTGAGCTATCCTGGGTGTGAAATAGATCTCCAAGAGCTTGTGAGACCTGGAGAGGAGACCCATTGTCCTAGGTTGACTAGATGATGCTTTTATCCCCAATTGTCTGTTCTGTTTATGCTGAATAATGAGTTTTGCACCTTTAAGACTTGTTGCAGAGAGTGAAGGGGGGAGAGAAGAAGCTCAGTTTGTTTTCAGACACTGCACTCACTCCTCCACATTCCTGCTCCTGGACTGTGCTGTCTGTGGAAGGACAGACAGCAGGACAGAGCTCTCCTTTGCTTTTAGTTAGTTTGAGCTAGCTGAGGTACAGAAGTTCCCTGGACTGTGGGTTTTTTCCTTTTTTCCCTTTTCTTTGGAGCTCTTTAAACCTGCTCTGGGCTGAACACCCAGGCCTGGCCTGTGACATTTCCAGCACTGGAGGGACTGATCAGAGCCTGAGTGAGCTGAGCTACAGCCCATGGAGGGACTTTCTCAGTCTGTCACCTCTTTTGGAGCAGCAAGGGGTTTTATTGTGTAATATTGTTTAGGTTTTATTGTTCAATATTGTTTAGGTTTTATTGTTCAATAATCATTTTTTTTCCCACTTTTTTCCAAGGAGCTATTTTCTCCCGGATCAGTTGCGGGGAGGGGCTGATTGAATCTGCTTTCCTAGAGGAGCCCCTTTGGGGGCTCTCTCCAAAATTTGCCCTGACCCAGGACACCCAAATTTCAGGGGGGGAAAGAGCAGAGCACCGGCAGCTTGCACCTGTGGCCACTGTTCCAGCACTGGAGGGACTGATCAGAGCCTGAGTGAGCTGAGCTCCAGCCCACAGAGGGACTTTCTCAGTTTGTCACCTCTTTTGGAGCAGCAAGGGGTTTTATTGGTTAATATTGTTTAGGTTTTACTGTTTAATAATCAGTTTTTTCCACTTTTTTCCAAGGAGGTATTTTCTCCCATACTTGGCTGGGGAAAACCAGTCCAGGAGAAAATACCTCCTTGGAAAAAAGCAAATTCATTTGAATCTGCTTTCCTAGAAGAGCCTCTTTGGGGGCTCTCTCCAAAATCTGCCCTGACCCAGGACACCCCTGTTTCACAGGGGGACGCTGACCCACCTCGAAGGACTGGAAGGTCAATCCCACGTGGTAGCCCTCGGACACGGTGATTTTCCAGACGCACACCTTGCTGGGCCGGTAGTCATCGGGGTAGTTGGGGGACTGGATGTGGCCGTTGTCCTTCTTGACGTCCCCCCCGCAGATGGCTGGAAGGGAGGAGCAGCAGCCTGAGCCCCCCCGGGCCCCGTGCCGCCCCCTGGGCCCCGCTGCTCCCCCCTACCTTCGTAGACGGCGAAGAAACCTTTGCCCACCCAGTTGCTGCTGCTCCGGAACTCCACCCAGAGGCGGCTGTCGGTGGAGATGATGGGCTCGGGCAGCTTGTTCCCGCAGAACCTGCCTGGGGAGGAAGGCGTGCTGGGCTGCCGTGCTGGAGCCCTCCTCTTCCTCACCCCACCTGCTCTTCCTCACTGTCATCTCCTCTTCCTCACCCCACCTGCTCTTCCTCCTCACCACCTCCTCTTCCTCACTGCTACCTCCTCTTCCTCACCGCCTCCTGCTCTTCCTCACTGCCATCTCCTCTTCCTCACTGCCACCTGCTCTTCCTCACTGCCATCTCCTCTTCCTCACTGCCATCTCCTCTTCCTCACTGCCATCTCCTCTTCCTCACTGCTACCTCCTCTTCCTCACTGCCATCTCCTCTTCCTCACTGCCACCTGCTCTTCCTCTCCGCCACCTGCTCTTCCTCACTGCCATCTCCTCTTCCTCACTGCCATCTCCTCTTCCTCACTGCCATCTCCTCTTCCTCACTGCCATCTCCTCTTCCTCACTGCTACCTCCTCTTCCTCACTGCCATCTCCTCTTCCTCACTGCCACCTGCTCTTCCTCTCCGCCTCCTGCTCTTCCTCACTGCCTCCTGCTCTTCCTCACTGCCATCTCCTCTTCCTCACTGCCATCTCCTCTTCCTCACGGCCACCTGCTCTTCGTCCTCACTGCTACCTCCTCTTCCTCCTCACCGCCATCTCCCCTTCCTCACTGCTACCATCTCTTCCTCACTACCACCTCCTCTTCCTTGTCCTCTCCTCTTTCTCATCATCCCCTCTTCCTTTCTGCAACCTTGTCTGACTCACCATGACTTCCTCTTTCTCCTCATGACCTCCTCTTCCTCACCACCACCTCCTCTTCCTCATTACCACCTCCTCTTCCTCACTGCCCCCTCCTCTTCCTCATCACCACCTCCTCTTCCTCACTGCCCCCTCCTCTTCCTTGCCCTCTCCTTCTCTTTCTCATCATCACCTCTTCTTCCTCGCTGCCACCTTGTCCACCTCACCATGACTTCCTCTTCCTCCTGACCTTCCTCATGATCTTCACTTCATCACCGCCACCTCCTCTTCTTCCTCACTACCTCTTCTTCCTCACCTCCACCTTCTCCTGGTCCCCGCACTGCCCCTTTCCAGCCCAAAGCCAAAGGCTGCTTCTTGCTGCACTCCTCCCCAGTCCCCTCCAGCTTTTCTGGCTGTTTCACTTCAGCTGCTGATTCCAGGGGATTTGGGAATCCTGGGATTTGGGGAACATCCAGTTCATGGGATGGGGCTGGGATCCTGGAATCTCCCTGGGGAGCATCCAAAGGATGGGACTGGGATCCTGGAATCTCCCTGAGGAACATCCCAAGGATGTGACAAGGACAGTGGCATCTCTTGGGAACATCACAGGGATAGGACCAGGACGCTGGAATCTCCCCAAGGAACATCACAGGGATAGGGACGGGGGATCCTGGAATTTCCCTGGGGAGCATCACAGGGACTGGAACTTCCCTGGGGAACATCACAAGGATGGGACCAGGGTGCTGGAATCTCTTGGAAAACATCACAGGGATGGGACCAGGATGCCGGAATCTCCCTGGGCAACATCACAGGCACTGGAATCTCCATGGGGAACATCCCAGGGATGGGACCAGGATGCTGGAATCCCTCTGGGGGACATCCAGCTCTTTGGGGTGGGACTGGGACAGTGGCATCTCTTGGGGAGCACCACAGGGATGGGACCAGGACCCTGGAATCTCACTAGAACTTCCCTGGGGAACACCCAGCTCTTTGGGGTGGAACTGGGACCCTGGAATCTCTTGGGGAACATCACAGGGATGGGACCAGGGTGCTGGAATCTCCCTGGGAAACATCACAGGGATGGGAACGCTGGAATCTCCCTGGGGAACATCCAGCTCTTTGCGGTGGGACTGGGACACCGGCATTTCTTGGGGAACACAACAGGGATAGGACCAGGACCCTGGAATATCCCTGGGGAACATCACGGGGAATGGAGTCTCCCTGGGGAACATCACAGGGATGGGATTGGCATCCTGGAATCTCCCCGGGGAACATCACAGGACCGGAATCTCCCTGGGGAACATCACAGGGATGGCACTAGGGTGCTGGAATCTCCCTGGAATCTCCCTGGGGAACACCCAGCTCCTCGGGGTGGGATGGGACACCGCCACTCCCCAGGGAGACGCGCCAGCCAGCTGGATCACCCAGGCTGCTCTCACTGGCGCGGGCTAAACCGGGAGCCCCGCTCCCCTCAGGAACCCCTCTGGGGGGTAATTCCCCCCTCCCCAGGAGTCTGGAATAGCAGGCAGGCAGGGACAGGGGTGAGGGAATCCCCTGGCCCCCTGCCGGCCCCGGGTGGCGCCGGCGGGCAGGAGGGGCGGGCGGGAGGCCCCGGGTTGTTACCTCGCAGCGTGGCCTTTCTCCAGAACCCGTCTCTCACCTCCACGTAGTCGTACCAGCACAGCCGGCTTCGGTACAGGTCCAGGGTGGTGAAATTCAGGATGATCTAAGGGTGGGAAGGAGCAGGAGGAGCCTGGGGTGAGCTCCCCCCATAACCCATCTGCCGGGAGCCAGGGGAACCTGGTGGAATCCAGACCCCTCAAGGGGATGTTGGGGCTCGGGACACCCCAAAACAGGGCTGGGAGGAGGGAGAGGAGGCTGGGAGAGGGCAGGAGCCGTCACCCCAACAGTCAGTACCTTCTCTCCAGGGGTGACCGAGATCCTCCAGACGCAGTGCATGTGGGCAGAGTATCCATTGGGGAATTCCGGGGAGGAGAAGTTGCCCTGGCTGTCCTGGAGTGTCTCCCCACAGGCTGCAGAGGGAGAAAAGCAGGGTTCAGACCCCTCAGAAAGGCGGGGTTCAGACCCCTCAGAAAGGCGGGGTTCAGACCCCTCAGAAAAGCAGGGTTCAGACCCCTCAGAAAAGCGGGGTTCAGACCCCTCAGAAAAGCGGGGTTCAGACCCCCACTATTCACCGTCCCCTCATCCCCTAATAACCCCAACACAGCCCCTTTATCAAGCCCCACCACCACAACCAACCCCATCCCAAGGCCATAACCAACAAGGCCCCAACTACCCCGAGCCTCTGGATAAGGATCCGCTGCCAATGACGCTGAACAAAAAACCACAACCAGCATCCCCCCTAAATAAACCATAACAAACACCAAAGAGACAAAAGAGACCCCAAACTTACTCATCAACCACACCCTGCAACCGCTGCTACAACCAGCCCCTGCACCCCGTAGTAAGGGGAGGGGTTAAATGCATCCCCCAGCAGCAGGAAGGGCATCACTGCTGTGGTAGATGGTAGAGGTAATTCATGCTATTGATGTATAAAATATTGTAAAATCCAAGCTATGTCTTGGATATTGTAAAAATATTGTAAAATCCAAGCTAAGCCGGGATCAGAGTCTTATGTTAAGATAATATCGAGTTCTGTTAATAAGAATGGAACCTTCCTGGGCCATGATCACTGATTTCCCTGGAATGTCCGGGCCACTCCAGAGTGATCTGCACCTCGAAGATTGCATGTACTACATTGATTACCGGTGCCTCCCTGTTACATGTGGATGCCGACTTCTCTGGAGTGCTCTGACAACATCCAGACCCCTGGACTGGACTTTTGCTAACCCTGCCCATGCATGGCCCCGGTTCTGCATGTGAAGGGGCACAAAGGAGCATTCGGTCATCCCTGCCTCAGGCAGAATGAACTGCACAAGAGCTCGCAGCAGCCGGGGTGAACAGGGGAGACTCTGACAGCCGCAGGTCAGATCTGTGCTCACCCAGCGCCCAACCCGGGCTCCACGCTGCCCTTGGCTGTGATGTTGTTTTTTTTTTCCCATGGAAATTCTGTTTCGCTGACAATTTAATCAATTATTGCTACATTTTCTTGTACATTTGGCTCTCGATTTGATCATTTACAGCACTGCCTTCACCCCCTCACCCCAGCGCCCTTTTCCCACCCAAACTCCCAGCGCTGAGGACCCAAATAAACCGCATCCCCACCATCCCCATCCCTCCCTGGAGCGGCTCCCGGCTCCGTGGCTCCGCTCCAAGGCTCCTCCCGGGGCCAGGAGCGCTGCCGGCCCCCCCGGGCCGTGCCACGCCGCGGGGCCGGGCTCGCCGCCCGCGCTCCGGGCCGGTCCCGCGGCTGGAGCCGGCCCAGCGCTGCCATCTGGAAGCCACATGAGGCTGCACACCGAGCTCTGCCGCCCCCCTCCCCACCCTCCCGGCTCGCATGAAAGGTGAAACGCTGCAAAAAAAGCCGCTCGAAACCTGGGCTCGCTGCCTTTTTTCCCCTTTACGCTGGAAACAAAAGAAGGGGACGCTTGTGATCCACAGAGGCTTTTTCGGGAGGGCTCCTCCATTATTTTTTTTTTTTTTTGCTTTTCCTCCTCCAAACTAATCACTTTTCCTGCTCCCCTGAAGGCGGCACGGCCGTGGGGCCCCTCACAAAGGCTTCCCTCTTCCAGGCTGCTAATTAGTCGCTGGAATTAAGCGGGAGCGTGCGGGAGCCAAACTCCTTGCAGATGTTGCCAGCCCAGCCCCGGAGCACGCGGCTGCTGCCGGGGGGACTCGTGCCAGCCGCCCCCTCCCCGCTCCTGGGACAATGCCACCGCTCGTGGTCACAGCCCCAGAGCCCTGCGAGGTGACAGCAGAGCCCGGCTGATGATCTGGCCCAGCCCCCGGGGGGATCTGTGGGCTCTGAGGGGGTCAGGATGTCCCCAAACCCCTCCGGGGGCAGGGGTGGGATGGAGGAGGCTCTTGGAGGAGGCTCTGAGGAGGTTTTGCTCCCCAAGGGTGCTTGTGGGGTCAGAGGATGCTCTCAGGGGATGTTCTGCTCTTGGGGGAATGGTCTTTGGAGGATTTTTCAGGGGGATGCTCTTGGAAGATGCTCGTCCCTTGAAGGATTCTTTTGTAGGAATTCTCTGGGGGGATGCTCTTTGAAGGATTTTGTGGGAGATGGAGATTCCCTTTGAAGGATTTTTCGTGAGATTTTTCTGGGAGATGCTCTTTGGGGGATTTCTTTGGGGGATGCTTTTTGGGAGATGCTCTTGGAGGAGGGTTGCTCTTCCCTTGAAGGATTCTTTTGTAGGAATTCTCTGGGGAGATGCTCTTTGAAGGATTTTTTGGGAGATGCTCTTTAGAGGATGCACTTTGGGGGATGCTCTTTAGGGGATTTCTTTGGGGGATGTTTTTTGGGAGATGCTCTTTGTGGGATTTCTTTGTTGGATGCTTTTTGGGAGACAGTATTGGAGGAGGGTTGCTCTTCCATTTAAGGATTCTTTTGGGGGGGATACTCTTCCCTTGAAGGATTCTTTTGTAGGAATTCTCCAGGAAGATGCTCTTTGGAGGTTTTTTTGGGAGACTTTTTTGGGGGATGCTCTTTGTGGGATTTCTTTGGGGGATGCTTTTTGGGAGATACTCTTGGAGGATGCTCTTTGGGGGATTTTTTTGGGGGATGATTTTTGGGGATGCTTTAGGAGGATGCTCTTTGGAGGGTGCTCTTCATGGGATTTCTTTGGGGGATGCTTTTTGGGAGATGCTCTTTAGAGGATGCTCTTTGGGGGATGTTCTTCAGGGGATTTCTTTGGGGGATTTCTTTGGGGGATTATTTTTGAGGACGCTTTTGGAGGATGCTCTTTGGAGGGCTGCTCCAAGAAGATGCTCTGGAGAGAATTTTTTGGGACAACGCTCTGGGGGGGGGGGGGGGGAGTGTTGTGATTAAAAGGAATTAAAAGGAACAGTGGCTTGTCCCAAATGGGAGCAATGGTGAAGTCAGGATGAGCATCCACATTTCAAGGCTTTCACATCCCTTCCTCACTGCCTGAATCACGTCACCTTTCTCCACTCATGGCTGTGTAATTTCCGTATCTCCTGGAGTCCCCATTTGGCATCAGTGAAGACCCACAAATTGTCTGTGCACACCCAAGGCTCTTTTCTTGCAGGAGGGGGGAGAGAGAGAGCTGAGGACACCCTCACCCAGGCAGATTCTCCTCACAGCCCCCAGAGTGGATGGAGGAGGCACCTTGAGTGCTCTTTAGGGAATCCCACAGCAGTGAGGACCCCAAAACCCCTGGAAACAGGGAATCCACCCAGCACGACGCCGCTTTGGCCAAGATTTGGGGGTGAAGCCAGGAAATCCAACCTGGGGGTGCTTCCCTGGGCTGTCCGTGCCCTCAGGAGGGTGGCACTCACCTGGGCAGCGGTAGAGCTTGCGGGCCTGGGCAATGTCCCCCTTGCTGAGCCGTGTCCTCTGGCCGATGGCGGGCCGGACGCCGTTCACGTCGTATTTGGGCAGGATGGTGTCCAGGAAGATGCCCCTGGGGCAGGAAGGGGATGAGCTGGGCGGGAATCGCCGGCCCTGCGGCCTCACCACCGGGGAAGGATGCTAAAAACAGCCTGGCTGATTAAAGCAGCCTGGCTAATTAAAGCCTGCAGGCCGGTGAGTCAGCGGGGACGTGTCCGTGGGGACAGCAATTCCCTGCTCTGAGAAGGGACCTGAGGGCTTTCATCCCACCCAGAACGCCAATGGGAACCTTTCTTGGAGGGAATGAACTCTGTCCACAGCTGCTAACCACCCTCAGGGGTTGGGGACACCGTGCCACTGTCCCCAGGATGTGAGGGGACACCAGGGGACAGCCCAGGCTGTACCTGGAGAAGGTGTTCCTGGCGTAGTGCATGATGCTGTCAAAGTCATAGGTCTCCCCCAGCGACTCCACCTCCTCAGGCTCCATCTTGAGGAAGTTGTATTCCTGCCCTGAGGAGCACAGCACGGGGGCACTGCCAGGGGAACCCCAACTTCGGCAGCGGGGATGAAGAAGAGGAGGAAGAGGAGGAGGAGGAGGGGGAGGAAAGCTCATCCCCACCTGGCTGGATGTTCTCCCTGATGATGGAGACGTGGTCATCCCTGTCAGGGCGCGTGTGCTCGTGCCAGAAGCCGATGACGTGGCCCAGCTCGTGCACCACGATGCCGAACTTGTCACAGTTTTTGCCGATGGAGATGGCCTGGGGTCCCCCTCCCCGGCGGCCCACGTAGGAGCAGCACCTGCAGGGGAGCAACCAGCTGGGTCCTGGCTCTCTGCTGTGGACATCTGTCACAGACATCTTTTATGGAACATCCTTTCCTTAGGATTTTTCCTCCTGAGAAGCTGAGAGGCCTCAGGAACAAAATGCAAACAATGGTTATCTGCTGCTGTGGAATGCAACAGGTGCATCTGGGATTGGGCTCATGTGGTTGTTTCTAATTAATGGCCAATCACAGCCCAGCTGGCTCCGACTCTCTGTCCAAGCCACAAACCTTTGTTATCATTTCTTGTTTTCTATTCTTAGCCAGCCTTCTGATGAAATCCTTTCTTCTATTCTTTTAGTATAGTTTAAATGTAATATATATCATAAAATAATAAATCAAGACTTCTGAAACATGGAGTCAGATCCTCGTCCCTTCCCTCATCCTCAGACCCCGGTGAACACGGTCACAGACATCCTGGTGTTCCCCAGCCAGGAGAATCAGGTCCCAAAAAACGCTGGGCATGTGGGAATCATCCCTGATACAGAACCTCAGGCATCCTGCCCATGGGAGCAACTCGAGCCTCAGCTCTGCCTGGAAACTGGGAGAGCTCAGCTGCTGGCATGGCATGGCCCAGCACGGCATGGCACAGCTGCACCAGGCCCACATCCCCTGGTTCTGCTGCCAGGGGTGCCCACCTGGAGCCATCCTCGCCCCTGCCCTGCAGCCGAGCTGCTCCATCCCCGCGCTCTGGACCCGGGCTCAGCGTTTGCGCCCACGCAGGGGCTCCCATTCCAGGGGAAATCCTCCTCCTAACCACCATCTGCTTGGCCAGGGCCGTGCCCTGACGTGTGAAGATGCTGAGCTCGTCCAAACCCCTGTTTCCTTTGGCTCCAGCCCCGCTGCAAGCCCGGGCTGGTGCCGCGCCACCGACCTCATCCCCCGGCGGTGAGCGCCGAGCTCCGGCACCTCCTGCACCCCAAACAGAGGGATCCCACCCCAAAACCGAGCCCCAGAGCGGGTCCTGGAGCAGCCCCGCACGTACCCACAGGGCCGGTAGGTGAACACGATGTAGCTGTCCTCGTCGTTGCGCTCCAGGAAGGTGACACACGTGTGCTTCTCCCAGTGGCGCATGGCCTGCCGGAAGATGGCTCGCTGGCTGCCTGCGGAGGGGCGGCGGGGGTCAGCCCGGCGGGGAAACTGAGGCACGGCGGGGCCGGACAGCCCCGGGCGGGCTGGCTGGCTGGCACTCACCGCTGAAGTTGCCGCTGATCACGTAGGGGATGACCCCGTCCGGCCACACCCGCTCGGGCCGGGACGTGGCTGCGCGGCGGCTCCGGGAGCGCTGCCGGCCCCGGCGGCGCCGGGGGTGGCCGGGCCGGGGGCTGGTGGCGTTGGTGCCTGTGGGGATGGGGGGGTCAGCGGGGGCGGGAGGAGGCGGGCAGGGGGCGCTGGGGGCGGGCACGGGGTACCTGAGGAGTTGGAGGGCGGGCGGGTGATGGTGTGACGGGCCAGGTCCACCACGCGGTCCACCTGGAAGAGCTGCAGGTCCTCCTCGTCCAGGGCGATGTCACCCAGGAAGGCGGCTGGGAGGGGGACGGGAGGTGTGAACGCTCCTTTGTGGATCCCAAATCCCATCGGGTGCCTCCCCCCAACCCCTCCACACCTGGCAAGCCCCTTCCTCCCCCTCCTCCTCCTCCTCTCTCTCTCTTTCAGCTGAGCGTGGTACTGGCCGGGCTCCCCCCACTCCCCAGCAGCTGGAGCCAGCCCCACTCTCACATCTGGATCGCATAAAACCCATCCATCACTTTTTAGAGTTTCTATTATTATTTTGTGTTGCAAAACTGCCTTTTCCCCCCCGCCGACTTTTGCTGGCTTTAGGACCCCCTTCCTGCCCGGCTCTTGCCCCCCAGCCCTGAGCGAGCTCCGAGAGCCCCAGGATGCTCCAAGCAGCGACCTCTGAGTCATCTGCGAGCACTGAGCGGAGCCATCTGGGCCGGGAAGCTCCCGCTGTGCCCAGAGCCCGCAGGAGCGGGGCCGCCGTCTGCCGGGACCCCCCTCCCCCAGCAGCATCACGGGGCTGGAGGACACAACCCTGCTCATAACCCTTCCTCCTCCTCCTCCTCCTCCTCCTCCTCTCTGCCGTCCATTCGGCGGCCCCTCCCCGGGGACACCGGGGCTGGCTGAGGTCAGGCCGCGGCTCCGGAGGTGGGGTGGGGGTTCCTCACCGGTTTTGGGGGTACCTGGGGAGAGCAGAGGGTGCCTGGAAGCCCCTGGCCTCGGGCAGCGCTGTATTGGGGTGGCCGGAGCAGCTCAGGGGAGGAGGGCGAGCGGAGCCAAGGTCGCGCTCCAGGCAGTTTGCAAATGGCTCCCTAAAGAGCCACTAATTTATGAAGGCGAGGCGGGACAATTAGGATAACCCTGAGAGGTCCAGAGAGCCGGCCCGGGGTGAGAGGAGCTGCCGTGGGATCAGAGGAGCAGACTGGATCCCATCCCTTTCCACGGCCCCAGCCCAAACCTCGCTGCACTGGCGGCCTGGAGCGCTTTGGGGTGAATCGGCCGCGTTTTGGGGCTGTCCCCAGCACTGACCGCGGGGTGAATCCCATCGGGGGAGGCTCCGGGGTGGAGAGCAGACCTGTGGCAACGCCGAGGGAAGAGCAAACAAGCCGGGGCCGGCACCTCCCCTGGCAGCGACCTGCGGCTGGCACGGCCAGGCTGCAATTTGAGGGCAGAGCAGAGGCAGGAGCCGGCCCCGGCCTCCCCACACCCTCCCGGGGCCGGGAGAGACGTGTCCGAACGGGCAGCGCGGGGGAGGACCGGGGCCGGGGAGCAGGACGAGCATCCCTTGCCAAGAGCTGCATGGAAAGACAAGGGAAAGTAAGCTCGCTTACAGCCCAGCAAGCGCCGGCGGAGCCAAGTGATATAGAAACCATATGTGAGGGATTTGGGAGCCGTGAGAGAGCCGGGCAGGCCGGCCCGGGGATGTGGGGCTGCTTTTGCCGCGGGTTTGAGGCAGCTGAGCTCCCCCAGAACTCCCCAGGGCACGGGGGGTGGCTCCCGGGGGTGCCCCCGCAGCGATCCCTGCACGGACACGTCGGGGCCAAGCCCAGAGTGCCGGGTTGAGAAATTCCAGGTTGGTTTGGGCTCCGGTCACGTCCTCCTCCCACTCTCTCCCTGTGCACCCGTGGAATGAGGTGACACGTGGGTGTTTTGGGAGGGGGGGGTCTCTGCTCGCCAAAAGCCCCCAGACACCGTTAAACTCCCCGAGGGGCTTCCCTGGGGACAGTGCCACGCTGCTGCCACTTGTTGGTGTGGGAGAGGTGGAGGGGACACCCTGCAAGCCAAGGGGACCCTCTGCAAACAAAGGGGACCCCCTGGAAGTGAGGGAGACCCTCTGCAAACTCGAGAGTCTCTTGGCAGGAGTGATCCCAGCCCAGCTTGGAACAGGAGGAAGCGCCCCCCGAGGGGTCACAGCCCCTGCAGCACATCCCCTCACCCAAACCTGGGGACACAGGGACCAAACAGGTCCCCAGCCATCCCTGGAGGTGTCCTGGTGTCCCTGAGCTGCTCCCAGCCTGGGACACCGCTTGCTGAGCCACAGGGGCTGCTCAGTCACAGAGGCCCTGGGGGCAAGGAGGAAACACCCCCCGAGGGGTCACAGCCCCTGCAGGACATCCCCTCACCCCGCCGGGGCTCGGAGCCCGAGAGACCCCAAACAGGGGACACAGATCCCCCCCGGAGCTCCCAGCCGGGGACACCGCGGGCTGAGCCGCAGGAGCTGCTCTCTGCTCAGCCACAGAGGCCCCGGGGGCAAGGTCCGAGCGCAGCGGTGCCAGCAGGGGTGGGGGATTCGGTGCCAGCGATGCCAGCGGTGCCAGCGGGGAGGAGGGCGCGGTGCCAGCTCCAAGGGCAGGCGTGGGGCGCGGAGCAGTCGGGAGTGACGGAGGGGAGAGGGGATGGATGATCCCAGCTCCATCCCGGCCGCCCCCCAGAGCACAGCCGGCACTTCGGGAGCTCTGCCCCCGCCCCCCGCAGGCGGAGATAGCTCAGCCCTCCTCTGTTGTTTGACTTTTTGTGCTGTGTTTTCTTTCGGGTTCTCGGAACGCTGACGTAACCCCGGGGCTGAAGCTTTAGACAAACAAGGTTTTTCATTCGGACCAGGGCCAAAGCCCCTCAGCAGCCCATCCTGATCCCGCAGGCACCTCCTGATCCTCCTGGGTCCCTCTGCTCCCTGCCCGGGATGCAGGAGCTCAGCATCCCCCTGGGCAAGGTGAGCAGTGCAGGGGCAGCCACGGGCCTGACCTCTCTGGTGTCACTGGGAGATTGGGATGAGCCTGACCTCGGGCCCCACCAAGGCTGGGAGCTCTGGTGCAGCAGAAATAGGATGAAACAGGCGCTGGGAAGGGGCCGGGGCACGAACGAGGTGTTCTGGGAGCCGGGAAAAGCAACCAGAGCCGAGGGGAAGCCTTGGCAGATCAACAGCACAGGATCACATTGCAGGGCAGCCTGGGGCAGAGGAGGCTCTGGGCCTGGTGCAGGGCAAGGAGGGACCCCCATCCCTGCCAGGATCTCACCAGAGATCCCCATGTGGGTCTCACCAGGCCTCGAAGGACATTGAGGAGGGACCATTATCCCTGCCAGGATCTCACCAGAGATCCCCATGTGGGTCTCACCAGGCCTCGAAGGACATTGAGGAGGGACCCTCATCCCTGCCAGGATCCCACCAGAGATCCCCATGTGGGTCTCACCAGGCCTCGAAGGACATTGAGGAGGGACCCTCATCCCTGCCAGGATCCCACCAGAGATCCCCATGTGGGTCTCACCAGGCCTCGAAGGACATTGAGGAGGGACCATTATCCCTGCCAAGATCCCACAAATGGAGGGAAAAATCCTCATCTTCCTGTGGGTCTCACCAGGCCTTGAAGGCACTGGGCAGGAGGGACCCCCATGCCTGGGAAGATCCCAGCAGAGGGTGGGAAAGATCCTCATATGGGTCTCAAAGGACACTGGGCAGGAGGGACCCTCATCCCTGCCAAGATCCCACCAAAGGGTGGCAAAGATCCTCATTCTCATGTAGGTGTCACCAGCTATTGAAGGACACTGAGCAGGGGGGACCCTCATCCCTGTGAAGGTCCCACCCAAGATCCTCATGCAGGTCTCAGCAGCCCTCGAAGGCACGGGGCAGGATGGACCCTCACCCTTGTGCAGCTGGAAGGTTCCTGAGCAGGAGGGACAGGAGGGATCCTCATCCCTGTGTGGGTGCCAGGGACCCTCAAAGGCAGCATCAGCCCAGCCCAGCGTTCCCTCGGCAGCTCCATCCCAATCATCCCAAACCCTGTGCGAGTCCCGAGCATCCCTCGCTGTGCGGGCAGCGTTTGGGCTGTGGAAGGAAGCAGGGATCGAACCTCTCTGCCCCAGCCGGGACCGGGATGGAAGCGAGATCTCCAATAGGTGCGTCCCGGGCTGTAAAGCCACGGAGCCACCGGAGCAGCGTCCCACTGGCTCTCGGAGCCCTTAAATATGTGAGGAATGCTCCTCGCACCGCCCCTCGCCCCCGCACGCCGGCCCAGCTGCGCGGCCAAACACGCCGGGGCCGCGGCCCGGCCAGAGGGGACCCCTCGGCTCTGCGGGGTCCCCCCAGCCCTGGGGGCTGCGCTGCCCGCGGTGGGAGAGGGGGGGAGGTGTGGAAGGATTCGGAGCATCCCGGGGTTTTGGGGCTGGGGCGAGCAGCCGGGTCCCTGCAGGGAGAGCCCCGGGGCAGAGGGAGGGGAGCAGCGCCTCTCCTGCCCCCCGGGACACACGGAGGGGACGCGGCCCCTCTCCCACCCCCCGGTGGCTCTCAGCCCCTCTCCTGGTGCCCCTCGCCGGCGGCGGGACAGAGGGAGCCGCCAGCCTGTAAACGCCGGCCCGAGGAGTATTTGCTTTCCCAGAGCACCTTCCGAGCAGCGGGGCAGGCACAAAGCAGGAATTCAAGGCTGGGAGGCCAGGCTGGGAGCCAGGCCAGATCACGGTCCCTGTGCAGGCTTGGGGAAACTGAGGCACGGGGGGGATAGAAGCACTCAGCACCAGCCAAGAGCTCAGATATCCCTCAATGCCATCTCCCACCTCCTGCTTCCTGCCTGGAGCATCCTTATCCCAGCTGGTGGCTTCGGGGCGCCCAGGGCTGTGGGCACGGCACAGAAGCTCCAGCACAACATCCACGCTGGAGGGATGATCCCAATCCCGAATTCCCTCCGGTGCAAGGCGCATCCTCCCTCCGCCAACGCTTCCCTGAGCACCCGCGGCCAAATTCCCTCCCCAGCCCTGGGCAGCGGCGTTCAGGCTCCAACCAAGCCCTTTGCTGCCCCGGGCCATGAAAAGAGCACCAATAAACATCCCGGGCAGCAAACGAATTCCAGGGGCAGGAAACTTCCGTCGGGGGCAGGCTGGGAGTGGGAGGGATGATTGGAGCACTCCAGGGGAGCCTTTTCCTTCTGCTGCTCTTCCGTGACAGCAAAAGGAGGAAAGAGCCTCGTCCAGGGCTCGGCGTGGAGGATGCCAAGGCTGAGGCACGCCGGAGCCCCGGGATGGAAGGAGCTGTGTGCAGGGAGTGAGGTCTCCCCTCATCCCCTCTGCAGCCGGGTCACCGAGGAAAACACAACCCGGGCCAAGAGCAGCAGTCCCTGTGAAAGGGAGAGCTGCTGCAAAGGAAAATATTTGGGAATTGCACTGCCAAGGGGATGTCGGGGGGGGTTGTTGTCACATTGGAGAGGAGCCTGGTGGCAGCAGGGACAGGGAATGGAGACGGGGACAGGCCCTGACAGCCAACCCCACACATGAGGCTCTCCTGTCGCTGTCCCTGTCCCTGCCAAAGGGCTCCCAGACCTCTGGGCATCCTCCCAGGAGCTCTGGCTGTAAACATCCCCCCTGTTGTGCTTCCTGTCCTCACAACGCCCCCTCCCAGCACACCTTAACCCCTTCCCGAGGGGTTAACCCCGTCCCTTCCCTGCTCCTGGCTCCCTGACAAACCCTTGGGGTGTTCCACTGTCTTCCCACATGCATGGAGCTCGGTTTGCCACGCCAAGTTTGCCACTCTGAGTTTGCCACTCAAGTTTGTCACTCCAACTTTGCCATGCCAAGTGTGCCACGCCAAATTTGCTACTCCAAGTTTGCCACTCAAGTTTGGCACATCAAGTTTGACATGCCAAATTTGCCACTCGAGTTTGCCATACCAAGTTTGCCACTCAAGTTTGCCATGCCAATTTTTCCACTCCAAGTTTGCCCTGTCAAATTTGCCATTCCAACTTTGCCACTCAAGTTTCCCACTCCAACTTTGCCACTCCAACTTTGCCAGTCCAACTTTGCCACTCAAGTTTTCCACTCAAGTTTACTATGACAAGTTTGCCACTCCAAATGTGCCCGCAGTGACCTCCCGCAGCCCCTGGCCAGGTGATGAGCAGGACCTCCTCTTCCCACGGCTCATTGGGATGCACTGGGATCCTTTTTCTCTCCAGAGACCTCCAAGAATCCTCAGCACAGCCACAGGCAAGCCGGAGGACGCGTTATTGCCCGGAAAACTCCCTTCCCGGGGAGAAATTTCGGGGAAAGCCCACGGCGATCCGTTCTCCCTCCTCTCCCCGCATCCCCTCCCGGCCGCTTTGTTCTCCCCGGCTCTCCCCGGGGCCGCCCCATCCTTGCCGCCCATGTGTTTCCCAGCCCGGATAAAGCCTCAGGAAGCGCCGTCTCCCCCCTGGGCACGACCCGCCGGCGTGAATCAGCAGCCGAGGCGTTTCCCAGGAGCCGGGGAAGGGAGGGCAGCGAGCAGCGAGCCCCCGGCCCCGCCGTGGCACCCCGGGCCCCCGCCGGAGGATGCCGCCGCGCCGAACGGGTGATTACACAAAGATAAAGCAGATCCCGCGATCGGCCTGAGATTTTCCAAGGTTTTGCCGAGCCCTGAACCGCAGGCCTCCCGCCGGCCCCGGGCTCCGCGGGTGGATTTTTACCCGGCATGATGAATAAGTGACATATAACGGCTGGAAAATATTTTTGGGCAGCTTGACAAGTGTGACTGCAACCAGTAGCCTGGGCTGGCTACGCCTGGAAAGTGTAATCTAGGTGAAATCCCGGCGGCTGGAGAACTCCAGGCACGGCTGGGAAGCTCCCACAGCCGGCAAGGGGGGCTCAGACCCCCCAGCCCCGTCCGTCTGTCCAGCGGTTGTGCCACGCAGGTGATGCTGAGCTCCCCGTGGGAGTTTGGGAGAGGAGATCCCCCCCAAACCCCCACTTTGGGGGGGCTGTGTGAGCCCCCAAGGGCTCTGCACCCCCGTGGGTAACAGGAACACTGGACAGGGGGGTTTCAGCCCCCCAGTGTAGCCAAGCACCCCAAAGTGTGGATGTGGAGCTGAGTTGGGGTACAAGATGGGCTCGATCGCATCCCCCCGGTGCCGGGGGCACCCAAGGGGTCTCGGATGCCACCCCCAAAGTGCTCAGACAGCCCCGGCTGGGCGGGATGAGCCCCACCGAGCCCCGGGGCCGCTGTCCCCGCGCAGCTGGGGGCGCTGGGAGCTCTTCCAGCCCTTCCAGCCCTTCCAGCCCTTCCAGCGCCTTTCCCAACCGGAGATCCGACCCGGATCTGACCCGGCGGCCGCTCCCGGGCACCGAGACCTGACCGGGTGAAGGGAAACCGGGGCCACGGCCGGTTCCTTCCTCCCTGACCGCCCGGGGGTTGCTCCAAGGGCTGCATCTCCCGGCGCTTTCCCGTTTTGGCATCCTTGGAAGCGACGCGGCGGCACGGGAGGCTCTTCCCCTTCCGCTGGCACCGCTGCAGACGGGTGGCATCACCGGGGTGGCATCACCGGGGTGGCCGGCGAGCCGCGGGCAGCCGGTGGCCTCAGGATACCTCTGGCATGAGGAACACAAATCCCTCTCCCGGTGTTTTCCCTCCCCGCAGCCGCGGCGGTGGCAAAATTTTGGTGTTTCTGGCGCTGCCCGGAGCTCGGGGAGGGGTCTCAACACCCCAAAATTGAACCAAGCCCTCGCATGGGATGCCAGGGGGGGGTCAGGAGGATGCCAGGGGGTTCTGGCTCCCCGGAAAATGGAATTTCATCATCTCGGTCCTGTGGAGCCAAACGAGGGTGAATCCCCGGCTCGCTCCATGCGTGGCAGGGCCTGATCCCCCCCGCCCCCATCCCGTCCCCCACCCCCGGCTCCTGTAATGAAATTAATCCCATTGGGATCTCATAAAGGCAGGACAGGAATGGGAAGGGGGCAACAGCCGGCCCGGGAGGCGAGGGGGGGTCTCGGGGTGCACGGGAGGGGGGCGAGGAGGGGACAGCGGGGAAGCCTCGTCCCCGGCGCTCAGCTGGAGGAAGCGGGAGCGGGGGGAAGGCTCCAGCCGGCTCTGCCCGGACGGTTTTGCAAGCCTTGCTGTTTCAGCCCGGGAGGGCAGGAAGGGAAGGATTTTTGGCCAGAAAAAAGCCCTCGTGTAGACAGAGTTATATCAACAGCCGCCTTGCAGCGCAGACAATGCCAGTACAGAGAAACGTGATCCCCCTCCAGACCCCGGCCCTCGCAGCAGCCTCAGCCCTGCACGGCCCTCCCGTGCCTCAGTTTCCCCCCTCCCCAAATCCTTCCATCCCCTTTAGCTCGCACTGGGAGACGAGGATTTGCCCCCACAGGACCCAGTTTGTTCCCAGCCCTTCCAAAACCTGGGGAGCAGCTCCGAACCCCCTGTCCCGGCACGGAGGGACCCCAGCCCGCGGTGGCACCTCCCGGGTGTCCCGGGGGGGGACGAGCTTTGGCTGCGGGCTGGGGGAGAGGAGGAAAGCCAAGGGCTGCAGAGCGTGGGCTCAAGGCGGGAGGTGCTGGCGTGGGATGCAGAGGGGGGCTGCGATGGGGGGCTGGGGGCTCCCCGCCGCCTTTGACAGCTGCCGGTGCAGCCGGGAGCGGGCAGGGAAAGCGGGGCGCGGGGCCAGCCCCCCCCCGCTCCTCACCCTAAGTACAACCAGCTGCACCCCGGAGCGGGACCCGCTGCTCGCCCCGTCCCCCCGAGCCCGCCCGGCCGGGACTGCCCGGGCCCGGCGCTGCGGAGCCCCGAAGTGCGTGCGGGGCACGGTCCCGGTCCCCCGCGCTCACTCCCGCAGCCGCGGCCCCCGCGCTCCCCTTTGTCCGCCCGCCCGGCCGCGCATCCCCCCGCTCCTACCGGCTTTGCAGGGGTCCTTGTAGTCCAGGGGTTCCTCGTCCTCCTCCTCTTCCTCCAGCACGTAGGAATAGTCCGGAAAGCGCAGGGCCCGGGCCAGGAGCAGGCAGAGGAGCAGCCCGCAGCTCCGCAGCCCGGCCATGGCTCCGGCCGGCGTTTTTTTTTTCCTCTCTTCCCTCTTTCCTTCCCTTCTTCGCTTTTTTTTTTTTTTTTTTTTTTTTTCCCCTCGCTCTCTCTCCCTTCTTCTTCTTCTTTTTTTTTTTTTTTTTTTTTTTTTAGGGAAATGAGATCTGGCGGGGGCGGGTTCAAGCGCGGAGCTCGGCCCCTGCAGCCCCGGGCGCAGGGCTCGGAGCGGGGCCAGCGCCGGGGGGGGCGGAGGCGACGGGGACCTGGCCCGCAGCCCCCGCTCCTGCCCCTCCGCAGCCCCCGCGCCGGGGCTGCCCCGTCCCGTCCCGTCCTGCACCCCCCGGGTCCCGTTTCGTATCCCCCGGTACCGATCGTGCTCTCTCCGGGACCATATCCCCGGTACCGATCCCGGTCTCCCCCGGTCCCGTTCCATTTCCCTGGTACCGACCCTGGTCTGCCCCGGTCCTGTTCCGTTTTCCCCAGTCCCGATCCCGGTCTCCCCCGGTCCTGTTCCGTTTTCCCCAGTCCCGATCCCCGTCTCCCCCGGTCCTGTTCCGTTTTCCCCAGTCCCGATCCCGGTCTCTCCCGGTCCTGTTTCATTTTCCCCCATACCGATCCCGGTCTCCCCCGGTACCGATCCTGGTCTCTCCCGGTCCTGTTCCGTTTTCCCGGTACCGATCCCAGTCTCCCTCAGTCCCATCCCATATCCCCAGTACCAATCCCGGTCTCCCCCAGTCCCGTCCCATATCCCAATACCAATCCTGCTCTCCCCTGGTTCCGTTTTCCCCGGTACTGACCCGGTCTCCCCCTGCCCTGTTCTGTTTCCCCAGTACCAATCCCGGTCTCTTCCGGTCCTGCTCCATTTTCCCCGGTACCGATCCTGGTCTCCCCTGGTCCCATCCCATATCCGCAGCCCCGTTCCATATCCTGGTACCAATCCCTGTCTCCCCCAGCCCTGTTCCGTTTTCCCGGTACTGATCCTGCTATCCCCTGATCCCATTCCATTTTCCTTGGTACTGATCCCGGTCTCCCCCTGTCCTGTCCCATATCCCCGGTACCGATCCCGCTGTCCCCCTGTCCCGTTCTGTTTTCCCCGGTACCAATCCCGGTCTCCCCCTGTTCCTTCCCATATCGCCGGTACCAATCCCGATCTCTCCCGGCCCTGCTCCGTTTTCCCCGGTACCGATCCTGGTCTCCCCTGGTCCCATCCCATACCCCCAGCCCCGTTCCATATCCCAGTACCAATCCTGGTCTCCCCCAGCCCTGTTCTGTTTTCCCTGGTACCGATCGCAGTCTCCCCCTGTCCCGTTCCATTTTCCTTGGTACTGATCCCGGTTTCCCCCGTTCCATATCCCAGTACCGATCCCAGTCTCCCCCTGTCTTGTCCCATATCCCTGGTACTGATCCCCTGGGGTGGCCGAGGCCCAGAGACACAGCCCTGTCCCCTTGCAGTGGCCCTGCCTGGGGCATTCCAGCCTGGGAATGCTGCAGGAGGATCTGGCTCACCCTGTGCTGCTCCTACAAACCCATCCCTCTCCTCTCAGAGCACTCCCAGACTTGCATGAACTTTGTTTTTTAGGATTTTAAGTGTTTCCTGTGCCTGATGACCTCCACAGGGACACACTGGGTGACACCAGCATCCAGGTTCTGCTCCTTCCCTGCCTACCAAGCCCCCAAATCCCCTTTCTCTTCACTTTCAGGGATCTCCTGCATCCAGGGCCTGGCTCATTCCCCCAGGAATGGCAGAGTCTCCTTCACCCCTCATCTCTGTGTCGCTTTCCTCCCCCATCAGGATCATCCCAGGATGTTTTCCTCCTTCTCCCTTATTGCAAAACCCACATCCAGCAATTCTTTCCTCCTCAAAGCAGATAAATAAACCCTGGAAAAGCAGGCTGGCTGTGTCCCCACTCTGCCCCTCAGGTCAGTCAGCTCATCCCAGGGACGGGAATTTGGGGAGCAACCTCTGGATTGCACTCCAGCCTGGAGCCCATCTCCCAAGAAAACAAACAAACTTTTGGAATCCTTTTTGTTTTCATCCTGTGCTGGGGCTGGGGAGGATGTTTGGAGTCCCTGGATGATGTCAATCCATAATGTCAGGATCCAGCCGTGGCTGTCCAGCCTGAGATCTCCCCTTTCTCACGGAGCGCTCCGGGGAGCCCGGCCTGGCCCAGGAGCTTTTCCCACACCAAAACATTCCCCCAAAATCCAGCTGCAGGCTGGGCTCATGGCACCCTGCAGGACACTGGCCACCAGCACTGCAAGCTGGAGCCCTACCTGGAACAGGAGCTTGGGCATCAGGATGGCAATGTCCCCATGCCAGGATCCTTGGGGATGTCACCTGAGGATCAGGATGGGAATGTACCGATCACAAGAGCCCTGGGGATGTCACCTGAGGATCAGGATGGGAATGTCCCCATCACAAGAGCCCTGGGTATTTCACCTGGCATCAGGATGGGAATGTCCTTATCCCAGGAGCCCTGGTGGAGGATGTCACCTGGAAGGACCTGAGCATCAGGATGGGAATGTCCTCACGCCAGGAACCCTGAGGGAATGTCACCTGGCAGGGTCTGAACATCAGGATGGGAATGTCCCCATGCCAGGGGCCCTGGTGGAGGATGTCACCTGGCATCAGGATGGGAATGTCCTTGTTCCAGGAGCCCTGGGGATGTCACCTGGCACAAATGTCCCCATGCCAGGAGCTGTGGGGAGGATGGGGACTGACCATCAGGACAGGAATGTCCCCATCTCAGGATCCTTGGGGATGTCACCTGGAATCAGGATGGGAATATCCCCATCCCAGGAGCCCCAGGGATGTCACCTGGCACAAATGTCACCATCCCAGGAGCCCTGGGGGGATGTTGGGCCTGAGGATCAGGACAGGAATGTCCCCATCACAAGAGCCCTGGGGATGTCACCTGGCATCAGGATGGGAATGTCCTCATGCCAGGAGCCCTGGGGAGATGTCACCTGGAAGGACCTGAGCGTCAGGATGGGAATGTCCCCATCCCAGAATCCTTGGGGGAATGTCACCTGGCACAAATGTCCTCATCCCAGGAGCCCTGGGGATGTCACCTGGAACAAATGTCCTCATCTCAGGAGCTGTGGGGAGGATGGGGACTGACCATCAGGATGGGAATGTCCTCATCCCAGGAACCCTGGGGAGATGTCACCTGAGGATCAGGATAGGAATGTCCCCATCCTAGGATCCTTGGGGGGATGTCACCTGGCACAAATGTCCTCATCCCAGGATCCTTGGGGGGATGTCACCTGGCACAAATGTCCCCATCCCAGGATCCTTGGGGGGATGTCACCTGGCACAAATGTCCTCATCCCAGGAGCTATGGGGGCCTGAGCATCAGGATGGGAATGTCCTCACCCCAGGAGCCCTGGGGAGATGTCACCTGGCACAGACACACGGATTCCAGAGCTCCTACCTCACCCTGCCCGCCCTGCAGGGCTTCCTTGGCACCCTGGAACGTCAGGTGGGCGATGCCAAGGCCTGGCACCGGCGCAGCCGTGAGGGTGGGGGACACCAGGAGCAGCCAGGAGCATTCCTGGATCCCATCCTCAGCTCGTCCATGCCCAGAACCTGCACACAAGGAGCAGCCCGGGGTGTTCCCAGCACCTTTTCCCCACAGAACCAGGACTGGTGACCCCGGGAGGTGCCCGTGCAGTGAGAGCCTGGCACTGGGTTGTGCCCTGTGGCCACTGTCACACAGCCCAGGGGGCTGCAGGGTGGCAGCTCCTCCTCCCAGGGATGGGACCCCTCACTCCCATCATCTGCAGGGGGGTTTTACTCTGATTTCCCCTGCCAGGACCCCCGAGGTCCCCGCTGTGCCGCAAACCTCCGGAAATGGGAATTATTGCACAAGGACCTGGCCCTGCCAACTTTCTGTCGCCTCCTCCATCTGCTCCAGCCTTGGGGGGGTCTGGGGGTCAGGGAGGGTTTGGGAGGGGACGCCCTGGAGCTGCAGGAGGCCCTGGATGGGTGCCCCAGGTCCCAGCTGGCTGCAGGAGCAGCTGCCCTGGTGCCAGGGGGGGAAAGGGGCTGGGGGCAGTGTGGGGGCAGTGGGGGCTGGTGGTCCTCACTTGGGGCTGGTGGGCTCCCATTGCTGGGATGGGATGGGCTGCTCTGTGTTCCTCATCTCAGCCGCCAGTTCAGTGTCCTGATCCCAATAACTCCTGGTCCTAATAATGCCAGAATCCCATCCTAATAAAGCCTGATCCTAATAAAATTGTGGTCCTGATCCTTATTATAAAATTATAACTCCTGATCCTTGTAGAACCAGCATCTCAGTCCTGATGGTGTCTGATCCCAATACACCCGATCCCAATGGCACCAGTATCCCAGTCCCAACAACTCCTGATCCTAACAACACCAACATCCTGATCCCAATAATTCCTGATCCTAACAGCATTCCTGTCCTAATAACACCTGAGCTGAATATTGCCTGATCCCAACACCAGCTCTGTCATCCTAAAACCCCAATAATTCCCAATTCTTATAGTGCCTGATCCTAATAACACCAACATCCTGATCCCAATAATTCCTGATCCAAACAGTGCCAGCATTCCTGTCCTAATAACAGGAATGTTATTAGGAGCCTAATAATGCCTGATCCCAACACCACCTCCCTCATCCTAAAACCCCAAGAACTCCCAATTCTTATAATGCCTGATCCTGATAACGCCTGATCCTAACAACACCAACATCCTGATCCCAATAATTCCCGATCCTAACAGGGCCAGCATTCCTGCCCTAACAACACCTGAGCTGAATAATGACCCCAGCACCAGCTCCCTCATCTTAAAAACCCCAATAATTCCCAATTCTTCCAATGCCTGATCCTGACGGCTCCTGATCCCAGCGGCCTGTCCTAAATCACCCGGTGCTAACGATCCCTGTCCTCGGGCAGCGTCTGGTGGCCGCTGCTTTCGGCACAGGCTGTCTCCAGGAATAGCTCCCAGACCTGATTCTGGTTCCTTTATTCCAGCCCGGCACAGCACAAACCCATTTTTCCCCCCGGGTCAGCTCAGGTCAGGCAGCCACGCCCGGGGGGGAGCCCTCAGTGAGCCCCCAGGCTGTGGCAGCGACAGAAATTCCCCCAAAATCCAAGCCCGGAGCCCCTCAAGGCGTTTTTGAGGCAGGGGGAAGGCGGGAGCTGGCGGGGAGCGAAGAACTGGAACGGAGAATTGTGTTTTTCTTTAAATGTCATGTTGTTTTAAGCTCATTTTTGCACTTGGGTTTGGCGAAGCGGAGAAGACTTAAGTGACAAACCAGCTGTCCCCCGGCCCAGCGCAGACACCCCCGCCCCGCCCCCGGCCCAGCGCCGACCCCCGGCCCCCTCCTCACCCCCCGCACCCCAAAATTCGGGTGGGCACGGCGGCGGCGGCCCCGATGCTCCCAGCGGGGCTGTGCCCGTCGGGGGCGCTGCCAGGCAAAGCTGGCGCTGTGGGGGCGCTGCAGGGTGGGCGGGGGTCCCGCAGCCCCCCCTGCTAAGCCCAGTACACCGGGAGGAGGCTGCACAGGATGCCCGCCGTGGTGCCCAGCAGGGAGCGGTCAGCCAGGGGCACCGAGATCTTGTCTTCAGCCTGGGTAAGGGGGGGGACAAGGCACATCCTTCATCATCATCTTCATCATTCCTCCCCTCAGGGAGGGGCTGCACAAGGCACTGAGCCCCCCAGCTCCCCCAGACCCAGCCAGGTCCTCACCTGCCGGCGCTGGAAGGTCTCGACCACGCTGTCCAGCCCCGGGATGTTGTCCTTGTCCACTCGGGTCACGTAGCAGGCGCGGTGCAGCCGGGCTCTGTAGCTCACCAGCAGCTGTTGGAAGCCAAAGCGGGCTCAGCCTCATCCCATTTCCCCCTGCCCGTGTCCCCAGAGCCCCCCACTCACATTCCTGTAGTCATAGATGACCGTGGCCGCGTTGCCGTCCCCGCTGTCCAGGTAGAAAGTGGCCGCGTCCTCTTCCCACAAAGGGCCCCGCAGCACCTGGAGGGGACCCAGGGGCATCTCAGAGCCTGCAGCAGCCCCTTCCCCTGGCATGGGGGTGCTGCTGATGGCACTGGGGGTGGCACTCACGGTGTCGGCGTGGCGCTGCTCCACGCTCAGCCACATCAGCAGCGCGCCGGCGATGATGACCACGAGCAGGACCAGCAGCACCACCACGATGAGCAGGCAGCGCAGGCGGCCGCAGCTCAGAAGCTTGCGGGGCAGGTGGCACAGCAGCCGAGGGACGAAGCACAGCGACTTCTTGAGGCAGCCGGAGCAGCTGGCGCAGCCGGGACACTTGGGACACTTGGGACACTTGGGGCACTGGCAGCACTTGGGCAGGCAGCAGCATTTGGCGCAGCACCAGCTGCATTTGGTGCAGCATTTGGCGCAGCACCAGCTGCATTTGGTGCAGCATTTGGCGCAGCACGTGGCGCAGGGCAAGCAGCAGCCTGGGCAGCAGCAGCCGTTCCCCGAGTCCTGGGGTGCAGGAAAATGGGGGGATTTGGGGTCAGCTGGGGGGTGCAGGAGGTTGAGGGTGGGATTGCAGCTCTGATCCCGCTGCCCCTGGGCGCTGGGAATGCAGCATCCCACGGTCCAACACCTCACCCTGGGCACTGGTGCCTTGCTGGGATAACCTGGGCAAAGCCCTGTGCCCAGCTGGCTGCAGGGACACCCCGGGGTGGCAGTGCCACCCTGCAGGGACTCACCTCCTCTTCAAGCACCACTTGCTTCATGCTGCTCTCCATGGCTGCTGCCTCCTCCTCCTCCTCCTCTTCCTCCCATTCCCAGCCCAGTCTGACTGCAGGGACTGGGAACTTTATACTGGGGCACTGGGGTGGGGACCCTGTGGAGGGTTTGGTGGCCCTGGGGTGCAGCCAGGCCCTGGCATGTGACCACTCCACCGGTGTTTGCTGAGCGCCCACTCCCAGCTGCATCCCCCTGGGAACCTGCAGCTCAAGAGGCTCCGAGGGCACTGGGTCAAGGACCCTTGTCCCCAGGCACGGGGACTTCTCTGCTGCCCAGGAGCGAGGTGGCAGGGCCAAAACAAACCCTCCAGGGTGGAGCATCCGGCTGTGGCTGTGCCCAGGGTGGGAGCTGGCTCGTGTCCCTTTGCCAGCTTGGGCACCTGCAGCTGCTTGATGTGGCAAGGAGCAAACAGGACGTGAAATATTTCCTGTAATCCACAGGGATGGGGTGGGAGCGGGGTCACTGTGGCGTGGGGAGTGTCCCTGACCCTCATTCCTGCTCCTGAGGCTGCTCAGGCACTGCTGGTGGCTGTTGGGGCTGCCAGAGGCGCCCACAGTGGGGATTTTTTGGGGTTAGGGGGTCCCAGCTCCGCCATGTCCCCCTCAGGTGGCAGGAGGACATTGCTGGGCCTTGGTTCTGCCCATCCACGAGCTCCTCCTGCAACTGGGACCCCTCCAGCCCTCCCTGAGACCCCCAACACCCCCAATAGTGATGGGGGGGGGTGAACACTGCCTCTTTTCCCAGGGTGTCAAGGGCCACGAGAGTCCCTTGAGTGGCTCCTGGCTGTTTGTTCTGTCCCCATGGGAGCCCTTATCACCTTTCCTGGCCCATGGCACCCCCTTGACCCAGCTCCTTATCACGGTCAGGGTTTTTTGGGAAGCAGAGCTGCTGGCTCTGAGTCAGCACATGCAGTGTCCCTCCTGTTCCCTGTCACCCCCCAGAGCTCTGACCCTGCTCTCTGCCTGTGCTGATGATTTTGGGGACAACACCGAGTTTGCAGCTCTGGAAAGATCAAATCAACTTCCAGGGGTCTCTTTTTCCCCTCCCAGCCTTGCTGCTCCTCTGTTTTTCAGTGCAGCACTTGGGAGTGGCCCCAAAGGCTGCTCCCAGCTGATGAAGGGGCAAGAGGGGCTGGAATGGGTGGGAAAAGGGAGAGGAGGAGCAGGAGCTGGAGCTGGAGCAAGTGGATCGTGGTGTCTGTGGGTAACGCTTGGTTCCCACTGGGGACATGGCGCTGTCCCTCTGTCCCCAGCTGCACCAGGAGGACGGGTTGGGACGGGGTTGGGAGCTGTTCCTGAAGGGCTGGAAGGGCAGGGGCTGCTCCTCTGTCCTCACCCTCCATCCCCCAGACTGAGGGGGCACAGCTGGGGACAATGGGAGGGCACAGGAGGGGACAATGAGAGGGAACAGGAGGGGACACTGGGAGGACACAGTTGGGGACAATGGGAGGGCACAGCTGGGGACAATGAGAGGGCACAGGTGGGGCAATGAGAGGACACAGGAGGGGACCCGGGGGGAACACAGGTGGGGACAATGGGAGGGCACAGGTGGGGACACTGAGGGGACACAGTTGGGAACAGTGGGAGGACACAGGTGGCGACAATGGGAGGGCACAGCTGGGGACAATGAGAGGATGGAGTTGGGGACAATGAGAGGACACAGTTGGGGACATTGGGAGGACACAGTTGGGGACATTGCGGGGACAGTTGGGGACACTGGGAGGGCACAGCTGGGGGACACTGAGAGGGCATAGATGGGGACATTGGGAGGGCACAGCTGGGGACAATGAGAGGATGGAGTTGGGGACAATGAGAGGACACAGTTGGGGACATTGCAGGGACACAGTTGGGGACACTGGGAGGGCCCAGGTGGGGACATTGGGAGGACACAGTTGGGGACATTGCGGGGACAGTTGGGGACACTGAGAGGGCCCAGGTGGGGACATTGGGAGGACACAGTTGGGGACATTGCGGGGACATAGTTGGGGACACTGGGAGGGCACAGCTGGGGGACACTGAGAGGGCATAGATGGGGACATTGGGAGGGCCCAGCTGGGGACAATGGGAGGGCCCAGCTGGGGACACTGAGAGGGCATAGGTGGGGACATTGGGAGGGCCCAGCTGGGGACAATGGGACCGTCGTGTGCCGTTGTGCTGCTGCCCCCCGGTGTTTGCTCCCTCCCAACACGAGGGATTCCCTTCCCCACCCTGCACCCCACAAGGGGACACCCCTGGGACGCCTTGTCCCTGTCCCCAGCACCCAGGAAGGGCAAGAGCACACTTGGAGGCGGGGACACAGGCTTTACTTTGTAGACAGAAGCAAATCCCGAAGCAAATCCCGCTTTTTTTATGGCGAGAGCAGCGGGAAAGCCGCGGTGCCGAGCGACAGTGGGCGGGGTGGCTGTCCCCGGGGTGGAGATGAGGAGGAGGAGGAGAGATTTCCGCCTGGAAGGGGACAGTGGGGGACAGTGCCACCCCCATGTCGCTGTCCTATCCCGCTGGGAGCTGCTGCTACGCCCAGAACACGGGGACGGCGCTGCAGAGGATGTTGATGGTGGTGCCCAGGATGGAGCGGTCAGCCAGGGGCACGGCCTGGTCCCCAGCGTCCTCACCCTGCAGGACACAGAATGGAGCAGAGCAGCCACAGAGGGACAAAGCCCAGCCCCACATTCCCCAGGCTGTGCTGAGCCTGGTGCGGCTCCACCCTCGTGGCAGCGGGGTTGTGAGACAGAGGAGAAATTCTCCAGAGTAGAAATTCTCCAGAGCAGAAATCCATTTTGATTTAGGTGACATCCATTTAGTAGAAATCCATTGATTTAGTAGTTGATTTAGTAGAAATCCATTTTGATTTAGGTGAAATGTACATCTTTGAGTCTGTGGTTGGAAAACATGGCTATGTAGCCTGACTGCAGAACCTAGGCTCAGAGAAACTGCTTCAGTGAAGGACAGAGATAAGGGGGAGGAGACAAAAAGTGATAAAGAGAGACAGAGACTGCTGTGAGAGCAGGTCAACCTGACCCAGGAATTTTTTCAGATAAAGAAGAACTAGCGGCAGATATCACGCGAAATTCATAAAAATGAATATGTATGAACCTATTGTGACATTGTGTGCATATGTATTTGAGAGGGGGATAAAAAGAGACCTGAAGTTCCCAGAGGTCCCCTTGTCTTTTAAGGAGAGTAATCTCCACATGCTGTAATAAACATACCGGCTTTACAACTTTCACAAAGTTGTAGAGTTTTTAGTTATCTCCACAAAACAGTTGTCACCTCACCTGCCGGCGCTGGAAGGTCTCGGTGACAGCGTCCAGCCCCGGGAAGTTGTCCTTGTCCACCCGGGTGATGTAGCAGGCTCGGTGACGCCAGGACCTGTAGCCGACCAGCAGCTGGTGGCAGACAGAGCCGGCTCAGCCGCACGGTGCTGCGGTGCCACGCAGGTCCCCATGTCCCCGTGTCCCCACGCACCTTGCTGTAGTCGTAGACCACCGCGGCCGAGCCGTTGAGCCCATCCCGCACCGCGAACGTGCCGCTCCTCTCCCTCCTGCTCACGGCGAGCTTCTGGGGGCTCCCCTCGCCATCCAGCCCCTGGATGCTCATCCGCAGCACCTGCCGGGGGGAGAGGGCTCAGAGGGATCTGCGGGGGCTGAACCTGTCCCTACAAACCGCGGTGCCACCCCAGAGCCCCTCCCGGAGCCGGTGGCACCGCGGGCAGCGCCGCCCTCACCGTCTCGGCGTGGGACTCGCTGAGGTGCAGCCCCAGCAGCAGGAAGGTGACGTTGACCACCACGAGGGCCACCAGCACCAGCGCCACCATCAGCAGGAGGCTCTTGAGCTCGTGGGGGATGCAGGGCAGGCGCGGGGACTCCGTGTACCTCTGCGTTGGGGACACACGGGAGCACCCGGCTGAGCCAGCGCCGGGGGTGGCAGCGGGGGCTCGGGCCCTCGGCCAGGGCGGGTGCTGGGTGCTCCTTACCGGAGGTGCCTCCTCCATCAGCGCCTCTTTAGAGCTGTCCTCCATCTCTCCGTGTGCTCCTGTCCCTTTGCCAGCCCGGGCCCGGGGGCATTTATAGGATCCCGGGTGGGCCGGGGAGGGCTGGGACCATTCCAGCTGCCGAGTGCCACTTGTGCTGTTTGCTGAGCCCGCAAAGAGCCAGGGAGGGGACAGAAAACCACCGAGGGCCCTTCCGCGGCGTTTGTCCGGCAGCGGTGCCAAGGCAAACAGCGGGCAGCGCCCACCCTCCCCACCCGGCCCGGGGCTGCGGCAGGAGGGGCCCAGCACGTCCCGGGGGGGCTGCACCCCTGGTTCTGCACGGGCAGCTGTGCGAGCCCCCCCGGGGCGGGCAAGGAGCTGGCTGCACTCATTGTTCCCGAGGGCACCGTGCCAGGGACGGCGCAGATGGACGCCTGGCATGGGAGAGATGGGTGCCAGGGACGGACGGGTGCCCGGCGCGGCGTGGGTGGGTGCCCGGTGTGCCCAGGGCGAGGAGCTGGGGGGCCAGCGCTGCAGCGCCGAGCTGGGGGAGCCGCTCCGGGGGGCGTCACCCCTGGCGTGTCCCCCCAAGTTCTGCGCACCCCAAGAGCAACCGGGGCCGCCACCCCGGCGGGGAACCCCGAGTTTGGGACACGCGCGCACGGACACGCGTGCCCGGGGATGCTGGCGCTGTCACTCAGCCGCATCCTTCATCCCTCCCTCCTTCCCTCCCTCCTTCTCTCCGTCCCTCCCTCCCGCAGCAGCTCCCGGGCATGGTGTGCTGCAGAGCCGCGGGTCAGGCGCCCGCAGCCTCCGCCGCTTCTCCTCCACCCTGAGATCCCCGGGGGAATAAAAAAAAAACAAGAGAGAGAAAAAAATAAAAGGTTTTTCCACAGCTGCCGGGCACAGCGGCGTTGGGAGCAGCTGCAGGGATCAAGCAGGGATCAGGCCAGGGCGTGATGGAGCTGCGGCGCGGCAGGAGGATGCCGAGGGAGCAGCTCCCCGCTCGCCTCCTCCTCCTCCTCCTCCTCGCCGTGGCCTGGCTCTGGCTGCCGGCGGAGGGGCGGCGGCCCCCCCGGCCTCCCCCTTGCCCCCCGAGCTGCTCCTGCACCCGGGACACGGCTTTTTGCGTGGACTCCAAGGCCGTGCCCAAAAACCTGCCCCCCGAGGTCATCTCGCTGTGAGTACCGGGGTTGGGGACGGCGATGGGGACAGCGTCACATCCCAGGAGAGCAGGGCTGGCAGGGGCTGCTGGCGGTCCTGGAGGGGCAGGGACACCCCTGCTGTGCTGCACAGGGGGACAAAGGGGTGGCAGGGCGGGGTCCGGGGGAACGAGGAGGCTGGGGACAGCCCGGGACACGTCCCTGTGTCCTGCGGTGCTGGCACGCACAGCCATCCATCGGTGCCAAGCAGGGCAGGGCTGCAGCCCGTCCCCGCCGCGACCTTGGGGACAGGAACCCGAGGGGACACGGCGGTGACCTTGGGGTGCAGAACCCCCAGGGGACACGGCGGTGACCTTGGGGAGCACAGCCCCGGGGGGACACGGCTGGGGAGGGGGGGTGATGATGGAGGGTCCCTGGGGACAGGGCTGTGCCCCGCAGCCTGGCACGGGGAGATGCGGCACTGGGGGTGTTTACAGCTGGTGAGTGTGGTTACACACCCGTTGGTGTATATTTACACGTGTGTGTGCTACACGTCTGTGTGTGTGTGCTTACACACCTGTTTGTGTGTGTTACACCTGGCTGTCAGTGTGTTTACACACCCGTTTTTGTCTTACACCTGTCTCTGTGTGTTTACACACCTGTTTGTGTGTTGTTACACACCTGTGTGTGTTACACCTGTCTGTGTGTGCTTGCACAGCCGTTTACATGTGTTACACGTGTGTGTGCTTACACACCTGTTTGTGTGTGTTACACCTGTGTGTGTGCTTACACACCCATTCATGTGTGTTTACACATGTATATATGCTTACATACCCATTTGTGTGTGGTTACACACCTGTTTGTGTGTTACACCTGTGTGTGTGCTTACACACCCATTCATGTGTGTTTACACATGTATATGTGCTTACATATCCATTTGTGTGTGCTTACACTCCTGTTCGTTTGTGTTACGCCTGTGTGTGCTTGCACACTTGTTTGTGTGTGTTACACCTGTTTGTGTGTGTTAAACCTGTGTCTGTGTGTGTGTTACACACCCATTTGTGTGTTTACACACTTGTTTGTGTGTGTTACACCTGTGTGTGTTACACACCTGTTTGTGTTACACCTCTGTGTGTGTTACACACCTGTTTGTGTGTTACACCTGTGTGTGTGTTACACACCCATTTGTGTGTGTTTACACGCCTGTCTGTGTGTTACACCAGTCTGTGTGTGCTTGCACACCCATTTCTCTGTGTTCACACACATGTGCAAGCACGTGGCCCCGGGCCAGGGGCTGCCGCAGGGCGTGGGCAGCCTGGGGTTGGTGCCAGCCCTGTCCCCTCCGTGTCCCCACACCGGGCAGGGTGGCTGCAGGGGTCCCTGTGCCCATGCCAGCACCCCTCATGGGCTGCCCTGGCAGGCAGCAGGTGACACCGAGCCCATGCTGGGGGACACGGGGGTGGCAGTGCCAGGCTGCTGCCATCCCCTGCCCTGCAGCTCCGTCTCTCTCCTGCAGGACCATGGTGAACGCGGCTTTCACGGAGATCCGGGAGGCGGCTTTCGCCCACATCCCCTCCCTGCAGTTCCTGTAGGTGCCCCCCTGGTGCCCCCCTCGGTGCCCACCTGGTGCCCACCCTGCCCAGCCCGGCGCTGACGCCTCCCCCCTCTCTTTGCAGCCTCCTCAACTCCAACAAGTTCACGCTGATCGGGGACAACGCCTTTGCCGGGCTCTCGCACCTGCAGTACCTGTGTGTGACACTGGGACAGGGAGGGGACAGGGAGGGGACACGGGGGAGCCTCGGGATGGCCCCGTCACTGTCTGCTCCCGTTCCAGGTTCATTGAGAACAACGACATCCAGGCGCTCTCAAAGGCCACTTTCCGCGGGCTCAAGTCCCTGACACACCTGTGAGCACCTGGGGGACACTGTGGGGGTGGCCCTGTCCCTTCATCACTGTCAGGGATGTGTCACCCCCACAACCCTTCTTGTCCCCAGCTCCTTGGCCAACAACAACCTGCAGACGCTGCCACGGGACCTCTTCAAGCCGCTGGACATCCTGAGTGACCTGTGAGGCTGCCACAGCACCGGGGACACCGGGCTGGGAGGGGGTGACAGCTCAGGGGCTGGCACTGGGGCAGGGTGTGGTGTGCTGGGGGTGACTCGGGGCCATCCCTGGCAGGGACCTCCAGGACACTGAGCTGGGGAGAGGGTGACACAGCAGTGGGTGCTGGTGCCATCCTTGGCAGGGATACCCAGCACACTGAGCTGGGCAGAGGTGACATCCTGGTGGGTGTTGGGGGTGGCTTGGGGCCATCCCTGGCACGAGCCCTGGGACACTGAGTAGGAAGAGGGTGACACAGCAGTGAGTTCTGGGCGTGACTCGGTGCCATGCCTGGCAGGGACCTCCAGCACACTGAGCTGGGGAGAGGTGACATCCTGGTGGGTACTGGTGCCATCCTTGGGATGGGACATTGAGCTGGGGTGAGGTGACATCCTGGTGGGTGCTGGTGCCATCCCTGGCAGGGACCCTAGGGACACTGAGCTGGGGTGAGGTGACATCCTGGTGGGTGCTGGGTGTGACTCGGTGCCATCCCTGGCAGGGACCTCCGTGGCAACTCGCTGGCCTGTGACTGCAAGATCAAGTGGCTGGTGGAGTGGCTGGAGAGCACCAACACCACGGTCCCCGCCGTCTTCTGCAGCAGCCCCGGGCAGTTCGAGGGACAGCGGATCCGGGACCTGGCGCTCGGTGACTTCCAGTGCATCACCACGGGTAAGGCACCACCGCTGTGAGGGTGCTCGCTGTGAGGGGGTCCGAGGATGAGGGAAGAGATGAGGGTCTGACTCTATGTTTCAGGAGGTAGATTTATTATTTTATGATATATATTACATTAAAACTATACTAAAAGAATAGAAGAAAGGATTTCATCAGAAGGATAGCTAAGAATAGAAAAAGAAGGAATTGTGGCTTGTGGCTTGGATAGAGAGTCTGAGCCAGCTGGGCTGTGATTGGCCATTGATTAGAAACAACCACATGAGCCCAATCCCAGATGCACCTGTTGCATTCCACTGCAGCAGATAACCATTGGGTACATTTTGTTCCTGAGGCCTCTCAGCTTCTCAGGATAAAAAATCCTAAGGAAAGGATTTTTCATAAAACATGTCTGTGACACACCGCCACCTGCCACCTGCCACCTGTCACTTGTCACCTCACTCTGGGTGTTCAGACCTTCACTGCCGCCTCTCCCTGCTCCAGATTTCGTGATGCACCAGGTCCTGCCCTTCCAGGCGGTGTCGGCCGAGCCCTTCACCTACGCCAGTGACCTGTACGTGGCCCTGGCACAGCCCAGCGCCAGCAGCTGCTCCATCCTCAAGTGGGACTACGTGGAGCGCAAACTCCGCGACTTCGACCGCATCCCCGGTGAGGAATCGGGCTGGGGGTCCCCTCCTGGGCCAGGACCCTCTTTGGGGTGCCCTGGCACTGTGTGACTCTGTGTTCTGTCACCAGCTCACTCGGCGGTGCACTGCAAGCCCATCGTGGCGCAGGAGCAGCTCTACGTGGTGGTGGCGCAGCTCTTTGGCGGCTCCTACATCTACCGCTGGGACACGGCCGTGGACAAGTTCATCAAGATCCAGGACATCGACAGCCAGAAGATCCGCAAGCCCAACGACATCGAGGCCTTCCAGATCGAGGGCGACTGGTACTTCGTCATCGCCGACAGCTCCAAGGCGGGCTCCACCAGCCTCTACCGCCTCAACCAGAACGGCTTCTACTCCCACCAAGCCCTGCACGCCTGGCACCGCGACACCGACGTGGAGTACGTGGAGAACGACGGCAAACCCCGGCTGATCATCTCCAGCAGCTCCCAGGCGCCCGTCATCTACCAGTGGAGCCGGGCTCAGAAGCAGTTCGTGCCTCAGGGCGAGGTGGGCGAGATGCTGGACGTGCAGATGGTCAAACACTTCAGGGCCAAGCGGGAGCAGTTCCTGTGCCTCAGCCGCTACATCGGCGACTCCAAGGTGGTGCGCTGGGAAGGGCAGCGCTTCGTGGAGGTGCAGACGCTGCCGTCCCGCGGCTCCATGGTGATGCAGCCCTTCGCCGTGGGCCAGCGGCAGTACCTGGCGCTGGGCAGCGACTTCTCCTTCACCCACGTCTACCTGTGGGAAGAGGAGAAGCAGAAATTCGCCAAGTTCCAGGAGCTGTCGGTGCAGGCGCCGCGGGCGTTCCGGGCCGTGCCGGCGGCCGACGTGCAGCTGCTGCTGGCGCCCAGCTTCAAGGCCAACACGCTGGTGTACCGGCACGTGGTGGTGGACCTCAGCCTGTAGCTGGCACCCGGAGAGCCACCGGACATGCATGAGCCCACCACCCTTTGTCCCACCCCCTGTGATGGCCCTCCACCTTCACCCAGCCCCACGGTGCCTCAGTTTCCCCACGGTGCTCCCGGGTTCACGCTGTGGGACACCCCTTGTGCTGCAGAGCTGCACCCCTGGGGGGGTGGACAGGGTTTGGGGGGGGTCTTGGGTTTGGGAGCTGGGGGTAGGAAAGGGATGGGGGGGGGACAGCGAGCAGGGATGTGGCAGGAGGGGTGGGGGGTTCCCAGGACGCTGAGGGGCTTTGGGATGGTCCAAAGTGGGTGGGATGGGCAAGGTGGATGTGGTGGGATGGCCTAGGGAGGATGGGGTGCTCTGAGATGGATGCAGATGGGATGCTGAGGATGATGCTGGGATGCTGGGGATGATGATGGGGTGCTCCAGGATGCTGATGGGATGCTGGGGACGATGATGGGGTGCTCCAGGATGCTCTGAGGATGATGCTGGGATGCTGAGGATGATGATGGGTTGCTCCAAGGCCAGCGGGATGCCCCGAGGATGATGATGGGATGCTCCAGGATGCTCTGAGGTGGATGAAGCAGTGGACAGAGGAATGCTCCAGGCCAGCAGCTCCTGTCCCTCTCCATGCATGCCCAGCAGCTCCCCGTGCCCACGGCCCAGCTGCCAGGCAGGACCCAGCGTGCCAGCGGCGTGTCCGTGCCCACCAACCCCCCAATAAACGCACTGCGCCCCCCAGCCCTGCCCGTGTGTCCTTCGGGTGGTGCCACCACCTCCACCCGACATTCTGTTCCCTCAGGGAGAGAGAATTCCTCCTTTTAGGGTGCACATGGGGTTTTTTCCAGCAGAAACCTCAGCTCACCTCGGTGCCCACTCCATCCCACAGTCTGCTGTCCCAGGGAGAGGAAATTCCTCATTTTTGGATGCCCCTGGCCCTGCACTTGGTGTTTCTTCCAGCAGAAACCTCATCCCACCTTGGTTCCTGCTCCACCTGACATTCTGCTCCCCCAGGGAGAAGGAATTCCTTATCTTGTGTGCTCCTGGCCCCACATGTGGGGTTTTTTCCGGCAGAAACCTTGTCCTACCTTAGTGCCACATTCTGCTCCCCAGGGAGAGGGAATTCCACACTTTTAGGGCGCCCATGGGGTTTTTACCAGCAGAAAGCTCATCCCACCTCATTGCTTGCTCCACCCAATATTCTGCCATCCCAGGGAGAGGGAATTCTTCATTTTTGGGTGCTCCTGACCCATATATGGGGTTTTTTCCAGCAGAAACCTCAGCCCACCTCAGTGCTTGCTCCATCCAACATTCTGCTCCACCAGGGAGAGGGAATTCCTCATTTTTGGGTTCTCCTGACCCTACAGATGGGTTTTTTTCCAACAAAAAACCTTGGCCCACCTTGGTGCATGACATTCTGCTTCCCCAGAGAGAAGGAATTCCTCATTTTAGGGTGCACATGGGGTTTTTTCCAGCAGAAACCTCCTCTCACCTCAGTGCCTGACATTCTACTGCCCCAGGGAGAGGGGATTCCTCCTTTTAGGGTGAACATGGGGTTTTTTCCAGCAGAAACCCCGTCCCACCTTGGTACCTGCTTCATCCCACATTCTGCTCCCCCAGGGAGAGGGAATTCCTCATTTTTGGGTGCTTCTGACCCCACATGTGGAGTTTTTTCCTGAGCCCACCGCAGTGCCCGCTCCATCTGATATTCTGCTCTCCCAGGGGGAGGGAATTCCTCATTTTTGGGTGCTCCAGGCCCTGCACTTGGTGTTTTATTCCAGCAGAAACCCTGGCCCACCTCAGTGCCCACTCTATCCAACATTCTGCAACCCCAGGGAGAGGGAATTTCCTCATTTTTGGGTGCCTGTGGGGTTTTTTCCAGCAGAAACCTCCTCCCACCTCGGTGCCTGCTCAGTCCAACATTCTGCTGCCCCAAGGAGAGGGAAATCCTCATTTTGGGGTGCTCCAGGCCCTCCACGTGGGTTTTGGGGTTTTTCTCAGCAGAAACCTCGGCCCAGGGCACGGGTGGGAAGCAGGAGGTGCTTCCCCAGGGAGGGGAGTTCCTGCTGGACTGGTTTTCCAGGGGAGCCTTTCCCTGGCTGCCGGGTGGATAAATATGCATGTGAAAAACCAGCAATTAAGAGCACAAATAAAGATCCTCTGCAGGTAACAGGCAGCCCCGGGAGCACAGATGGGTTTGGGGAGCAGCGGGGATGGCTTCTCCAGGGCATTGCCACCTGGCCCTGCCTCAGTTTCCCTGGCAGGAAAAAGCAGATTTGAACACACGGGGAGCAGTGCAGGAGGGTTCTGGCACTTCCATGGTGGTGGCTGTGACTGGGATGGGGAATTTGGGGAACCCTGGGTCAGTCTTGGGGTTGCAGTGCCCGGAGAGGGGATTCAAGCAGCTTTTGGTTTTTTGGGAGCATCTTTCAGGGCTCCACTCTTACACTCATCGTCCTTTAGGGCACCAAAAAGCATCACATCCCCTCCAGACCCAAAAAAACCCCTTAAACACCAATCAGAGTGGCTCTGCCCTCCTTTCCCTACCAGTTTCTTCATTTAAAAATGGTGTGTTTTAATGTATAAAAATATATGTATTAGGGAATTAATTTTTATGCTTTAAAGAGCATTTAATGTAGTGATATTCAATATATATGGGGCATTTTAAACACGACATTTTTATGTATGTTTAGGATATTTATTGAAATGTAATATGTACATATATAATTAAAATATTGATATAACATATCAATATATATTATATATATTGATATACCATATATGATACATAATAAATATATACTATATTGATATTATATATTAAATATAATATACTATATAATTATTATAATATATATGTGAATGATTACAATATTGTTATATTAATATATTATATAAATTATATATTATGTTACATATTACATATTACATATTATATTATATATTATATATTATACATATTATGTATGTATAATATAAATATATAGATATATCGATATATATTGATATAATACATATTTATATAATATGTATTATATAAATATGTTGATATTTAATATATTTAGGCAATTTATAAAATGTTTTTATTTTATAAAGCTGCGGCTCACCGCTTCACCCGTGGGTCACTTTTAAGGGGCCCTGTTGCCCTTTTAAAAGGCTTTGTTGCCCTTTTAAGGGCATTGCCCTTTTAAGAAGCTCCGTTGCCCTTTTAAGTCCATTGCCCTTTTAAGAGCGGCCGGTGGGGCCCGGACCGCGCCTGCGCGGCTCGGTTGCTGCAACTTTCAACTTTTGGGATTCGCTCCCTCGGGGTTCGGGGGAAATTTGGGGGGATTTGGGAGCTCCCGGGGGGCGCAGCACCGCCCCTCCCGCCCAGCACCCCCCGGCCCTTCAGCCCCGGCCGCGCCATGGTGTCCTGGATCCTCAGCCGGGTGATTGAGTGAGTGGGGTCCGGGCGGTGTAACGGGAGGGCGGAGGGGGGCGGGGGGGGTCAAAGGGATCCCCCATTCCCGGCCCCCCATTCCCGGTCCCTCATTCCCCCCGTTCATTAACGGGGATCCCCGTGCTGGGCCCGCAGCGGGGACTCCTCGGAGAGGCCCCCGGCGGGGTGACCCCAAATTTCCCTATGGGGGTAACCAACACCGCCCCCCCAACCATGCCACCCCCCAAAATGGGTCCCTGAGCTGCTGCTGGGCCTTCCTGCCCGGCCTGGGCAGGGTGGGCACGGCTGGGGTGCCCTGCACCGTCCATGGGTGGGGGTCCCCTGAAGAGGCCCTGCCCCAACCGGGGGGGTCCCTGCTCTGAGTGTGCCCCCATTTCCTGACGGGGTCTCTGCTCTGAGGGTTCTCCTGTTTCCTGGCCGGGTCTCTGTTGTGAGAGTCCCCCCATTCCCTGGCGGGGTCTCTGCTCAGGGGGTCCCCCCATTTCCTGGCGAGGTCTGCTCAGAGGGTCCCTGCCCAGAGACCCCCCCGCCATTTCCTGACGGAGTCTCTGCTCTGAGGGTTCCTCCGTTTCCTAGCGGGGTCTTTGCCCACAGGGTTCCCCCATTTCCTGGCAGGGTCCCTGCTCTGAGGATGCCCCCATTCCCTGGCAGGATCCCTGCCCAGAGGGTGCCCCCCATTTCCCCATTCCCTGGCGGGGTCCCTGCTGAGAGGATCCCCCCATTTCTTGGTGGGGTCCCTGCTCAGAGGGTCCCTGCCCACAGGGTTCCCCCATTTCCTGACGGGGTCCCTGCTCTGAGGATGCCCCATTCCCTGGCAGGATCCCTGCCCAGAGGGTCCCCCCATTTCCCAATTCCCTGGCAGGAATTTCCCAGAGCAGGGCCACCAGGTGGGTGTTTGGGCTGCTGGCACCTCCCTCAGCCCCGGCACCGAGCCTGGCACCGGGGACGGAGCCCGCGGGGCGCAGCCCGGGCCCTGCCCTGCCCGGACAGGTCGGGCCGGTCCCGGGGCCCTGGGAGCTGCACGGTGCTCATGGCCGAGCCTCCCCGGAGCCTCCCGGGCCGCTGTCCCGGGCTCGGCTCGGTGCTGGAGGGGCTCCAGGCCGGGCTGCAGCGCCGGGCCCGGCGGCTCTGCTGGGCCGGGCTGCTGCTGCTCTATGCGGGCTGGCCGAGCTGCCTCACCCCCGCCCTGCGCTACAGGCTGCTCTTCGGGATGCTCTACCCGGCCTACGCCTCCTACAAGGCTGTGAAGACGAAAAACATCCGGGAATACGTGAGTCAAGTGCTTGGGGAGCCCTTTTCCTTGGGCTCCTGTCCCCCCTTTTCTTGGGGCTCCTGTCCCCTCTTTTCCTGGGGTTCCAGGGCTCCAATCCCCCTGCCTTTTCCTTGGGGCTCTCATCACCCCCCTTTTCCTTGGGGCTCCAGTCCCCCCCTTTCTGGGGCTCCAATCCCCCTTTCCAGTCCCCACTTACCATTTCTGGGGTTCACCCCTCCTTTTCCCAGGCTCCAAGTCCCCCCTTTTCCCCAGACTCCAGTGTCCCATTTCCAGAGTTCAGCCACCCTTTCCCAGGGCTCCAGTACCCTCTCCTTTTCTGGGCCTCCATTCCCCCCCTTTCCAGGCTCCAGTCCCCCCTTTCCAGGCTCCAGTCCCCCCTTTTCCCTGAGCTCCAGTCTCCTTTTCCCAGGCTCCAGTGGCCCTTTCTGGGGTTCAGCCCCTTTTCCCAGTCTCCAGTCCCTCTTTCCAGTCTCCAGTTCCTCTTTCTGGGCCCCAGCCCCTCTTTCTCAGTCTCCAGTGCCCCTTTCTGGGCTCCAGCCCCCAGTGTCCCTGATGTGCTCCCTGTGGCTCCCCAGGTCCGATGGATGATGTACTGGATCGTCTTCGCTCTCTTCATGACCACAGAGACCTTCACCGACCTCCTCATCTCCTGGTGAGCCTGGGGAGGGACTCTGCCTGTCCCCAAACCCCCCCAGATGTTGGAGGGGACCATGAGGTGCCTTTGGACCCCCCCATCACCTGCCTTTTTGCCCAGGCTCCCCTTCTACTACGAGGTGAAGATGGCTTTTGTCATCTGGCTGCTGTCCCCGTACACGCGGGGGGCCAGCCTGCTCTACCGCCGCTTCGTGCACCCCACGCTGGCCCGCAGGGAGAAGGTAAAACCCCAAAATCCGGGGGTTCTGGGGGTCCCCCTGCCCAGCCTGGGGGGGGTCAGCCCCTCCTCGAGTTGAGGTGGTGGCAGCCCGGGGATGTGGCATTGCTCCAGGTCGTGGGAGGTGATAATGCACAGGGATGTGGCGTGCACTGGGGGGTGACAATGCTCAGGGAACACTCCAGGTGATGGCATTGCCCTGAGAGGTGACCATGCTCAGGGACATGGTGATGAACTGGGGGGTGACAATGCTCAGGGGACTCAGGGAATGCCCCAGGTCATGGCATTGCCCTGGGAGGTGACAATGCCCTGGGAGGTGACAGTGCTCAGAGACATGGCATTGCCCTGGGAGGGGACAATGCCCTGGGACATGGTGATGCCCTGGAAGGTGGCAGTGCCCTGGGACATGGTGATGCACTGGGAGGTGGCAGTGCCCTGGGACATGGTGATGCACTGGGGGGTGACAGTGCCTAGGGACATGGGGATGCCCTGGAAGTGACAGTGTCCTGGGAGGTGACAATGCTGAGGGACATGGTGATGCCCTGGGAGATGACAATGCTCAGGGAATGCTTCAGGACATGGCATTGCCCTGGGAGGGGACAGTGCCCTGGGACACGGGGATGCACTGGGAAGTGACAATGCCCAGGGAGGTGACAATACCCAGTGACACGGGGATGCCCTGGGAAGTGACAATGCCCAGGGACCTGGCCATGCCCCAGAGGTGGCAGTGCCCAGGCCACCACCCTGCCCTGCCAGCACGTCCCCGTTTGTCTCTCAGGACATCGACGCGTTCCTGGTGCGCGCCCGTGAGCGCGGCTACGAGACCGCGCTGAGCTTTGGCAAGAGGGGCCTCAACCTGGCGGCCACCGCCGCTGTCCAGGCAGCCACCAAGGTACCCAGCAGGGTGACAGGGAGGGTGACATGCCCTGGGCTGGGGTCTGATCTGTCCTCTCCGTGTCCCCCGTGCAGAGCCAGGGCGCGCTGGCCGGGCGGCTCCGCAGCTTCAGCATGCACGACCTGCGCTCCCTGCCCGAGCAGGCCCCCGTGCACTTCCAGGACCCGCTGTACCTGGAGGAGCAGGGGAGCCTCCAGCAGCCCTTGGGTGAGCAGCTGAGGGGTCACAGAGAGGGGGGACCCAGCAAAGCCCACGGTGGCCGTGCTGGAGGTGGCACGTCCCCTCTGTCCCCAGGCCTCCGCTATGAGAGCGAGTCGGACGAGGAGGAGCTGTGGTCGGACTCGCAGGTGTCCCCCTCGGTGTCCCCATGCCGGGGTGCCAGACCCCTGTCCCGCTGGCAAAGCCTGAGAACCCTGAGGAAGAACCCAGGAAAAGAGGTGACCTGGGAGGGGGACACACACTGGGGATGTGGGGCTGTGTCAGGGGGTCCTGACTGTCCTTGTCCCTGTCCCTTTCCCTGCCCAGGGCTCTTGCCGACTCCTGCGCAGCCGGACCAGGAGGAGAGCGGCTCTGTCAGAGCAGGAGAGCTGAAAATGCCAGGAAACTGCCAGGAGGCTGGAGAGGAATTTGCTGCTGCGGCACCAGGAGGGACCTGTGGCTCCTGGCACCCCCTGGGGAGGCTCCTTGTGTTCCCTGGGGAGGCTCCTGCACCCCTGGGGAGGCTCCTTGTGTTCCCTGGGGAGGCTCCTTGTGTTCCCAGGGTGGCTCCTGGCACGCCCTGGGGAGGCTCCTGCACCCCTGAGGAGGCTCCTTGTGTCCCCAGGGTGGCTCCTGAACCCCTAGGGAAGCTCCTGCACCCCTGGGGAGGCTCCTGCACCCCTGGGGAGGCTCCTTGTGTCCCCAGGGTGGCTCCTGCACCCCTGGGATCCTCACACTGTAAATCCCTTCCCCGTGGCCCCTGGAGGAGGGGGGAGCAGCTCATCCCCAGACCCCCCAGCTCGGTGCTGGCGCCTCTCCTGTGGGGTCTGGCCCCTCCTTTTCCCCCATGCCATGAACACTACGGGCTCCCCCCTCCCTCCTCCTGCCATGGTGCCTTATTCACCACATTCCCGTTCCCCTGGGAGCCAGGAGTGGATGTGCCTTGTCCCTCTGAAGCCAAAGCCCTGCCTGGGGCCCCCCCAGACACAGACTGACACCCCCATACTTGAGCCCAGAGCGCTGGGCAGCGCACAGCTTTTAACATTCCCCTCTCCCAAAAAGAGGGTTTTGTACCTGGAAAAATAAATGCTCGTTTCAGACTTTGGGAAGCAGGAGTTGTCCCCAGTGCTGTCCCCTTCCGCAGGAAGCATCCTGAGATTGGTTTTTCTCTTTGAGGAAGCTCTGGAATCCATCTGAGACTCCTCCAGGGCCTCTCCCTGAGTGTTTCCATCCATGTTCCAGAATCCCAGCTACAGTCCCAGACTCTTCCAGGGAAGTTTCCTGAGATTTTTTTCCTTTGGAGGAAGCTGTACCCTCAGGGATCCCTCCAGGCATGTCCCAGAGCCTTTCCCCATATTTCAGGTTCCAGAGTCCCAGATAGCACCCCCTGACTCTTCCAGGGAAGCTTCCTGAGATTTTTTCCTTTTGAGGAACTGTACCCTCAAGGATCCATCCAAGATCCCTCCAGACATCTCCCAGAGCCTTTCCCTCACATTTCATATTCCAGAGTCCCCCACAGCACACCCAAGCACTCCTCCAAGAAAGTTTCCTGAGATTTTTTTTTCCTTTGGAGGAAGCTGTACCCTCAGGGATCCATCCAAGATCCCTCCAGGCATCTCCCAGAGCCTTTCCCCACATTTCAGCTTCCAGAATCCCCCATAGCACCCCCCAACTCCTCCAAGAAAGTTTCCTGAGATTTTTTTTTCCTTTGGAGGAAGCTGTACCCTCAGGGATCCATCCAAGACTCTTTCCAGGCATCTCCCTGAGCCTTTCCCCCACATTTCAGGTTCCAGAATCCCCAATAGCATCCCCTGAATCCTCCAGGGAAGCTGCCTGAGATTTTTTTTCCTTTTGAGGAACTGTACTCTCAGGTATCCATCCAAGATCCCTCCAGGCATCTCCCAGAGCCTTTCTCCATATTTCAGGTTCCAGAATCCCTGACAGCATCCCCTGAATCCTCCAGGGAAGTTTCCTTCTTTTTCCTTTGGATGAAGTTGTACCCTCAGGGATTCTCCAGGCATCTCCCAGAACCTTTCCCTCACATTTCATATTCCAGAATCCCCCATAGCACCCCCAACTCCTCCAAGAAAGTTTCCTAAGATTTTTTTCCCTTGGAGGAAGCTGTACCCTCAAGGATCCATCCACGATCTCTCCAGGCATCTCCCAGAGCCTTTCCCCATATTTCAGGTTCCAGAATCCCTGACAGCATCCCCTGACTCCTCCAGGGAAGCTTCCTTCTTTTTCCTTTGGAGGAAGCTGTACCCTCAGGGATCCCCCCAGCCATCTCCCAGAGCTTTCCCCCCACATTTCAGCTTCCAGAAGCATCCCCCAGCTCCTCCAGGGATGCTTCCCGAGATCATTTTCTCATTTGGAAGGAACTCTCCCTCCTCGGGACTCCCACCCCCGAGTCTTTTGTGTCCCTGCGGCCGCCGCCGGTGACATTCCCGAATTCCCGGGGCTCCCTGCAGTAGCCGCGTCCCCCACGGCGTGGCAGCAGCAGCGGGGACACCGGCACTGTCCCGGCCGTCCCCGGATTGTCCCCGCTCCCTGCCCCGTCCCCGGCGGGGAGGGAGGGGGTGGCACAAGGTGACTCTGCGGCTGTCCCGCGGTGCCCCTGCTCGCTGGCATCAATCCCCTCGCTCCCAATCCCGCCTGCCCTCACCCCGGGGCCAGCTGTATTTTGTATTTTTAGCCTTTGGCTGCTGCCCGATTTCGGGGGTCTCCCCAGGGCTCTGGGGGGTGTTGGAGCAGATTAGGTGGAGGTGGCTGGATTAGCCCTGTCCAACTGATTACTGAGAGCAGCCGAGGAGCAAGGCTGGGTGGGGACAGCGAGGGCCAGGGGCTGCCTGTAATCCCCTAAAGCCGCTTAGGGAGCGCGGTTCCTCCAAGGATACGGCCCGGGGAGGCCGCCCGGGGGTCAAACGGGGGGTTCCTGCATGGCGGGGGCCTCCCAGGTGGGCTCACAGCAGCCTCGGTGTTGCATCCCCGGGGTGTGGGGTCGGGGATTCCCGGCTTGGGGAAACTGAGGCACGAAACTGAGCAGCGCCTTCCCAGGAGGGACAAGGGAATGGACACGACACCAGCGCCTTCCTGGGAAGGGACAGGGAGTTTTGGTGTCCTGCTTTGCTAAACCCGCGTGTCCCCCGGGGGCTGAAACCCAAGGAGGGCATAGGAGGCGGGCGGGGTGGCACTGCCCGTCCCCCCGGGGCTCGGCAGCTGCGGCGGTGCCAGCGCTGATCGCAGCTGTGTCAGCGCCCGGGCCAGTGCCAGGCTGCATCAGCAGAGCCCTAATCCCCCGCGGCTCGCCTGGCACCGCCCCAGCACAGCAGTTTAAGCGCCTGACCTGAGCTCGCCCGCTGCCACTGTCCCCTCCGGGGAGGGGCTGCCAGGCTGAGCCCGGCTGGCACCGCTGTGGGGACCCCCTGTGCCAACCTGTGCCACCCCAAACCCCTGGGCAGGAGTGGGGGGACAGCGGGGCTGGGGGCGTGTGGGAGGTGACACAACCGAGGGGGCTCAGGGAAGGGATTGTCCCCCTCTGCTCCGCTCAGGTGAGACCCCACCTGCAGCTCGGGGGTCCCCGATATCAGAGGGAGGTGGAGCTGCTGGAGCCAGTCCAGAGGAGGCCACGGAGATGCTCCAGAACTGGAGCCCCTCTGGAGCCAGGTTAGGAGAGCTGGGGGTGCTCACCTGGAGAGGAGAAGGCTCCAGGGACACCTCAGAGCCCCTTGCAGGTCCTGAAGAGCTGGAGAGGGGCTGGGGCTGAGGCAGGGAGGGACAGGACACAGGGAATGGCTCCCTGCCTGCATCCCTGGGAGCTGGCAGGGGACCCGGTGACGCAGGGCTGCTCTGTGCCAGCTGACAGGGACACGGCTGATGCTGCGCTGCCAACCCCGGGCCGTGGTTGCTGCAGGGCCGGGCACTGCGGGGGTGTCACCCACCCCTGTCTCTCTCAGGCTCAGGGAAATTTGGGGTCATGGCTCCCAAATGGGATTTACCTCCCCAGGGAGCTGCTGGGTGCTTGGGGTGCCACCCCCAGCTTCCTCCTCGGCCTCCCACCCCCGGGAGCGGCCTGAGCCCCCCCAAACCCACCCTGGTGACACCGAGTGACATCACACTCCTCATCCATCCCCCCCTCCTTCCCTGCCCCATGCCCAGCTCATTTCACCCCTTTGCTCTGGGGTGCTCCTGCCATCCCCGGGCTGCCCTTCTCCCCCCAGCCCGGCCGTTTGGGGGTCCCAGGTGAGGGTGGGAGCCCCGAATCCCCACGGGGGTCCCCCCGCGCTGTCCCCTGCCGGTGGCCGCTGTCTGAGTCAGCTGTTGGGGCCGCAGCCATGTGAGGCCGCGCACACATGGCTCCCCGCGCGGCACCGCGCTGTATTTTTAGCAGACGGTATCAAAAGCATAATTATGTCTGTTGTTTAAACGCAGCCTCTTTTCTGGCAGCCCCGGGAGCTCTCAGCTGCCTCCCGCCGCAGAGGGCAGCGAGGGCGGGCTGAGGAGCCGCGGGAGAGGCGGGGGGGATGATGAGACCCCCCCTCCATCCCTCCCTCCATCCCTCCCCAGCGCTGCCGCGCAGGTAAAACCTCCCCTCCTCATTCTGGGGGGGCTCCCACTGCGCCCCCACACCGTGTCTGAAGCGCGCTCATGCCCCCAAGGCTGCCGGTGAGCCGCTGGTGAGGATGAGGAGGAGGAGGATGAGGATGGCGAGGAAGAGGATGACGGGTGGGAAGCGCGGCGGTGGCGGGAGGGGTCGGGAAAAGGGCGTTCGAGGTGACGGGAGTGTGGGAGGACACGGCTGAAGGAGCTGCTGCATCCCCCCCGCCTCCCCGCAGCCGCCTGTGCCCCCGGGGACGCGTCTGTCCCCAGCCAGCCCGCGCTGGCACCGAGCGCCGCTCCGGCTCCGCGTCCCCGCCGTGACACCGCGGGCGCTGGGCTGAGCGCGTTTTGGGGACCGTAATCTCCAGGGCATCACCTCCAGGGCGAGCTGGGCACCCCAGGTGGAGCGGGGAAACTGAGGCAGAACATTTCCGGCCGCCAAGGGAAACTGAGGCAGCGAGCAGGGGCTGCCCATCGCTCTGTCCCGTGTCCCCGGGAGCACCGTGGGGACGCCGGAGGGGCCCGCACTGAGGGCAGGAGCCCACGGGCACTGCCAGGTAGGTGCTGCCAGGGCCGCCGGGGTGGCACGCAGGTGGCAGCGGGCTGCCCGTGTCCCTGGCTGCCGTCCTAAGCCCTTGGCCCCGGGGTGAGCTTTTAATTACATCAAGGTATTTGAAGCGGGTTCCTGGCGCTGGGTAAACAGGAGTCCCGGGCACGTGGAGGGGGGCACGGGGTGGCACAGGACGGGCACGGTGCCCCCGCACCGGCGCTTGCCCGGGGAGGGAAGGAGCGATGCGGGGACGGCAGCATCGGGCAGCGCCCATCACCTGCGGCCGCTCCGGCGCCCCCGGGCTGGCACAGCGGCATGGGGGGCACCCCTGGCACAGGTGGGTCGGCTGCCACATCCCGCCGTGCCCTCTGACGCTGCTTCTCCTCTCTCCGTCCATCTCAAGCTTCGCCTTGAGGGAAGCGGCGCCGGGGAAGGGGCGAGCGGGGCCGGGCCGGGCCGGGCCGGTGTCGGGAGCGGTCCCAGCCCGGGGGGAGCGGCTCGTCCGTCCCCGGCAGCGCAGCGAGCTGCGGGATTAGCGATGCTTACTCACCTCCCCGGGGAAAAGCGGCAGATTAGGGCCGGGAGAAGTGTCCGACCCTGCGGCGGCGGGGCCGGACGGGGCCGCTGGGGCTGTCCGGAACCGGCACCGGCACCGGGGAGGTGCCCAGGCCCCGCCGTACCGGCAGCCAGGGCTGGAGGGGAGCGCAGGCTGCCAGAGCAGTTGGGCTGCGGCCCTAATTCCCAGAAAGCTGCTCGTGTGGGAGTGAGTGTCCTCCCGTGCCCTCCGCTCCGCCGCAGCCTCCAGACTCCTGAAGGTTTGACGTGGGGTTTTTTTCTTTTTTTTTTTCCCTTTTTCTTTTTTTTTTTTTTTTTTTTGTTTTTTTAATTTAAGCGCCGGGTGCAGATTAACAAAAGCTCTCGCGGCCACAGCGCCCGGTGCTGGGCACGGGGAGGGATTGGGGCTGCTTCCTCTGCCTGCGCCCTCAGCTTCCTCACCTGCGCCGCGCTGCAGGCAGGTAGGTGCGTGCCGGGCTCTGTGCCGGGGCTGCGAGGAGGAGGAGGAGGAAGGAGGAGGAGGAAGAGGAAGGGCTGGGGTTCTGTGTGCGCACTCCGGGCAAGCAGGAACGGGGATCCATTTTGCATGAGGAAAAAGCTGGATTTGGGGTTCTTCCCCGGTGGATTTGGGGTTCTTCCCCGGTGGATTTTGGGGTCTTCCCCGCTGGATTTTGGGTTCTTCTCGGGGCAGAAGCTGTTTGTGGGGCTGGGGGTGCCCTGCTCCAGTCGGGGGCTGTGGGCACCGGGCTGGGGCTGGCAGGACCCTGCTGGGACATCAGGAGAGGGGTTTGGGGGACCAGGACCCTCATCCATCCCTCCCCCGGTGCTGGATCGTTCTGGGGATCCCCTGTCCCGCACACATCCCCCATGGGGACACCGTGGGGACAGTGTCCCCTCCGTCCCCCCATGATCCCAGGGGCCACCATGGGGACAGCGTCCCACATGATCCCAGGGGACACCGTGGGGACAGTGTCCCTCCATCCCATGTCCCCACTGTGTCCTCCATGATCCCAGGGGACATTGTGGGGATGATGTCCCGCTGCCCCATGTCCCCACAGTGTCCCCCCATGATCCCAAGGGACACCATGGGGACAGCGTCCCTCTGCCTCACCCCCTCACAGGATCCTCCATGATCCCAGGGATTGCCATGGGGACAGTGTCCCTCTGCCCCATGTCCCCACAGCGTCCTCCATGATCCCAGGGGACACCGTGGGGACAGTGTCCCTCCACCCCGATGTCCCCACAATGTCCCCCCGATGCCGGAGCAGGGCAGGGGTGCCGAGGTCTCTCATTCGGGAGTTTCCAGCCTCCTGTGGTGGCGCTCTGGCCGGCACTCGGCTCCTGGGTGTTGCCGTCCCTCTGTTTTGGGGGAAAACCAAGGATTTTGGAGCTCTGTGCCAAGCCACCAAGGCAGAACCCCCTCGGGCGCTATTCCCAGCTGGCAGAACTCAAACCCAGCCTGGACCCCCCCGCTTCACCCTGGGGACCCTCTGGGGGTCGTGCTGGGACGGGCAGGGCGCGGAGGGACCCGGGCAGGGGCTGGGGCTGTGGGAGCAGGCACGGAGCCGTTCCTGGGCTTGGGGAGCGGTGGCTGAGCCCCAGCAGAGCCTCCCACAGCGTGGCCGCCCCGTGGGGACTGCACCGGCCCTGGGAAGGCTCCACCAGGCTCCCTGGCACGCCGAGGGCAGCGTGGCGTGGGGAGGGGACAGTGCCCAGCGATGCTGCCCCAGTGCATGGTGGGAAATTCCCCGCTGTCCCTCCATCATCGCCCTGCTCCCCGCTCCTTGCCCCATCGACCCTCCTTGGTGTTTCCAGCGTGGTGCGTCCATCCCTGTCCCCACCTATCCCCTCCTTGGGGACATTCCCGGCACCCCGGGCAGGCCGGGACGCTGCAGAGCCTTCCCGGGGTCCCTCCCGCTGCCAGCTCCGTCCCAGCCCTTCCGGATCCATCATTCCTGAGCGAGGGAGGGAGGCAACGGCAAGAGTTCGTCTTTCAGCACCTTCTCATCGCAGGCAGGCGCGGGCTCTCCCTCGCCCCGAGCCCTGTCTGGGTCCCCTCCCTGTTCCCTGGCACCCACTGGGTGCAGCCAGCAGCGCCCCAAACCCCCTGGGCGAGCAGGGCTGGGGGGTCCCGCTATGCCCGGCCATGGGATGGGACAGCCTGGAGCCCGGCCCAGCAAGGGTTAACCCCCGCTGCCCGCTCCCAGCGGGACCAAACCGCGAGGGAGCCGCTGAGCTGGAGCTGCCCTGGCACTGCTGGGCTCCTGAGAGCCCTGACCCCTTCTCCCGTGCCCCCAGCCCCGTGCCGGGCCGCCGTGCCCAGGTTTATGTAAGGCGGGCACAGCCTGGGCACACGCGGGTTACATAAACCCGCACAGCGCTGCTGGCAGCGGTGCCAGCCCCCCCTGGCAGCCCAGGAACGGGGGGTCCGCCTGGGAGACCCCCCCAGGTGCGCTCCACAGTGGCTGGGGTGGGGTGGGGTCGGGGTGTCCTCGTGCTGGGGGTCCTGGGGCTTGGGGACAATGGGGGGCACCCACAAGGTGCCAACTTTGGCTGGTGGGACGCAGAGCATGGCAGGGATGGGTGTGAGCCTGGTGGGCATGGGAAGGGTCGGTGAGATCCTGGTGGGCACAGCTGGGATGGGATCTGTGTGACCCTGGTGGGCACAGCCGGGATGGGTGTGATCTTGGGCATTGGTGGGATCTGTGTGATTCTGGTGGGCATTGGTGGGATCTGTGTGATTCTGGTGGGCACAGCTGGGATGGGTGTGAGCCTGATGGGCATTTGTGGGATCTGTGTGACCCTGGTGGGCACAGGTGGGGTCTGTGTGAGCCTGATGGGCATTTGTGGGATCTGTGTGACCCTGGTGGGCATTTGTGGGATCTGTGTGACCCTGGTGGGCACAGGTGGGTCTGTGTGAGCCTGGTGGGCACAGCTTTCATGGGTGTGATCCCAGTGGGCACGGCTTAGATTTGTGTGACCCTGCTGGGCTGCAGAGCAGGGATGAGAGGCCCCAGGCTCTCCCTCTTCATCCCTGGTGAGGGTGGCACTGCCAGGACGCTGTCACAGCACCCCTGTGCTGCCCAGGGCCCTCTGCACCCCTCGGAGCACGCCCTGCTCTGCTCAGCCGGCTGCTGGGGGGTCTGCAGGGTGTGCAGGAGCTCTGTCTGTCCCCCAGGAGCTCTGTCTGTCCCCCAGGAGTTCTGTCTGTCCCCCAGGAGCTCTGTCTGCTCCCCAGGCAGGGGCAGCAGGGATGGACCCGGCTCTGGAGCACACTCGAGGCCACATCTGTGACCTTTGGCCAAAGCCGAAGGGGTTTGGGGTCCTGGGGACTCCCGTGCCGTGGCCTGGCCACCTGCTCCGTGCTGGCCACATCCCCAGCACCAGTTCAGGGACTCGTGGCCCATCCCGGTGTTTGTCCCGTTCCAGTCTGGCCCGGAGCGGGCGGCTGGAGCCTTTCCTTGGTGTCGGGGCGGCCTTGGCGAACAAAGGGCGCTTTCTTCAGCCGCACGGGGCAGAGCACACCTGCCCGCCTTGGCACCGCCGCCGGTGCCCCCGGGGCTGGGCGGCACCGCCGGCACCGCGCCGGTTCCCGGTTCCCGGGCGTCAGCAGCCCCAGCATCCATCCCTCCCTCCCTCCCTCCCTCCTCCTGCCCAGTCCTGCCGGAGCCGGCGGAGGCTGCACGCTCGTGGGGAGCAGAGCCGCTGCCACCTCCTTGTCAGCGCTCAGGATGCTCAGGGCTGCCTAGAGCCGGGGGAAGGTCCCGCTCGTGCTGCCGCTGCTCCCTGGGTACCCCAACCCCCGAATCCCAGCCCGCCGCGACCCCCAGCTCGTAGGAGCACAGACAGGAGGAGCACGGAGCCTCCCAAGCCAATGGATCGAAAACTTCAGCTCCAGCACGAGGAGAAGAACATCCCCAGGGCCGCCCGGGCGGCTTTCTGCCTCCTCCAGATCCCGGAGCCGGACCCCTTCAGCCTGTGGGTTTAGGTGCTCCCGCCCGCCCGGTTTCGCCTCTCCCGGACCCGGTGGCACCGGCGGAGACCCCGCTCATCCTCGGCGCTGGGGTCCCTGATGGACCCTCCAGGTAGCTGCGGGCCACAGGGGGTGCTCGCCCGCCGAGCAGAGGGAGCGGCTTCCTGTGCTGGCATGAGGGACAGGGGACAGTGTCACCCTGCGGCAATGCCACCCCCGGGGTGACCGCGAGGATGGGGCAGCCTCGGGCCACTGGGGGCTGCGCTGGGAGAGCTCCCTGAGGTGCGGCTGGGTGGGACAGCCCGGCCCCGGAGGGATGGCGTGGCTGTCCCCAGGGTGTCCCTGTGCTTCAGGGTGTCCCTGTGCCCCAGGGTGGCTGTCCCCAGGTTGTCCCTGCACCCCAGGGTGGCTGTCCCCAGGTTGTCCCTGCACCCCAGGGTGTCCCTGCACCCTCAGGGTGTCCCTGTGCCCCAGGGTGCCCCGGGATGCTTCCCGAGCACCGTGGGAATGGCGGCTTTGCCCTCTCTGCGGGGAGGATGTGACAGGAACAAGCGGCTCTGGGGACACACGGTGCTGTCCCCACCCCGCTCCTGTCCCCATGCCGGCCCTCGGGGCGGCTCTGTCCCCCCCCGCAGCAGGGCTGGGAGCTGGCTGAGCTCGGCTCTGTCCCCCTCGGCCGCTCCGGGCACGGGGACACGGGGACACGGGGACGGGATGCGGGGTCCGGCTCGGCAGCCGCGCCTGCGTGTGGCCCGGGTCCCGGCGGAGCGTTAATCCTACAAATCCCCCCCGGCATTTCTCCCAGGAGGGGCCCCTGCGAGCGTGGAGCTCCCCCCTGGCTGGGAGCCCTCTTGGGAAGCGCACCCAGCCCTGGCCGGGGGCGAATACCTGCGCAGGGCACGGCCTCCCCACGCTGGGTGCCAGCGGCCGGGCGCGGGGCCAGCCTGGGTGCGGAGGGACTGGGGGTGGGCGCGGGGTGCCGCCAGCCCCGCCGGGATGGGCGCAGGAGGGACGCGATGCGACGGCGACACCCGGCCCGGACACGTGTCCGCCCTCACCGTGCGGGAGGGGAGCCGGGATCGCCGCGCCGTGCCGGGCTCTGCAATGCCCGGTGCCCAATGCCCGGTGCCCAATGCCCGGTGCCCAATGCCCGGTGCCCAATGCCTGGTGCCCAATGCCCGGTGCTCAATGCCTGGTGCCCAATGCCTGGTGCCCAATGCCTGGTGCTCAATTCCTGGTGCTCAATGCCTGGTGCCCGATGCCTGGTGCTCAATGCCTGGTGCCCAATGCCTGGTGCCCAATGCCCGGTGCCCAATGCCTGGTGCTCAATGCCTGGTGCCCAATGCCTGGTGCTCAATGCCTGGTGCTCAATGCCTGGTGCCCAATGCCTGGTGCCCAATGCCTGGTGCTCAATGCCTGGTGCCCGATGCCTGGTGCCCAATTCCTGGTGCCCAGTGCCTGGTGCTCAATGCCTGGTGGGCCAAGGACAGGACGCTGTTGTTCCCCCTCTGATTTCCCCTTGCAGCTTCTGATTAAACTGGTGCTGAGCTCTGTTTGCAGAGCCAATAGCCCTGGGCAGGACTTCTGGTCATGAAGCACCTACTGGAAATGGAGACAATCTCAGTGTTTGAGAGCATCTCTGCTTCTGGCATCTGTTACACAGAAAACAAAACTGATTTTCTCCTCACTTTGCATAGATCTGGGGTAGATCCAAGCTGTGGCAGCCTTATGAAATGGGAGTGCTCCGTCCACCCGTGCCCCAAACGCGGGAGGATGGAGCTGGGGGGTTGAAGGCAGAGCCCCAGCAACACCCCCAAGCATCCCCGTGCCTCAGTTTCCCCGCTGATGTCGCTCTCCCTGCCCGCAGGGACGGCGCTGAGCACCACATGAGCGTGGGAGCAGCATGGCCAGCGACGCGAGGATGGGGGAGAGCCCGGCGCGGTGGAGAAGAGCCCCGGAGGCGGCGCAGGACTCCCGGGGCACGGAGAGCAGCGCGATGCTTTTATCCCGGAGCGCCGCTGCCGAGCTGGGACTCCCGAGCTACCCGGAGCCCGGCAAGCTGAGCTACCCCGTGGAGAAAGGATGTCCCTGTCCCTGGAGGGGCTCCGAGGGATGTTTGGGACCCGGCCGGGAGCTCGCCGGGGGCCGCCTGGGCTGCCCCTACCCCAGGGGCCCCAAGGACGGAGCGGAGCTGCCCCCGCTGCTGCCGCCCCGGAACGGGCAGCCCAAGGGGGGCTGGGGGGAGCCCTGCAAGGAGCCCCCGGGGCCGCGCTGGGCCGAGGCCGTGCTGGCCCCGCTGGCCCTTTACAGCCACGCGTACCAGCGCTACCCCCTGGCCGTGCCCGGCGCCGCCGGCAAGCCCCGGGACGCGGCCGGAGAGCCCCCGGCCTCCTTCCAGCACTGCCCCTTCCTCCTGGAGGCCAAGCACAGCCCCTTCCTCCTGTCCTCGCTGCTGCCCAGCGCGCCCCCGGCCGAGCCCCCGTTCGGGGCCGCGGGGCCCGAGGGGCCGGGGCCGGTGAGGGACGGGCGCTTCGCCGGCCCCGAGTGGAGTTTGGGCTCCTACGGGCCCGCCTGGGGCCAGCCCCTCTACCTGGGGGTCCCGCCGAGGTGCAAGGCGGCTCTGCCCCCCTTCGACGGCTGCTCCAGCTCAGGGAACAAGGTAGGACCCCTCGGAGAGGCTGCGGAGCGAGGATGCTCGGCTGTGACAGCGGCTCCAGCCCCGCCTGCACCCCGGGCAGGGCCTGGCAGCGCCCCCGAGGGTGGTGGGCAGGGGGCTCGCAGCCCGCCGAGGGTGACGCTGCGCTGTCCCCGCGGGTGCTGCCACCCCCGGGCTGAGTCACGGCGGCGGAGCCGCGGCACGGGGGCGGCGGGAGGCAGCGCTGCCAGCCCTGGGCGCGCCCCGTGCCGCTGCTGCGGCTCCCCATTCCTTTCCCACGCTGGCAGCGGGGCACACGGGCACCCCGGGAGCCGGCCCCGGGCACCGGGAAGCACCGGGCGGCTGCCCAGCCTGGCAGGGGTGTGGGGAAACTGAGGCACGGGAACGGAATGCTCCCCATCGCCCCCTCGCAGGGATGCGGGTGACAGAAGCGGGAGGGGACCCCCCCACATGTGGGGTGACACCGCCCCTCTGCTCCCTTCCAGGAGTTTTACGCCAAGAAAGGCCCCGGGTTCCTCCCCTCGAGCAAGAACCACGCGGCGCCGCAGCTGCTGGGCAGGAGCCAAGCAGGGCAGGACCGAGCCGGGCAGGGGGAGCCGGCGGTGCCGGAGCTGCCGGGAGCCCCGTGGAGGGATGGCCGGGCGGGGGGCAGCTCGGCGGTGCCCGCTCCCCATCCCCGCACGCCTCCCCCCGGCTGCAGCCGCCCCCTGTTGCTCCTGCAGCCCGGCCCGGGGGGCTCCGGGGGGCCCTGGGTGGGCTCACGGCCCCACGGCGCCGAGTTTTCCATGGACGCGGGGCCGGGACGACCCTCGGAGCCCAAAGATGAGCGCCTGGGCTACCGGAGCGCCCAGCCCCGCTCGCCCCCGCCATGCGGGGACCCCAATCCGTCCCCTCTGCTGGCGGACGGGCACTACCCAGCGGCTGTGGCCAAGCCGGAGCCCCCCCCGGGCTGTCTGTGCCCCAGCCCGGGCTGCGATGGGTGCTCGGGGGTGCCCAGCCCCTTCGAGCCCACCGTGGCCGTGGCCGGGGGGCGTTTTCCGTGCCCCCCCAGCAACCACACCAAGCTGAAGAAGACGTGGCTGACGCGGCACTCGGAGCAGTCGCTGCCTCGCTCCAAAGCTCCTCGGTGGGACGGGGGTCCCGAGCCCCCCGGGGAGGGCAAGCGCTCGGCCAAACGCCCCCACGGCACCGCCGAGGGTCCCCGCCCTGCTGGCGAGGGCGCCGGGGCGGCCAAAAGGGGCACCAAGGCCACGGAGAGCGCGGGGGACGCCGAGGAGAGGAGGATGGAGCTGGGAGAGGAAGGTGAGGATGCGCGGGATGCGCAGCGGGGCCGCGGAGAGGGCGGGGGCAGCGCCCGATCCCGAGGGAATTTTGCATCCCTGGCGCCCGGAACACGAGCTGGGAACACGTGTGGGCCGCGGAGCTGCTGCGCTGGGGCTTTTCCCGGCTCTGGCAGCGATTGCCGGGGTGGCCACGGACAGAAATGTCCCTCTGGGGCAGCGTGACACCCTCGGGTGGGATTCCCGGGGCTTGGGAGCGCTGTGGCTGGGGCAGGGACTCCTCGGGGAGGTGTTGGCATCCCAGGCCTGACCTCTGAGCAGCTCCAGCCCTAATTTCCAGCCCTACTTTCTGGCCCAGTTTCCAGCCCCCGCCACAGCGTGCCTGTCATAGGATCCCAGCATCCCGGAATGCTTTGGGTTGGAAGAAACCCTAAATGAGACCTAAAAACCCCATCCAGTCCCATCCCCTTGCCATGCCCAGGGACACCTTGCACCCTCCCAGGTTGCTCCAAGCCCCGTCCAAGCTGCCCTCGGGCACTTCCAGTCCCTCGCAGCTGGTGCGGACGGGGCCCCACGGTGTCCCCAAGCGCTGCCCGTGTCCCCAGAGCCGCCGAGCCGGTGGTGCCTGCAGAGCCTGCCCTGCACGGCGCTGCCCCCCAGCATCCCCCGCTGCTGTGCCTGCGCCCCCCGCGCCGGCCGCGACCCCGAGGCCGAGGAGGAGGAGGATGAGGAGGAGGAGGAGCCCCCCGAGAGCAGCTGCAGGCTGCTGCACTTCCGCAGGTGAGCCCGGGGGGAGCCCGCAGGGCCGGGCAGGGGGCAGGGGAGCCGCCCCTTCTTTGGAATTGCCCTTTTGGTCAGCCCGCTTTGGAATGTCCCCTTCTGTCAGCCCGGTTCAGAGGATTTCCTTCCTGTCACCCAACTCTCAGAGCGTCCCCTCCTGAAGGAGCATCCCTTCCTGTCACCCCTCTTTGGGACATCCCTTCCTGTCACCCCTCTTTGGGACATCCTCTCTGTCACTCCTCTTTGGGACATCCTCTCTGTCACTCCTCTTTGGGACACCCTTTCCTGTCACCCTGCTTCACAACAGCATCTCCTGTCACTCCTCTTTGGGACACTCTCTCTGTCACCCCACTTTGGAGCATCCTCTCTGTCACCCTGCTTCACAACACCCTCTCCTGTCACCCCTCTTTGGGACACCCTCTCTGTCACCCCCCTTTAGAGAATCCCCCCCTCTCCCCCCACTTTTCCAGCATCCTCTCCTTGTCCTGCCCTTTTCCAGCATCCTCTCCTTGTCCTGCCCTTTTCCCTCTCCCACCACCCCAAATTTTCCCCTCTGGTCTCCTCCCCCCATTTCGAGCCCCCCCCAACTCTGTCCCCTCTCCCTGCAGGTTGGCCCTTGGGGACACCGGCGAGCTGAGCGTCGATGGCCTCTGCAGCCTGGGGGAGGCCCAGGGGGACGTGGCCAACCCTGATCTGGGTCTCAGGAATGTGGGGAGCAGGAATGTGGGGAGCAGGAGCGTGGGGAGCGGCCTCTGCCTGGCCAAGTACCTGCTGGGGGTCCTGGGGGACCCTTTCTGTGCCGCCGTGCGCAGGGACAGGGACACGTGGCCAGGAGGGCCCGAGGGTGAGCGGGGAGCAGGGAGGGGGTGGCACTGGGGACACGGGGAGCAGGGTGGAGGTGGCACTGGGGACACGGGGACACGGGGAGCAGGGAGGAGGTGGCACTGGGGACACGGGGACACGGGGAGCAGGGAGGAGGTGGCACTGGGGACACGGGGACACGGGGAGCAGGGAGGAGGTGGCACTGGGGACATGGGGACATGGGGAGCAGGGAGGGGGTGGCACTGAGGACATGGGGACATGGGGAGCAGGGTGGGGGTGGCACTGGGGACAAAGGGAGCAGAGTGGAGGTGACACTGGGGAAACGGGGACATGGGGAGCAGGGAGGGGGTGGCACTGGGGACATGGGGACACGGGGAGCAGGGAGGGGGTGGCACTGGGGTCACGGGGAGCAGGGTGGAGGTGGCACTGGGGACACGGAGAAATGGGGAACAGGGTGGGGGTGGCACTGGGGACACGGGGAGCAGGGTGGAGGTGGCACTGGGGACATTGGGAGCAAGATGGGGGTGACACTGGGGACATGGGGACACAGGGAGCAGGGTGGGGGTGGTACTGGGGACACAGGGACACGGGGAGCAGGGTGGGGGTGGCACTGGGGACACGGGGACACAGGGAGGGGGTGGCACTGGGGCACAGGGAGCAGGGTGGGGATGGCACTGGGGACACGGGGAGCAGGGTGGGGATGGTACTGGGGACATTGGGAGCAGGGTGGGGGTGGCACTGGGGACACGGGGAGCAGGGTGGGGATGGTACTGGGGACACGGGGAGCAGGGAGGGGGTGGCACTGAGGATATTGGGAGCAGGGTGGGGATGGCACTGGGGACACGGGGAGCAGGGAGGGGGTGGCACTGGGGACACGGGGACAAAGGGAGGCTGAGGATGTGTTTCCCGCAGGGGTGACGGGCTGGAGGCGGGGGGAAGGAGCCCCCCAGCTCTGTGACTCCTGCCAGCGTGGCTTCTTCAACTCCCACTGGAGCTGCGCCAGATGTGGCTTCCAGCTGTGCCCCGAGTGCCACCGCAGCAGGCGGGAGGAGAGTGGCGCTGGTATGGGGATGGGGAGGGGTGGGAAAGGGGGTGACAGCCCCGTGGGGGCTCGCTGGGGACAAACAAAGCCTCTCTCTGTCACAGAGGGTCCGGCGCTGCCACCCCCGTGCACCCCCGGGCGGGGCCACCACGTGTCATCCCTGGTCCCCACACAGTTCGTCCCCACCTGTGGTGAGTGTGTCCCCCAAAAACCCCAAAAATCCCTGCTGGTCATTGCTGGGGGGTTGACACCCCTGTCCCCATCATCCCCCAGTCCTGACCCGGCTCTGGAAGCTCCTGCACGAGGTCAGGGCCAAGTTTGGCATCGAGTCCCGCTGTCCCTGCGGGGAGGGGGCCGCGGAGCAGAGCCTGGCGGAGCCCCCGGGCAGGCAGGTACGGGGAGGGGGGCTCTGGGTGCTGGGGTGCTGGGGTGCAGGGTGCAGGGGCACAGGGGCGCAGGGGTGCAGGGTGCAGCAGTGCAGGGGTGCAGGGGCGCAGGGTGCAGGGTGCAGCAGTGCAGGGGTGCAGGGGCGCAGAGGTGCAGGGGCGCAGAGGTGCAGGGTGCAGGGGTGCAGCAGTGCAGGGGTGCAGGGGTGCAGGGTGCAGGGCGCAGGGGTGCAGGGGTGCAGGGTGCAGGGATGCAGGGCAGCAGGGTGCAGGGGTGCAGGGTGCAGGGATGCAGGGCAGCAGGGTGCAGGGGTGCAGGGGCACAGGGGCACAGGGGTGCAGGGCGCAGGGGTGCAGGGGTGCAGGGTGCAGGGGTGCAGGGTGCAGGGGTGCAGGGGTGCTGGGGCGCAGGGGTGCAGGGTGCAGGGGTGCAGGGTGCAGGGTGCAGGGTGCAGGGTGCAGGGGTGCTGGGGTGCAGGGGTGCAGGGTGCAGGGGTGCAGGGGTGCAGGGGTGCTGGGGCACAGGGGTGCAGGGGTGCAGGGGTGCAGAGGTGCAGGGTGCAGGGGTGCAGGGGTGCAGGGTTCAGGGGTGCAGAGGTGCAGGGTGCAGGGGTGCAGGGTGCTGTGGTGCAGCAGTGCAGGGGTGCAGGGGTGCAGGGTGCAGGGGTGCAGGGGCACAGGGGCACAGGGGCGCAGGGGTGCAGGGTGCAGGGGTGCAGGGTGCAGGGGTGCAGGGGTGCTGGGGCGCAGGGGTGCAGGGTGCAGGGGTGCAGGGGTGCAGGGGTGCTGGGGCGCAGGGGTGCAGGGCGCAGGGGTGCAGGGTGCAGGGTGCAGGGTGCAGGGTGCAGGGATGCAGGGCAGCAGGGTGCAGGGGTGCAGGGTGCAGGGATGCAGGGCAGCAGGGTGCAGGGGTGCAGGGGTGCAGGGGTGCAGGGGTGCAGGGTGCAGGGATGCAGGGCACAGGGGTGCAGGGTGCAGGGGTGCAGGGGTGCAGGGCAGCAGGGCGCAGGGGTGCAGGGTGCAGGGGTGCAGGGTGCAGGGGTGCTGGGGCACAGGGGTGCAGGGGTGCAGGGGTGCAGGGGTGCAGGGTTCAGGGGTGCAGAGGTGCAGGGTGCAGGGGTGCAGGGGTGCAGGGTTCAGGGGTGCAGAGGTGCAGGGTGCAGGGGTGCAGGGTGCTGTGGTGCAGCAGTGCAGGGGTGCAGGGGTGCAGGGTGCAGGGGTGCAGGGGCACAGGGGCACAGGGGCGCAGGGGTGCAGGGTGCAGGGGTGCAGGGTGCAGGGGTGCAGGGGTGCTGGGGCGCAGGGGTGCAGGGTGCAGGGGTGCAGGGTGCAGGGGTGCTGGGGCACAGGGGTGCAGGGTGCAGGGGTGCAGGGTGCTGGGTGCAGGGGTGCAGGGCGCGGGATGCGGCTCCCAGCCGTACCCCCACAGCCCCGCGGTGTTCCAGGAGCCGCCGGTGCCCACCCTGCCCCCCCGCAGCAGCCACGGCCCCGCAGAGCCCGCCCGGCCCATCAAGGAAGGTAGGGCCGGCTGCGACCCCCCCGCGCTCCGGGGGGGTCAGGGATGCCGCACCTCGTCCCCTTTGTGGGGTGCCGGCTATGGGGGGACGTGCGGAGGACGGCGTGGGACACCCTGACCGTGTTGTCCCCCGAGCAGAGAGCCCCGAGGAGGGGGCGCCGTCCCCGGGGCAGCCCCCGGTGCGGGGGGGGACCGTGCAGAGCGCGACCCTCTGCGACCTCCTGGCCTCCACCGCCGTCAAACTGTGCCTGGGGCAGGACGGGGTGCGCATGGCCTTCGCTCCCGTGGCACCGGCACTGCCCAGCGTGAGTCCCGCGGCCCCCGGGCCACCCTCGTGCCCCTCTGCCCACCCTGTGGCCCTGATGCCCACCCTATGCCCCCCTGCCCACCCCGTACCCTCCTGCCCACCCTCGTGCCCCTCTGCCCACCCCTGCCCCTCTGCCCACCCCGTACCCTGCTCCCCACCCCCGTGCCCCTCTGCCCACCCCGTGCCCTCCTGCCCACCCCGTGCCCATCTGCCCACCCTCTGTCCCTCTGCCCCTCTGCCCACCCCTGCCACCCACCCCATACCCTGCTGCCCACCCCTGCCCTGCTCCCCACCCCGTGCCCCTCTGCCCACCCTTGTCCCGCTGCCCACCCCGTGCCTTCCTGCCCACCCTGGGCCCCTGATGCCCACCCTGTGCCCCTCTGCCCACCCCGCTCTGCTGGGGCTGGGGGGTCCCCGTGCCCTTAGGGGCTCCCCAATCTTTTCCCCCGCCCTTTCCCCAGGACAATCGCCTGACCAGCATCCTGGACAGCATCATCGCCCGCGTGGTGGAGAGGAAGATCCAGGAGAGGCAGGCGGGGGTCGAGCTGAGCCCCCCCGGCTCCCCGGAGCCCCCCGTGTCCCCCTGCGTGCTGACCCCCAGCGGGCTGCTCTGGCTGCACGAGCCCGGCCACGGCAGCGCCTACGAACTGTTCCAGGAGCACTGGAGGCACGGCCAGGTCAGTGGGGGACACCTGCAGCCCCCCTGACCCTCCGTGTGGGATGACACCCCGAGCCCCCCATCCCTGTAAGCTGGGTGACACCGGAGCCCCCCGTCCGTGAGTGTGGGGTGACACCGGGTGGGTGACAGCACTGGGCGGCATCACCCCGGGAGCCCCACGTCCCCGAGTGTGGGGTGACACCCGGAGCCCCCATCCCTGCCTGTGGGGTGACACCCGGAGCCCCCCGTCCCTTGTGTGTGAAGTGACACCCAGAGACCCTGTCCCTGTAAGCTGGGTGACACCCGGAGCAGAGCCCCCTGTCCCTGAGTGTGGGGCGACACCCAGAGCCCCCCTGTCCTTGATTGTGGGGTGACACTCGGAACCCTCGTCCCTGAGTGTGAGGGGACACACGGAGCCCCCATCCCTGTGTATGGGGGGACACCCGGAGCCCCCATCACTGTGTGTGGGGGGACACCCGGAGCCCCATCCCTGCCTATGGGGTGACACTCGGAGCCCCCTGTCCTTGAGTGTGAAGTGACACCCAGAGCCCCCCTGTCCTTGACTGTGGGGTGACACTCGGAGCCCTCATCCCTGTGTGTGGGGTGACACCCGGAGCCCCCATCACTGTGTGTGGGGTGACACCCGGAGCCCCTCATCCCTGTGTATGGGGGGACACCCGGAGCCCCATCCCTGCCTGTGGGGGGACACCCAGAGCCCTCATCCCTGTGTATAGGGTGACACCCGGAGCCCCCATCACTGTGTGTGGGGTGACACCCGGAGCCCCTCATCCCTGTGTATGGGGGGACACCCGGAGCCCCCATCACTGTGTGTGGGGGGACACCCGGAGCCCCCCAGTTTCCCCACTGACCCCCAGCTCCCCCCGCAGCCCGTGCTGGTGTCAGGGCTGCAGAAGCGGCTGGAGCCGCGGCTGTGGGCGCCCGAATCCTTCCAGCCCTCGGGGCAGGAGGAGCAGGAGGAGGAGGTGGAGGCCGTGAATCTGCGGGCACCGCGGAGCCGAGTCCGGATGAGCAGCCGGAGGTTTTGGGATGGATTTGCCGCCAGCACAGGTTGGGGGACGAGGAGTCTGTGGGGTCCCCGGTGTGATTTTGGGGCGAGGTGTGAGGGGAGCCAGGCTCCATCCCTGATGTGGCACCGGGGTCCCTCCACAGCATCCCCCGAGCAGGAGCAGAGCAGCGGGGACCTGCTGAAGCTGGAGCGTGGCTTTGGGGACACGGAGCTGAGCCGGTGGGTGACAGCACAGGGTGGCATCACCCCGATGTCCCCTCCCCAGGCCAGCGGGGCTCAGTGGGGCTGGGGGGGGGGTTCCTGAGTGTCACCGCGCCCGCCCTGTGTCACAGGGCCACCAACCTGCGGGCCAGCCTGCCCCTGCCCGAGTACTGCGGGGCCAGCGGCCGCCTCAACCTGGCCTCCGACCGGCGGGGCCAGCGGGGCCGGCGCTGGCTGCGCCCGCGACTCTGCGTGTCCTACGGTGAGAGCGGCACCCGGCTTTGGGGGGCACCGGGCTTTGGGGGGCACCAGGGCTTTGGGGGGCAGCCAGGCTTTGGGGGGCACCGGGATTTGGGGGGCACCAGGGCTTTGGGTGGTCCCCGGGCTTTGCAGGGCACTGGGGCTTTGGGGGACACCGGGATTTGGGAGGCACTGGGGTTTGGGGGGCTCTGGGGATTTGGAGGGCACCAGGGCTTTGTGGGGCAGCTGGGCTTTGGGGGGCAGCCAGGCTTTGGGGGTTCCCGGGCTTTAGGGGCTCCAGAGCTCTGGGAGGCACCGGGGCTTTGGGGGCAGCCGGGCTTTGAGGAGCTCTGGGGCTTTTTGGAGCATCGGGGCTTTGGGGGACACCCCGGCTTTGGGGGACACCGGAGCTTTGGGGGGCTCCAGGACTTTGGGTGGTACCCGGGACTCTGGGGGGGGCAGCCGGGCTTTGGAGGTCACTGGGGTTTGGGGGGCATCGTGGCTTTGGGGGACACCAGGGCTTTGGGTGGTACCCGGGCTTTGGGGGGCAGCCGGGACTTTGTGGGGCTCTGGGGCTTTGGGGGGCACCGGGACTTGGGGGTTCCGGGGTTTTGTGGGGCACCAGGGCTTTTTGGAGCTCCGGGGTTTTGGGGGGAACTCGGGCTTTGGGGGCCTCCTGGGCTTTGGGGGACGCCGGGGCTTTGGAGGGCACTGGGGCTTTGGGGGGCATTGGGGTTTTGGGGAGCTCCAGGACTCTGGGAGCCACTCGGGCTTTGGGGGGCAGCCGTGCTTTGATGGTTCCTGGGCTTTGAGGGTTCCTGTGCTTTGTGGGTTCCCAGTGATTGTGGGGCAGCCGGGCTCACCCCGCCCGCTCCAATCCCAAATCCCTTCCAGCTGTGCCTGCTCAGGAGCGGAACTTTGGGACCAAACCCCTGACAGTGGAAGCGGCCGATTCCATCAGCGTCCTGGCACACGCAGCGCGGGCACCGCGGGGTAGGGGCAAAGTGCGGGACCCTCCATGCCCATCCTGCCCCTGGCACCCCCCTGGGGGTCCCACCCTGACCCCTGGCGCCCCCCTGCGGGTCCCCCCACGCCCACCCTGAGCCCCCTGTGCCCGCAGAGCCGCTCCTGCCCGCCGAGCTGGACGAGCTGGAGGCGCCGCTGCGGGAGCGGCTCGGGGCCGGCGCAGTGCCCGGTGCCCTGTGGCACATCTTCCGTGCCGAGGATGCCCCGCGGATCCGGGATTTCCTGCGCAAGGTGGGTGCCTGATAAGACCCAGATCTTTAGATTGGGCTTAACCCCAAGCGAGGCAGAACCACCCAGATAACTCAGTCCCAAGCAAGCTTAGTGGGTTTCAGCTCTTCAGTGATTCTCAGCTCTCTTAGGATTCCAGCTCTTTGCTTGCTTGCTAGGGCACCATAGGGCCAGGGGTAGAGGCAGACGAGAGAGAGGAGAAGGAGAGTCCTGGTGTTCCACAGCAATGGTTTTATTGGGGGGTCTGTGAAGGGTTCCAGTGTTGGCTCTTCTTCTCCCGAATGGGCTAAACCAGCCCCTTTTTATAGGGTAAAGGGGGATCCAAACTTGTCCAATAGCAGGGGTTAGGGGAAAGTGACCTTTGGGGTTACAGAGATAAGCTATGGGGCGAGAGGCAGAAGACAGGAGCTTATTTTGTGTCTCATCGTGACTCAGCAGTTCCTGCTGTTAAATCTCAATCCTCCATGGAGCTCTGGCCAGCTCCAGGTGCCACCACCCCCGGCCCCCTCCAGCGCCCCGGCCCCGCTCACCCCTGGCACCAGAGCCGGGGCAGGACGGGGCTAAGGTGTCTGCTAATACCAGATGGTCTCGATGCCAAACTCTAGCACAATCAACCTGGAATAACAAAGCTACTCCCCACACCCAACTAAAGCATTTACTGGTCCCAGTACAGGCAATAGAAAAGACACCAAAAGATGAAATAATAATGAACAAACGCAGCTAGAAACAGCAAAGATCAACCCTTGTACCTTTTGCATCATGATCTAGCAAGAAAAACCAAAATGAATTTGTTTGCCATCCCTAAACCCAAGTGAGCTACTTAGGAGCAGCTGTTACTGAGCAAACCCAGCCCCGCTCACCCCTGGCATCCCACAGGCGGCGCAGGAGCCGGGGCAGGACGCAGTGGAGCCCCCCGGGTTCCACCTGGAGCCCCCCGGGTTCTCCCTGGACCCCCCCGGGTTGTACCTGGACCCCACCTTGCGGCGGCGGCTGCGGGACGAGTGCGGGGTGAGCGGCTGGAGCCTCCTGCAGCTCCCCGGGGACGCCGTGCTGGTCCCCGCCGGGGCTCCCCACCAGGTAGGCGCCCCCCATCCCCTCCCTGAGAGGCCGTGCCGAGCCTCAGGGGAAACTGAGGCACGGCAAACACGGGCAGGTGCGGAGCCTGAGCGGCACCATCAGCGTGGAGCAGCAATTCCTGTCCCCAGAGAGCGCCGTGCGCCTCCGGAACCTCGGCACCGGGACCCCGCGCCGCCTCCGCGCCCAGGTGAGGGCTCGGGAGGGGAAATCTGGGGGTGTGGGGTAGGGTGAGCGGGGCTGAGCCCCCTCTTTGCGCCCTCGCAGCTGGACGGGATGATCATCGCCGCCGTGCGGGAGGCGCTGGGCGTCCTGCGGGGCTGCCAGTGAGGGCACGGAGCGACGGGAGGACACCGGGAGCCTCGGGCATGGCCGGGACACCGGGAGCCTCGGGCACAGCCATGGCCGGGACACCGGGAGCCTCGGGCACAGCCATGGCTGAGACACCGGGAGCCTCGGGCACAGCCATGGCTGAGACACCGGGAGCCTCGGTCATGGGCACGGCCGGGACACCGCGGGGAGCCGGGACCGGGCGCCTTTTGCTCGGTGCTTTGCTCCCAGAGCTGCCCGCGGGGCTCGGGGCAGGAGGAATAAAGTGTCCAGAGCGTGCCAGGGCCGCTGGCAGCACCAGCACCCACCTCGGTGTGTCCCTTTGTGCCCCTCCAGCGGTGCCATCGGGGCCAGAGGGCTCTGGTGGCGGTAGCAGCGCACACCTCGGTGTGTCCCTTCATCACAGCAGCGCCAGGGGGCTCTCCCTTCATCCCCTCTTCATCCCATTTGGGTCAGGAGTGCTTTCCCTCCATCCCATTGGGGTCAGGACTGCTCTCCCTTTATCCACCTCCACCCCATTAGGGTGAGGGCTGCTCTCCCTACACCCCCTTTTCATCCCATTGGGGTCAGGGATGCTCCAGTGGCACCACCAGCATCTGGCTGAGGGTCTCACTTCACCCACCCTCCATCCCACTGGGATCAGGGCTGCTCTCCCTTCATCCACCCCAATCCCCTCAGCTCCGAGGATGCTCCACCATCCCCACCCCCCCATCCCACGGGGGTCAGGGACGCTCAGGTGTCCCGGGATGTGGGGAGGTGCCAGAGCCGGGGCTGGCAGAGGGCATCGCTGCCATGAGTTTTGCCTGGGCTCAGCCCCACACACAGCTGGGAACAGCTGGATGGCGCTGCCCAGAGGCTGCGGGACCCAGGGCGCTGCTCCGTCCTGTCCGATGGAGGAAAATGACTGAACACCGGCGGGCAATTAGCACGGGACAATTAATTAACATCGGGCAATGTGCACGGGGCAATTAATTAACGCCCGGCAATAGGCACTGGGTAATTAATTTACACCGGGAATTGGGCACGGGGCAATTAATTAACATCGGGAAATGAGCACGGGGTAATTAATTAACACCAGGCAATGGGCACAGGACAATTAATTAACACCGGGCATTGGGCACGGGACAATTAATTAACACCGGGCACTGGGCAATTAATTGACACCGGGCAATGGGCACAGAGTAATTAATTAACACCAGCCAACGAGCACTGGGCAAAGGGCACTGGGCCATGAACAAGAGGCGATGGGCACCAAGGGATGACCCTCGCGGGATCAGCATCGCCTAATTAACTCTGCGCCACGCTCCCACGCGGCCCCTTTAAGGCCAAGTCCCGCCCGATCTGAGTGGCAGCAGGCTCAACCAATGAGCGGCGAGCTGCGCCGGCGCGCTGCCCAATAGGCGTTGAGCAGGGGGGCGGTGCCGGCGCGGCGGAGCCCCGGCGCGGTGAGTGCGCGGCGCATGCGCGATGCGGGGGGGGCGGGGGTCCCGGAGCCCGCCCGCGACCCCCGGAGCCGCCGCTGCCCCCCCCAAGCTCCGCCGCGGCCCCCCCCGGGCTCACCGCAGCCCCCCGGCCCCCATCGCACCCTCCCGGCAGCCCCTCCGTCCTCCCTGCATCCTCCCGATGCTGCTCGCAGCCCCCCGCCCGCCCCTTCCCGCAGCCCCCCGACTCTTCCTGCATCCCACCCATCCTTGGGGCAGCCCCCCGAGCCCTGCTGCACCCGCCGAGCCTTGCTGGAACACCCCCAAAACCGTGCCCGCATTGCAGAGCCCCGAATCTTTATTGCAGCCTCCTTAGAGCACCCCAAACCCCTCCCCTGTAGCCCCCCAAATCCTCCCCTGTAGCTCCCCCAAACGCTTCCTTTACTGCACCCTGTAACCCCCCCAAATCCTTCCTTATAGGCACCAAACCCTTCCTTTACTGCAGCCCCCAAATCCTGATTGCAGCCCCCCCAAGCCCTTCCTTGTAGCCCCCCCAACCCATTCCCTCCCTGCACCCTGCAGCCCCCCAAACCTTTACTGCAGCCCCAAACCTTTACTGCAGCCCCCAAACCTTTATTGAACGCCCCACCCATTCCCTTCCTGCACCCTGTAGCCCCCCAAACTCTGCCCTTACCGCACCCCCAAACCCTCACTGAGGGCCCCCAAACCTTCCCTTAATTGCACCCAATAGCCCCCCCAAACCCTCCCCTGTAGCCCCCCCAAACCCTCATTGCAGACCCCCTACCCATTTTCTTCCTGCACCCTGTAGCCCCCCAAACCCTCCCATAATTGCACCCCAGAGCTCCCCCAAATCCTCCCTTGTAGCCCCCCAAACCCTCCCATAACTGCACCCCATAGCTCCCCCAAATCCTCCCCTGTAGTCCCCCAAATCCTCCCTTAACTGCACACTGTAGCCCCTCCAAACCTTTCCTTGTTGCCCCCCCAAACCCTCCCCTGTAGCCCCCCAAACCCTCTCTTAATTGCACCCAATAGCTTCCCCCTAAATCCTCCCCTATAGCCCGCAAATCCTGCAGCCCCCCCAAATCCTCCCCTATAGACCCCAAACCCTCATTGCAGCCCCCCAACCCCTCCCCGTACCCCCCAAGCCCTGGTGCGCCCCCAGCCCCCCCTGCACCCTGCAGCCCAGCTCGCCCCCGTGCCCCCCAGGCTGGGAGCAGCCCCTCCCCCAGCTCGCCCTGCAGCCCTTCCCCCCCTGGGACCCCCGGGACCCCCCCAGCTCCAGCTCCAGCTCCAGCCCCCCCGGCACCCCCCAGCCCAGCGAGCTCTTCTACCCCAGCGCGGGCATCGCCCAGTCCAGCCGCCCGTACCCTCCCAGTGCCGCCCAGTCCGGCCAGCCCCTCCCCACCAGTATCTCCCAGTCCGGCCATCCCATTCCTCCCAGTGCCGCCCAGTCCGGCCAGCCCCTCCCCACCAGTATCTCCCAGTCCGGCCATCCCATTCCTCCCAGTACCGCCCAGTCCCGCCAGCCTTTCCCTTCCAGTATCCCCCAGTCCAGCCATCCCATTCCTCCCAGTACGCCCCAGTCTGGCCTCCCCTTTTCCCGCTACCTCTTCCAGTCCAGCCAGCCTTTCCCTCCCAGTATCCTCCAGTCCGGTCAGCCTTTCCCTCCCAGTATCTTCCAGTCCGGCCAGCCTTTCCCTCCCAGTAACCACCAGTCCAGCTACCCCTTTCCTCCCAGTATCCTCCAGTCCGGCCATCCTTTCCCTCCCAGTACCCTCCAGTCCAGCCAGCCCTTCACCTCCTTCATCTTCCCGTGCATCCTTCAGTCCAGCCAGCCCTTCTCGTACCGCAGCCCCCCCCGGCTCCCCAAATCCTGCCAGCTCTTCCCGTGCCCCCCACCCCAGTCCAGCCAGCCCTTCCCGTCCTGCGCCCCCCCGGGGGTCCCCCAGTCCAGCCAGCCCCTGTCCTACCGCAGCCCCCCCCGCCTGCCCCCCAAACCCCTCCCCGACCCCTTCCCCGCTTACCCCCCCCCGGGGGTCCCCCAATCCAGCCGCCCCTTCCCCTTCTGCGCCCCCCCCTGCATCGCCAAACCCACCGAGCTCTTCCCGTGCTCCGCCCCCCCCCAGCCCAGCCGCCCCCTCCCCATTTACCCCCCCCTGCCCATCCCCCAGTCCAGCAGACCCTTCCCCCCCTCCCCCCAATCTCCGGAGCCCCTCCCTGCCCCCCCCCGCCGCCGCGGCTCTTTGTCCCCCCGCCTGCACGTCTGGGGGGTCCCCTCGCCCCCCCAGGACCCCGCCACGCCCTGAGCGGCCCCGCCACGCCCGCAGGGACCCCCGCCCCCATGGGGGACGCGCCGGTGCCGGAGCTGGAGGCGGTGCTGGATGGAGGCGCCTGGGAACTGGGGGAGACTCTCGAGGGGTGCCCCGGGCCCGTCCGCCTGGGCAGGAACGTTTGCTACGTCGTGCTGGCCGTGCTCTTCAACCAGGAGGTGAGGCAGCCCTGCTCCCAGTGCCCCCCAGTCCATTCCCCCAGCGCTCCCAGTGCAGCCAGGCCATCCCCCAGTTCCCCCAGTCCATTCCCCCAGTGCTCCCAGTGCAGCCAGGCCACCCCCCAGTGCCCCCCAGTTCCCCCAGTCCATTCGCCCAGTGCCCCCAGTTCAGCCAGAACATTCCTCCAGTGCTCCCAGTGCAGCCAGGCCATCCCTCAGTGCCCCTCAGTGCCCCCAGTCCATTTCCCCAGTGCCTCCCAGTGCAATCAGGACATTCCCCCAGTGCCCCTCAGTCCAGCCAGGCCACCCCCCAGTGCCCCCCAGTCCATTTCCCCAGTGCCCCCCAGTGCCCCAGTGCATTCCCCAGTGCCCCCAGTGCCCCCAGTGCATTCCCCCAGTGCCCCCAGTCCATCCCCCAGTGCCCTCCAGTGCAGCCGGAACATCCCCCCAGTGCAGCCTGGCCATCGCCCAGTGCCCCCCAGTGCCCCCAGTCCATTTTCCCAGCGCTCCCAGTGCAGTCAGAACATCCCCAGTGCCCCCAGTCCAGCTCCCCTTTCCCCCCAGTACTCCCATTCCAGCCCCCAGTATCCCCAGTACCCCATTCCAGCCCCCTTTCCCCCCGTACCCCGCTCCATCCCCGCTGTCCCCTGTCCCCAGGACTCGCTGCTGCTGGTGCAGGAGGCCAAGCCCGAGTGCCGCGGTCTCTGGTACCTGCCCGCGGGCCGGGTGGAGCGGGGCGAGCCCATCGTGGCCGCGCTGCGCCGGGAGGTGCGCGAGGAGTCGGGGCTGCACTGCGAGCCCGTAACGCTGCTGGCGCTGGAGGAGCGCGGCCCGGCCTGGATCCGCTTCTCCTTCCTGGCACGGGCCACAGGTTTGTGCTGGCACGGGGGGCACGGGGGGCACGGGGGGAGCGTCCCCAGGTGGTCCTGTGGTGGGTGTCAGGGTCCTCAGCTGGCTCCATGATGGAAAGTGGCGCTCCCATGGTGGGTATCCCTGTCCTTTGGCACCCCCCATGATGGATATCTGTGTGTCCTTGTCCCCTGCCAGCCCTGTGATGCCAAGTGCCACCCCCATGGTGGGTATCCGTGTCCCTTGCCAGCCCCATGATGGCAAGTGGCACCCCTGTGATGGGTAGCAGTGTCCCCTGCCACCCTCATGATGGGTGCCCCAGTGCCCTGTGAGCCCCAGGATGGCAAGTGGCACCCCAGTGATGTTTATCCCTGTCCCCTGCCAGCCCTATGATGGGTATGCCAGTCCCCTGCCAGTGCCCTAATGGCAAGTGGCATTCCTGTGATGGGTATCCCTGTCCCCTGCCAGCCCAGTGATGGGTGCCCCTGTCCCCTGCCAGCCCCATGGTGGCTATCAGTGTCCCCTGCCAGCCCAGTGATGTTTATCCCTGTCCCCCTGCCAATGTCATGATGGCAAGTGGCACCCCCATGGTGTGTATCCCTGTCCTCTGGCACCCCCATGGTGGGTGTCCCTGTCCCCTGCCAGCCCTGTGATGGCAAGTGCCACCCCCATGGTGGGTATCCCTGTCCCCTGACAGTTCCATGGTGGGTGTCCCCGTCACCAGCTGGCATCCCTGTGATGGGTGTCCCTGTCCCCTGCCAGCCCCATTATGGGTGTCCCTGTCCCCTGCCAGTGTCATGATGGCAAGTGGCATCCCTGTGATGGGTATCTGTGTCCCCTGCCAGCCCCACGGTGGGTATCAGTGTCCCCACCCCTCCTGTGCCCAAGCATCAGTGTCCCCTGCCACCTTTGTGCCAGCTCACTGGTGTCCCCTGCAAACCCCATGATGGATTTTAGCACCTTTGTGCCAGGCCACTGCAGTCCCCTGCCACCACCCCCAAACCCCCACACAGGGCCAGCAGTGTCCCCTCTGAGGCCACCTCGGGGGTCTCAATGTCCCACCAGTGTCCCCTCTGAACCATGGAAATAGGGAGTGGGTTTGGGGGTGTTTGGGGGAAATGGGGAGTGGGGTGTTTGGGGGAAAATAGGGGAAATGGCGAGTAGGTTTGGGAGTGTTTGGGGGAAAATGCAGAATGGGGTTTGGGGGTGTTTGAGGGAAAATAGGGAGTGGGGTTTGGGGGTGTTAGGGGGAAAATAGGGAGTGGGGTTTGGGGGTGTTAGGGGGAAAATAGGGAGTGGGGTTTGGGGGAGTTAGGGGGAAAATAGGGAATGGGGTTTGGGGGTGTTTGAGGGAAAATAGGGAGTAGGGTTTGGGGGTGTTAGGGGGAAAATAGGGAGTGGGGTTTGGGGGTGTTTGAGACCCTCGGGGATCTCAGTGTCCCCCCCAGCCCCTTCCCGCTGTCCCCCCATTCCGTGCCCCCCCTGTGCGCTCAGGTGGGACCCTGAAGACCCTGGAGGAGGCTGACTCCGAGTCCCTCCAAGCCACCTGGTGGCCCGGGGACCCCCGTTCGCTGCCGCTGCGCTCTCCGGACATCCTGCCCGTGCTGGAGCTCGCCGCCCGCTACCGCCGCAGCCCCGCGCACCCCCCGACGCTGCCGCGGGAGCTGCCCTGCTCCCCGCTCTGCCTGCGCCTCCTGCTGCCCTTCTCCAACGCCTCGGGCGAGCTGTGGCTGCTGCTGGCCACCGCTGCCACCCCGCAGCTGCCCGTGGTGGCCTGCGGGACATCCCCGGCCGAGCTGCGTGCGGGGCTGCGCCCGCCGCTGCTGCGGCTGCTGCGGGAGCGCCTGGGCTGGGAGGCGCAGCCCGAGGCTCTGGGGCTGCTGGGGCTGCAGCACAGCCCCGGCGACTCTGGGGACACCGATGGCATCTGCTTCAATGTGCTGCTGAGCGTGGCCCCGGGCGGGCAGCGGGAGCGGCCCCCCGAGCCCCGCGACCCCGCGCTGCGCTGGTGGCCGGTGCGGGAGGAGCTGCGGGGCCGCGTCCTGCAGAGGATCCGGGCAACCGTGCCCGTGCGGAGTTAGGGATGGAGAGAGCGGGGTTGGGATTGGGGGGGCCCAGGGATGTGCTGGCTGGGGGTGCTGGGAGCAGAAATAAAATAAAATAAAATAAAATATAAAATAAAATATAAAATAAAATAAACCTGGCTGCTTCTGCTGCTGATTCTGTGTCCGGGCTGTGGTGGGGAGAGTGAGATTTGGGAGGGAAATGGGGTTTCGGGGTGTTTGGGGGGAAATGGGGAGTGGGGTTTTAGGGGTGTTTGGGGGGAAATGAAGATGGTGTTTGGGGTTGTTTGGGGGGAAATGGGGATGGGGTTTGGGGGAAAATGCAGAGTGGGGGTTTTGGGGATGTTTGGGGGAAAACAGGGAGTGGGTTTGGGGTGTTTGGGGGAAATAGGGAGTGGGTTTGGGGTATTTGAGACCCTCGGGGGGCTCAGTGTCCCCCCCAGCCCCTTCCCGCTGGTGGCCGGTGCGGGAGGAGCTGCAGGGCCGCGTCCTGCAGAGGATCCGGGCAACCGTGCCCGTGCGGAGTTAGGGATGGAGAGAGCGGGGTTGGGACTGGGGGGGCTCGGAGGGGCAAAGGGGGGGGCCCAGGGATGTGCTGGCTGGGGGTGCTGGGAGCAGAAATAAAATATAAAATAAAATAAAATTAAATTAAATAAAATAAATAAAATAAAATAAAAATTAAAAAAAAAAAAAATAAACCTGGCTGTTGCTGCTGCTGATTCTGTGTCCGGGCTGTGGTGGGGAGTTGGGTTTGGGGGGAAATGGGGATGGGTTTGGGGGTGTTTTTGGGAATATGCAGAGTGGGGGTTTTGGGGGTGTTTGGGGGAAAACGGGGAGTGGTTTTGGGGAAAATAGGGAATGGGTTTGGGGGCAAAATGCAGAGTGGGTTTGGGGGTGTTTGGGGGAAAATGCAAAGTGGTTTTGGGGTGTTTGGGGGAAAATGGGGAGCAGGGTTTTTGGGACATGGGGAGTGGGGCTTTGGAGGTGTTTGGGGGAAATGGGGAGTGGGTTTGGGGATGTTTGGGGGAAAATAGGGTGTGGGATTTTGGGGTGTTTGGGGGGAAATGCAGAGTGGGGTTTGGGGGTGTTTGTTTGGGAAGGGGCACAGGAGGTGGTGCTGAGTCACAGCTTTATTGGAGCAGAGTCCCATCACCCTGGGGAGGGGCTTTGCGGGGTCTGGGGGCACAGACCCCCACCAGAGCACACACACGTGTCACACACACCCACAGACATGTCACACATGTCACACTCCCCCTGCCACAGAGCCAGGGCAGGGGACAATCGAGTCCTTGCAGCTGAGTTGGGGGGTGCTCTGTCCCACACACCCCATTATTGCCTAAAAATTCCCTGCTGGAGCCTTGGGGGGAGCAGGAACCACCACCCAGGAGGAGCCACGGCAGCCAGCACCCCGCACCCAGCACGGGGACGTGGCGACACCTCGGGGCTGGCCAAGGTGACAGCGAAGGACTCGGCGCCTCCTCATCCTCCCGCCAGCTCCTTCCCGCGGAGCCACGGCCATTCCTGGCTCCTGCAGGGCCACCGGGGCGTGGGCAGGGCCATCCCCAAGAGGGGCAGCTCGGGGAGGGGCTCAGGGTGGCCCCTCGGGTGGGCCCTTGACCAGGGCGATGGCAGCCAGCTCCTTGCAGAACTCCTCCAGCACCACCACGCCCTTGAACAGCACCGTGTGATCCATCCTGCGGGGACACCAGCGACTGAGGGCGTCCGTGGGGCACAACCCCTCCCCAAAAGGGCATTGTTGGGGGACTCACTGCTCTCCTGGCACCAGCCCCAGGAGCTGCCGGCGCACCAGGAGCAGCTTGGCCCTGGCGTGGGGCACGCGCTGGAGCCGCTGCATCAGCTCCCCGATCACCTGGGGAGGGAGCAGAGGGTCACCCCCTGGGAGAGCCTGTCTGAAATATCCCTCATGTGCCTCACCATCGTCACTGGGGAGACCACAGACAAAACAAAACCCCCAATGTCTGCTGATCCTGTAGGGGGAAAGTCGTGCCCGAGACCTGAGGGCGTTGCCAAGCCATTGTTTCCACAGGTGTTGTTTGCTGTGTGCTGCACTGAGCCCAATGAGGAGAAGAAGAAGGGGGCACCATGCCCTGTGTGCAACAACAGCCCTGGGAGCTGTCCCAGCTCTCGGCCTGGCTGGGCTTCTCCTGAGTTCAGGTGGTCCCCCCACAGCAGACCCTCAGCTGTTTTACAAGCACCGTGACAGACAGACTGAGATGTGAGGAGCCTCCTTATCAAGGACTGAGACACGGAACCCCCGTGTGAAAAGGCCCCTCTGCTCCTCCCAAGGACTGAGACACGGAACCCCCGTGTGAAAAGGCCCCTCTGCTCCTCCCAAGGACTGAGACATGGAACCCCCATGTGAAAAGGCCCCTCTGCTCCTCCCAAGGACTGGGACTGAAACCCCCAGCCCGGGGCAGGTGTGTGGGGGACCAAAGCTGACCAAAGCGAGATGTTTGCCTGCAGGTTGTGACCGCTGGACCACAACAACAATGGCTCTCATTTACTGCTGAGAGCATGGACTACCTGTCACATCTATTCCTTATTGTATCTGTTTCCCCCCCCTCACAATTTTCAACAGAATTATCATAATAAAAACCTCTGAGTTAGAGAGAGACTTCGAGATCTCCCCGACAGAACAGGCGGATCCTCGACTGGACTGGACCAAAGGACTTTGTCTCCATGTTTGGTAGCTCTATCCCCCTCTTTCTCTCTCTTTTTTCTCTCTCTTTCTCTCTCCCTCAATCCCTCAGTCTCATTTTGCTGTGGTCACTCAATAAAGGTGCATTTGTTTTGATTATCCCTGCAAACCCCCTGTGCCGTGTCGGTTTTTGCACCCTCAGATCACCCCATGAACCCTCACAAACCCCGTTTGTAAGAACAGATCGTGACACCCGCCCGGCCAGGGGGTGTCCCCGTGTCCCCAGAGCCCCGAGGGTGACGTTACCCTGACGAGGACGGAGAAGAGCGAGCGGCAGCCGGGGGCCAGGTTGAGGTAGGGGTCCAGCAGGTACTCGTGCAGGTGAGGGTGGGGGAAGGCGGCCAGCTGGGACAGCACCGAGGTCACCTGCAGGTTCAGGCTGTAGGGCTGGCATGGGGGAGGACGCTTAGGACCTTGGGTGACCCCCCAACGTTCCCTCATCCTCACCAAGGCAATGCTTTAGGGCACTTTGTCCCCATGATGGGGGTCCTGGGGGGAACACGGGGGTGTAGGGCTGGGATGGGGAGGGACACTCAGGAGCTGGGGTGACTCCACCATCCCCTCATTTGGAACCCATTCCCACCAAGGTGATGCTTTTGGGCACTTTGTCCCCATGATGAGGGTCCTGGGGGGAACATGGGGGTGTGTAGGGCTGGGATGGGGAGAGACACTCAGGACCTTGGGTGACTCCTCCATCTCCTTGTTCTGAACCCATCCCCACCACGCTGATGGTTTTGGGCACTTTGGCCATGATGGGGGTCCTGGGGGGGCACAGGGGGGTGTAGGGCTGGGATGGGGGGGATGCTCAGAACCTTGGGTGACTCCTCCATCCCCTCATTCTGAGCCTGTCCCCACCAAGGGGATGGCTTTGGCCACTTTGTCCATGATGAGGGTCCTGGGGGGCACAGGGGGGCTCAGGGGGCACCCAGTACCTGATCCAGGATCCTGCTCATCCGGTCAAACAGCACCTTGAGGAAGTGTCCCTCGTAAAAAGCCACTCCAGGGTGACAGGAGTGACAGGAGTCCAGGGGCCGAGGGGATGAGGGCCACCCCCACGGGGCAGCGCTGGCACGGCACGCCTGGACCTGCCCAGGGGGGACAGCAGGTGAGAGCCAGGGTGGGCACAGCCGCCAACAGGCTGGGGACACCCTCAGGCACCCACCATGGCCAGGGCATCATGCACGTAGGTGTCGTATCCGCCCTCCTCCATGCACGACGAGGTCTTGGCCTCCTCGGGGACCAGGCACAGGAAGCTGGAAGAGAGGGAGGAGAGGATGGGTGCTGGGGAAGATGGAACAGGAAAGCCTTATCAATGTGATTGTCTGGCAAAAGATTTGGAGAATATGGAAACTGTAAGTGAGATTGAAATGAAAGCAAGCTTTGAGATCCCTCAGTTACTGAACAACTGGAAAACAATGGTGTGGCTGGCTGAAGGTGATCCCCTTTTGATGGAACAACACCCTCTGCTTGCAGACAGGCCCAAGGGTCAGAGCAGACCCTGCCAGCTTGGCAGAAGGGCCCAAAGAGGAGTTTGTAGGGTTTAAAATGGAACACAGTGTGGTGATGTAGTGATTCTTATAGGCTGTATGTAAATGCTGTAGGATTTGTATCTTGTACTGGATTGGTTAGTGGGAATCAGAATATTCAACACAGAAGAAGATTTATGGTGCTGTAACGGGAACCTCGCTCTCTTACCCCTTTTACTCCCTTACTCTCTCACCCTCTCATCCTCTCTCCCCCTCTCCTCTCTCAGTCCTGCTCTGAGCTGTGCCTGGCAGCTCCCAGCAGGGCCCTGCCCCCAGGCCCTTGGCAATAAACCCCAAATTCCCCACATGGCTGCAGAGATCTCTTGTGTCCGTCTGTCCCCACCATCCTACCCCCCCATGCTCCAACAGATGGGGAGGGGGATGCAGCCCCCCCACTCCAGCCCAGCCCCTCCAAAAAGCTGATCCACTTATCATCATCCTTATCATTAAGAAGCTAGGAACCAGCATTCGCCTTTAAAGCTAAAGAAAGAGGGTTTCCTCCCCTCCTTAATGATATTCCTCAACCAAACCCCAGCCCCTACCTGCTCACCACCTCGCTCACTCGCCCCTTCCCTGACGGGGCTGATGCTGGGGAAGGATTTTTTGTCACCCCAAAGCTGTCTGGGAATCCATCGGTGAAATAGGGATCCTCCTCCAGGTCCCTGTGTGGGGTCAGCATTAGGGGGGCGGGCAGTGAGTGGGGGGCACCCCCCTGGCCCTGCCCCAGCCCCTCTTGCTCACAGCCCGTCCTCCTCGGGGTCCATCTCGGGGGGCCCGCGCTCCTCGGGGCCGCGCTGCAGGTACGCCCTGGCCTCCAGGTTCCTCAGCACCAGGTTGTGAGCCACGTGCTCGTGGGGCTTCCTCAGCAGCTCCTCGAAGAGCCGCAGGCTGGCCAGGCTGATCTGGGTACAGGCAGCAGGGTCAGACTCTGGCCAGGCTGATTTGGGCACGGCCAGCAGGGTCAGACCCTGGCCTGGCTGATTTGGGCACGGCCAGCAGAGTCAGACCCTGGCCTGGCTGATTTGGGCACAGCCAGCAGGGTCAGATCCTGGCCAGGCTGATCTGGGTACAGGCAGCAGGGTCAGACCCTGGCCAGGCTGATTTGGGCACGGCCAGCAGGGTCAGACCCTGGCCAGGCTGATCTGGGCACAGCCAGCAGGGTCAGACCCTGGCCTGGCTGATTTGGGCACGGCCAGCAGGGTCAGAGCCCTGGCCAGGCTGATTTGGGCACAGCCAGCAGGGTCAGACCCTGGCAGGGTGGCCAGGCTGATTTGGGCACAGCCAGCAGGGTCAGACCCTGGCCAGGCTGATTTGGGCACAGCCAGCAGGGTCAGACCCTGGCCTGGCTGATTTGGGCACGGCCAGCAGGGTCAGACCCTGGCACTGCCAGCCCTGGCAGCCCAGCCCAGGTGAGCTCACCTCGTCGCTCAGGTGGTCACAGCGCTCGATGAGCTGCGCCCGCAGGGGGTGGGGGGCGTCCCCGGGGGTCTCGGGGTGCCGGTGGGGCCCCAGCAGGAAGAGCACGAGGCGGTGGAGCAGGGTGGGAGAGCGGAGCTGCCTCACTGTGCCCGTCAGCACGGCCGTGGCGCCCAGCACGGCCAGCTCCGACCTGTGGCGTGGGAGGGGGGGTTTGTCCAGGGAAAAGGGGGAACCCCCCCTGCTCCTGGCTCTGAGGGGGTCCTGAAGGGCAGAACCCCCCAGCTGGGGTTGGGGTGGTTGTCCAGGGATAAAGGGCAACCCCCTGCTCCTGGCTTCCAGGGGATCCTGAGGAGCAGAAAGCCCCAGCTGGGGTTGGGGTGTTTGTCCAGGGAAAAGGGGAACCCTCCCCACTCCTGGCTCTGAGGGGGTCCCCATTCCAGCTGGGGTCAGGGTGTTTGTCCAGGGAAAAAGGGAATCCCCCCTTCCTGGCTCTGAGGGGGTCCTGAGGAGCAGAAAGCCTCAGCTGGGTTCAGGGTGGTTGTCCAGGGAAAAGGGGGAACCCCTCCACTCCTGAGGGGGTCCTGAGGAGTAGAACAAGGGGTCACTCACATCTGCAGGAGCTGGGGCTGCAGGATGCCCTGGAAGAATTTCTCCTCCACGGCCTCGCTGATGCCACCGGCCACGAGCTGGGGGGACAAAGGGGCTGAGAGTGGGGACCCCCCAGGACGAGACACAGCCTTAAATGGCACCCCAGGAGGTTTAGGGTGGATTAGGCAGAATTTCTCCACGGAAAGGGTGATTGGGTGTTGGAATGGGGCTGCCCAGGGAAGTGGTGGAGTCGCCATCCCTGGAGGTGGCACTCGGTGACAAGGATCAGGCACCAATTAACTCCCAGATTAACGAATCCTGTGCTTCTCACCGGGTGGGCGCCCATCACCAGCTCATCCAGGAAATCCAGCCAGCCCAGGAACTCAGCCAGGCTCTCCTTGCCCGGGAAACCGCCGTCCCCAGCGCCATCCCCCTGCGACCTGCGTGGCACAGAGAACGTGTGGCTGTGACACCGCCTGGGTGGCGCCTGCCACCCCCAGCCTGGCACCCCCTCACCTCCAGCTGGCCCTGTCCATGCTGAGGACATCAGCAGGGTCGGTGCCAGCGGGCACGGCGCTGTAGAGGTCGCAGAGGTGCCCCACGAGCAGCTGGCACAGGGCAGTGCCCCGCGCCAGGCAGGTGGCAGCCGCCTCCTGGGCCAGCCCCGCCAGCAGCAGCACGTTCTCCCGAGCCTTCAGCGCCACCCGGCTCTTCTGCGAGGAAGAGGAGGAGGACACGGGGGTGGCCAAATGCCTGGCAGTGCCCTCTGTCCCCGAGGTGCCACCCCTGAGGCCGTACCTTGCTCCTGCACAGTGCCACCAGGCAGGTGACGAGGTTGCTGTCCCTGCGTGGCGGGGAGGGCTGGGCTGGAGGGCAGCTGGCACTGGTGCCTGGGGGATGCCCCAAATGCTCTTCCTTGGGCATGGAGCTGGCAGAGGTGCCTGGGGGATGCCCCAAATGCTCTTCCTTGGGCATGGAGCTGGCAGAGGTGCCTGGGGGATGCCCCAAATGCTCTTCCTTGGGCATGGAGCTGGCAGAGGTGCCCAGGGGATGCTCCAAATGCTCTTCCCTGGGGGTAGAAATTGCAGCAGTGCCCGAGGGATGCCCCAAAGGCTCTGCCCTGGGCATGGAGCTGGCAGTGGTGCCTGGGGGATGCTCCAAATGCTCTTCCTTGGGAGTAGAAATTGCAGCAGTGCCCGAGGGATGCTCCAAACCCTCTGCTCTGGGGGTAGACATGGCAGTGGTGCCCAAGGGATGCTCCAAACCCTCTGCCCTGGGCATGGAGCTGGCAGCAGTGCCCAAGGGATGCTCCAAACCCTCTGTCCTGGGGCTCTCTGGGGCTCTCCTCCCGTTCAGGACGCTCTTTCCCTGGAGAGGAAGAGGAGCAGCAAAGCATTGCAGCCATCACCTTCCTCCTCCTCACCCTGAGGAGCTTTATGGCAGGGAGGAGGCTGCAAAGGGGGTCCCAAACCTCAACTGGGGGATCCCAAATCCCACTGGGGACCCCACAGTGTCCCAGCTGCAGGATGTAGGGCAGCAGGCTGGGATCGTGCTGGAGCCTAAACCCCACTGGGGACCCCACAGTGTCCCAGCTGCAGGATGTAGGGCTGGGATCCTGCTGGGTCCCAAATCCCGCTGGGGACCCCACAGTGTCCCACCTGCAGGATGTAGGGCAGCAGGCTGGGGTCCTGCTGGATCCCAAATCCCACTGGGGATCCCACAGTCCCACCTGCAGGATGTAGGGCAGCAGGCTGGGGTCCTGCTGGAGCCTAAATCCCACAGTGTCCCACCTGCAGGATGTAGGGCAGCAGGCTGGGATCCTGCTGGATCTTGGAGCAGAGCACAGCGGTGAACTGCACCTCCTCCCTCTCCGTGCCAGAGCCCAGGCGGTCCCCGCTGAGCTGGAGCAGCTTCTGGGGGGCAGAGCAGGGCATGTGGGGGTGCTGGGGGTGTCACCCGTGGGTGTCACCCCCTGGGGACAGGGGCAGCTCACCTGCACGGGCCGGTGCACGTTGAGGTAGTGCAGGAGCGGGTGCTGCAGCTGCCCCAGCAGGCGGCTGAAGAAGAGCAGGACCTGCTGCCTCATCCCGGGGGGATACTGGGACAGGGACAGGGACAGCAATCAGCCACATCCCTGATTTCCATGGAAATCACCCCAAACAATCCCCCGGATCCCTTCAAATGTGGCATTCATATTGTCTGGAAAAATCCCTTCACACAGGATCCTTCTCCTGGGAAGCTGAGAAGCCTCAGAGAAAAGGAAAACAATTCTGATCTCATTTGCTTCTCCTCTGTCTTGCTCGTCTGGATGTGTTTGGAGATTGTTTCATTGGATTCTGCTATGAATTATTTTTCACTCATTAGCCAATCAAGGCCAAGCTGTTTTGGGACTCTGGAAAGAGTCTGGCACATAGATATTTTAAAAATAAAAATAAAAATAAAAATAAATTAAAAAAAAAAAGGAAAAATAGTCTGGCACACTGATATTTTTAAAATAAATAAAAATAAAAATAAAAATAGAAATAGAAATAAAAATAAAAGAAAAAGAAAAAGAAAAAGAATCTGGCACACAGATATTTTTAAAATAAAAATAAATAAAAATAAAAATTAAAATTTAAAATAAAAAAATAAAAAGAAAAATAGTCTGGCACACAGATATTTTTTAAATAAATAAAAATTAAAATAAAAATTAAAATAAAAATACAGATAAAAATAAAAACATCTGCTACTTGGCTTTGCAGGATGAGGTGCCAGCTATTTCCCATTTCCCAGCACCCCAAAACCCCAAATCCTCCTGGGTGTGAAAGGACCAGCGTGTTTGCACCTCTACTTGAATAAAAATCTATTTCTGTTGCTATTATTAGCAGCAAAGGGGCAGCAGAGCCATTATATTTGTTATAGATTTGGCCAATATTTACTTTTTTTCCACACCTGGCACTTCATCCTGCAAAGCCATGTGCCAGATGTTTTTATTTTTACTTTTTAAATGTCTATTTTAATTTTAATTTTAATTTCAATTTTATTTTTAATTCCTGCAAAGCCAAGTGCCAGATGTTTTTAGTTTTACTTTTTAAATGTCTGTTTTAATTTTATTTTTAATTCCTGCAAAGCCAAGTACCAGATGATTTATTTTTACTTTTTAAATGCCTGTTTTAATTTTAATTTTAATTTTAATATATCTGTGTGCCACATATTTTTATAAAAACCCTTCCTGTGCAAGCAGGGATGCACTGAGGTGCAAGCTCCCGGAAAGGATCCCAGTGGGGAACTTGAGACCCCCAAGACCCTCCCAAAAAAGCGCCAAGTTTTCCCTCACAAAAACCCAATTTTCCCCAAAAAAAGCCAATTTTTCCAAAAAGCCCCCAAGCCCTGTGACCACCTCCCACTTCACAAACTCCAATTCTCTGTAAAAATGCTCCAAAATTCAAATTATCGAGGGCCACCAGGTAAAGCAGCTGGAAAAGGCCGCGGCTTCGGCCTCTCCCGAGGGATTTTCCCGATTTCCCGCCTCACCTCTGCCTTTCCCAGCGTTCCCAGGGTTTCCAGGAGTTTGTGCTGGAGCAGGAACTCGAGGCACGGCCCCGTGTCCCCCGGCGGGCGCTGCCGCTCCTCGTGCACCAGGATGTCCAACATCTGCCGCAGGCGCCACGGGATGTCCGTCTGTCGCGCCGGAACGCTCTCGTCTGTGGGGTTTGGGGATTTGGGATCGGGGATTTGGGAATTCAGGGGTTCAGGGATCTGGGAATGGGGGATTGGGGGATTTGGGGGTGCAACATCTGCTGCAGGCGCCACGGGATATCTGTCTGTTGTGCCGGAACGCTCTTGTCTGCGGGGTTTGGGGATCAGGGATTTGGGGATTCAGGGATCAGGGATTCATGAGTTCAGGGATTCAGGGATTTGGGGATCCAGGGATTTGGGGATTCAGAGGTTCAGGGATCTGGGAATGGGGGATTGGGGGATTTGGGGGTGCAACATCTGCCACAGGCGCCACGGGATGTCCGTCTGTCGCGCCGGAACGCTCTTGTCTGTGGGATTTGGGGATTTGGGATTGGGGATTTGGGGTTCGGGGATCAGGGATTGGGGATTTGGGGATCAGGGATCCAGGGCTTCAGGGATCTTGGAATTCAGGGGTTCAGGGGTTCAGGGATTTGGGATTGAGGGATCAGGCATTTGGGAATTCAGGGATACTGGGATCCAGAGATTTGGGGATTCAGGGATTGGGGATTCAGAGGTTCAGGGATTTGGGGATCTGGGGATTCAGGGATTTGGGGATCCAGGGATTTGGGGATTCAGAGGTTCAGGGATCTGGGATTGGGGGATTTGGGGGTGCAACGTCTGCCGCAGGCACCACGGGATATCTGTCTGTTGTGCCGGAACGCTCTCGTCTGCGGGGTTTGGGGATTTGGGAATTCAGGGGTTCAGGGATCTGGGAATGGGGGATTGGGGGATTTGGGGGTGCAACATCTGCCGCAGGCGCCACGGGATGTCTGTCTGTCGTGCCAGAACGCTCTCGTCTGTGGGATTTGGGGATCAGGGACTGGGGATTTGGGGTTCGGGGGTTCGGGGATCAGGGATTGGGGATTTGGGGATCAGGGATCCAGGGCTTCAGGGATATGTGAATTCAGGGATTCTGGGATTCAGGGGTTCAGGGATTTGGGATTGAGGGATCAGGCATTTGGGAATTCAGGGATTCAGGGATACCGGGATTCAGAGATTTGGGGATTCAGGGATTGGGGATTCAGGGGTTCAGGGATTCGGGCATTCGGAGATTTGGGAATTGAGGGGTTCAGGGATCTGGGACTGGAGGATTCAGAGATCCATGGATTTGAGGATTGGGGGATTCAGGGCTTCGGAGATCAGGGATCCAGGGATTTGGGCGTTCAGGGATCGGGGATTGAGGGATTAGGGGATTGAGGGATCCAGGGATTTGGGGATTCAGAGATGGGGGATTCAGTGATCAGGGATTTGGGGGATCCAGGGATTTGGGGATTCAGAGATCAGGGATTCATGAGTTCAGGGATTCGGGGATTTGGGGATCAGTGATCAGGGATTCAATGGTAGCTGGGGATTTGGGGATTCAGGGGTTCAAGGATTTGGGGATCTGGGGATTTGGGGATCCAGGGATTCGGGGGTTCAGGGACTCGGAGACCTGGGGATTTGGGGAATCAGGGATTTGGGGATTCAAGGATTCAGGGATCTGGGGATCCAGGGATTTGGAGATTCATGGATCCAGGTAATCATGGATTCAGGGATTCAAGGATGGGGGGTTGTGGCGGGGTCCCCCCCGGGCACAGCAGCGGGAGGGATGCCCCGGTGAGGTGCCAGCCGTGCCAGCGGGGCTCTGCCAGGGGTTTCCCCTGATCCGTGCCATCCCTAAACCCTGCTCCTCCGGAGCGGGAACAACGCTAGATGGCAATGTGAGGATGGAACCGCTGCTTCCGCTCCGGCCTAGGACGCTGCCGGACGTCCCGCTCCTCCCGCCGCCGTTCCGTTCCTCCGGTGGGCACCGGGGACCCCCGGGCAGAGCGGGCACCGGGATCCGTCGGGCAACCGAGGCCGGAGCTCTCCCGGGGCTTCCAAAGGGACGTGTCCCAGCCTGTGCCGGGAGTGTCCCAGCCTGTGCCGGGAGTGTCCCCAGCCTGTGCCGGCAGTGTCCCCAGCCACCCCAAACCTTCCGTGCCGACCCCACCGCGCTGCCCGGGGGGCTCAGGGGCTGCGCAGGGCAGAGAACCCCGCGGGGGTAAAACCTGCCGGGGATTGGGAAGGGGCTCCCGTCCCCGTCCCCACGTGCCAGGGCAGCCACAGCGCACCGGGTCCCATGGCAGGGGGCAGGGATTTGTCCCAGGACACGGGGTCCTGTCCAGGGACATGTCCCCTGCCCCAGGGCACAGTATCATTCCTAGGCCGGGGACCCCGTTTTAGGGCACAGGGACCCTCTCCAAAGACACACGGTCCCTTCCCAGGACATGGGATCGTGTCCCAGGGATTGGGGTCCCGTCCTAGAGCACTGCGACCCCCCCTCCTTGGGCACAGAGCCCTCATTCCCGTTTTCAGGACACCCTATTTTAGGATACAAGGAACCTCTCCTAGGACACGACAACTCTGTTCCCACACCACAAGGACTTTATTCCCACCTGAGACCCCATCCCGGGGAAAAACGACTCCAGCCCGGGAAACGCGGAGCCCATCCCGGGACAAAAGCGCCCCAAGCCCGGGGCACCGGGACCCTCTCCCCGCACCCCACTCACCTGTGGCCTCCAGGTAGTAGCCGGTGATGCCCGTCCAGTGCTCGGTGAAGGCTTCCAGCAGGTCCACGCTGGGCTCCCGCTGCTCACACCGGGATCGGGGTCAGGCGGGCACGGAATCCCCCGGTCCCGGTCCCGGTCCCATTCCCGGTCCCGTTCCTCCCGCGTGCCCCCGGTCCCGCTCACCGTCTCCACCGCCTGCTGCAGCAGCGCTCCCAGCCGGCTGAGCATGGCTGGGACCCCCGGACCGGCCCCGGTCCCGGTCCCAACCCCGCTCCGGCCCCGGCCCCGCCCGCGCCGCCGGCCCCGCCCGGTCCCGCCCCCGGCGGCTCCGCGGCCGCTCCCGGCGGGATGGGCCGGGCTGGCAGCGAGAAGGGCGGGGGACGGAGGGGTTGGGAAGGAGTCTCAGCCCTAAAATTGCTCCGCAGGCGGTTCTGGATGGGGATGGACCCAGGGCACCGGGTTGGGAACAAACCCCACACACCGCGGGGGGCATCAACTCACCTCGGATGGACCCCACAAATCCCTTCACCGGGATCAGGATAACCCCCGCAAACTCCTTCACCCAGGATCAGGATATCCCCCACAAACCCCTTCACTGGGATTGGGATTGACCCCACAAACCCCTTCACCGGGATCAGGATAACCCCCGCAAACTCCTTCACCAAGATGGGGATGGACCCCAAAAACTCCTCGCACCAGGATCAGGATACCCTCAAAAACTCCTTGAGATCAGGACTGATCCCACAAACCCCTTCACCTGGATGGAGCCCATAAACCCCTTTAACAGGATGGGGATTGACCCCACAAATTCCCTCCCTGGGATCAGGCATAACCCCACAAACCCCTTCACTGGGATGGGGATGGACCCCACAAACCCCTTTAGCAGGACGGAGCCGCACTCACCAGGATAAGGACAAGGACACCCCCCTCACCCCACTTCCCAGCTCACCCTTTCCCATAAAACCCAAGTATTATTCATTTTTTTTAATTCTCTAAAAAAAAAAAAAAAATCAAAATAAACATTTCTCCAATCAAACCAAGCCCTGACAAGCACAGCTGTTGGAAAAGCACCCAGGGCCCAGCCCGGGTCCCGCTGGCTCCAGGGAATGGAATCGGATCCCTCCCAAATAAATCTGTGTCCCCCGGGGTTTGTCCACACCCATCCCTGGAAATTCGGGGTGGGCCCACACTGGGGACAGAGCCAGCAGCTCCTGGAGGTGTGCACCCCAAAAAGGAGGTGGGGATGCAGCAGGGAGAGGCAGGAGACCCCCGGCTGGGGAGCTGATATGTGTGCATCGATATATCTGGATATAAAAATAGATGTGCGTAGTGGTAGCGTTGATACTGGTGGGTAAAAGTCGAATTCCAGGCTGGTCCCAGGCTGGTCCTGCACGATCCACGCGCGGCCCGACGCTCTCTGGGAGACTCCGTGGTGCTCACATCGCAGATTTCATCTCCCACTCCTGGATAAATTAAATTGTGGGGGGTCAATCCCTCATTTCCCTGTTGTGTAGGATCCCCTAAACCCTTCTGTCCTGGATTGCCAAGCAAATTGTGTTCAATTCCCCATCTGCATGGCAGCTGTCTCCTGTTCATGGGCAGTTTTCCTTATCTCTTCCACACCCACTCCTCCCTCTGGGGAGACATCTGCTGATAAGAGGCCATTGAATGTCCCTGCATGGCTGATAAAAACTGCAGCATCCCATTGGGAGATGTGAGCCCAGAGGGAGGAGCCAAACATTCCTACCCGGATATAATCTGGAGATCCTGGAACACCAGCCAAGCATTCCTACCTGGATATAATCTGGAGATTCTGGAACACCAGCCAAGCATTCCTACCCGGATATAATCTGGAGATTCTGGAACACCAGCCAAGCATTCCTGCCTGGATATAATCTGGAGTTTCTGGAAATACAGCATGGCTTTTCTCCACTGGATTCCCAGAGGAGCAGCAGCTGCCTCTCCTTCCCCTGGATCTTCAGAGGAAGAGACTCCACCCTTCTCCAGGATCCCTGCTCCAGCAGAACCAGCCCTGGCACTGCAGGAGGGCTGAGCCACAATTCCAATGGTTCTGCTGCCCACACCCTGACCCACAGGGTGTCAGGCTGGGTTCTGACTCTGGCAGTGTTGGTTTGGTCACTGCATTGTTTATTTTATCTTTTTATTTTCTTCCCTAATAAAGAACTGTTATTCCTGCTCCCATATTTTTTGTCTGAGAGTCCCTTAATTTAAAATTTATAGCAATTTGGAGGGAGGGGGTGTCGCAGACATCTTTTATGAAAAATCCTTTCCTTAGGATTTTTTCTCCTAAGAAGCTGAGAGGCCTCAGGAACAAAATGTAACCAATGGTTATCTGCTGCTGTGGAATACAACAGGTGGATCTGTGATTGGTTTCATGTGGTTGTTTCTAATTAATGGCCAATCACAGTCAGCTGGCTCGGACAGAGAGTCCGAGCCACAAGCCTTTGTGATCATTCCTTCTTTTCTATTCTTAGCTGGCCTTCTGATGAAATCCTTTCTTCTATTCTTTTAGTAGAATTTTAATGTAATATATATCATAAAATAATAAATCAGCCTTCTGAAACATGGAGTCAGATCCTCATCTCTTCCCTCATCCTCAGACCCCTGTGAGCACGGTCACAAAGGGGGTTTTACATTTTTTACATTTCAGGGGAGGCTCCTGCCTTCCTCAGCAGACACCTGGCTTTCCAAACCGAGACACCTAATCCAGAATTACCTTTGTCTTCCTCATCACATTTCCCTTCCCTGCCACGACCGGGGATGGCGGCGGCCTCAGGGCGCTCCTGGCTGACGTGGTGCGCTTCAGCAGCGGCCTGAGGAACGACCCCTGAGGGAAAAACAGCACAAAAAGGGTGAGAGATTCCCTCCAAACCTCGCTATCTCTGTAATTCAGGGGATCCTTTAATTCAAACCTCGGTGTTCCCCACCTCGGAGCCAGCTGAGCTGGCGGTGGCAGCGATGTGACCCTTGAGGGACTTCCCGAGGCTCAGCAGGTTCATCTCGGAGCCGGCTCTCAGCCTGCCCTGCACGGCCCTCTCCAGCGGCCCCACCTGCTGCTCCAGCTTGGGAAAGGCTCTGTGCCCTGCAAGGACAGAATGGGCAGTGCCCAGCCAGGAGTGGGCAGTGCCCAACCCAGAGTGGCCACAGAGTGGGCATTGCCCGGCTGGGAGTGGGCAGAGAGTGGGCAGTGCTCAACCCCAGAGTGAGCAGTGCCCTGCCAAGAGTGGGCAGTGCCTGACCCAGAGTGACCCCAGAGTGAGCAGTGCCCGGCCCACTGTGGGCAGTGCCCTGCCAAGAGTGGGCAGTGCCCAGCCCAGAATGGGCAGTGCCTGACCCAGAGTGACCCCAGAGTGGGCAGTGCCTAGCCAGGAGTAGGCAGTGCCCACCAGGAGTGGGCAGTGCCCGGCCAGGAGTGGGCAGTGCCCGGCCCAGAGTGACCCCAGAGTGGGCAGTTCCCAACCCCAGAGTAGGCAGTGCCCATCCAGGAGTGGCCACAGAGTGGGCAGTGCCTGACCCCAGAGTGGGCAGTGCCCAGCCAGGAGTGGACAGTGCCTGGCCCAGAGTGCAGGAAAAGAATTTTGTATTTGCTGAGAAATGCCCCAATGAAGTCAGGAGTGATGCATCTGACTCCATGTTCTCACTATTTTATGATACTATATTATGTTAAAGAATACTATTCTAAACTATACTAAAGAATACAGAAAAGATACTCAATGCTCAAAAGATAATAATGAAAACTCCTGACTCTTTCCAGAGCCCTGACACAGCTTGGCCCTGATTGGCCAAAAGAGTGAAAACAACTCCCAGCAGAATCCAATGAAACAATCACCTGTGGGTAAACAATCTCCAAACACATTCCAAAGGAGCAAAACACAGGAGAAGCAAATAAGATCAGAATTGTTTTCCTTTTTCTCTGAGGCTTCTCAGCTTCCCAGGAGAAAAATCCTGGGCGAAGGGATTTTTTCAGAGAATGTGAATGCCACAACAGAGTGACTAAATTATCTTTTGTCTTTTTAAAAAGGAAAAGACAATCTCTCTTTAATTAGAAAAAAAGACACTTCATAGGACTTTGGGGACTTTACTTCAAACTGAAGGACAGCCAGTGAGACAGAAGCTAAAAAGTCTCACTCAAGCAATTTACTAGAAAAAGAAGAGAACAAAAGAATAAATGTTTTTTGTAGGGTGTTTTACTAGGAGTGAGAGATTTTTGCCCTCAGCTCAGGTTTTCTCTGTAAAGAGCTTTGTCATTTTGCCTTCCCTTAAAACTTTTCTGCTTCTAACACTACTACAGAAGCCATCTTGCTGATTTTATGCTATTTTAGGTGTGAAATATTTCTCTGAGAGCTCACAAGACCTGTCTGGAAGAGACCATAACATCCCCAGAGCCCCTGCGTGCTCCTACCGACGAGGACCTCGAGCCCTTCCCGCGTGCCCCTCGTCTGGGGCAGGGTCAGGGTGTGCTGGGACGGGCACAGATCCCGGCTCTGCAGGCTGGGGCTGTCCTGGGGCAGCTGGGCACTGGCAGGCCTGGCCTGGAGAGCTGGGGAGGGAGGGAAGAGGAGGCACGGTCAGGAGGAAGGGAAGGGAAGGGAAGGGAAGGGAAGGGAAGGGAAGGGAAGGGAAGGGAAGGGAAGGGAAGGGAAGGGAAGGGAAGGGAAGGGAAGGGAAGGGAAGGGAAGGGAAGGGAAGGGAAGGGAAGGGAAGGGAAGGGAAGGGAAGAAGAGGGAGGGTCCAGAGGAAGAGAAAGGATGGTGGGAAGGAGGGGAATAGAAAGAATGATCAGGATGAAGGGAAGAGAAAGGCTGATGAGGAAGGGAAGAGGAGGGAGGATCAGGAGGAGGGGCAGGGGAAGGAAGGGAGAGTAAGGGTGATGGGGAAGAGAAGAGAAGAGAAGAGAAGAGAAGAGAAGAGAAGAGAAGAGAAGAGAAGAGAAGAGAAGAGAAGAGAAGAGAAGAGAAGAGAAGAGAAGAGAAGAGAAGAGAAGAGAAGAGAAGAGAGAAGAGAAGAGAAGAGAAGAGAAGAGAAGAGAAGAGAAGAGAAGAGAAGAGAAGAGAAGAGAAGAGAAGGTGGGAAGGAAGGAAAGAACAGGGAGGGTCTGGAGAAAGAGAAGAGAAAGGATAATCAGGAGGGAGGGTGAGGAGGAAGGGCAGGAAGGAGGGTGAGGAGGAAAGGCAGGGGAAGGATGCTCAGAGGACAGAGCAGAGGAGGGACACTGGGGAGAAAGGGAAGAGAAAGGGTGATCAGGAGGAAGGGAAGAGGAGGAACGCTGGGGAGGAAGAACAGGGGAAGGACACAGAAATCCCAGCTCTGGGGAAGGTGGGCACACCCCGCCCCTCTCACCTGCGTGCGCGGGCCGGGCACCGCCCGGGGCGGCGCTGCTGGCACCGCTGGGCACGGCAGACGCGGGTCTCGGGCGCTGCCCCTGCGCTGCCCGGTCCAGGCTCTGCTGCTGCCGAAGGAAGGCCGAGAGAAGCCCGTGGGCAAGGGGATGGTGGAGTGGGAGTGGGAGTGGATCCCCCCGCGCTGAGGGGCACGAGTGGGGGGCACAGACCCCCGGCAGACGTTACCAGCTGCTGCAGCCGCTCCGCGTTGGAGTAGAGACGTTTGGGGGTCTCAGCTGGTCCCTGCCCGAAGGGATCGTCCATGTAGGCGTTGGGGGTGGGCACCCGGCGCAGCAGGAGCCCCCTGAGGGCAGAGGGGTCGCGTTACCCCCGCACCCCACCCGGAGCGGGAGGGCCGGGGGGTCCCCAAGGTCCTTACCCGGCAGCGGGGCGGCTGCTCGGCCTGGGGGGTCTCGGGGGGGGCCCGTCGCCCTTCTTTGGCTCTGCTCCTCCCCTGGCCTGCAGGGTCTTCAGCCACACTTCCCTTTCCTCGTCCGAACGGGCCTGGGGGGGGCAGGGGCTGGGCTCAGGGGGTGCCCCCGGGGCAGGGTCTGGGCTCAGGGGTGCCCCCAGGAAGGGTCTGGGCTCGGGGGTGTGTGACAGGACAGGATCTGGGCTCAGGGGTGCCCCCTTAGACAGGGTCCAGGTGCCCCCCAGGAGTGACTCGGGGGTACCCTGCCGGTCCCTCACCTGCAGCAGGGCGAGCTCCCGGCCGCGCTGGGCGATTCGGATCCGGAGGTTTTGGGGGGATCCGGCGGCCGCCCCGGGGGTCACCTCGCAGCCGTCCAGGCGCAGGGCGCACACGGGGCGCTGGGCAGCGCCGGGCTCCGGGAACATGCGCAGGGCTCCGTGCCGGACCGCGCACCACAGGCGCTGCCAGCGGCCCCGCAGCCGCACGGCCAGGAACCCTGCGGGCACCCGGTCAGCGGCACCCCCAAATCCCGGCCCCTCGCAGCCCCCCACGGGGGCGGCACCCCCAAACCCCGGCCCGGCACCCCCGACCCCTCGCAGCTCCCCCAAAACCCCGGCCCTTTGCAACCTCGCCCGGGGACAGCACCCCCGAGCCCCGGCCCCTCGCAGGTACCCCCCAAACCCCGGCCCTTTGCAGCCCCCCACGAGGGTGGCACCCCCCAAAACCTCGGCCCTTTGCAGCCCCCCCAAACCCCAGCCCTTTGCAGCCTCCACCGAGGGCGGCACCCCCAAAACCCCGGCCCCTCACAGCTCCCACGGGGGGCGGCAACCCCGGAACCCCGGCCCAGCACCCCCCCCCGAACCCCGGCCCTTTGCTGCCCCCCCCGAGGGTGGCACCCCCAAAACCCCGGCCCGGCACCCCCGGCCCCTCGCAGGTACCCCCCAAACCCCGGCCCTTTGCAGCCTCGTCCGGGGACAGCACCCCCCGAGCCCCGGCCCCTCGCAGGTACCCCCAAAACCCCGGCCCTTTGCAGCCCCCCGACCCCCAGCCCCTCGCAGCCCCCACCTCCTTTGGCGTCCTCTCCGGGCCGCGGGCTGCGGGCCGGGCTCTGCCGGCAGCGATTCTCATCCTCCTCTTCCTCCTTGCCGAGCTGGGGTGCGGCAGGCTCAGAACCCAGCTGGGTGGGGTCTCAGCCCCCTGCACCCTGACCCCCTCCCCAAAAGGAGTGCGGGATTTGGGGTTGGGGTGTATTCCTGAGCCCGACCCCCTCCCCAAAAGGAGTGCGGGATTTCGGGTTGGGGTGTATTCCCGACCCCCTCCCCAAAGGAGTGCGGGATTTGGGGTTGGGGTGTATTCCTGACCCCCTCCCCAAAGGAGTGCGGGATTTGGGGTTGGGGTGTATTCCTGACCCCCTCCCCAAAGGAGTGCGGGATTTCGGGTTGGGGTGTATTCCCGACCCCCTCCCCAAAAGGAGCCCAGGATTTGGGGTTGGGGTGCACTCCTGACCCCCTCCCCAAAAGGAGCCCAGGATTTGGGGTTGGGGTGCACTCCTGACCCCCTTCCCAAAAGGAGCCCAGGATTTGGGGTTGGGGTGTATTCCTGAGCCACTCCTGAGTTTCCCAGGGGACAAACTCACCCTGCTGAGCCTCGAGGAAGGCGGTGCGGGGACACTGAGCGCTGCCAGCCCGCTCGGGGCATCGCTGCTCACCTCCTCGATCACCTGCAGAGCCAAACGGGCAGCGCTGCACCCCTCGCTCCCGCTCCTCACAACCCCAAAAAGGGAATGGGGACACACCCCGGGAGCACCTGAGCAGGGCTGCGCCCCCATTTCCCCTGTGGGAATCTACGGAATCAGAGGGGTTTGGGAAAGCTGCAAAAGGCCTCAGAGACAGCAGAACTGTGAGTGGAGCTGAGCAGCAGCCATGAGATTGGGCAGCAGAAAAATTATTTAAACTGTAGAAAAGCAAAGACAACTAGAACAATGGTCTGTGTATTAACACTTGTCTAGAATAACTCTCTAAACTACAGAAAAGTTTATCTAGAGAGATATTAGGAAGTTCTAAGCTTAATAATGGAGCTCTGTGCATTGTGTTTGAAGGCTCACAAGCAGGTATTGTATTTGAAATAAGCAAGCATTGTTTAACCAAAGGTACCTGTGCTTACAGTGGTTGGATAGAACTACTGTCAATGTGCTTCTGCTTTGTGGGATTGGTCAAAACACTTATAAAGTGAGCTGTAACATTAAGTTCTTTGATCTACTGCCTGGGATGTGAGCTGGTGGCATCTTCCCATTGTCATAACCATGGAATGAGGCTGATGCTGGAAAATCAAACAGCTCAAGGCACGTTCCCAGCAGCCCTGTCCTGTTTGTGATTTGTGCACAGCCCCCAGCTGGCGATAAAACTCTTAACCCTGGTGACCCTCTCCACCCCCATCCTATTTCCACTTCTGTCAGAACTCAGTGCATCCCTCTGGGTGTCCAGAGTTGCTCAGGACCCCCCCATGTACGCAGCCCAGAACACCTGTGGGTTTGATTTTGACCCCTGGAGCGAGTTGCCAGCTTTGTATGAGGACCGGAAAGTCACAGAAGTTTGAATAGTGTAATAATAAAATGATCACAGGGTGAAAATGTTGATTTTAGGATTTTTGGTATGGGGGTTGTGGAGACAAAGATGGAGGAACTTGGTGATTTATACAGAGCCCCCAGCCAGCGGCAGCCCCCTGCCCACCCCGCTCCTGCCCGGCGGCAACACCTCCAAACCTTCCTCCAGTCCTCGGCCTGCTGCCGGCTCTGGAAGCCGATGACCAGCACCTCTCCTGCTGTCCCTGTCACCTTCAGGGCGTGCGGCATCTTCTTGCCCCGCTTGTCCTTGGCGGTGACGCGGCAGCCGCGCAGGTCCAGCTCCAGCACGGGCTGCAGGTCAGCGGCGCACCTGAAACCCTGAGGGGGGCACAGCGGGGTCAGGGGGGCTCCGAGGGGCCAGGGGAGCCCCTCCATGCCTGTAGGAGTGAGGGGGGTGGGATGGTGGGGATGGATGGAGAGCAGAGATCTCTGCAGCCAGGTGGGGAATTTGGGGTTTATTGCAAAGGGCCAAGGGCAGGGCCCTGCTGGGAGCTGCCAGGCACAGCTCAGAGCAGGACTGAGAGAGGAGAGGGGGAGAGAGGATGAGAGGGTGAGAGAGCAAAAGGGTAAGAGAGCGAGGTTCCCATTCCAATACCATAAATCTTCTTCTGTGTTGAATATTCTGATTCTCACTAACCAATCCAGTACAAGATACAAATCCTACAGCATTTACATACAGCCTATAGAATCAGTACATCACCACACTGTGTTCCATTTTAAACCCTACAAACTCCTCTTTGGGCCCCTTCTGCCAAGCTGGCAGGGTCTGCTCTGACCCTTGGAGCTGTCTGCAAGCAGAGGGTGTTGTTCCATCAAAAGGGGATCACCTTCAGCCGGCCACACCATTGTTTTCCAGTTGTTCAGTAACTGAGGGATCTCAAAGCTGCTTTCATTTCAATCTCACTTATAGTTTCCATATTCTCAAAATCTTTTGCCAGACAATCATATTGATAAGGCTTTCCTGTTTCATCCTCCCCAACACTCCGCCTGTCTGTCTGTGTGTCTGTCCCCCCTGGATCACCTAAACTTGCTTTCATTTCAATCTCGCTTATATTCTCGACATCTTTTGCCAGACAATCATATTTATGAGGCTTTCCTGTCTCACCTTCCCCCTCCATGCCTCCATGCACCCTCCTCACCAGCAGCACGTGCTCCCTGACGATGAAGAGCTGCTTTGCCCACTGCCCGAGCCAGCGCTTCCTCCACAGGAACCCGCAGAGCTGCGCCTCGGGGCGCCCGGGGGGCTCGGCCTCGGCGCTGCAGCGCAGGTAATGAGCCCGGTCCTTCACCGCCTCCTCCTCCTCCTCCTCTTCCTCCTCTCCGTACGACTCGTAGTGGCTGCTGTCGCTGTCGCCGCCGCCTGGGAGCGGGGATGGGGTCAGGGCTGGGGAGGGCGGGGGGCGCTGGGGAGGGGGCGCGGGGGGTCCTCACCGGTTCTGCCGTGCCCGGGGGGTTCCGTGTCCTCGTAGGAGTCATCGGCCGGGGGGGCCGGGGGGGGCGGGGGTCTCGGGGGGGCGCCCGGCTCCTTGTTCTGGGGGTACAGGGGGGGTTCCAGATGTGTGGGAACCTCGCAGGGTCCGGGGGCGGGTGGGCACCAAAAAACCTTCCAGGCTGGTTGGAGCCTCGCTGCCAGCAAGGCTGGCCAGCGGTGCCATCGTGGGCATGGGATGGGCCCCCCTCTGCCACCCCCTGAGCCCCCTCTCTGCGCCCTCTCCCACCCCCTGAGCCCCCTCAGCCCCTCTCTGCCCCCTCTCTCAACCCCCTGAGCTCCCTCGGTGCCCGCCCTGAGCCCCCCCAGCCCCCCCAGCCCCTCTCTCATCCCCCTGAGCCCCCCAGCCCCTCTCTGCCCCCTCTCCCACCCTCCTAAGCCCCCCAGCCCCTCTGCCACCCCCTGAGCTCCTTCTGTGCCCCCTCTGCCACCCCCTGAGCCCCCCAGCCCCTCTCTGCCCCCTCTCCCATCCCCCGAGCCCCTCCAGCCCCTCTCTGTCCTCTCTCCCACCCCCTGAGCCCCCCAGCCCCTCTCTGCCCCCTCTCCCACCCTCCTGAGCCCCCCAGCCCCTCGTTTCCCCTCTCACCGCTCCGGGCGGGCTCGGCCGGGCTCTGCCTCCCGCTGCATCCGCGCTCCCGGAGCCTGCGGGGAAAAGCAGCAGTGGCAGCTCCGTGCCGGGGAGCTGAGGGGTCGGGGACCCCCCCAAAACACGCGTGGAGGAGGAGATGGGGAGGGGGGGGACACTCACCCGGGCTGGTCCGGCCCTGCGGGGGCCCCGGGGAGGGCGAGAGGCAGCGCATGATCATGTACTCGGCATCCTCTGCTGCGAGGGGGCAAGGCCCAGGGAGGGTCATGGACTCTCACTGGCCCAAATCACGTTCATACTCCTAACCCTGGTGACCCTGTGCACCCCCATCCCTGTAGGAGTGTCAGGGATGGTGGGGACGGAGGAAGATGAGAGATCTCTGCAGCCAGGTGGGGAATTTGGGGTTCATTGCAAAGGGCCAAGGGCAGGGCCCTGCTGGGAGCTGCCAGGCACAGCTCGGAGCAGGCCCAAAGAGGGAGAGAGGCAAAGGGAGTGGTAAAGAGGATGAGAGTGAGGTTCCCATTACAGTACAAGAAATCTTCTTCTGGTCATGGAATTTGGGGTTTATTGCAAAGGGCCAAGTGCAGGGGCCTGCTGGGAGCTGCCAGGCACAGCTCAGAGCAGGCCTGAGAGAAGAGAGGGGGAGAGAGGATGAGAGAGAGACTAAAAGAGGATAAGAGAGTAAGAGGGTAAGAGAGCAAAAACATAAGAGAGTAAAAGGGGCACCAGGGCGAAGTTCCCATTCCGATACCATAAATCTTCTTCTGCGTTGAATATTCTGATTCTCGCTAACCAATCCAGTACAAGACACAGCCCCAGCCCCGCACTCACCCGGGCCCTGCAGCCGCCCCAGCAGCTCCCACACCGAGCTCTTCTTGGCCCGAGCGGCGGCGCTGAGGCTCTCACGGTCCAGGAGGAGCAGGAAGGAGCGCAGGTCCGACAGCAGCTTGTCCAGGTCTGCAGGGGACAGCGACAGCAGCGTGACACCGCACACGCAGAGCACCGTGGGGGCTGCGCCGGCCCTGCCTCCTGCACTGGGCACGGCCGGGGGGTCCCCAATGCTGTGGGGGGTCCCTGATGCTGTGGGGGGTCCCCAATGCCATAGGGGGATCCCTGATGCTGTGGGGTGTCCCCGATGCCGTGGGGGTGTCCCTGATGCTGTGGGGTGTCCCCGATGCCAGGGGGTGTCCTCAATGCCATAGGGGGATCCCTGATGCTGTGGGGTGTCCCCGATGCCGTGGGGGTGTCCCTAATGCTGTGGGGTGTCCCTGATGCTGTGGGGTGTCCCCAATGCCATAGGGGGATCTCTGATGCTGTGGGGTGTCCCCAATGCCATAGGGGGATCCCTGATGCTGTGGGGTGTCCCCAATGCCATAGGGGGATCCCTGATGCTGTGGGGTGTCCCCGATGCCATGGGGTGTCCCCAATGCCTTGGGTTGTCCCTGATGCCATGGAGGGTCCCCAATGCTATAGAGGTGTCCCCGATGCCATAGGAGGATCCCAATTCCATGGGGTGTCCCCGATGCCAGGAGGTGTCCCTGATGCCATAGGGTGTCCCCAATTCCATGGGGTGTCCCCAATGCCATGGGGTGTCCCCGATGCCATAGAAGGATCCCAATTCCATGGGGTGTCCCCAATTCCATGGGGTGTCCCCGATGCCAGGAGGTGTCCCCCATGCCATAGTGTGTCCCCAGTGCCAGGAGGTGTCCCCGATGCCATGGCAGGTATGTGCCCGGTCCCACCAGCCCTGCCCTGCTGCGGCACCTGCCCCAGGCGGGCACAATGCGGCCATTGACGGGCGCGGGGGCACCGGGGGAGGATGAGGAGGGGGCCCTGCGGGGATGAAGGCTCCTCTGTTGTGCTCACAGAGCCGGTTTGTTCCCGGGTGCACCGGGGCAGCCGTGGGCGGGGGCTGCTGCTGCTGCTGCACGTGCGGAGGAGGAGGAGGAGGAGGAGGATGATGAGGAAGATGAGGAGGAGGAAGAGGAGCCCCGGCAGGCTGGAGCGGCTGATGAAGGCTGAAATGCCGAGGGTAGGGACAGGGGTCGGGGCTCAGCGCCAGGCGGGGAAGGACAGAGGGACAAGGAGCTGCTTTGTGCCCGCAGCAGGGACAGCGGGAGGGCCGGGCCAGCACCGCCGCCACCCCGCGGTGTCGCGAGGGACTCCGGGCAGGTCCCTCTGTCCCTCTGTCCCCGGTGGGGACAGTTTGGGGTCCGTGCAGGTGCTGCAGGGCAGGACCAGGAGTGCCCTCGGTCTGTCCCCGCTCCTGCAGGGCCCTCCCGCCCTGGGCGCCTCCGGGTGCCACCACCGCAGTGGGCAGATGTCCCTCGGTGCCCCGGGGTCACTGCCCGGCTCCCCCCGGGCTCTGGGAACAAACACCCACGGCCTGGCACCGGTGCCAGCTGTCCCCAGAGCACCCCGGGCCCTGCTGGAGCCCCTGTGCCACCGCACAGCTGGAAAGGGACAGTGCCAGTGAGGCCACCACCGGCCGATGCTGCACCTGCAGCGCCACAGGTGACCCCGACACCCCCAGATCCCCGAACTCCAAATTTCTATGGGTTAACAGGGATGAATCCCAAATTTCTTCCAGTTAATGGGGATTCATCCCAAATTTCTTCAGGTTAATGGGGATTCATCCCAACTTTCTCCGGGTTAACATGGATGAATCCCAAATTTCTTCCAGTTAACAGGGATGAATCCCAAATTTCTCCAGGTTAATGGGGATGAATCCCAAAATTCTCCAGGTTAACGGGGATGAATCCCAAATTTCTCTGTGTTAACGGGGATGTGGTGCACCCCAAAAAGGCGCTGGCACTCCCTGGGTGAGGCAGAGGAAGGAGCCCCCCGGTCACAGGGTCCCAGGGCCGGGTGACGCCCCCTCCCCTGCCCGGAGCTGCTGGCACCGGGGTCCCCCCGTCCCCTCCGCGCGTCCCCGGACGCGGAGCCCACACCCAGCCCGGGGGGAGAGGAAACATCTGGCAGCGCTGAGTCCGGGCCGAGCAACGCCGGAGCTGGGCCCAAACATCTGGATTTCCCTGGAAACCGGGGCAGGGAAGGGGGGGAAGAGCTCCCAGCGGGAAAAGCGGCGGGGGCTGGGGCAGGGGAGCGCTGGAGGGACCTGCGGGCGGCGTGGGGCACACGGGACTGTCCCCCCCTGGCCAGCGGGCCTGGCTCGTCCCCTCCCTCCCTTTCTGCTCTCCTCCGCCCAGGCTGAATTCCTCGGCAATGACATCTCCGTCCTCTCTCTCACCCTTTTGCCCTCGCTGCGCCCCCCCGCGCCCTCCCCCGGCCGCTGGGGCAGCGATCCGTGCCCAGCCGTGCCCAGCCGTGCCCGCAGCGGCTGCAGGGGCTGCCCTGAGCCCTGGCCCGGTGCCCGGTGCCCGCTGCCGTGCCAAGGGAAAGCGGCCGGGATGGAAAACATCAGCCTCGGTCTGCGGGGCGGGAGGAAAACGCCCCCCAAACACACACAGAGCGTCTCCTAGCAAAGCTCCCGCCCGCGGCACGGTGGCATCCTCATCATCATCATCCTCGTGCCGTCTTCCTCATCCTCGCGGCCCCGGGGATGCCATGGGAACGGCAGCACCCGGGTGATGCCAGCGCGGGCGGTGATTCGGGGCAGCCTTTTGGGGTTTTATCCGAGCCACGAGGCGCCCGGGGGGTGCGGGGGTGTGGAGGTGACCCGGGGGACCCCGGGGGTGGCTCGGGCCCAGCGCGGGATGACTCAGAGGAGGCTGCGGGGAGCTGCTCGCGGCCACAGCGTGACTCGTCATGTGCGGAGGCTCCAGGCCACGGCTGCAGGGTGGGGACGCTCCCCCCGCGGCTGCTGCACCCCCAAATTGCCCCTGGGAGGGGGCTGGAAGGGGCGCTGGGCCCCCCCAGCCTGACATGGCACCCCAATGTCGGGGGGACACCCCAATGTCGGGGAGGACACCCCAATGTCGGGGGGACACCCCGTCCCTCCTTCCCCTCCAGCTCTGACCCCGCAGCCCCCGCGCCTCCCACTCCCCCCTTTTCACCCCCTCCTCTTTTCCCGAACCCCCTTTTCCCTTCCCCGCTCCCACGGGCTCCCCCAGGGCTGAACCCCCCTTTTCCCCCCGGTTTGGGGTTGGTGCCCCCCGGCCTCGCATCCCTTCGGAGCCCCCCCCCCCCCGTACCTCGCTGCCGGGACATGGTGCGGGAGCGATCACATCGCGCCGGGACCGGGACCGGGATCCGGACCGGGATTGGGATGGGGACCAGGAGCAGGATTGGGATCGGGACCGGAATCGGGATCAGGACAGGGACCGGGATCGGGACTGGGATCTGGACTGGGATCGGGATTGGGATCTGGACTGGGATCGGGATGGGGACCAGGAGCAGGATTGGGATCGGGACCGGAATCGGGATCAGGACAGGGACCGGGATCACGATTAGGACAGGGACCGGGATCGGGATCGGGATCCTGACGGGGATCGGGATCGGGATCCAGACGGGGAACGGGATCGGGATGGGGAACAGAATTAGGACAGGGATCGGGATCGGGATCGGGACCGGGATCGGGACCGGTACCGGAGCCCGGATCGGGATCCAGACGGGGAACGGGATCGGGATCAGGACAAGGACTGGGATGGGGATCGGGAGTGGGATGGGGATCGGTACCGGGATGGGGACCGGGCCCGGGCCCGCGCTGTCCCGGCCCGGCTCGGCTCGCACACGCCCTGCGGGCCCCCAGCGCAGCCCGGCCGGGGCGGGAGGAAGGCGGGGAAGGCTCCGCGTCCTCCTCGGAGCAGCACCGCCATCTGCAGGGACCCGGCCGCGGGCCCGGGGGGAGTTTTGGACGAGAGGGGGAAGCAAAGCTGCGGAGCCGGGCTGGATAAAGCCATTTCACCTTTAATTGTAAGCAAAAAATCACTCTCACGCGGATTCTCCGACACCAGCAAATAAAATAAACTCTAACAAAAACAGAGAAAGTGAATCACTGTAGTCCAGTCCGAAAACAACCCATATTTATATATATATTTATAGATATGTCGTTTGTAGCAGTGAAAGGCAAGTATGGGCCAGTGAATTCCCGATAAATTACATTCTTTACATCCCAACAAGGTCTAGCGGCTGGAAAGTGGCTGGAAACAAAAAACCGGGGAGCGTGGAGGAGTCGGGGGGTGCAGGGAGAGAGGGGTCCTGCCCAAAACGTGTGCCTGGAGAGGGGGGGCGGGGAAGGGAAGGCGCTGCCCGGTGCCGAGCCCTGCCCGGGAGGGGACAGGGACAGTGGCCAGCCTCGGTGAGCGCCCATCGAGCCGTGCCCTGCTCCAATCCATCCGTGCCGGCTGAGTGCTCAAATCATCACTCCAGCGCCCTCCTGTGCCCTCCGGATCATCGCCCCAGTGCCCTCCAAATCATCGCCCCAGTGCCCTCCAAATCATCACCTCAGTGCCCTCCTGTGCTCCCGAAATCATCGCTCCTGTGCCCCTCAAATCATCACCACAGTGCCCCCCAAATCATCACTCCTGTGCCCTCCAAATCATTGCCCCAGTGCCCTTCTGTGGCCCCCAAATCATCACCCGGTGCCCCCCAAATCATCACCCCCTGCATCCCCCCCATCCACAGCTGGAGATGCTCCAGGGACCCCCCCCCACCCCAACCCTGCCACCCCCGGGGTGCTCCCCCTGCCCCTCAGGGCTGGCATTGTCCTTGGGGTGCCCCCTGCAGCTCCTGGCACAGGAGGGACCGGGGGGGACAGAGCCGGGGGGGCTGCAGGGCTGGGGGGGGTTAAGCTGGGATTTGGGCCCGGCTTTGCTGGGAGAAGGTCGGTCTGGCAGTGTGGGCTCTTCCCAAGCCTCGGGGTGGGGCACGGGGACACCTCGGGGCGGCGGGTGGGGGCTGCAGACCCTCGGGGAGGAGGGGACCCCCCCATCGCCCCCTCAGTGCCGCCAGGGGGCTGAAAGCAGAGCCAGGCACATTCCCGGGGGGGGCACAAAGCCCAGAGACCCCCGTGGCCGAACCGTGCCCACCGCGGGGCAGGAGCTGCCCCAGCCCCATCCCCCCGTGCCAGGCGGGTTCAGGCCCCCCAGCCCACCAGGATTGAGGCGGGGGGCGCAGATCTGGGGGGGCTGGAGGAGCTGGGGCGGGGGGACCCCAATAAAAACCGGCGGGGAGCCCTGAAGCGGTTCCACGGCGCGACACGGACGGAGCTGGCCCGAGGAGAAGGAGGAGCAGGAGGAGCAGGAGGAGGAGGACTCAGAAGAGGAAGGCTTTCTTCTTCAGCTCGTTGCGCTTCCACAGCGCCAGCTTGCCGAACTCCTCCGGCGACATCTCGAACACCTTCAGGAAATCCTCGGGGGACAGGTGGCGCTGCGGGAGGGGAGAGGGGATGGTGACACGGACAGGGGATGGTGACACCCACAGGGGACGGTGACACAGACAGGGGATGGTGACACGGACAGGGGATGGTGACATGGACAGGGGATGGTGACACCCACAGGGGACGGTGACACCCACAGGGGATGGTGACACCCGCAGGGGATGGTGACACCCACAGGGGATGGGTGACACCCACAGGGGATGGTGACACCCACAGGGGATGGGTGACACCCACTGGGGATGGTGACACCCACAGGGGACGGTGACATGGACAGGGGATGGTGACACCCACTGGGGATGGTTACACCCACTGGGGATGGTGACACCCACTGGGGATGGGTGACACCCACTGGGGATGGTGACACACCCGAGCCCCCCCCGAGGGTGGCACTGCCCCCACCTCCAGCCTGGTCCTGTCCACGCCGGGCGGGAGCTTCACTCGGCCTCGGTTCGTCACCATCAGCATCTCGTAGGGGTAGATCTGCAAAAAGGGGGGCAGAGGAATGGGGGATTTGTGGTTATAAACAGGGCGTGGGTCTGGTAAAACCGGCACTGGGAGGTAAAAGAAACCATGGGAAGGATTCCACTGATTGATGAATGGAAAAAGAGATTTGCTTTTAGAAATAAACTTTAGGTTTGCTGAAAAATGAAATTGGATATTGAAAGAGGAAAGAAACAATGGGGGAGAAAAACCTCTAAATTCAGTAAGAATTAAAAATTAAAAGCATGGTTTTACACATTAGAGGGAAATCTTCGAGATCAGGTGTTCTGGGGAGTCTGAACCTCTCAAGTACCTCAGAAATGGGGAAAAACCCCAAAGTTCCATAAGAATTTAAAACTAAAAGGGAGGGTTATACATTAGAGGGGAATCTTTGGTATCAGGGAGTCTGAACCTCTCAAGTACTTCAGAAATGGGGGAAACCCCCTAAATTCCATAAGAATTAAAAATTAAAAGGAGAGTTTTATACATTATAGGGGAATCTTTAGGATCAGGTGTTCTGGGGAGTCTGAACCTCTCAAGCACCTCAGAAATGGGGAAAGAGAGAAGGGAAATGTGGCTGGAAATTGGGATAAAAAGGGAGCTGCATCCTCCCTTTTTAGGACACAGAGCAGTCCTTTTTGGACAGAAACCTCTGATGTTTGTGGATTAATTTTTCTAATGGGGGGGGGCACGGGGCTGTGAGAGCCTCCCCTGACCCCATCCAAGCCCCATCCAAACCCCACCCAAGCCCCCCCTGACCCCACCCAAGCCCCCCCTGACCCCACCCAAGCCCCCCCGACCCCATCCAAGCCCCCCTTGACCCCACCCAAGCCCCCCCTGACCCCATCCAAGCCCCCCCAGCCCCACCCAAGCCCCCCTGACCCCATCCAAGGCCCCCCGACCCCATCCAAGGCCCCCCTGACCCCACCCAAGCCCCCCCTGACCCCATCCAAGCCCCCAGCCCCTCTCACCTTCTGCTCCAGCATGCTGGGCAGGGAGTTCCCTCTGTCCATCCGCCCGCGCTGGCCGTTCTGGGGGGGCAAAGCCTGAGGTCAGCCCGGCCCCCACCCCAATTCCCCCCTCCTGAAGCCCGGGTGAGGGGGGCTCCAGGTCCCTCCCCCCTCCAGGGACCGTCCCCGAGGTGGCCCCGGTGTCCCCTCCCCCCGTCACCGTCTCCTGGGTCTCGGTGTCCGTGTCCAGGTGAGCTCTTACCTGCAGGGCTGTGGAAGAGGGGAGGGGGCTCAGCCCGGGGACCCCGCTGTGCCCCCACATTCTGCTGGGCCGGGGCTTGTGCCGCCCATCCCAGACCCTGGGGACACCCCCACATCCCCCAGGACATTGCAGCGTCCCTCCAGGACACCCCCACATTCCCAGGGAAACACCCACAGCTCTCAGGACACCCCCACATTCCTGGGAACACCCCCAGAACACCCCCAGGACACCCCCACACTCCCACGGCAGCCCCGCACTCCCAGGAACATCCCCACACTCCCAGGACACCCCCACAACTCCAGGGACACCCCCACATTCCCAGGGACATCCCCAGGACATCCCCAGATACCCAGGACACCCCCACATTCTCAGGGACACCCCCACGTCCCCAAAACTCTCCCACATCTCTGCAGGATATTCCAGCATCCCCAGGACACCCCCACATTCCCAGAGCACCCCCACATCACCAGGACACCCTCAGGACACCCCCACATCCCCAGGACACACCCACATCTCCCAGAACACCCCCAAATTCCTGGGGACATCCCCAGGACACCCCCACACTCCCAGGGACACCCCCTTATCCCCAAGGGTGGGGATCCCCCCAGATCCCCAGGACACCCCCAGCCCCTGCCCTGCCCCTCACCAGGGCTCCCCTTCTCGCTCCCGGCCGAGCCGAACTCTGCTGACTGCAGCTGTGCGGGACAGACACGGGGACAGGGACAGACACGGGGACAGGGTCACAGGGGTGACCCCAAACCCCTGAGCAGGGTGACCCCGGGCTGGGGTGACCCCGGCAGCGTGGGAGGGGGGCGCAGCTGACGGACCCTTACCCGGGTGAGGGTGCTCCGGCCGGAGGCGGGGAGGGAGGAGCTCTTGGAGCTCGTGTGGAGGGCTGAGAGAGAGGCAGAGAGCGTCAGGGACATTTGGGGACAGGCAGGGATGGGCAGGGACCTTTGGGGACATTTAGGGACGGGCAGGGAGTGTCAGGGACATTTGGGGACAGGCAGGGACGGGCAGGGACCTTTGGGGACATTTAAGGACGGGCAGGGAGTGTCAGGGACATTTGGGGACAGGCAGGGACGGGGAGGGACCTTTGGGGACATTTAGGGACGGGCAGGGAGTGTCAGGGACATTTGGGGACAGGCAGGGACGGGCAGGGACCTTTGGGGACATTTAAGGACGGGCAGGGAGTGTCAGGGACATTTGGGGACAGGCAGGGATGGGCAGAGACCATCAGGGACATTTAGGGACAGGCAGGGACCATCATGGACCCTTGGGGACATTTAGGGACAGGCAGGGACGGGCAGGGACCTTTAGGGACATTTAGGGACCTTCAGGGACGGACAGGAACAGGCAGGGACCATCAGGGATAGGCAGGGACCTTCAGGGACATTTAAGGACAGGCAGGGAAGGACAGGGACCTTTAGGAATTAGCAGGGACAGGCAGGGATCTTTAGGGACCTTTAGGGATGGGCAGGGACAGGCAGAGAACATCAGGGACCATCAGGGATGGGGAGGGACATTTAGGGACAGGCAGGGATGGGGAGGGACATTTAGGGACAGGCAGGGAGCTTTAGAGACATTGAGGGCCAGGCAGGGATGGACACGGATGGGCAGGGACCATCAGGGATGGGCTGGGACTTTTAGGGACCTTTAGGGACATTTGGGGACAGGCAGGGACCATCAGAGATGGGCAGGGATGAGCAGGGGTGCAGGTGGGATTTAGGGGGTACAGGTGGGATTTGGGAGGTATAGGCAGGATTTGGGATGTACAGGTGGGATTTGGGGTGTGCAGGAAGGATTTGAGAGGTGCAGGTGGGGTTTGAGATGTACAGGCGGGATTTGGGATGTACAGGTGGGATTTGGGATGTACAGGCGGGATTTGGGATGTACAGGTGGGATTTGGGATGTACAGGCGGGATTTGGGATTTACAGGCAGGATTCGGGGTGTGCAGGCAGGATTTGTGATGTACAGGTGGGATTTGGGATGTACAGGCGGGATTTGGGATGTGCAGGTGGGATTTGGGATGTACAGGTGGGATTTGGGATGTACAGGCGGGATTTGAGAGGTGTGGGTGGGGTTTGAGATGTACAGACAGGTTTTGGGGTGTGCAGGCGGGATTTGGGATTTACAGGCAGGATTTGGGGTGCAGAATGGGGGTGCAGGCTCCCAGAGGTGAGGAGGGAAAGGGCAGGATTCAGGAGAACCGTCCCACTCACACGTGTGGAAAGGCGTCCGGTCCGGCAGCGAGCGAGTTTTCCTCCGGATCGGGAGCGACTTCTCCATCTCCTCCTTCAGGATCAGCTTCCCGAGGTTGGAGGTGACCTGGGAACCCAGGAACCTCCTTTGGGATCAGTGCCATCACCCCCAGCCCCCCAAAACTGCCACCAAGGGACCCCCATTGGGATCAGTGCCAGTGTCCCCTCAGCCCCTCAGAGGTGCCATCAAGGGACCCCTGTTGGGATTGGTGTCATCACCCCCAGCCCCTCAGAGCTGCCACTGAGGATTGAATGAATTTGAATTTATTTTAAATTAAAATAAATTCAAATTAAATTTATTTTTATTTTATTTTTATCCCAACCCCTTTTGGGATTGGTGCCATCACACCCCCAGCCCTCCAAAGCTGCCACCAAGGGACCCCCATTGGGATTGGTGCCAGTGTCACCTCAGAGGTGCCACCAAGGGACCCCCGTTGTGATCAATGCCAGCCCCCCCAGCCCCCCAAAGCTGCCACCAAGGGACCCCCGTTGGGATCGGTGCCAGTGTCACCTCAGAGGTGCCACCAAGGGACCCCCGTTGGGATCGGTGCCAGTGTCACCTCAGAGGTGCCACCAAGGGACCCCCGTTGGGATCGGTGCCAGTGTCACCTCAGAGGTGCCACCAAGGGACCCCCGTTGGGATCGGTGCCAGCCCCCCCAGCCCCTCAGAGCTCCCACCCCGCCCCTGACCTTGCTCAGCTCCTGCCTCTGGAGCTCCCGCAGGTTCTTCATCTCCTCCGTCAGATCCTCATCCTCCTCCTCACCTCTCTTGGACGCCATCCGCCTCCTCCACTCCGTCTCTGCGGGAAAAGGGACAAAGGGACATTCCAGCCATCCCCAGCCCCCCCTGGGGTGTCTAGGAGGGAAGACCCCCCTGGTCCCACCTACCCACGACGGCCAGCGAGGGCGGGCAGGGCCAGTAGTCGGTCTCGATCTTGGCGGGCTGGTTGGGATCCGGGGGCTGCGCCGCCGGGAATTTGGAGGATTCGATGATCAGGTCCTCGATGAGATGCTTCCCGTGGTGGGCACTGGAATGGTGGTCTGGGGGCACAGGGTGGGGTGAGGGGGCATCCCGGGGTGCCCCATCCCGTGGGATGGACCCCTCCCCTCCCCACACTCACCTTTCTGCCGGTAGATCGGGGGCTTCTTGTAAATGTTGAGCTCTGTGGTGTCGGTCTCTGGAGAAAAGGGGGATTTGGGGTTGGGAATGGGAACTCGTGGGATTGGGAGCTCGTGGGGTTGGGAATGGGAGCTCATGGGGTTGGGAATGAGATGGGAATGGGAGTGGGAGCTCATGGAGCTGGAGGCTCATGGGATTGGGAGTGGGAACTCATGGGATTGGGAGTGGGAACTCATGGGGTTGGGAGTGGGAACTCATGGGGCTGGGAGCTCATGGGGTTGGGAATGGGAATTTATGGGGTTGGGAATGGGAACTCATGGGATTGGGAACTCACGGGTGTTGGGAATGGGAGTTGATGAAATTGGGAATGGGAACTCATGGGATTGGGAGCTGACGGGATTAGGAATGGGAGTTTATGGGGTTGGGAATGGAAGCTCATGGGGTTGGGAACCCAAGGGAACGGGAGCTGATGGTGCTGGGAGGAGGCTCCAGGCGGGCCCGGCTGCCTCGGGCAGTGCTGGGGTCCCGTTTTGGGGGGCCGGGGCGGTACCGGGGCGGTGGAAGTGCTGGACGCTGCTGCGCGTGGGAGCAGGGCCCTGGCGCGAGGGGGGCAGCGCGGTGCTGCTGGGGGGGCGGCTCTCCAGCCACTCCCGGATCACCTGCGGGAAAACGGGATCGGGGTCAGCGAGAGCCCCCCCAGTTCAGCACCACCCCCTCCCCACACAGCCCAGCAGGGCCAGGACTCACCTCTGGCGACGGAGGAGGAGACATGGATTTGGGAGACAGGGAGCGCTGCAGAAGGCAAGGATTGAAGTCATTTTGATTTATTTTTAATTTCTTTTAATTTGATTTATATAATTATAAAATATTATAATATTATAAAATAATAGTAAAAATGTAAATATAATATAATTAATATAATGTAATGTAATATAATATGTTATATAATATAATATAATATAATGTAATGTAATGTAATGTAATATAATGTAATATAATGTAATATAATGTAATACATTCAATTATATTAAATTATATTACATTACATTATAATGTAATATAATATAACATAATATAATGTAATGCAATAAAACATAATGTAATGTAATATAATATGATAAAATATAAATTATATAATGACTTAATATAGTATTAAACATATTAAAATATTATCATTACAAAATGTTATTTTCTTTATAATAAAACTTTATTAATTTATTTCCAATTTATTTTTAATTTAATTTTATTTTTTTTATTTTAATCAATTTAAATTTAATTTCAAATTAATTTTACTGAATTTTAATTAATTTAATGGTTTTTACTGAATCTTAAAAATTTTAATAACCTTCAGGAACTGTTACGAATTATAAAGAATTTTAATAAATTTTAGCTATTTTTCTGCTGGAATTTTTTCATATTATTCTAGAATTCTATTCCAGCTTGGTAATCCTTCTAGTTTTTAATTTTTAAAAATCTATTATTTTATTTATAATAAAATTCTATTAATTTCTTTATGATTTATTATATTTTATTTTTATTCACTTTATTTTAATACATTTAAATTTAATTTTTAACTAATTTTACTGAATTTTAATTAATTTAATGGTTTTTTACTGAATCTTAGCAATTTTAATAACCCTCAGGAACTATTACAAATTATAGTGAATTTAAATCAATTTTAGCTATTTTTCTGCTGGAATTTTTTCCTATTATTCTAGAATTCTATTCCTTCTCTTTTTTAATGTTTTAAAATTTATTATTTTATTTATAATAAAATTCTATTAATTTCTTTATGATTAATTATATTTAGTTTTTATTCATTTTACTTTAATTAATTTTAATTCAATTTTGAATTAATTTGAATTGATTTTAATTAATTCAATATTTTTTACTGAATTCTAACAACTTGAAAAACCTTCATGCGCTGTCACGAATTACAACGAATTTTAATGAATTTTTGCTATTTTTCTGCTGGAATTTTTTCCCTATTTTTCTAGAATTCTGCTCCACCACGGCGATCCCTCCTCTCCAGGTGGGATTCTCCCAAAACCCCCGGGGAATTCCCGCTCACCTCGCGGCTCCGGGGCAGCTCCACGTGCTCCATCAGCGAGTAGGTGAAGTGGGGCTCGTAGATCATCAGGTCGGGGCGTTCGATGTCCAGGATGGCTTTGTCCTTGGGGATGGCAGCCAGGTCCTTGTAGCCCAGGACCTCGTTGTCCATTTTGGCCTGGGAAGAAGGGAAAGCAACTTCATGTGGGGTGCAGAAGGGAATTTTTGGGAAATTTAGATAATTTTTTGGAAATTTATGGAATTTTTTCCAAGGTCTTTGGGAGCTCATTCGGTTTGGGAGCTCGTGGGACTGTAGCCCAGAACCTCGTTGTCCATTTTGGCCTGGGAAGAAGGGAAAACAACTTCATTTGGGGTGCAGAAGGGAATTTTTTGGGAAATTTAGGGAATTTTTCACATGGTCCTTGGGAGTTTATGGGGTTGGGAATGGGAGCTCATGGGATTGGGAGCTCATGGGATTGGGAATCATGGGATTGTAGCCCAGGACCTCGTTGTCCATTTTGGCCTGGAATGAAAGGGAAAACGCCTTCATGTGGGGTGCAGATGGGAATTTTTGGGAAATTTAGGGAATTTTTTCCAAGGTCCATGGGAGCTCATTTGGTTTGGGAGCTCGTGGGACTGTAGCCCAGAACCTCGTTGTCCATTTTGGCCTGGAAGGAAGGGAAAACGCCTTCATTTGGGGTGCAGAAGGGAATTTTTGGGAAACTTAGGGAATTTTTCACAAGGTCCATGGGAGCTCATGGGACTGTAGCCCAGGACCTCGTTGTCCATTTTGGCCTGGAAGGAAGGGAAAACGCCTTCATGTGGGGTGCAGAAGGGAATTTTTGGGAAATTTAGATAATTTTTTGGAAATTTATGGAATTTTTTCCAAGGTCTTTGGGAGCTCATTCGGTTTGGGAGCTCGTGGGACTGTAGCCCAGAACCTCGTTGTCCATTTTGGCCTGGGAAGAAGGGAAAACAACTTCATTTGGGGTGCAGAAGGGAATTTTTGGGAAATTTAGGGAATTTTTGGTAAATTTAGGGAATTTTTTACAAGGTTCTTGTAGCCCAGGACCTCGTTGTCCATTTTGGCCTGGAAGAAGGGAAAACAACTTCATTTGGGGTGCAGATGGGAATTTTTGGGAAATTTAGGGAATTTTTTCCAAGGTCCTTGGGAGTTTGTGTGGTTGGGAATGGAAGATCATGGGATTGGGATTGGGAGCTCATGGGATTGGGAATCATGGGATTGTAGCCCAGAACCTCGTTGTCCATTTTGGCCTGGAACGAAGGGAAAATGCCTTCATTTGGGGTGCAGATGGGAATTTTTTGGGAAATTTAGGGAATTTTTCACAAGATCCTTGGGAGTTTATGGGGTTGGGAATGGGAGATCATGGGATTGTAGCCCAGGACCTCGTTGTCCATTTTGGCCTGGAATGAAGGGAAAATGCCTTCATTTTGGGGTGCAGAAGGGAATTTTTTGCGAAATTTAGGGAATTTTTGGTAAATTTAGGCAATTTTTTACAAGGTTCTTGTAGCCCAGAACCTCGTTGTCCATTTTGGCCTGGAAGAAGGGAAAACAACTTCATTTGGGGTGCAGAACGGAATTTTTTGGGATATTTAGGGAATTTTTTGGGAAATTTAGGGAATTTTTTCCAAGGTCCTTGGGAGTTTATGGGGTTGGAGCTCATGGGATTGTAGCCCAGGACCTCGTTGTCCATTTTGGCCTGGAATGAAGGGAAAATGCCTTCATTTGGGGTGCAGAAGGGAATTTTTGGGAAATTTAGGGAATTTTTTCCAAGGTCCTTGGGAGCTCGTGGGACTGTAGCCCAGAACCTCGTTGTCCATTTTGGCCTGGAATGAAGGGAAAACAACTTCATTTGTGGTGCAGAAGGGAATTTTTGGGAAATTTAGGGAATTTTTCACAAGATCCTCGTAGCCCAGGACCTCATTGTCCACTTTGGCCTGCAAGGGAAGAAAACTCCTTCATTTGGGGTTCAGAAGGGAATTTTTGGGAATTTTTTACAAGGTCCTTGTAGCCCAGGACTTCATTGTCCATTTTGGGAATTTTTGGGAAATTGAGGGAATTTTTGGGAAATTTAGGGAATTTTTTACAAGGTTCTTGTAGCCCAGAACCTCGTTGTCCATTTTGGCCTGGAACGAAGGGAAAACGCCTTCATTTGGGGTGCAGATGGGAATTTTTTGGGAAATTTAGGGAATTTTTCACATGGTCCTTGGGAGTTTATGGGGTTGGGAATGGGAGCTCATGGGATTGGGAGCTCATGGGATTGGGAATCATGGGATTGTAGCCCAGGACCTCGTTGTCCATTTTGGCCTGGAATGAAAGGGAAAACGCCTTCATGTGGGGTGCAGATGGGAATTTTTGGGAAATTTAGGGAATTTTTTCCAAGGTCCATGGGAGCTCATTTGGTTTGGGAGCTCGTGGGACTGTAGCCCAGAACCTCGTTGTCCATTTTGGCCTGGAAGGAAGGGAAAACGCCTTCATTTGGGGTGCAGAAGGGAATTTTTGGGAAACTTAGGGAATTTTTCACAAGGTCCATGGGAGCTCATGGGACTGTAGCCCAGGACCTCGTTGTCCATTTTGGCCTGGAAGGAAGGGAAAACGCCTTCATGTGGGGTGCAGAAGGGAATTTTTGGGAAATTTAGATAATTTTTTGGAAATTTATGGAATTTTTTCCAAGGTCTTTGGGAGCTCATTCGGTTTGGGAGCTCATGGGACTGTAGCCCAGAACCTCGTTGTCCATTTTGGCCTGGAAGAAGGGAAAACAACTTCATTTGGGGTGCAGAACGGAATTTTTTGGGATATTTAGGGAATTTTTTGGGAAATTTAGGGAATTTTTTCCAAGGTCCTTGGGAGTTTATGGGGTTGGGAATGGGAGCTCATGGGATTGGGATTGGGAGCTCAAGGGATTGTAGCCCAGGACCTCGCTGTCCATTTTGGCCTGGGAAGAAGGGAAAACGCCTTCATTTGGGGTGCAGATGGGAATTTTTGGGAAATTTAGGGAATTTTTCACAAGATCCTTGTAGCCCAGAACCTCATTGTCCACTTTGGCCTGCAAGGGAAGAAAACTCCTTCATTTGGGGTTCAGAAGGGAATTTTTGGGAATTTTTACAAGGTCCTTGTAGCCCAGGACCTCATTGTCCATTTTGGCCTGGAATGAAAGGAAAACGCCTTCATTTGGGGTGCAGAAGGGAATTTTTGGGATTTTTTTGGGAATGGGGGGGTTCACACCCTCCAAGGCCATGCGGGGGGGCTGGGGGTGGTTTTGGGGGGCACATCCCGGCCGCAGGGATTTAGGGACGAGGTGGGAAGGTGGGAATGGCTCCTTACCACGATGCTGGAGGGAGAGCCGGGAACGCTGGATCCGCGGGAAGAGCAGACGCTCCCAGGGGAGGTCAGAGGCTGCTGGATGGAAAAAAGGGGGGCAGGTTAGCCCAGGAAGGGGCTCAAGGGGTTTGGGGACACCCCTGTGTCAGAATTCAGGACATCTGTCTGTCTGTCCCTGCCCAAACCCCTGCCAAGGGGCTCCAAGACCCGGGCACAGAGCTCAAGACCCCTGTGCCTTTGATTCAGCCCTTGGAAAAAACAATTACCAAGGATTACAAGTCAAAAGAGTCAAAAGAAAAAAACTATTACAAAGAATTACGAGTGAAAAGAGTTTAAGTAGAATAATGGTTTGTCATGGAGTGGAAAATAGATTTTTTGGGGGGGGTTTAGAATGGGGGCTCAGAGACCTTGGCACAGAGCCCAAGACCCCTGTGATTTTGATTTTAACCCATGGAAAAAAATTATCAACCTTATATGAAGACCTGCAAGCCAGGACAGGTTAAGTAGAATGAGAGTGAATTTATCATGGGGTGAAAAATAGATTTTTTGGGGTTTTTAGAATGGGGGCTCAGAGCCCAAGACACCTCTGTGGCTTTGATTTTAACCCATGGAAAAAAATTATCAACCTTATATGAAGACCTGCAAGCCACGACAGTTTAGGTAGAATGAGAGTGAATTTATCATGGGGTGAAAAATAGAATTTTGGGGTTTTAGAATGGGGGTTCAGGGGGCAAGATGGAGGAATCTGGGTGTGTCCAGCCTTTCTCCTTCTTCTTCTTGGCCTCCATCTTGTGCTGTGATGGTGGCACTTTGGGATTGGTTTGGAGTAGAAGCTCACTGTCTAACACAGGTGATGGGTATTGGGAAGGAATTGTAAATATTGTGCACGTAGTTTTTAGTATTAAAAGATAACTGAGGGTGTCAGTGTGCCTCTGTCTGTCCTGCTGGATGGACCTTGGCTGGACAGGAGAAAGAATTTTATAGACAAGGAACAATAAACAACCTTGGGAATGAGAACTGAAGAGCCCTGACTCCTTCTTTGACTGCTGGGCTGGGAAAAGAGACTTGAACACATCTCGGGGTCCCTGTGAGCAGCAGAGACCCCGACCCCCCGTGCCCACGTGTCACAGACATCTTTGATGGAAAATCCTTTCCTTGGGATTGTTCCTCCTGAGAAGCTGAGAGGCCTCAGGAACAAAATGGAACCAATGGTTATCTGCTGCTGTGGAATGCAACAGGTGCATCTGGGATTGGGCTCATGTGGTTGTTTCTAATGAATGGCCAATCACAGCCCAGCTGGATCGGACTCTCTGTCCGAGCCACAAACCTTTGTTATCATTCTTTGCTATTCTATCCTTAGCCAGCCTTCTGATGAAATCCTTTTCTTCTATTCTCTTAGTATAGTTTTAATGTAATATATATCATAAAATAATAAATCAGCCTCCTGAAACATGGAGTCAGATCCTCGTCCCTTCCCTCATCCTCGGACCCCTGCGAGCACCCTCACACCCACGGATCCCAAATTCCTTGGGACGGGCGTTTCTGGTGGGCACGGGCAGGCAGGGGACAGCTGGGACAGCCGGGAGGTGGCAGCGGCGCGGCCAGGACGCGCTGCCGCCAGATGGTGCTGCCAGGCTGGGCTGGAGGACGAGGAGGAGGAGGAGGAAGGCAGGGCCGGGCTAACAGCGGCCCACGACTGCCCCTGCCTTTGGCACCAGCCCCGTGTGCGTGCGGGGCTCCCCATTCTCCAGCACCCTGCCAGGACCCCCAGCACCCCCCGCACCCTGCCAGGACCCCCAGAACCTGCCCACACCCCCAGAACCTCCTCTGGACACCCCAGCACCCTGCCAGGACCCCCAGCACCTTCTCTGGACCCCCAGCACTTGCCCAGACCCCCAACACCCTTCCCTGGACCCCCAAAATCTTCTCTGTACCCCCAACACCCTGCCTTGATCCCCAGCACCCTGCCCACACCCCCAGAACCTTCTCTGGACCCCCAGCACCCTGTTCTGTACTGCCAGCACTTTCCCTGTACCCCCAACACCCTTCCTTGAACTTCCAGAACCATCTCTGGACCCCCAGCACCCTCCCAGACCCCAGCACCTTTCCCGGACCCCCAAAACCCTTTATTGGATGCCCAGAACCTTCTCTGTACCCCCAGAACCGGGCCTAAACCCCCAGCACCTTTCCAGACCCCCGACACCCTTCCCTGGACCCCCAACACCTTCTCTGGACCCCCAGTTCCCTGTTCTGTACCCCCAGCACTTTTCCTGGACCCCCCAACACCCCGTCCAGACCCCCAGCACCCCGTTCTGTACCCCCAGCACTTTCTCTGTACCCCCAATATCCTTTCTTGGACCCCCAGCACCTTCTCTGGACCTCCAGAACCTTCCCTGGACCCCCAGCACGCTGTTCTCTATCCCCAGACCCCCAGCACCTTGTCTGGCAGCCCAGGACCTTTCCTGAAGCCCAGAACCTTCACTGGACCCCCAGAACCCCGTTCGGGACCTCCAACAGCCTCCTTGGACCCCCGAGAACTTCCTGAACCCCGGTTTTGGACCTTCAGCACCCTCCCTGCACCCCCAACAGCCTCCTTGGACCCCAGAACCCTGTTCTGGACCATCAATGCCCTCCTTGGACCCCCAGAACCCTCTTCTGGACCCCCAACACCCTTCCTGGACCCCCAAACCCTTCCCAGTCCCCCAACACCCTCCCTGGACCCCAAAAACCCTGTTCCGGACCCCAAACACCCTTTCGGGACTTCCTTTACCCTCCCTGCACCCCCAAGACCTTCCCTGGACCCCCAGAATCCTGTTCTGGACCCTCAAACCCTCCCTGGACCCCCAAACCCGTCCCCACCCCCCTGTACCTTCTGCAGTCTTTCCATTCAGCCGCGGGCTGGGGCTGTGTCAGTCACAGGGTCCTGTGGGCACAGAGGGGTTTGGGCACTGCCAGGGTGGGCACAGGGCCCCCCTGGGTGGGGGTCCCACATCCCACTGTCCTCCTGGCACGGGCTGGGCCCACAGCGGGCACGGGGGTGGCACAGCCCCAGTGCCAAATGAGGGTGGCACAGCCCCAGACAAGGGTGGCACAGCCCCAGTGCCAGACAGGGGTGGCACGGCCCCAGTGCTGGCAGCAGAACAGGCCTGCCAGGAGGTGCCACTGTCCCCCAGGAAGGGGAGAGGCAGAGCACAGGTGAGGGACAGGCAGGGGACAGGCACAGGCAGGGAACAGGGATGGCACAGGGGCAGGCAAGAGACAGTGAGGGGGACAGAGACAGGGAGGGACAGGTGGAGGGACAGGCGAGGGCACAGGAGGGGGACAGGGACAGGCAGGGGACAGGTGAGGGGACAGGTATAGGCAGGGGACAGGCCTTCCCAGTCCCCCAAGGGGACAGGAGGGGACAAGGAGGGGAAGGAGAAGGACAGGCAGGGCACAGGCAGGGCACAGGTGAGGGACAGGGACAGGCAGGGCACAGGGATGGGACAAGCAGGGGACAGTGACAGGCAGGGGACACCGCACTCACCGCTGCCTCTGTGGCTCCACATCCCCCTGGGCGCTGGGGCTCGGCTGTTCCCTCTGCAGGGAGAGCACAGCGGGGGCCGTGAGTGGGTGACAAACCTGCCCTTGTCCCCACGCTGTCCCCACGCTGTCCCCGTGCCCGCCGCGCGTCCCTGCCCGCCGGTGCTGACGGTGCTGGCGGCGGTGTCGCCCTTTTGTCCCTTGTGCGGCCTCCAGAAGGCTCCACGGGCAGCGGGACGGGCTCGGCCCCCCGGAGCCCCCGGGGCTCGGGCCCGGCCGCGCTCTGAGGCCACAATGGAGCGCACAAAGGGGAAAATTCCCCATTCTCCTCCAACCTTCTCCTTTCAGAAGGGACGGAGTTGGGAAAAGCTCGTGCGGTGACAGCGACAGTGACAGCGACAGCGGCGCGGGCAGCTCCAGCCCTGCAGGCTGGGCACGGGGGTGGCACCGCCTTGGGGACACCGAGCCCGCTGTCCCCGCCGATGTCGCTCCCGTGGGACGCGGGGATGGGTCCGAGAGACCCGGGAGCATCCTCGGGCTGCGGGGGGAGGCGGCTCTGCCCTCCCTGGGGACCCCCCCGCCACAAAGACCCCCCCAGATCCGTCCCTGGCGCGGGGTTCAAGGCGCTGAGCCCATCCCCAGCCCCTCCCGGGACCCGGGACCGGTGCGATGGGCAGCGCCAGAGCGGCACAAGGGCGGCATTGTCCGCTTGGGCACAGCCCTGAGCTCACACTTTCCAGCGCCGGACGGAGCCAGCCTCGCCCCCCGCCCCCGGTCGCGCTGGGGACACCGGAGGGACGCGGTGACAGCGAGCAGATGGAGGCGATGGCGGAGAACGGGAGCGGAGGGGAAGGAAAACGAACCCGAACCGGGGCTGCGGAGCGACGCCACAAAATTGGCCGGAGGTGCCAGGCCCGCGCAGCCACCTCGGCCACCACGGGGCCCCCCCCGCGTCCCCAGAGCGCGGGGACAGCTTATCAGGAGCAGGCAGGAGCCACCGCCCCGATGGCAGCCGCGGTCCCCGTGGCAACCCCCGATCAAACCGCGGAGCCGCGGCCAGGTCCGCGCCTGGCCCGAGATAAGCGCGGCTGTTTTGGGATTTTCCCGGCCAGGAGGGCTCGGGGGAGCGGGGACAGGAGGGGGGGACACGCAGCGCGTCCCCCCTCCCAGGGAGATGCTGAGGGGACCGAAAAGAGCCGGGCAGGGAGCGTGGGAAGAGGGAGCGAGATGGAGGAAGGAAGGAAGGATGGATGGATGGGCGGACAGACGGACAGGACACGTGCGGGCGGGGCTCACCGGCATGCAGGGGTGCCGGTGCCCCCCCCGTGAGGGGAGCCAGGGCTGCGCTGCCGCGGGAAGAGCTCGGTTCCCTCCTCCCCACCCCGAGGAAATCCGGATTTGACTTTTCGCAGCCGCCAAAGCCATCAGCGCCCGGCCCCGCGCCAGGAGCCAGGCCCTGAGAACCCCCCCACGGCCGGCGGGGAGCGGCAGGGGACCCCCAGCCTTCCTCCATCCCCTCCTCCTCCTCACTCTCCCTTCCCGGCCGTGCCACCAGTGCCCGAATCGTGGCGCGGCTGTCGCGGCTCGCAGCCAGCAGCGGCACGGGGGGGACAGCCGGGGTCACAAGTTCCCTGAACAGACGGTTCCCGCCAGCGCTGGGAACGGTGTCCGGTGCTTCCCAGCCCGGCCCAGCCCTCCTCCTCCTCCTCCTCCTCCTGCTGCTGCTGCTGCTCCTCCTCCCACCACAAGCTCCAAACAAACAGCGCAGGCGAGGCCCGGAGCATCCTCCCCGCTCACCGGGGAAACCGAGGCACCGCCACACGCGGGGCCCCACGGGCAACCTGAGCGCGACAGCGACAGCGGCTCCGCGACCCGCGCCCCGCCGGTGTCCGGTTCCTCCTTTGTCCTGTTTCTGTCCCCGCCGGGCCAGCGTGGCTGTCGCCAGCCATCGCTCCCGTGTCGCTGCCCCGCCACCTCGGTGGCCTCCAAAGCCACCAGCTGCCAGCCCCGGGCGTTTTTCCATGGCTGGGATGGACCAGCCGCGCGCACGGGGATGCTCCGTGCCTCAGTTTCCCCACATAGAAGGTGGATGGGGAGGGGAGGGGAAGGGGGGGAGGGTATCAACAACCCGCCCACCCCATCCCGGAGCGGATGGAGATGAAGGATGCATTTCCACCTCCTCGCTTCCTCCCACCCGCGGAATCTGGGCCAACGCAGCTTTCCCCCGGCCCTGCCCTGCAGGTTTAGACGGGGGAGACGTGGCCTGAACCCCAAAATTCCCGGGGATGAGCGGGGGGCTCCTTGCCCGGCCCCCCTGCCCCGCTGGCCACCCCACAGCCCCGCTCTGGGCCGCGCCTCACGTGGCTCGTAATCCGGGATTAAAGTGGGATTAGCCTGCTCATCCCGCACGCGGAGGGACCCGCTGGGGATGTGTGAGGAGGCCGCGCCCTCCGCGCCTCCCCCGGGGGTTTGGGGGAGCCCCCGCACCCCAAAACCCCCCCCGGTTCTGCCAGCCCTGGGCTCGGCACGCCCAGCGTTGGGTACCCCGGGATGGGGGCCTGGGCACCCCAACACCGCACCTGGGGTCACCCGGGGGGGTCACACCTGACAGGACACCCGGGGGTCCCGAGGTGGCCCAGGAATGAGCCCAGCCTGGCACCCACAGCCAGCAGCTGAACCCCCCTCCCCCTTGGCTGCATGCACAGCCAAGAGATTGGGGGGGACGCCCCGAATTTGCGCCCCGAATTCTGCCCTTAAATCACCCCTCGATGCTCCCTGGCGGTGGGGAAATAGGAATTTATTCTGCCCCTAAATCCCCCCTCGATGCTCCCTGGCGGTGGGGAAATGGGAATTTCTTCTGCCCCTAAATCCCCCCTCGATGCTCGGGGCAGTGGGGAAATGGGAATTTGCCGCCTCCGGGCTTTGCCAGGGGGGTTGGGGCACCCCAAAATTCCGTGTCCACCACGGCCAGGGAGCATCCAACCCTTCGCGGAGGGGGTGGGATTGGGGGGTTCCCCCCCAGCAGCAGCAGCAGCGCTGAGACCCCACAAATTCCCCCCTCAGGTGGGGCTGGGCAGGGCTGGGCGGTCCCGGCCTCGTCCCCCGGCGATGTCCCCGGGGAGGGGACACGGGGGTGGTCCCGGGGGGGCTCTGAGGGCGCTGTGGTGCCGCAGGGGGGGCTCGGGGAGGGGTCCCCGCGTTCCTCCCCCAGCGCTGGCAGCAGTGGGGACAAGGTGGGGACAAAACGTGGGGGGGGGAAAAAGCGACGGGAAAACGGAGAGCGGCCACCACGACCCGGCCCCCCCGCACCTTCCGTGTCCCCAGCCGTGTCCCCGTGCCTGCCGAGCCGCTCACTCACCTAAGGCCGGGCTCACCGCATCCCTCCGGCCGCGGGGCGATGCTCCCACCCAGCCCCCGATCACGCGTGGGCTCCCGGGGGGGCTGCGGCGCATCCAGAGCCGTGAGAGCGGGGACGCGGGCGGGAGGACGGCAGCAGGAGCCTATCACCCCCCGGCAGCCCGGCCCCGCCGCCCGATAACCGCGCTGGGCGTGCGGGGGAGGCTGCGTGGAGCTGGGCTGGGAGGGTGCGGGAGTGCGTGGCTGCCCGGGAGGGGGGCGGCGGTGGCCGCGTGGGTGCCGCTCGCCTCTCCCCGGCTCGCTGCTGGCTCAGTCCCTTTCCCAACAAGAGGAGAATTAACCGGCATCATGACGAAGCAGTATTGGCTGCCGCTCCTCCCGCTTCCCCGGCACAAAGAGGGAGGAAAACAGGAATAACCCGGCCTGGCCCCGCTGCCAGGGGCAGCCCTGGCACCCCCCGGCCCCCGCTGGGCACCGGGCGCGGCTGCCCCCGCTCCCCCCGGAGGGGTTTTGGAGGGATTTTGGCACCCCCAGCACCTCACGGGGCTGCGGCAGCGTGGAGCGAGGGGGTGGGGGGGGGGGGGGTCGGCACCTCCCGCCCGATCCCACCCCCAGGATGGGGCTGGGGGCGCTGCGCCCACCCCTCGCTGCCCCGGGAGGGGAAATCCAGCGGGAATTTCCATCCGCGGCACCGGCGCAGCTCAGGGAGGGTTGGGAGGTGCTGGGAATCTGCCACAAGCGAGCGCTGGGCTCTGGCGGGGAGAGCTGAGCCCCAAAACCCCAGTGCCCCCCAAACCCTGGGGGTCGCGGTTCTGCGCAGGGCAGGGCAGGGGGGGCTGCGGTCACCTCCATCCCTCCGGGGCCGCTCGGAACGCGATCCCGGCACCCCGGGCTCGGGCACGGGAGCGGAGCCGCGGCCGGACCCGCCGGGGGCGGCGGGGCTGCGTTGGTGCCGCAGCGCCGGGATCCGGAGTCTATTCCCGGCTCTGTGTGGGAGCGCTGCCTGGTGACAGCAGCAGCTCCCGTTCGGGGGCTCCTCCTCGCTGCTTCTCCTCCTCGCTGCCTCAGTTTCCCCCCACCCCGCTCAGGAAAAGGCTGCTGGACCCCTCCGGGTGGACGCGCAGGGCCTGGGGTGTGTCCGGGCTGCACATCTGGGAGGAAACGCACCCAGGGCTGCACATCTGGGCGGCATCCAGGCCCAGAGGTGAACATCTGGCAGGGATACAGCCCCAGGGGGATCCACACGCGTGTCCTTCAGCGCCGGGGCCGGCCTGGCTGGCCGGAGCATCCCGGTCCTGGCTCCGCCATCCCGGGGGGCTCCTCCGGGCCCCGCCGCCGCCCGGGGCCGTGCCCGTGAATCATCGAGGCTGCGGCCGCCTCTCCGCCGCCACTAACCCAGTTTCTCAAGCATGAAGACGATCGCAGCGGCTGCTCGGCGGCCGCCACCTGCGCCCGGGGGCTGCTCGGCCGCCTGACCCGGCCGTGGCACCGACACGCCTGGGGGTGCCCGCGGGAGGAGTTTGGGGGCGCCCCGATCCCGCTCCAACCCACAACGCGCGGTGTTTCATGCACCCACTCAAAGCGAGCCCGGAGCCCGCTGGGTCACGCCGGTCCCGGCCGTGCCCGGTGCAGGAGGGTGCCCGAGGGGTGCGGGGTGCGGGATGGGGTGCGGGGGTCAGGCCCTACCTTCAGGGGAGCCCATGGCCCGCAGGCAGCGCTGCCCATCCGCCGGGAGCCATCCCCGCGCCGAGCATCCCTCCCGCCCCTGCGCCGCACGCGCGTTACCACAGCGACCGCCCCCCGCCCGCCGCCGCACCGGGAGCGGCACCGGGAGATGCGGGAGCGGCACCGGGAGCGGCACCGGGGATCGCCCGGAGCTGCAGCGGGGGCAGGAGAGGCCCCGGGGCTCGGCCAGGGAGGGAGGAGGTGCAGGAGAGTCCCATGGATGCAGAGAGGGATGAGGGAGGGCAGGACAATCCTGGGGAGACACAGAGAGGTGGAGGGGGTGCAGGAGCAGCGTTCGGCCTCACTGAGGGATGAGGGAGGGCAGAACAGTCCTGGACACACAGAGGGATGGAAGGAGTGCAGGACAATCCTGTGGGTTCAGAGAGGGATGAGGGAGTGCAGGACAATCCTGTGGGTTCAGAGAGGGATGAGGGAGTGCAGGACAGTCCTGGACACACAGAGGGATGGAGGGGGTGCAGGACAATCCTGTGGATGCAGAGAGGGGTGAGGGAGTGCAGGACAATCCTCTGGCTTTGCCAAGTGATGGAGGAGGTGCAGAAACATCCTTTGGCCTCTGAGGGATGGTGGAGGTGCAGAACAAGCCCCTGGACAGACACAGGGATGGAGGAGGTGCAGGAGCAACCTTTGGCTTCACTGAGGTGTGGAGGAGGTGCAGGACAATTCTCTGGACATACACAGGGATGGAGGAGGTGCAGGAGCAGCCTTCGGCCTCACTGAGGGATGGAAGGAGTGCAGGACAACGCTGTGGACAGACAGAGGGATGGAAGGAGTGCAGGACAATCCTCTGGCCTTGCCAAGCAATGGAAGAGGTGCAGGAGCATCTTTCAGCCTCACTGAGGGATGGAGAATGTTCAGGACAGTCCTGTGGACACTCAGAGAGATAAAAGGAGTGCAGGACAATCCTGTGGGTTTAGTGAGGGATGGAGAATGTGCAGGACAATGCCCTGGCTCTGCCAAGTGATGGAAGAAGTGCAGGAGCATCCTTCAGCCTCACTGAGGGATGGAAGAGGTGCAGGACAGTCCCCTGGACACACAGAGGGATGGAGGGAGTGCAGGACAATCCTGGGAACACACAGAGGGATGGAAGGAGTGCAGGACAATGCTGTGGATTTAGTGAGGGATGGAAGGAGTGCAGGACAATCCTGTGGATTCAGAGAGGGATGAGGGAGTGCAGGACAATCCTGGGAACACACAGAGGGATGGAGGGAGTGCAGGACAATCCTCTGGATTTAGTGAGGGATGGAGTGAGTGCAGGACAGTCCCCTGGACACACAGAGGGATGGAGGAGGTGCAGGAGCATCCTTCAGCCTCACTGAGGGATGAGGGAGTGAAGGAGAGTCCTGTGGACACACAGAGGGATGGAAGGAGTGCAGGACAATGCTGTGGATTCAGAGAGGGATGAGTGGCAGGTGTGGAGCTGTTGTCACCCCCAGGATGTGACCTGGGATGTGCCAGGAGCTGCCAGCACCTCCCAAGGGTGCCACAGCCCCCATGGAGTGGGGACAGCGCTGCTGTCACAGCTGTGACCCTGCTCCCTCTGTCCCCAGCCCCATCCCGGGGGTGCAGAGCGGGGTTAACCCCCCCTCACTGCCCCAAGCAGGGGTTCAGGTCCCCTCTGGGACACCCAGCTGCCCCCCCCCCCCCACAAATGCCAGCCAGGTCAGTGGGATCCCATCCTGTCCCCCTAATTCCCCTATGTCCCCTTCTCACATCCCCCAAATCCAGGGCTGGGGGTGCCCCCCCAGCAGCACGGGGATCCAGGAGTGCAAAATGTGCTTTATTTAATAGGGAACGACACCACCACCACCACCAGCTGCTGCTGCTGCTGCTTCCAGGCACCTGGAGGGGAAGGAGGAAAAGGATTTTTAGTGGGGTGACCCCGTTGTGGGGTCGGAGCCGCCCCAGGGACCCCCCTCAATCCTCACCTGGATGGAATTCCCAGAATTCCCCAATTCCCGTCATTTCTTGGCTGCTCCTTTCCTGCCCCGGCCGGCTCCGCGTCCCTGCCAGAACGGGGAGGGGGCTGAATATGGGGGTGGAGGGGGGGAGCCCCCAAATCTGCTCTTCCCCCCCATTTTTGGGTCCAGCGGTGCTGCCCATCACACCCCGACCCCCCCAGAACCCCCGGCCCGGTATCCCCAGGGAAAAGGGGGGGACAGGGGACGCCCCCTTTGGAGCTGCTCCTACCTTGGCTGGGGGGGGGCGCGCGGGGGCGAGGCTGTTCCTGCTGGGACACAAGGGGGGGTTGGGGTGGGGGGTCCCGGCCGTAGGGACCCCCCCCAAAATCCCAGGGTTTCATACTCACGGCTCCTCCTCCTTTTCCCGCTTCCTTTTCTACGGGAGAGAGAAAGAGACGGAGGATGGGGAGTCTTCCTCCCTCCGGGGATGAAGGCCACGGCTCATCCCCAGAGCAGAGAGGAATTTGGGGTCCCCACCCCCCCCTTCCGCGTGCCGCAGGGACCCCAAAACCCCTCGCCGCCCCCCTCAGGTGCTGACCTTGGCCGTGCCGCCCTTCTGGGCACCTGAGCCCTTGGGGGGCTTCTTGGGGGCTTCCTCTGCTGCTTCCTCTTCCTCCTCCTCATCTTCATCCTCATCCGAGCTCAGGTCCATGACTGCAGGAGAGGCTGGCTGAGCCCGGGGACCCCAATACTCACGGGACAGCGCGGGGGGGGGGGGAGGGGTGAAGGGGACCCCGATACACACTAAACACGTGGAGGGGACCCCAATACTCACTGAACATGCTGTGGGGGGTTCAGGAAGTGGGGGACACCCCAATACTCACTGAACACATAGAGGGGACCCCAATACTCACTGGACACGTGGGGGGGGTTCAGGGGGTACCCTGATACTCACTGGACACCATGGGGGTGTTCAGGGGGTGGGGGACACCCCGATACTCACTGGACACATGAGGGACCCCCCAATACTCACTAGACACGCAGTGGGGGGTTCAGGGGTTGGAGGACACCCCAATACTCACTGGACACCATGGGAGAGTGCAGGGGTTGGAGGACCCCCCAATACTCACTGGACACATGCTGGCCGCTGACAAAGAGGGGCCCGGAGCCAGCTCGAAGGCGGAAGGTCACCGGGGGGCTCAGCTCCACTCCGGCCAGCGAGGCCTGGAAAATGGGGGTGGGAACAATTCCTGGCAGCCCCCCGGGACGGGAGCAGCCTCCAGAACCCTCCCCGGGACAAGGGGGGGACACAGGAGGGACAGAGAACAGCACGGGGAGCACAGGACACAAGGGGACACGCAGGACAGGGGGAGAGAGGAGATGGAGGACAGGGGGCAGCCCCCAGGACCCCCAGACCCCTCCCTGGGACAGCGGCAGCCCCCAGGCCCTGGAGGCCTCCCCTGGACAGGAGCAGCCCCCAAACCCTTCCTCGGGACAGGAGCAGCCCCCAGACCCTTCCTCGGGACAGGAGCAGCCCCCGGAGCACCCCCGGGACAGTCCCCAGAGTCCCAAGCCCTCCTCGGGACGGGGGCAGCCCCCAGGCCCTGCCTCAGGACAGGGGCAGCCCTGGGACAGCCCCCAGGCCCTGCCTCGGGACAGGAGCAGCCCCCAGACCCCCGGAGCACCCCCGGGACAGTCCCCAGAGTCCCAAGCCCTCCTCGGGACAGGGGCAGCCCCCAGGCCCCTCCCCGGGACAGGGGCAGCCCCCAGGCCCCTCCCCGGGACAGGGGCAGCCCCCAGGCCCCTCCCCGGGACAGGGGCAGCCCCCAGGCCCCTCCCCGGGACAGGGGCAGCCCCCAGGCCCCTCCCCGGGACAGGGGCAGCCCCCAGGCCCCTCCCCGGGACAGGGGCAGCCCCCAGGCCCCTCCCCGGGACAGGGGCAGCCCCCAGGCCCCGGACCCTCCCCGGGACAGGAGCAGCTCCCCGAGCCCCGGACCCTCCCTGGGAGAACCCCCGGAGCAGCCCCCAGCCCCGCAAGCCCTCCCCGGGACAGGAGCGATGTCCCCAAGGAGCCCCCAATCCCTCCACGGGACAGACTCTGGACCCCCCGGGACAGCCCCCAGCCCCCCGAGCCCTCTCCGGGACAATCCCCGGAGCTCTCCCGGGACAGCCCCGAGCCCCCCGGGCCTCACCATGGGCAGCACCGAGGGTTTCAGCGTGGCCAGCGGCACCGGGGCACAGCTGTCGCCGTCCTCGGCCACCACCTCGAGCACGTGGAACTCATCCCGGGCCGCCTCCCCCAGGCACACCTGGGCAAGGGGAAATGAGAAAACCCCCTCAGGGCAGCCCCAAAACGCGGCCTGAACCCCGAAATTGGGGTTTTGGGGGTGAGGGGAGCCCCTGGCCAGGCAGAACACGGAGTTCATCCCTGCAGGAGCCCGAGCAGCAGCTGGAATTTGGGGTATGAGGGACACCAGCACCCCCTCCCTGCCCCGCCAGCATTGCTCCCACATCCCAATTAATTCCTTAATTAAACACAGAATTAATCCCAGGCTGTGGGAAGAACAAATCCACCTGTTTGGGGGGTTTGGGGGTTTATTTTAGGGTATTTTTTTGGGGTTTTTTGAGGTATTTTTGGGGGGTTTGGGTGTTTTGAGGTATTTATTGGGGTTTTTTTCAGGGGAGTATTTTTTGGTTTTGGATTTTTTTGGGGGGTATTTTTTGAGAATTTGAGATTTTTTTGGGGAAGGGGTTAGGGTTGTTTGGGAGGTATATTTTGGGTTATAGGGGCTTTTTGGGGGTTATTTTTTGAGAATTTGAGATTTTTTTTGGGGAAGGGGTTAGGGTTGTTTTGGGGGGTATTTTTTGGGTCATAGAGTTTTTTTTGAGGGTCATTTGTTTGGGTTTTGGGGTCTCGGTTTTTTGGGGGGTGAGTATTTTTGGAGGAGTTTTGGGGGGGTTAGGGTTTTTTTTGGGGGGTATTTTTTTAGGTTTTAGGGAGGTATTTTGGGGGTATTTTTGAGATTTTGAGGGTTTTTGAGGGGATTTTAGGTTTTTTTAGGGGGTATTTTTTAGGTCTTAGGGGGTTTTTTTGGTTCCTTTGGGGGTGTATTTCTTTGGGTTTTGGGGTCTCAGGATTTTATGGGGGTATTTTTTTGAGGGGTTTTAGCAGGTATTTTTTCGGGGTGGTTCTAGGGGTTTTTTGGGGTATTTTTGGGGTCACTCACCGTGCGCAGCACCAGCTGCTGCTCGCAGCTCCAATCCTCGGTCACCCGGAAGGTGCAGGAGCTCCTGGCGCTGCTCAGCTCGCACCCTGCGGGGACAGCGGGGGACAGAGCCACACCCGGGTCCCCCCGGGCAGGGGGGGACGCTCTGAGGGGGGGTTTGGGGTGGGGAGGGGGTGGCACTCACCCCAAAGGACGGACACGGGTCTGTCGGAGCCGCTGTCGGTGCTGTCCGTGAAGGACATGGCGGGGGTGGCACAGCCTGGGGAGGGGACACGGCTCGGGGGTGGCACAGCCTGGGGAGGGGACACACACACACACACACACACAGAGAGAGCTGTAGGAAAATTCAAACTTTGGGAAAATCCCCAAAATTCAGCGCCCCCCCGGTCCCAAACACTCACCCAAAGCAGCGCCGCGGTTCGGGACCCCACAAACAGCGGGGCCACCCCAAAGCGGCATTTATGGGGTCACAGGGACGCCGCCCACCGCCCTCCCCGAGGCAATTAGGAGCAGCCGCGCTGGTAATTAATTAATTACCTACTCAGGTGTGGGGGTTAATGAGCGTGGGAGCCCCCCGCATGCTGTGTGACAGGTCACCGTGTGGTGACACCGCTGGTGGTGGCCCCATCCTGAGCGTTCCCGTGCCCTGGGTGTCCCTCGATGTCATCTGTGTCCCCTCCATGTCCCCCCGTGTCCCCCGATGTTCTCCCGTGTCCCCTCGCATCACCCGTGTCCCCTTGCCTCGCTTGTCCCCCCCGTGTTGTCCCCTCCATGTCACCTCGTGTCCCTATGCTCCGTGTGTCCCCACATGTCCCCCACCCCTCCAAGTCCCCCCGTGTCCCCCTATGTCCCTCGATGTCACCCGTGTCCCCTCTATGTCCCCCCCCGTGTCCCCCGATGTCCCCTCGTGTTCTCCCGTGTCCCCTCACATCACCCGTGTCCCCTTGCCTCACGTGTCCCCCTATATCCCTCGATGTCCCCTCGTGTCCCTCCGTGACCCCCTCGTGCCCCCACCCTGTCTGTCCCTCAATGTCCCCCCGTGTCACTCTCATGTCCCCCGTCCTGCATGTCCCCTCGTGTCCTGCGCTCCCCGTGTCCCCCTCGTGTTGTCCCGTGTCCCTCCATGTCCCCACGTGTTGTCCAGTGTCCCTCGATGTCACCCCGTGTCCCTCCGTGTCCCCCTGTCCCTCGGTCCCGCGTGTCCCTCCCGTGTCCCCTGATCCCCCCGTGCCCCCCAGGCGTCCACCCGTTGTCCCCTCTGTCCCCCCGTGTCCCTCCCAGTCCCTCTGTCCCTCCCTTGTCCCTCCTCCGCTCCACGTGTCCCTTCTGTGCCCCCAGTGTCCCCCCGTATCCCCCCTGTCTCTCGGTCCTGCGTGTCCCTCTCGTGTCCCCCGTGTCTCCTCTGCACCCCCCCCCTCCGTGTCCACCTTGTCCCTCCCCCGACCCTTCATGTCCCCCTCTCTCCCCACTCTGTCCCTCTCTGTCCGCCCCCGTGTCCCCCCCATCCCACTCTGTCCCCTCGTGTCCCCCCCATCTCCCCCTGTCCCCCCGTATCCTCTCTCTCCCCCCCGTGTCCCCTCTGTCCCCCTTTCTCCCCCCGTGTCCCCCCTGTCCCTCCCATCGCCCCCGTGTGCCCCTCTCTCCCCTCTGTCCCCTCGTGTCCCCCCCATCCTCTCGTGTCCCCCCGTGTCCCCCCGTCCCCTCCCCTGTCCCTCCCCTGTCCCGTCCCGGTGCCCCTCCCCTTCCGGCAGCGATGGCGGCGGCGGGGCTGGCGGGGCTGGTGAGACTGGGGGGAACTGGGGGGGACTGGGGGGGACTGGGTGGCCCTGGGGGCGCTGGGGGCTCTGTCCCCGTGTCCCTTGTCCCGTGTCCCCGCGGTGTCGCATTCCCGTGTCCCCGCAGGGTCCCGGCGAGGCCGCGGCGGCCGCTCAGGCGCTGTCGCTGCCCGCGGAGAGCTTCGGTAACGACGTGAGTGACACTGGGGGGACACTGGGGAGACTGGGAATGGGGACACTGGGGGAACTGTGGGGACTGGGGGGGACTGGGGGGACTGGGAATGGGGACACTGGGGGAAGTGGGAGGATTGGGAAAGTGAGTGACACTGGGGGGACTGGGGACACTGTGGGGGACTGGGGGGACTGGGAATGGGGACACTGGGGGGAACTATGGGGACTGGGGGGATTGGGGGGACTGGGAATGGGGACACTGGGGGGACACTGGTAAACTGCGGGGACTGGGAATAGGGACACTGGGGGGACACTGGGAATGGGGGGATTGGGGGCACTGGGGGGACTGGGACTGGGAAAGTGAGTGACACTGGAGACACTGGGGATACTGGGGGGATTGGGAAGACTGGGAATGGGGACAGTGGGGGGACACTGGGGGGACACTGCGGGGGCTGGGAATAGGGGCACTGGGGGGACTGGGGACACTGAAGGGACACGGAGGGGGACTGGGGGGACTCGCAGGACTGGGAATGGGCACACTGGGGGGACACTGGGGGGACAGTGGGGGGACTGGGGACAGTGGTGGGGCCGGGGGACTGGGACTGGGGACACTGAGAATGGGGACACTGGTGGGACTGGGAATGGGGGCAGTGGGGAGGACTGGGGGCCCTTACTGGGAGGGGGTCCCAGATTTGGGGGTCCCTGTCCTGGGGGGTGCCCTGGGTGTCCCTGTCCTGGGGGGGGGTCCCTGTCCTGGCAGGGGGGTCCCTGTCCTGGGAGGGGGGTCCCGGCTTTGGGGTCCCTGTCCTTGAGGGGCGTTTCAGATTTGGAGATTCCAAATTTGGGGTTCCCTGTCCTGGAGGGTCACAGAGCTGAGGGGTCCCAGCTTTGGGGGATCCCAGTCCTCAGGGGGGGTCCCAGTTTGGGGGGGGTTCCCTCAATCCAGAAGGATCCCAATCATGGGAGGGGGTCCCAGTTTTGGGGGGTCCCATTTTGGGGGTCCCAGTCCACAGAGGGAGGTCCCTGTCCTTATAGGGGGGGGCCAGATTTGGGGGTTCCAACTTTTGGGGTTCCTGTCCTGGGAGGGGATCCCAGTCTTGGGAGGGGGTCCCAGTCTTGGGGGGGTCTCAGTTTTGGGGAGTCCCAGTTTTGGGAGGGGTTCCCCTAATCCAGGAGGGTCCCAGTTTTGAGGGTCCCCCCAGTCCAGGGGGGAGTCCCAGTCTTGGGAGGGAGTCCCAGTTTTGGAAGAGTCTCAGTTTTGGGGAGTCCCAGTTTTGGGACGGGTTCCCCTAATCCAGGAGGGTCCCAGTCTTGGGAGGGGGTCCCCAGTTTTGGGGGGTCCCAGATTTAGGGGCTCCCCCAATCCGGGGAGAGGTCCCAGTTTGGGGGTGTCCCACTTTTGGGGCCCTCAGTCCCAGCAGGGGGGTCCCACCCTTGTCCCCTGGGAGAAGGAGAACCCCAAAAAGAAAAGAAAAACCCAGAACGGGAAGAGAGGAACCCCAAAGGCAGGAAAAACCTCATAAAAGCAGGGAGAGCACCCCAAAAAGGGGGAGAGGGACCCCAAAATGGGACAGGGGACCCCCCCAGGGGACATTTGTCCCCAAGAGGTGACCCAGGTGTCCCTGGTGCTGCGCAGCCCCGCGTGGAGCTGGCCTGGGCCATGAAGGCGCATCAGCACGCCCAGGTCTACTTCAACGTGAGTTGGGGTTTTGGGCTGGGATTTGCTGGTTTTGGGGTTTTGGGGTGGGATTTTGGGGTTTTGGGGTTTTGGAGCGGGCTTTTGGCATTTTGAGGTTTTGGCGTTTTGGGGCTTTGGGGTTTTGACAGTTTGGGTTTTTGGGGTGGGATTTTGGGGGTTTTGGGGCGGGGTTTTTGCATTTTGGGGTTTTGAGATGGGGTTTTAGGGCATTTTGGGGCTTGGGGGTTTTGGGGCAGGGGTTTTGCATTTTGGGATTTTGAGATGGGGTTTTAGGGCATTTTGGGGTTTTGGCATTTTGGGGCTTTGGGGTTTTGACATTTTGGGTTTTTGGGGTGGGATTTTGGGTGTTTTGGGGCAGGGTTTTTGCATTTTGGGGCTTTGAGGTGGGGTTTTGGCATTTTGGGGTGGTGTTTTGGGGCTTTGGGGTTTTGGGGCAGGGTTTTTGCATTTTGGGGGTTTTGAGATGGGGTTTTAGGGCATTTTGGGGCTTTGGGGTTTTGACATTTTGGCATTTTGGAGTGGGGTTTTAGGGCATTTTGGGGTTTTGGCATTTTGGGGCTTTGAGGTTTTGGGGCTTTGGGGTTTTGTCATTTTGGGTTTTTGGGGTGGGATTTTGGGGGTTTTGGGGCAGGGTTTTTGCATTTTGGGGTTTTGAGGTGGGGTTTTGGCATTTTGGGGTGGTGTTTTGGGGTTTTGGGGCAGGGTTTTTGCATTTTGGGGGTTTTGAGATGGGGTTTTAGGGCATTTTGGGGCTTTGGGGTTTTGACATTTTGGCATTTTGGAGTGGGGTTTTAGGGCATTTTGGGATTTTGACATTTTGGGTTTTTGGGGTGGGATTTTGGGGCAGGGTTTTTGCATTTTGGAGTTTTGGCATTTTGGGGGTTTTGAGGTGGGGATTTGGGGCTTTGGGGGGGGGGTTTTGTGGTTTTGGGGTGTCCCAGCTGATGCTCCCCCTGCAGCTGATCTCCTCTGTGGAGCCCAAGTTCCTGAAGCTCACCCAGGTGGACGAGCGGATCTATGAGGAATTCCGCAGAACCTTCCGGAACCTGCGCGTGGACGTGCTGGACCCCGAGGAGCTGAAATCGGAGGCAGCCAAGGAGGTGTGGTGGGGTTTGGGGGGGATTTTACTGGGGTTTCCCTCCTTCTTAGTGGGGTTTCCTCCAAAAATACCTCAAAAAAACCCCAAAATACCTCAAAAAACCCCAAACCCCAAAAAGACCTCAAAAAACCCCAAACCCCAAACAATACCTCAAAAAAACCCCAAAACCCCCCAAAAAATAAAACCCCTCAAAACAAACAAAAAAACCCTCAAAAAATACCTCAAAAATATCTCAAACTTCCCAAACCCCCAAAAATACCTCAGGAAAACCCAAAAAAATACCTCAGAAAACCCCAAACACCAAAAATACCTCAAAAATCCCCAAAACTGAAAAAAATTCCTCAAAAAAGCCAAAACCACAAAGAAACTCTCAAAAAGCCAAAAACCCCCAAAAATACCCTGGAAAACCCAAAAACCAGGGGTGTTTTGAGGGGTTTTAGTGGGGTTTCCCCCTTTTTTGTAGGATTTTGGGGTGTTGAGGGTGTTCTTAACCCCCTAAAAGTGGTGCCTCTGCTTTGAGGGGGTGCTGGAGGATTTCAGCTATGGGGCCAGGGCTTGGGTGGGGTTTTAGTGGGATTTCCCCCCTTTTTAGTGGAATTTCCTCCCTTTTTAGTAGGTTTTCCCCTCTTTTTAGTGGGGTTTTGGGGTGCTGAGGGTGTTTTTAACTCCTCCATCCCCTAGAAGTGGTTCTGCCTCCACTTTGAGGGGATCGTGAAGGATTTGTGAAGGCCCCTTGGTATGGGGCCAAGGCTTGGGTGGGGTTTGGGGGATTTTAGTGGGGTTTGGGAGGTTTTAGTGGGGTTTGGGGGGGTTTTAGTGGGGTTTTGAGGGGGTTTTAGCTGGGTTTTGGGGTGCTGAGGGTGTTTTTAACCGCTCAGAAATGGCGCCTCCTCTTTGAGGGGATGGTGAGGGATTTCAGCTACAGGGCCAAGACTTGGGGGGGTTTTAGTGGGATTTCCCCCCAAGGCAGTGGATGGGGTTTTGTGAGGGGGTTTTAGTGGGGTTTGGGGGGGGGTTTAGTGGGGTTTTGGGTGCTGAGGGTGTTTTTAACCCCTCAGAAATGGCGCCTCTGCCTTGAGGGGGTGGTGGAGGATTTCAACTAGGCCAGGCCAAGGCTTGGGTGGGGTTTGGGGGGGTTTCAGTGGGATTTCCCCCCAAGGCAGTGTGTGGGGTTTTGTGAGGGGGTTTTATTGGGGTTTGGTGGGGTTTTATTGGGGTTTTGGGGTGCTGAGGGTGTTTTTAACCCCCCCCAGAAGCGGCGCCCGTTCTGCCTCACCTTCGAGGGCGTGGTGGAGGATTTGAACTAGGCCAGGCCAAGGCTTGGGTGGGGTTTGGGGGGTTTTAATGAGGTTTGGGGGGTTTTAGTGTGGTTTGGGGGTATTATTGGGGTTTTATTGGGGTTTTGGGGTGCTGAGGGTGTTTTTACCCCCCCAGAAGTGACACCCGTTCTGCCTCAGCTTCGAGGGCGTGGTGGAGGATTTCAGCTACAGGGCCAAGGCTTGGAGGGGTTTTAGTGGGATTTCCTCCCAAGGCCGTGGATGGGGTTTTGTCAACGGGGTTTTATTGGGGTTTTATTGAGGTTTTATTGGGGTTTTGGGGTGCTGAGGGTGTTTTTAACCCCCCAGAAGTGGCGCCCATTCTGCCTCACCTTCGAGGGCATGGTGGAGGATTTGAACTAGGCCAGGCCAAGACTTGGGTGGAGTTTGGGGGGTTTTAATGAGGTTTGGGGGGTTTTAATGAGGTTTGGGGGGTTTTAGTGTGGTTTGGGGGTATTATTGGGGTTTTATTGGGGTTTTGGGGTGCTGAGGGTGTTTTTACCCCCCAGAAGTGGCGCCCGTTCTGCCTCAGCTTCGAGGGCGTGGTGGAGGATTTCAGCTACAGGGCCAAGGCTTGGAGGGATTTTAGTGGGATTTCCTCCCAAGGCTGTGGATGGGGTTTTGTGAACGGGGTTTTATTGGGGTTTGGAGGGGTTTTATTGAGGTTTTATTGAGGTTTTATTGGGGTTTTGGGGTGCTGAGGGTGTTTTAACCCCCCAGAAGTGGCGCCCGTTCTGCCTCAGCTTCGAGGGCGTGGTGGAGGATTTGAACTAGGCCAGGCCAAAACTTGGGTGGGGTTTGGGGGGTTTTAATGAGGTTTGGGGGGTTTTAGTGTGGTTTGGGGGGTATTACTGGGGTTTTATTGGGGTTTTATTGGGGTTTTGGGGTGCTGAGGGTGTTTTTATCCCCCCCCAGAAGTGGCGCCCGTTCTGCCTCAGCTTCGAGGGCGTGGTGGAGGATTTCAACTTCGGGACTCTGCTGCGCCTGGACTCGCGTGGGGAATACTCGGAGGAAAATTCCATCCTGGGTGGGTTTGGGGTCTGGGGGGGCTTGGGGGACCCCAAACCCCCCTTCACTGACCCCTGTCCCCCTCTGCAGCCACCAGGATCCAGTTCCTGGCCATTGAGATCGCCCGGAACAGGGAGGGCTGCAATGAACACGTGCACAGCAGGGGCAGGGGGGGAGAGACGGGGGAGAGGAACCACGGGGTGGAACCCTGAAATAAATCCTGAAAAACTGCAAGGAATCCTGAAATAAATCCTGAAAAACTGCAAGGAATCCTGAAAGGACTTTTATAAATCCTGAAAAACTGTAATGAATCCTGAAAAACTGCAATAAATCCCGAAAGGACTTTTATAAATCCTGAAAGAGTTCAATAAATCCTGAAAGGACTTCAGTAAATCCTGAAAGAATTCAGTAAATCCTGAAATGACTTCAATAAATCCTGAAAGAATTCAGTAAATCCTGAAATGACTTCAATAAATCCTGAAAGAATTCAGTAAATCCTGAAATTACTTCAATAAATCCTGAAAGGACTTCAGTAAATCCTGAAAGAATTCAGTAAATCCTGAAAAACTTCTATAAATCCTGAAAAACGGCAATAAATCCTGAAATAACTTCAATAAATCCTGAAAGAATTCAGTAAATCCTGAAATGACTTCAATAAATCCTGAAAGAATTCAGTAAATCCTGAAAGAATTCAGTAAATCCTGAAAGGATTTTAATGAATCCTGAAAGGACTTTACCGAATCCTAAAAGAACTTTAATAAATCCTAAAAGAACTTACTTAAATAAATCCTGAAAGGACTTTTGTAAATCTTGAAAGAATTCAATGAATCCTGAAAGAACTTTAATGAATCCTAGAAGGACTTTAATAAATCCTAAAATGACTTTAATAAATCCTAAAATGACTTTAATAAATCCTAAAAGGACTTCTCTAAATCTTAAAAAATTAAATAAATCCTTAAAGAACTTCAATATATACTAAAATGATTTTTATAAATACTAAAATTACTTTTATGAATCCTAAAAGAACTTTTATAAATCCTAAGATTATTTCAATGAATCCTAAAATGACTTTAATAAATCCTAAAAGGACTTTAAGAAATCCTAAAAGGACTTTAAGAAATCCTAAAAGAATTTGAATAAATGATAAAGTAACTTTAATAAATCCTGAAAGAATTCAGTTATCCTGAAAGGACTTCAATAAATCCTAAAATGATTTCAATAAATCCTAAAATGATTTCAAGAAATCCCAAAAGGACTTTAACAGATCCTGAAAGAACTTGAATGAATCCCAAAAGAACTTCAATAAATCCTAAAATGATTTTTATAAATCCGGAAATGATTTTTATAAATCCTAAAAGGACTTTAATAAATCCTAAACTTATTTTAATAAATCCTAAAAGTTCCCTAAGCTGTAGATTTTTTTCCTTTTTCTTTTTAAACCTATTTAAATCTAAACACCCCAAAAACCCCCAAACCTCCCACCTGTGACCCCCCAAAACCTCAACCACATTTCCAGTATTTTTTTAATAAAATAAAATAAAATAAAATAAAATAAACTGCAACCCACAAGAAGAGACTGTCTGAGTTTCTCATCTCTTTTAAAACAGTAAAAGTTTTTTTTGTTTAATATTGTTCATTTAATTTAATTTAGGTTTATTTTGCTTTATTTTATTTTATATTTTATTTTATATTTTATTTTACTTTATTTTTTAAATGTAATTTAATTTAATTTTGTTTTATTTTAATTTATTTTAAAATTAAATTAAATTAAATTAGATTTAATTTTATTTTACCTGTTAAATGAACAGTTTTTCCCACTTTTCTCCAAGGAAATCTTTTTCCCAAACCACTTCAGCAGAGGGGCTGCTTGAATTTGCTTTTTTAAGAAGCCCCTTTAGGAATTTTTCTCCCCAATGACCCCAAACCAAGACAAACGGGGCCATTCCCAGGCTCTGGAAAGTTCTGGAAGGTCAGAGCTGCCTCTGCCCCCTCCAGCTGCAAATAAAGATTGGAAAATCCCAATCCCAGTTTGGGGTCCCAGTTTGAAAATCCCAATCCCAGTTTGGGGTCCCCGTTTGAAAATCCCAATCCCAGTTTGGGGTCCCCGTTTGAAAATCCCAATCCCAGTTTGGGGTCCCCAATTGAAAATCCCAAAATCCCAATCCCAGTTTGGGGTCCCAGTTTGAAAATCCCAATCCCAATTTGGGGTCCCCAATTGAAAATCCCAAAATCCCAATCCCTCTTTGGGGTCCCCATTTGAAAATCCCAATCCCTGGCTGGGGTCACTACTTGAAAATCCCAATCCCTGGTTGGGGACCAAAATCCCAAAATCCCAATCCCAGTTTAAAAATCCCAGTCCCTGTTTGGGGTCCCCATTTGAAAATCCCGAAATCCCAATCCCAGTTTGGGGTCCCCGTTTGAAAATCCCAATTCCTGCTTGGGGTCCCTGTTAGAAAATCCCAATCCCTGTTTAAAATCCCAATTCCAGTCTGGGGTCCCTGTTCAAAAATCCCAAAATCCCAATCCCCGTTTGGGGTCCCTGTTTGAAAATCCCAGTCCCTGTTTGGGGTCTGTGTTTGAAATCCCAAAATCCCAATCCCATCTTGGGGTCCCCATCCCCTTTCAGGTTTTTCCCTAAAATGGGCTCAAACTTCCAGGATTTGGGGTCATTCCAGGTGGGTTTTGGGGTTCGGCTCGGGGTCCAAGGGTCTCCCCCCGAATTCAGTGGGATTTGGGGGATTTTGGGGTTTGATTGGGAAAATCACCCTGAGGGAAAGGACTGGGGGGATCTTGGGGTTCTGAGAAGGAGCTGAGAGTTCTGGGGTGAATCTCTGGGTTCTGGGGTCACTCTCAGGACTCTGGGGGGGACTCAGTGTTTTGGGGACACTCTCAGGATTTTGGGGTGACTCTCGGGTGATTCTTGGGGCTCTGGGTCCCTCAGGAGTCCCTCGGGCTCAGGCCACTCTCAGGGTCACTCTTGGGGTCCCTGTGGGGTCCCTCAGGGTCACTGTGGGGTCCCTTGGGGCTCAGGCCCCTCTCGGGGTCCCTCAGGGGTCCCTGTGGGGTCACCATGGGGGTCACTCAGGGTCCCTCAGGGGGCTCAGCCACTCTTGGGGTCACTCATGGTCACTGTGGGGTCCCTCGGGGCTCCCTCTCAGGGTTACTTTGGGGTCCCTCTGGTGTCCCTGTGAGGTCACTCTTGGGGTCACTCTGGGTCCCTCAGGGGGCTCAGGCCAATCTTGGGGTCCCTGTGGGGTCCCTGTGGGGTCACTCTGGGGTCCCTCCAGGGTCCCTGGGGGCTCAGGCCACTCTTGGGGTCCCTCAGGGGTCCTTGTGGGGTTACACTGGGGTCCCTCAGGGGTCACTCTGGGGATCACTGTGGGGTCCCTCAGGGGTCCCTCCAGGTCCCTCAGGGGTCACTGTGGGGTCCCTTTGGGGTCACTGTGGGGTCACTCTGGGTCCCTCAGGGTCACTCTGGGATCACTGTGGGGTCCCTCAGGGGTCACTCTGGGATCACTGTGGGGTCACTCTGGGTCCCTCAGGGGTCACTGTGGGGTCCCTTTGGGGTCACTCTGGGTCCCTCAGGGTCACTATGGGATCACTGTGGGGTCCCTCAGGGTCACTCTCGGGGTCAATGGGGGGTCCCTGTGGGGTCACTCCAGGTCCCTCAGGGGTCACTCTGGGATCACTGTGGGGTCCCTTTGGGGTCACTGTGGGGTCACTCCAGGTCCCTCAGGGTCACTCTGGGATCACTGTGGGGTCCCTCAGGGTCACTCTCGGGGTCAATGGGGGGTCCCTCAGGGGTCCCTGTGGGGTCCCTCTCGGGGTCCCTCGGGGTCTCAGCCACTCGTGCGCGGCTCAGTAGAAACCATTGAGTTTATTTGCAGTCACAATGCTTACACTGTTTGCAGCAAACACCCCGACATCAACCAGCATCTGCTCACGCGGGAAAGGACCCAACACACACCAGGGGGGCAAGGGAACGAACAAAAACCCAACCAAATAAAATTAAAATTGACAACAACAAAAAAAAAATAACCAAAACAAAACTAAAATTAAAAAAAAAAAAAAGAGAAAAAAAAAATTATAATAGAGTGTCTGGGAGGAGAAAGTGAAGCCCTCAAAGGCCCCGAGTGTTTCTGGGAGAGCTGAGCAAGAGGATGCACACGACTAGCAGCAACAATAGTGGGGTACACGGCAAAGGGGCTCCCTCCCCTGGATCCCGGCCTTTGGGGTCCATCCCCATCCCCAACATCCTCAGGGGGGCTCTGCAGGAGAAGGGGCCTCGCTGCTGCCAGGGGGTGCTCGGGGCTCCCCCATTGGGAACCCCCCCGGGAGGCCCCGCGCTGCCGCCAGCCCCCGCTCCAGCCCGGAAAAATGGGAAAAAAGGGATGGAAAAAGGGGAAAAGAGGGCCCTGGGAGGGGCTACTGCTACAGAGGGGACAGGAGGGACACCCACGAGCAAGCACGAACGGAGGGGTCACGTCATGGCTTCGAGTTCCCAAGAACGAGGGCGAGACGGGACCGGGAAATTGTGATTTTTGAGGGGGGCTTAATAAGAAAAAATATACATTTGGAATTTTACAATGCCTTTTTTTTTTTTTTTTTTGTGGTGGTTTTTTTTTATTATTATTATTATTTTTAATCTTTTTTTTTTTGTTGGTTTTTTTAATTATTTTTTTGTGTTGTTTGAGTTTTTGCTTCTCTCTCTCTCTACAGCTTGTCTCACTAAATAGATCTCTGCACTTTCACACAGCCACCCCCTCGCCCACTAAAGCTTCAGGCCACGCTTTCCTCACTCGCATTCACAACCCTCACACCAGCACTGGGTGCACCAGGACTCTGTAAAAATTTCAATCACACTTTGTTTTTTTGTTTTTTTGTGTTTTTTTTTTTTTTTTTTATCATTTTGTCATTTTTTTTAATCATCATTTCGATTTTTTTTTTGTGTGTTTTTTTTTTTTGTGATTTTTTTTTGCAGTTTTTTTTGTCGTGTTTTTTTTTTTTTTTTTAATCTCGTTTTTCTGAAACTCAATATAAACCTTGCTCCAAAATGTTATGAAAAAATGTACATGTTTTTTTTTTTGTGTTTTTGTTTTTTTTGGTTTTTTTTTTTTTTGTTTGTTTTGTTTTTTTTTAGTTTTTATACAAGGCAGGCTTTTCGCAGCGGAGCGCCGCCGGTTCCACATTCCGGCCAGGGAAGGAAAAAGAGAGACACAGACACCTTGGAATTCCTGCACCTGGATTCTGCCCTTCCCACGGGAAAACACCTGCCCAGGTGAGCTCCACCTGCTGCTCCCTCCTCCCTGCGGGTGGGGAGGCCCTGGGGTCGTTCCTGGGCCGGGCTGGGCCCTGCAGCTGTCAGCTCATCATGTCGTTGCTGTTGACGCCGTAGCTCGAGTTCTTCATGGAGTCGTTGACCTCCCTCCGGAACGCCGACAGGTTCTGGGTGAACCTGGGGGACAGGGGAGAGCAGGTTCCAGCATGCCAGCATTCCAGCATTCCATGACTCCAGCATCCCATCACACTTCATGATTCCAGCATTCTACTATTCCATGATTCCAGCATTCCACTACGCCATCATTCCATGATTCCAGCATTCCATCACATTCCACCATTCCATGGTTCCATGATTCCAGGATTCCACCATTCCAGCATTCCATGATTCCAGGATTCCACCATTCCATCATTCCATTATTCCATCATTCCATGATTCCAGCATTCCATCACATTCCACCATTCCATGGTTCCTTGATTCCACCATTCCAGCATTCCATCATTCCATTATTCCATCATTCCATCACATTCCATGATTCCAGGATTCCACCATTCCAGCATTCCATGATTCCATGATTCCACCATTCCATCATTCCATTATTCCATCATTCCACCATTCCATGATTCCATTATTCCATCATTTCACCATTCCACGATTCTACCATTCATGGCTCCATGATTCCAGCATTCCCTCATTCCATGATTTCATGGCTCCACCATTCCATGATTCCATTACTCCAGCATTCTATCATTCCACCATTCCATCATTCCAGCATTCCATCATTCCACCAGTCCACGGTTCCATGATTCCAGCATTCCATCGCTCCATCATTCCATGATTCCATCACTCCAGCATTCCACTATTCCATCATTCCACGATTCCAGCATTCCATCACATTCCATCACTCCATGACTCCACCATTCCATCATTCCACCATTCTGTGATTCCAGCATTCCATGGTTCCATGATTCCATCACTCCAGAATTTATCATTCCACCATTCCATTACTCCATGATTCCACCATTCCATCACATTCCACCATTCCATGATTCCACCATTCATTCCACCATTCCATGATTCCACCATTCATTCCACCACTCCATGATTCCACCATTCATTCCACCATTCCCCATCCCATGAAGTGTCCATCTCTGAGCAGCTCCCCCAGGACTCCGTGCTGAGCCCGGGGGTGTCTCCACACCGAGGATGGGGATCCACCACTTCCCCTGAAGGGATTTTATCCCACTGGAACGGGGATCTCGGGAAGGAATTCCTGCCTGGGATGGAATTCCCAGAGGAAAATCTGTGGTTTCTCCACCCCTGGAAGTGCCCAAAGCCAGCCTGGAGCACCCCTGGTCCCATGGGAGGTGTCCCTGCCCACGGCACTGGATGGGATTTAAGGTCCCTCCCAACCCAAACCATTCCAACCATGAACCCATGAAGGAATCCCATGGGAAGTTTCAAACTGGGATGGGATATTGGGAAGGAATTCCCAGAGGAAAATCTCTGGCTGTCCCTGGATCCCTGGAAGTGTCCCAGGCCAGGTTGGATCCCCCTGGGACAGTGGGAAATACCCATGGATATTTAGGATCCCCTCCCACCCAAAACCATTCCAGCCATGAACCCATGAAGGAATCCCATGGGAAGTTTCAAACTGGAATGGGGATATTGGGAAGGAATTCCCAGAGGAAAATCTGTGGTTTCTCCATTCCTGGAAGCGTCCAAAGCCAGCCTGCAGCACCCTTGGTCCCATGGAAGGTGTGGTAGGAAATACCTGTGGATACTTAGGATCCAACCACAAACCCATGAAGGAATCCCATGAGGAGTTTCAAACTGAAATGGGAATACTGGGAAGGAATTCCCCCCTGTGAGGGTGAGGACAGAATTCCCAGAGGAAAATCTGTGGCTGTCCCTGGATTCCTGGAAGTGTCCCAGGCCAAGTTGGATCCCCCTTGCATGGTGGGAGGTGTGGTGGGAAATGCCTGTGGATATTTAGGATCCCTCCCAACCCAAATCATTCCACAATTCCAACCACAAACCCGTGAAAGAATCTTTCCATGGGAAGTTTCAAACTGAAACGGGATATTGGGAAGGAATTCCCAGAAGAAAATCTGTGGTTTCTCCATCCCTGGAAGTGTCCCAGGCCAGGTTGGATCCCCTGGCATGGTGGGAAATACCTGTGGGTATTCGGGCTCCCTCCAGGCCCAAGCCCTGCCCCGGCCCATCCCATGGAACGCCGTTCCCATTCCCGTTCCCATTCCCGTTCCCGTTCCCATTACCATTCCTGTTCCCGTTCCCATTCCCGTTCCCATTCCCGTTGCCATTCCCGACCTGTCGCGGTTCTTGGTGAGCAGGTTGCGCTCGATGCCCTCCATGAGGTTCTCGAAGCACAGGTGCATGGCCTGCTGCTTCTCCGGGGGCTGGCTGTTCACGATGCTGTTCCGCAGGTCCGAGAAGTACTGCGGAGCCAGGACAGCCAGGGGTTAATTCCCATGGGATCTGGGATTTGGGATCGGGCACAGCCCCCTCGGGGTGCCGGGGATAAGGAGGGAACATCCCAAAGTATGAGGGGTGGAGGTGGATTGATCAGCTCCAAGGAGCTTTCCTGGCCACGGGATCATCCCAAGGATCATCCTGGCCACGGGATCATCCCAAGGACCATCCTGGCTACGGGATCATCCCAAGGACCATCCTGGCCACGGGATCATCCCAAGGAGCTTTCCTGGCCATGGGATCATCCCAAGGACCATCCTGGCCATGGGATCATCCCAAGGAGCTTTCCTGGCCATGGGATCATCCCAAGGACCATCCTGGCCATGGGATCATCCCAAGGAGCTTTCCTGGCCACGGGATCATCCCAAGGACCATCCTGGCCATGGGGTCATTCCAAGACTTTTTTGGGAATGCTCTCCTCCTTCATCTGACACCATCTTATTTTCTGAAAAATCTCTTTGCCCAGGACTTTGCTCCTGGGAAGCTGAGAAGCCTCAGAGAACAATGAAAACAATAATGCTCTGATTTGCTTCTCCTGAGTTTTGCTGCTTTGGAATGTGGTTGGAGATTGTTTAATTGGATTCATGTGAATTGTTTTGACTTCATGACCAATCACAGGCTGTGTTCGGGACTCTGTAAGGAGTCACGAGTTTTTCATTATTGTCTTTTAGCCTTCTGTCGGTATCCATTCTGCATTCATTAGTGTAGCATAATATAATATAATATAATATAATATAATATAATATAATATAATATAATATAATATAATATAATATAATATAATATAATATAATATAATATAATATAATATAATATAATATAATATAATATAATATAATATAATATAAATTATAGTCACATTTATATTATATATATTTATATTTATTTATATTAATATTATATATTATACTCTACATCTTTAATATAAATTTATTAAAATATATATTTTATACATACTATATATTTATATTATACTATTATATTTACCTATATTTATATTATATATTTATATAATTATATGATATGATTATATGATATATTTATATGATATATTTTATATAATATATTTTATATAATATATTTTATATCATAAATATTCTATTCTATTCTATTCTATTCTATTCATAAATTGGCCTTCCAAGAACATGGAGTCAGATTCATCCCTTCCTCCCCTCGACGGGCACCCCACAAATCCCAGCGTCCCTCAAGCCTTTTCCAGCGGGGATGGATCCCTCACCTTCTCGTTGAGCAGGATGAGGCCGAGCAGGGGCCGGGACATGGACCACTGGTTCCGGCAGTCCTCGAAGATGATGATGTTCAGCACCGTCGAGAGCATCTGGCACGGGGAGCCAAGGGTTAAAGGCAGCCCCTCCATCCCATCCCATGGATCCTGTCCCAGTCCCACGGATCCCATGGATCCCAACCCATCCTGATCCCATGGATCTCATCCCATCCCAATCCCATGGATCCCATCCCATGGATCTCATGGATCCCGAATCCCATCCCTTCCCATGGATCCCATGGATCAATCTCATGAATCCCATCCCACTCCCGTGGATCCCATGGATCTCATGGATCCCATCCCATGGATCCCATCCCACTCCCGTGGATCCCATGGATCTCATGGATCCCATCCCATGGATCCCATCCCAATCCTGTGGATCTCATCCCATGGATCTCATGGATCGATCTCATGGATCCCATCCTAATAACATGGATCTCATGGATCTCATGGATCCCATCCCAATACCATGGATCCCATGGATCTCATGGATCCCATCCCATGGATCCCATGGATCGATCTCATGGATCCCATCCTAATAACATGGATCTCATGGATCCCACCCCATGGATCCCATCCCACTCCCATGGATCCCATTACATGGATCCCATCCCAATACCATGGGTTCCATGTATCTCATGGATCCCATTCCACTCCCATGGATACCATGGATCTCATGGATCCCATTCCATGGATTCCATCCACTCCCATGGATCCCATTACATGGATCCCATCCCAACACCATGGATCCCATGGAGCTCATGGATCCCATCCCACTCCCATGGATCCCAATACCATGGATCCCATTCCATCCCAAATCCCACCCCAGCTCCCTCCTCGCTCCGGGATTTGGGAATCTCCGGAGACCCAAGGTTCTGGAGCTTTGAGCACTGGCAGCCAATGAATTCTGATGCATTTTGGGGCTCTTCCGTTGTTTTTTGGGCTCTCCAGGTGTTTTTCAGAGCCCCCAGGTGAATTTTGACCTCCTCAGTTGTTTTTTGGTGTCCCCAGGTTATCTTTTGGCCTCCTCAGATGTTTTTCAGAGCCCCCAGGTACATTTTGTAGACCCCAGGTACATTTTGAAGCCCCCAGGTGTATTTTGAAGCCCCCAGGTATATTTTGGAGCCCTCAGGTACATTTTGAAGACCCTAGGTGTATTTTGGAGCCCCCAGGTGCATTTTGAAGCCCCCAGGTGTATTTTGAAGCCCCCAGGTGCATTTTGAAGCCCCTAGGTACATTTTGTAGACCCCAGGTGTATTTTGGCCCCCCCAGGTGTATTTTGGAGCCCCCAGGTGTATTTGGTCCCCTCAGGTGTATTTTGGAGCCCCCCAGGTACATTTTGAAGCCCCCAGGTACATTTTGTAGACCCCAGATGTATTTTTACCCCCCCAGATGTATTTTGAAGCCCCCAGGTACATTTTGTAGACCCCAGGTGTATTTTGAAGCCCCCTGGTGCATTTTGTAGACCCCAGGTGTATTTTGAAGCCCCCAGGTGTATTTTGGTCCCCCCAGGTGTATTTTGAAGCCCCCAGGTACATTTTGTAGATCCCAGGTGCATTTTGGAGCCCCCAGGTGTATTTTTTACCCCCCCAGGTGTATTTTTTATATTTTTTACCCCCCCCAGGTGTGCTGGGGCTGACCTGCTGGATCATCTCGGGGTGCTGCTGCATGATGTGCAGGAAGCGATCGCTCTCCTGGGCCAGGGGCGTCGATCTCTTCTTGGTGCTGCGCGAGAGCTGCTTGAACAGGTAGGTGACGATGTGGTCCAGGCAGGAGCAGCAGCCCGTGCACACCATGGTGTCTGAGGGGACAGGGGGGAATAAATGAGAGTTTGGGGGGAAAAAATTGGGGGGTTTCGGGGAAAAAAATGGGGGTTTCGGGGGGAATATGGGGAAAAATTGGGAAAAAATGGGGGTTTTGGGGGAAAAAACCAAGAGTTTGGAGGGGGGGAAATGGGGGTTTGGGAAGGGAAAATGGGGAAAAAAATGGGGGGGGAAAATGGGGTTTGGGGGGAAAAAAAATGGGATTTCCGGGGGAATATAGGGAAAAATGGGGAAAAATGGGGGTTTGGGAAGGGAAAATGGGGAAAAAATGGGGGGGGGGGAAATGGGATTTCTGGGGGGAATATAGGGAAAAATGGGGGTTTGGGGGAAAAAAAGTGGGGTTTGGGAAGGGAAAATGGGGGAAAATAGGGGGGAAGATGGGGGAAAAAGAGGAGGGAAATGGGAAAAAATGGGGTAAAAATTGGGGGAAAATATGGGGTGTGGGAAGGGAAAATGGGTAAAAATGGGGGAAAATGGGGATTTGGATGGAAAAAAAGAGGGTTTGGGGGGAAAAACCCACAAGTTTTGGGGGGGAAATGGGGGTTTGGGGGAAAAAAAAGGGGGTTTGTGAAGGGAAAATGGGGAAAAATGGGGGGAAAAAAAGGGGAAAAATGGGAGGGAAAAGGGGGGGAAATGGGGAAAAAAAACGGGGGAAAATGGGGATTTAGATGGAAAAAAGAGGATTTGGGGGGGAAATGGGGAAAAAATGGGGTTTTGGACGAAATTAAAGGGGAAGTGTCTAAGGCCAGGTTGGGGTAATCTGGGATTGTGGAAGGCGTCCCTTGGATTGGGACTAAAATCCTTTCCAACCCCAACCATCCCAAAATTCCACCAATTCCCAGAACTGTAAATTCTTGGCGAGATCAGTGAAGGAACCACCGCTCCGAATTCACCAAATCCCAGCTTCAAATTCCAAAGCCCACAGGGAAAACGGGGTTTTTAACCCTGACTCCTTGACAAATCCCAGGAAAACTCCACCCCAAATCCCAGGAAAAGCAGGGGGGGAGCAGCAGGAGTTACCCAGTGCGGTGAGGCCCTCGGAGATGGAGGACAGGATGTACATGATGACGTGGGGCTCCAGGCTGGCAATGAAGTTCATGTGGTCCTGGGTGAGCACTTCCAGCAGGGAATAGTAGGATTGGCTGAGCTTGGGATAATCCTGCAGGAAAAGCAGGAAAAATCTGCTTGGTTTTCCTGGAAGCATCAAATTCCTAAATCCAGCCTGTCGTGAAACAGCTGGAATGTGCTGGTGGATCTCCTGGGAAGAACTGAGCAAGGATTCTGTCTCCCAGAAAATCTGTATTCCAAGAGATTTCCCATTTTCCTTCTCTCTTCCATTCCACCATTTCCCATTTTCCTTCTCTCTCCCATTCCAACATTTCCCATTTTCCTTCTCTCTCCCATTCCAACATTTCCCATTTTCCTCCTCTCTCCCATTCCAACATTTCCCCTTTTCCCTCTCTCTCCCATTCTATTCCACGTTCCCAACACTGCTCTATCCAATCACTTTCCCCACTTTTTATTTTTCCCAGGGAAAATCTGGGAATTGGGATGGGATTTCAAACCCATTCCCACCCAGAATTTGGGAATTATTTATGTGGCTCCTTTTCAACCCAAACCAAATTCCCGGGGACGGAGCTGGAATTCCTGGGGATGGAGCTGGAATTCTCAGGACGGAACTGGAATTCCCGGGGCTGTCTCTGGAATTCCTGGGGACGGAACTGGAATTCCCGGGGCTGTCTCTGGAATTGCCAGGATGGAACTGGAATTCCCAGGGATGGAACTGGAATTCCCAGGACGGAACTGGAATTCCCAGGATGGAACTGGAATTCCTGGGGACGGAACTGGAATTCCCAGGATGGAACTGGAATTCCCGGGGCTGTCTCTGGAATTCCCAGGATGGAACTGGAATTCCCGGGGATGGAACTGGAATTCCCAGGACCGAACTGGAATTCCCAGGACGGAGCTGGAATTCCCGGGGCTGTCTCTGGAATTCCCAGGATGGAACTGGAATTCCCGGGGATGGAGCTGGAATTCCCGGGGACAGAACTGGAATTCCCGGGGCTGTCTCTGGAATTCCCAGGACGGAGCTGGAATTCCCAGGATCGTCTCACCAGGAGGTCGCTGTGCGGGATGGAGAGCAGCAGTTTGATGAAGGTCTGCAGGGCGTTGTCCAGCGCGTCGTCCCCGTAGAGCCGGAAGACGCCGAAGTTGACGTAGCTGCCGCTGAGCGCCGCCTTCAGCATGGAGAAGCAGATGGAGATTCCCTTCAGCTTCAGCGCGTACACCTGGTCCTTGGGCACCTCGCCCAGCGTCAGGATGCGATTCCCTGCGGGAATTCCGGCTCGGGATCACCACTCCCATCCCGCCCCGGGGTTCCAAAGCCATTCCAACCCAAGATATTCAATGATCCATTGAATTCCAAGCTGGATGGGGTTTCAAATCCACTCCAACCCGGAACTGGGTAATTGGGATGGGGTTTAAATTCCATTCCAAGTCAAAATTTGGGAATTGGGATGGGATTTCAAATCCATTCCAACTCAAACTATTACACGATCCCATAAATTCCAAACTGGATGGGGTTCCAAATCCATTCCAACCCAAAATCTGGGAACTGGGATGGGATTTCAAATCCATTCCAACCCAAGCCATTCCATTCCCTTCAGCTTCAGCGCCTACACCTGGTCCTTGGGCACCTCGCCAGGATGCGATTCCCTGCAGGAATTCCGGCTCGGGATCACCACTCCCATCCCGCCCCGGGGTTCCAAAGCCATTCCAACCCAAGATATTCAATGATCCATTGAATTCCAAGCTGGATGGGGTTTCAAATCCACTCCAACCCGGAACTGGGTAATTGGGATGGGGTTTAAATTCCATTCCAAGTCAAAATTTGGGAATTGGGATGGGATTTCAAATCCATTCCAACTCAAACTATTACACGATCCCATAAATTCCAAACTGGATGGGGTTCCAAATCCATTCCAACCCAAAATCTGGGAACTGGGATGGGATTTCAAATCCATTCCAACCCAAGCCATTCCATTCCCTTCAGCTTCAGCGCCTACACCTGGTCCTTGGGCACCTCGCCAGGATGCGATTCCCTGCAGGAATTCCGGCTCGGGATCACCACTCCCATCCCGCCCCGGGGTTCCAAAGCCATTCCAACCCAAGATATTCAAGATCCATTGAATTCCAAGCTGGATGGGGTTTCAAATCCACTCCAACCCGGAACTGGGTAATTGGGATGGGGTTTAAATTCCATTCCACCTCAAAATTTGGGAATGGGGATGGGATTCCAAATCCATTCCATTCCCTTCATCTTCAGTATTTACACCTGGTCCTTGGGCACCTTGTCAGGATGTGATTCCCTGTGGGAATTCCGGCTCGGGATCACCACTCCCATCCCGCCCTGGGGTTGAAAATCCATTCCAACCCATTCCATCCAAGCTACATGGGATTTAAATTCCATTCCAAGCCAAAATCTGGGAACTGGGATGGGATTTCAAATCCTTTCCAACCTGAAATCTGGGAAATATTTAAATGGTTCCTTTCCAACCCAAACCATTCCATCATCCAGGATGTTTCCAGGATTTATCCATGGATGAACCCAGTATGAATCAAGGATTTATCCATGGATTAATCCAGGATTTTTCCAGGATGAAACCAGAATTTATCCATGTATGAATCCAGGAGGTTTCCATGGATGAATCCATGATTTTTCCAGGATGTTTCCCAGATGAATACATGGATGAATCCATGATTTTTCCAGGATGAACCTAGGATGATTCCCAGATGAATCCATGATTTTTCCAGGATGCTTCCAGGATGAATCCAGGATTTATCCATGGATGAATCCAGGATGTTTCCATGGATGAATCCATGATTTTTCCAGGATTTATCCATGGATTAATCCAGGATGAATCCAGGATACTTCCATGGATGCATCCATGATTTTTCCAGGATGTTTCCAGGATGAACCCAGGATTTTTCCAGGATTTCTCCAGGATGAATCCAGGATTTTTCCAGGATGGACCTAGGATGTTTCCAGGATTTATCCATGGATTAATCCAGGATGAATCCAGGATATTTCCATGGATGCATCCATGATTTCTCCAGGATGTTTCCAGGATTTCTCCAGGATGAACCCAGGATATTTCCAGGATGAACCTAGGATGTTTCCAGGATGAATCCATGGATGCATCCATGATATTTCCATGGATGCATCCATGATTTCTCCAGGATGCATCCATGATTTCTCCAGGATGTTTCCAGGATGAACCCATTACGAATCCAGGATTTATCTGGGAATTATTTCCATGGATGCACCCCAGGCAGCTGCAGGATCCCTCACCGTAGGTCGTGATCATCTTGCTGGTCTCCCGGAAAAGCAGGATCCCGTTGGGAGAGGAGACGTCGAACTGCAGCCGTTGGGATCTGCAGGAAAAACCGGGAATGCTCAGAGCCAGGGAGCTGCTCCAGGCCTGCAGGGAGCTGGGAATGTTCCCCTGGAGAAGGGAAATTCCAGGGAGAGCTTCCAGCACATTCCAGAGCCTGAAGGGGCTCCAGGAGAGCTGCAGAGGGATTTGGGATAAGGGATGGACACAGGATTGGATAAAGGGGAGATTGGGATGGGATTTTGGGAAGGAATTCCTGGCTGGGATGGAATTCCCAGAAATGCTGTGGATCCCTGGGAGTGTCCAAGGAAAGGTGGGAAAAAGGGAGGATCCAAGGAAACCTTGGAGCACCTTCCAGAGTCTGGAGGGGCTCCAGGAGAGCTGCAGAGGGATTTGGGATAAGGGATGGAGGGACAGGACACAGGATTGGAAAAGGGGAGATTTGATGGGATTTTGGGAAGGAATTCCTGGCTGGGAGGGTGAGGAGGGGCTGGGATGGAATTCCCAGAGGAGCCAAGGCTGCCCCTGGATCCATGGAAGTGTCCAAGGAAAGGTGGGAAAAAGGGAGGATCCAAGGAGATCTTGGAGAACCTTCCAGAGCCTGGAGGGGCTCCAGGAGAGCTGGAGAGGATTTGGGACAAGGGACGGAGGGACAGGACACAGGGAATGGATTTAAACTGGGAAAGGGGAGATTTGATGGGATTTTGGGAAGGAATTCCTGGCTGGGAGGGTGGGAAGGGCTGGGATGGAATTTCCAGAGGAGCCAAGGCTGCCCCTGGATCCCTGGAAGTGTCCAAGGAAAGGTGGGAAAAAGGGAGGATCCAAGGAGATCTTGGAGCTCCTTCCAAGGCCTAAAGGGGAGAGCTGGAGAGGGATTTGGGATAAGGGATGGAGGGACAGGACACAGGATTGGAAAAGGGGAGATTTGATGGGATTTTGGGAAGGAATTCCTGGCTGGGAGGGTGAGGAGGGGCTGGGATGGAATTCCCAAATATCCTTGGCAGTGTCCAAGGAAAAGTGGGAAAGGGGAAGCATCCAAGGAAATCTTGGAGCCCCTTCCAGAGCCTAAAGGGGCTCCAGGATTAGGGACAAATCCTCTGTCCCCAGATTTTGGGACAAAGCAATGGAGGGGCAGGACACAGGGAACGGATTTAAACTGGGAAAGGGGAGATTTGATGGGATTTTGGGAAGGAATTCCTGGCTGGGAGGGGCTGGGATGGAATTCCCAGAGGAGCCGTGGCTGTCCCTGGATCCCTGGAAGTGTCCAAGGAAAGGTTGGGTGCCCCAGGTATTTAACAGGCTCTAAACCCCTTCTAAGGTGCAGAGTTCCAGGAAATCCCAAGTTTTTGGGAATTTCCTGCCTGTTATAAATGGCAATTAGGAGGAAAAATGGGATTGGAGGGGGGAAATAGGGATTTGGGGAAAAAATGGGGATTTGGGGGGCAACAACCACACCCAGGGAGCTGAAATCGGCTTTAAACCCCTCCCAAGGCTCAGAATTCCAGGATTTCAGATTTTTGGGAATTTCCTACCTGATATAAATGGGCTTTGGGAGGAAAAAAATGGGATTTGGGGGAAAATGGGGAAAAAATGGGGATTTGGTGAGGGGGAAATGGGGAAAAAATGGGGATTTGGGGAAAATCATGAGGGGTTTGGGGGCAACAACCACACAGGGAGGGATGAAATGAGCCCTCCCAAGGCTCAGAATTCCATGGAATTCCAGGTTTTTGGGAATTCCTACCTGTTATAAATGGGAATTTGGGGTAAAATGGCGGGGGGGGGGGGGAATGGGGATTTGATGGGGAGGATTTGGGGAGAAATTCGGGATTTGGGAAAATCATGAGGGGTTTGGGGGCAACAACCACACGGGGGGGGGGGGATGAAATAAACCCTTTCCAATGCTCAGAATTCCATGAAATTCTGGATTTTTGGGAATCTCCTACCTGTTCTAAATGAGAATTTGGGGGGAAAATGGGGAAAAAATGGGGATTTGATGGGGGGAATATGGGGAAAAAATGGGGATTTGGGAAAAATCATGAGGGTTTTGGGGGCAACAACCACACAGGGGGGGGATGAAATGAGCCCTCCCAAGGCCCAGAATTCCATGGGATTCCAGGTTTTTGGGAATTCCTACCTGTTGTGGACCAGCTCAGCCATGAGTTTGAGGACGGGCGTGGTGCAGGCGGGGTCGTGGTACCAGAGCTCGATGGCTCTCTGCAGGATGGGCATGTACGAGGGGTAACTGCCGGGGAAATTAAGGAATTCCCGCTTTTCCAGGCCACAGATTCCACGGGGACGCAACATCCCATGAGGGCAGCAAGGCCGGGTGGGGCTCAGGGTCGCGCGAGGATGAAGTTTGGGGTTGGTTTTTTTTGGGGTTGTGATCGGTGGGTTTTGAATCGTGGAGAAAAGGAGCGGAGCGGGAGTTGCCAGGGAATGGGATTTCCAGAGGGCTCCTGGGATTCGGGATCAGGACTTGGGATCAGGATCAGGATGGGGATTGGAATCGGGATCAGGATTCAGGATTTGCGATGGGATCAAGATTGGAATCAGGATCAGGATCGGGATCCGAATCAGGATTTGGGATCAGGGTTGGGATCAGGACTGGGATCAGGATTTGGGATCAGGATTTGGATTTGGGATCAGGATCAGGACTGGGATCAGGATCAGGATTTGGGATCAGGATTTGGGATCAGGATTTTGATCATGATTTGGGATGGGATCAGGATCAGGATTGGGATTTGAGATAGGATCAGGATTTGGGATCAGAATCAGGATTGGGGATCAGGATCGGGATTGGGATCAGGATCAGGACTGGGATCAGGATCGGAATCAGGATTTGGGATCTTGATCAGGATTCGGGATTTGGGATGGGATCAGGATTGGGATCTGGATCAGGATCGGGATCCGGATTTGGGATGGGATCCGGATTTGGGATTGGGATTGGAATCGGGATTGGGATCAGGATCAGGATTTGGGATCTTGATCAGGATCTGGGATCGGGATCAGGGTTTGGGATCAGGGATCAGGATCAGGCTTTGGGATCAGGACCACGGATCAGGATCAAGGTTTGGGATCAGGATCAGGGATTGGGATCGGGATCAGGGTTTGGGATCAGGATCAGGCTTTGGGATCAGGATCAGGGTTTGGGATCAGGAGCAGGGATCAGGAGCAGGGTTTGGGATCAGGATCAGGATCAGGATCAGGATTAGGCTTTGGGATCAGGAGCAGGGTTTGGGATCAAGGTTTGGGATCAGGATCAGGGATCAGGATCAGGATTAGGCTTTGGGATCAGGATCAGGAACGGGATCAGGATCAGGATTTGGGATCAGGATCAGGATTTGGGATCAGGATTTGGGATGGGATCAGGATCAGGATTGGGATTTGGGATAGGATCAGGATTTGGGATCAGAATCAGGATTGGGGATCAGGATCGGGATTGGGATCAGGATCAGGGTTTGGGATCAGGATCAGGCTTTGGGATCAGGACCAGGCTTTGGGATCAGGATCGGGATTGGGATCAGGATCAGGGTTTGGGATCAGGCTTTGGGATCAGGAGCAGGGTTTGGGATCAGGAGCAGGATCAGGCTTTGGGATCAGGATTAGGCTTTGGGATCAGGAGCAGTGTTTGGGATCAGGAGCAGGGTTTGGGATCAAGGTTTGGGATCAGGATCAGGCTTTGGGATCAGGGATTGGGATCAGGATCAGGATACATCCACTCGAAGAGCATCATGAAGCTGGTCTTGGCGTTGAAGGCAAAGGCGATGCCCCGCAGGTCCCGCACCAGCCCCACCAGGGTGCGCTGGGGGACGGAATGAAATAAAATAAAATAAAATAAAATAAAATAAAATAAAATAAAATAAAATAAAATAAAATAAAATAAAATAAAATAAAATAAACAGAAAGGAATAAAATAAACAAAAATAGTACAAACGGAAATCAAATAAAAGAAATAGAAGGGAATAAAATAAAATGAAATGAAAAAATGGAATGGAATAAAATGAAATAGAACAAAGTGAAATAAAAGAAAATAAATAGAAAAAATATAATAAAGATATAAGAGAGAATGGAATAAAGTAGAACAATAAAAAAGAGTAAAATTTAGGCAGCCACAATTCCAGAGCACACACGATCCCAATTCCCACTAAACTGATCCCAAGGGATTCAGGCACCCCCAGTTCCCATTAAACTGATCCCAATTCCCATTAAACTGATCCCAAGGGATTCAGGAACCCTCAATTCCCACTAAACTGATCCCAAGGGACTCAGGCACCCCAATTCCCACTAAACCGACCCCAATTCCCTCTGGACCAATCCCAAGGGATTCAGGCACCCCAATTCCCACCATTCCAGATTTTCTCCCAGAGCTGGGCACAGCTCCCTGCTCCTCCTGCGTGCCCAAAGCCCCAAATCCCACGGAAAAGATCCCGGGAAAAGCAGGAAAATGGGAACTGGCCCTGGCTGACCTTGGCCTCCTGCTCGTTGAAGGAGTTGGTGCTGAACATCTGAGCCACGGTCTCGAAGGCAGCGGTGAGGGGCAGCATGAACTGCTCGTACTGATCCTCGTCCTCCCCTGGAAAACAGGGAAAAATATGGAAAAATCATGGAAAAATCCATGGGAAAATCCATGGGAAAATCCATGGGAAAATCCATGGAAAAATCCCCCATGAACTGCTCAAACTGATCCTCATCCTCCCCTGGAAAACAGGGAAAAACATGGAAAAATCCATGGAAAAATCCATGGGAAAATCCCCCATGAACTGCTCCTACTGATCCTCGTCCTCCCCTGGAAAACATGGAAAAATCCATGGAAATCCATGAGAAATCCATGGAAAAATCATGGAAAAATCCATGGGAAAACATGGGAAATCCATGGAAAAACATGGAGAAATCATGGAAAATCTATGGAAAAATCCCCCATGAGCTGCTCAAACTGATCCTCATCCTCCCCTGGAAAACAGGGAAAAATCATGGAAAAATCCATGGAAAAATCCCCCATGAACTGCCTGAACTGATCCTCATCCTGCCCTGGAAATACATGGAAGAACTGGGGAAATCCACGGAAAATTTATCCCCAAATCTTGGTGGGATGGCAAATTGATCCTAAATCTTATTGGGATGGCGAAGCTGATCCCCAATTTCGGGATGGAAAAATTTTTTTTCCCCCATTTTGGTGGGATGGGAAACTTTTCCCCCCATTTTTACGGGATAATTCTCCATTATTATCCAACCCCAATTCCTGGTTTTTCCTTTTCCCATTTGGGCTTTTGCCACCCCAACCCCTTTTACCTGGGTGAAGCTCCACCTCCATAAATCCCACAATCCAGTTGCCAAAAGCTGGAATTCTGTTGGAATTCCCGGGAAAAATACCTAAATCCACCATGAGGAGCCGTCCCAGGGCCGTGTAGAACGTGGTCCGACAGCGCATGTCCGTCAGGTTGGACTGGTTGTTGATTCCCAGGAAGGAAAAGTGCTCGCTCTGGAAAAGGAAAATTGGGATGAGGCAACGAGGGAAGAGCTCTAGGAACAAATTCCCACATGGAAAAGTTGGGTTTTTTTCCAGGGAAAATCCGATGGGAAATGGAGAAACCTGGTGGAATCTCAAGGGTTTGTCCAAGCTGGGAAGGTCCGGCCTGAGATGGATCCTGAGCATCCAGAATCCCAAAATTCCACTGGGATTGATGGAATTCTGGAATTCTGGAACCTGCAGCATTCCCAGAGCCAGTAGGAGCTGTAAATCCCCAATTTTCTCCCTCCTGCTGAATTCCCAAGGGAATTCCAGGAATTCTGGCTCTGCCTCTGGGATGGGAATCCTTCAGGCTGATTCCTGGTTATTTTCCATGGAAAAATGTAATCCCAGGCTGGGAACTGGGGCTGAAGGCCCTGGGAATGCCTGGAAAACATCCCTGAACTCCAGGAATGCTGGAAAAACATCCCTGAACTCCAGGAATGCCTGGAAAAACATCCCTGAACTCCAGGAATTCCTGAAAATGCCTGGAAATCATCCCTGAACTCCAGGAATGCTGGAAAAACATCCCTGAACTCCAGGAATGCCTGAAAATGCCTGGAAATCATCCCTGAACTCCAGGAATGCTGGAAAAACATCCCTGAACTCCAGGAATGCCAGGAAAACATTCCAGGAATCGCTTGGAAAACCTCCCTTAATTCCAGGAATGCCTGGAAAACATCCTGGGAACTCTCCAGGAATTCCTGGGAAACATCCTGGAAATGCCTGGAAAACCTTGCTGGAAATGCCTGGAAAACCTCCCTTAATTCCAGGAATTCCTGGGAAACATCCTGGAAATCACCAATGAACTCCAGGAGTGCAAACCCTCTGGAAGTGCTGCTGGGGTTGGGAACATCATGGAATGGAATCCTGGAATGCTTTAGCTTGGAAGGGACCTTCAATCCCATCTTCCCCCCCCACCCCAGGCTGGGAATTTCCCAGGAATGAGCCTGGATTTCATGGAAAACAGAAATCTTTGGGAATGGGAAGCACCACCAAACCCCAGCCCCTAAAAACCAAAGAATTCCACCAAAAAAAAAAAAAAACCCAAAAAAACCCCTCAAACTTCCCCAAAAAATCCCATTTTCCAGAGGTTCCTCCAGCACCACAGAAACCCAGGGATGTTTGGAATTCCAAAGGGGATCCAGGCTGGAATTTTCCTGGGAATGAGGCAGGGGAGGGAGCGCTCACCGTGTGATTGTTGAGCATGAACTGCACGGCGCTGAGCTTCACCAGCTTCCGCACGCTGCTGTATGTGCAGGGGGTCAAGGAAGAGGCAGAACTCCTGGAATTCCTGGAATTCCTGGAAAAACCTTCCAGGGACAGGCTGGAAAAATGGGATTGGGCCTGGGTTACTCAGGAAGTTGGGAAATTTTTGGTTTGTTCCAAGGATAAAGCAAATTGTGCCAATCTCGCCTTGGGGAGAGCCTTGGTGATCATTGGGGAAAAACTCAGGGTGTGGATGTTGTGGAATTCCTGGAAATTCTGGAATTCCTGGAAAACACTTCCAGGGACAGGCTGGAAAAATGGGATTGGGCCTGGATTACTGAGGAAGTTGGGAATTTTATGTTTTTTCCAAGGATAACCCAAATTGTGCCAATCTCGCCTTGGGGAGAGCCTTGGTGATCATTGGGGAAAAACTCAGGGTCTGGAACTTCTGAATTCCTGGAAATTCTGGAATTCCTGGAAAACACTTCCAGGGACACGCTGGAAAAATGGGATTGGGCCTGGATTACTCAGGAAGTTGGGAAATTTATGTTTTTTTCCAAGGATAACCCAAATTTTGCAAATCTCGGCTTGGGGAGAGCCTCAGTGACCCCTGGGGAAAAACTCAGGGTCTGGAAGTTGTGGAATTCCTGGAACTTGTGGAATTCCTGGAATTTGTGGAATTCCTGGAAAACACTTCCAGGGACAGGCTGGAAGAACAGGATTGGGCTCAGGAAATTGGGAATTGCCTGGATTACTCAGAAGTTGGGAATTTCATGTTTGTTCCAAAGATAATCCAAGTTGTGCAAATCTCGCCTTGGGGAGAGCCTTGGTGACCTCTGGGAAAAAAATCTGGGCCTGGAATTCCTGGAATTCCCGGAAAACACTTCCAGGGCCAGGCTGGAAAAATGGGATTAGGCCTGGATTATTCAGGAAGTTGGGAATTCTGTCTGGTTCTCAATACATTTGGAATTCTCTTCTGTTTGTTCCAAGGATAAACCAAACTGTGCCATTCTTGGTGTGGGGAAAAAACCCAGGAACTTCTGGAACTTGTGGAATTTCTGAAACCTCTGGAATTCCTGAGCTTGTGGAATTCCAGGAACTTGTGGAATCCCTGGAAAACCAGAACTGCAATCTGCCTGTGGAAGCTCAACTCCAAAGGAATTCTGAGCCACGATAACCAAAATTCAACATCCCCCGAGCCTCATCCCTCCCTCCTCTGCCCTCATTCCCAAAAATCTGAGGGAAAACCAGGAATGTGGGGCAGCTCCCATTCCAGCAGAACTTCTGGATGACTTTTCCCAAGGATTTGGGAGCCCTTCCCAAAAGGATATCCAATGGAGAGGTCGTTGAGCAGCTGCAGGGTCTTGGAGGTGATCGGCTCGCAGCGGCCCCAGTACTTCAGGTTGGTGATGCTGGGAAGGAAAAACAAGGATCAGAGGGAATTTTCTGGGATTTTTCCAGGATTTTTCTGGGAGTTGTGGCTGATTTTCCCAGTTTTCCCATCTCCCAACAGCACGGGGCGTAAAATGGGGAGTAAAATCACCGGGTTCATGTTTGGCTGGGAAAAATGGCCTGTGGATATCCCAGATCCCAGGGGACAACACCTGGAATTCTGTGGGATCCCAGGGGACAACACCTGGAATTCTGTGGGATTGGCTACAGCTGGAATTCTGTGGGATTGGCTACAGCTGGAATTCCTGGGACTGATTACAGCTGGAATTCTGTGGGATTGGCTACAGCTGGAATTCTGTGGGATCCCAGCTTACACCTGGAATTCTGTGGGATTTGCTACAGCTGGAATTTGTGGGATTGATTACTGCTGGAATTCTGTGGGATCCCAGGACACACTTGCAATTTCTGGGATTGGTTACATCTGGGATTCTGTGGGATTGGTTACAGCTGGAATTCTCTGGGATCCCAGGTTACACCAGGAATTCTGTGGGATTGGTTACAGCTGGAATTCTCTGGGATCCCAGGTTACACCAGGAATTCTGTGGGATTGGTTACAGCTGGAATTTCTGGGATTGGCTACAACTGGAATTCTCTGGGATCCCAGGTTACACCTGGAATTCTGTGGGACTGGCTGCCCTTGGAATTCTTTGGGATTGGCTGCACCTGGAATTCCTGGGACTGATTACAGCTGGAATTCTGTGGGATCCCAGCTTACACCTGGAATTCTGTGGGATCCCAGGGTACACCTGCAATTTCTGGGATTGGTTACATCTGGGATTCTGTGGGTTTGGTTACACCTGGAATTCTCTGGGATTCCAGGCCCCTGGGATTCTTTGGGATTGGCTGCACCTGGAATTGGTTACATGTGGAATTCTGTGGGATTGGCTGCACTGGAATTTCTGGGATTGGCTACAACTGGAATTCTCTGGGATCCCAGGTTACACCTGGAATTCTGTGGGACTGGCTGCCCTTGGAATTCTGTGGGATTGGTTACAGCTGGAATTTCTGAGATTGTCTGCACCTGGAATTCTGTGGGATTGGTTACACTGGAATTTCTGGGATTGGTTATACGTGGAATTCCCTGGGATTCCAGGCCCCTGGGATTCTTTGGGATTGGCTGCACCTGGAATTCTGTGGGATTGGCTACAACTGGAATTTGTGGGATTGGTTACACCTGGAATTCTGTGGGACTGGTTGCACCTGGAATTCTGTGGGACTGGTTACACCTGGAATTCTGTGGGATTGGCAGCACCTGGAATTCTGTGGGATCCCAGGTTACACCTGGAATTCTGTGGGATCCCAGGTTACACCTGGAATTCTGTGGGATTGGTTGCACCTGAAATTTTCGTGGCATTTTTGTGGCGTTTTTGGGGCATTTGGGAAATTCCATCCTAAACTCCCCGAGCTCCCTAAAGGCTTCCCTGGAGCAGCAGGAATCGCAGGTTTTTAGGATGAGGAATCCCAGAATTCCTGGGAATCCTGCAGGACACTCACATCTTCCCGATGAACACGCTCAGCACCATGGTCTCATCGTTCAGCCCCAGCACCTCCGAGAGCCTCCGGTACAGCTGCCCCCCAAAAAAAAAAAACATGGAAAAAAGGCTTCCAAACTGCCAGGAAAACTGGGAATTCTCCCCAAAAAATCCGCTTTTCCCTCTCTGGAGAAGGGGATGTTGTGGGGTTTTCCCGTTGGGTTGATCCAATCCATCATAATCCTGATTTTTTTCCTGATTTTTAATTTTATTTTTTTTTGTCCTAGCAGCATGGCTTGACAGTAAGGAAGAAGGATTTGGGTTTTCCCAGGAATATTCCCCAAAAAAATGGGATAGAAATGTGCTCCACCTCCAAACACAGCCAGGATCCGAGTGGATTTCTCTGGAATTTTCAGCAGTTCCCAAATCCCTGGGAAGGGATTTGACCCCAATCCAATTTCTCCTCCAGGAAGGAACAGAAGCCAATCCCAGAGCAACATTCCCGGTTTTTTAAAATTGGAAAAATGGATTTCACATCCCAAAGCACAGCTACAAATCCCTGGGGATGAAGGGAATTCAGATTTATTCCCATTTTAAAACCAGGGAGAAGCTCAGGGGAGTGTTTGAGGTGATCCCAGGAATAAAAAAAAATTGGGAAAAACCAAATCCAGGTCTCTAATTCCCAATATTCCCAACCCAGCTCAGTGTTTGGAAAGTAAAAATTTGGGAATAAATGAGGAAATCACACAAAGAAGGATTTAATTCCAGGTAAAATGAGGAGAAATCATAGAAATGGGATTTAATTTCAGGAGAAATAACAGAAAATGGGATTTAATTCCAGGTAAGATTAGAAGAAATCCCAGAAATGGGATTTAATTCCAGGAAGAATCCCAGAAAATGGGATTTAATTCTGGGAGAAATCCCAGAAAATGGGATTTAATTTCAGGAGAAATCCTGGAAAATTTGATTTAATTCTGGGAGAAATCCCAGAAAATGGGATTTAATTCCAGGAAGAATCCCAGAAAATGGGATTTAATTCCAGGAAGAATCCCAGAAAATGGGATTTAATTTCAGGAGAAATCCCAGAAAATGGGATTTAATTCTGGGAGAAATCCCAGGAAATGGGATTTAATTTCAGGAAGAATCCCAGAAAATGGGATTTAATTCTGGGAGAAATCCCAGAAAATGGGATTGAACTCAAGGTCAAATGAGGAGAAATCCCAGAAATGAGATTTACTTGCAGGTGAAATGAGAAGAAATCCCAGAAAATGGGATTTAACTCCAGATCAATGAGGAGAAATCCCAAAAAATGGGCTTTATTTTGAGCAAACGTGATGAGAAATGACAGAAAATGGGGGTGAATTCCAGATAAAATGAGGAGAAGGGGAGGAATGAAGGCTGCTTTTCCTGGGGAAAGGTGGGATTTGGGAATTTTGCCCACCTTGGAAGACTTCTGCACCTGGTCCCCGATGTAGATCTTGCGGAACTGCTCGAAGAAGCTGAGCATGGCCAGCTCCAGCTTCTCATTGCCCGCCTGGGCCAGGCGAGAGTCGGTGAGGTTCATCAGCTGCAGCACCCTGGAAAATGGGATGGGAATGGGAAAGGAAAGGGGAAAGGGGAAAGGAAAGGGGGAAGGAAAGGGGGAAAGGAAATGGGGAAAGGAAAGGGGGAAAGGAAAGGGGGAAGGAAAGGGGGAAAGGAAAGGGGGAAGGGAAATGGGGAAAGGAAAGGGGAAAGGAAATGGGGAAAGGAAAGGGGGAAAGGAAAGGGGGAAAGGAAAGGGGGAAAGGAAAGGGGGAAAGGAAAGGGGGAAAGGAAAGGGGGAAAGGAAAGGGGGAAAGGAAAGGGGGAAAGGAAAAGGGGGAAAGGAGAAAGGAAAGGGGGAAAGGAAAGGGGGAAAGGGGGAAAAGGGGGAAAGGAAAGAGGGAAAGGGAGAAAAGGGGGAAAGGAAAGAGGGAAAGGAAAGGGGGAAAGGAAATGGGGAAAGGAAAGGGGGAAAGGAAAGGGGGAAAGGGGGAAAAGGGGGAAAGGAAAGAGGGAAAGGGAGAAAAGGGGGAAAGGAAAGAGGGAAAGGAAAGGGGGAAAGGAAAGGGGGGAAAAGGAAAGGGGGAGAGGAAAGGGAGAAAGGAAAGGGGGAAAAGGGGGAAAAGAAAGGGGGAAAGAGGAAAGGAAAGGGGAAAGGAAAGGGGAAAGGAAATGAGGAAAGGAAAGGGAGAAAAGGGGGAAAGGAAAGGGGGAAAGGGGAAAGGAAAGGGGGGAAAAGGAAAGGGGGAAAGGGGCAAAGGGGAAAGGAAAGGGGGAAAGGAATGGGGGGGAAAAGGAAAGGAAAGGGGGAAAAGGGGGAAAAGGAAGGGGGAAAGAGGAAAGGAAATGGGAAAGGAAAGGGGGAAAGGGGGGAAGGTGGAAAAGGGGGAAAGGAAAGGGGGAAAGGGAAGGGGGAAGTGAAGGGGGAAAAGGAAAGGAAAGGGGGAAAAGGGGGAAAGGAAAAGGGGAGAAAAGGAAAGGGGGAAAGGGGAAAGGAAATGGGGAAAGGAAAAGGGGAAAGGAAAGAGGGAAAGGGGGAAAGGGGAAAGGAAAGTGGGAAAGGGGAAAGGAAAAGGGGAAAGGAAAGGGAGAAAAGGGGGAAAGGAAAGGGGGAAAGGAAAGGGGGAAAAGGGAAAGGAAATGGGGAAAGGAAAAGGGGAAAGGGGGAAAAAGGGGGGAAGGAAAGGGGGAAAGGAAAGGGGGAAAGGGGAAAGGAAAGGGGGGAAAAGGAATGGGGGAAAGGGAAGGGGGAAAGGAAAGGGGGAAAAGGGGGAAAGGAAAGGGGGAAAAGGGGGAAAAGAAAGGGGGAAAGGGGGAAAGAAATGGTGGGGGGAAGTAGGAGAAACAGGGGGAAAGGCGTGAAGGAAAGAAGGGGGAAAACAGAAAAAGGGGGGAAAGAAGAGGAAAACAGGGAGAAAAGGAGGAGAAAAGAGGGGGAAAGATGGGGGAAAGAAGGGGGAAAATGAAAACAGGGGGAAAGAAGAGGAAAATGGGGGAAGTGGAAAAAAGGGGGGAGAAAAGTGGGGGGGGAAAGAGGGGGGGAAAGGGGAAGAAAAGAAATGGGGGGAGAAATGGAGGAAGAAATGGGGGAAAGAAATGGGGGAAGAATGGGAGAAAAGGGAAAAAGGGAAGAAGGGGAAAAAGGAGGAGAAAAGGAGGGAAAAAGGGAAAAGGTGGACAAGGGAGAAGAAAGGGTTTTCTTTGTTAAAACCTGAATTTCCACTGGATTTCAACCCCAAAAATCCAGTTAATGACACGATAAAATCTGAACTTTCCAAGCCAAATATTCCCCAATAATTATTCCCAGTGGGAATATTCCCAATAATTCCCAGTGTTTCCAAACCCAATATTCCAAACAATTCTCAATATTTCCAAGCCTGATATTCCCAATAAGTCTCAACATTTCCAAGTCCAATATTCCCACTGGGAATCAGCAGCAGCACGCAGGGCCCTCCATCCCTTTCCAGCCAGATTTCCCACTTGAATCAGAGCTGGAAAAATGGGAATAACGCTCTCCCAGCTTCCTGGGAATGGGATTTGCTGGAACATCCTGGATGAGTTTTGCTGGAATATCCCAGGTGGATTTAATGCAATATCCCAGGTGGATTTGGCTGGAATATTCTGGGTGGATTTAATGGAATATCCTGGGTTGGTTTTGCTGGGATATCCTGGATGGATTTTGCTGGAATTCCCAGGTGGATTTTGCTGGAATATCCTGGGTGTGTTTTGCTGGGATATCCTGGGTGGATTTTGTTGGAATTCCCAGGTGGATTTTGCTGGGATATCCTGGGTGGGTTTAATGGAATATCCTGGGTGGATTTTTCTGGGACATCCTGAGTGGATTTAATGGAATATCCCAGTGGATTTTGCTGGAATTCCTGGATGGATTTTCCTGGAATTCCTGGGTGAATTTTGCTGGAATATCCCCGGTGGATTTTATTGGGATATCCCAGTGGATTTTGCTGGAATTCCTGGATGGATTTTCCTGGAATTCCTGGATGGATTTTGCTGGAATTCCCGGGTGGATTTTGCTGGGATATCCCAGTGGATTTTGCTGGAATTCCTGGATGGATTTTCCTGGAATTCCTGGATGGATTTTGCTGGAATTCCCGGGTGGATTTTGCTGGGATATCCCAGTGGATTTTGCTGGAATTCCTGGATGGATTTTCCTGGAATTCCTGGGTGGATTTTATTGGGATATCCTGGTGGATTTTCCTGGAATTCCTGGATGGATTTTGCTGGAATTCCCAGGTGGATTTTGCTGGAATTCCTGGATTTTCCTGGAATTCCTGGGTGGATTTTGCTGGGATATCCTGGTGGATTTTCCTGGAATTTCTGGATTTTCCTGGAATTCCCAGGTGGATTTTGCTGGGATATCCTGGTTGATTTTGCTGGAATTCCCAGGTGGATTTTGCTGGAATTCCTGGATTTTCCTGGAATTCCCGGGTGGATTTTATTGGGATATCCTGGTGGATTTTGCTGGAATTCCTGGATTTTCCTGGAATTCCCGGGTGGATTTTGCTGGGATATCCCGGTGGGTTTTGCTGGAATTCCCGGGTGGATTTTCCTGGAAATCCCGGATGGATTCTCCTGGAATTCCCAGGTGGATTTTCCTGGAATTCCCGGATGGATTCTCCTGGAATTCCCGGGTGGATTTTGCTGGAATTCCCGGATGCATTCCCTGGAGTTCCCGGGTGGATTTTGCTGGAATTCCCGGATGCATTCCCTGGAGTTCCCTACCTGCAGACCAGCTCCCCGTCCATGGCGTCCTGCTCGTCCGTGCTGGCGAAGGACACGCGGCCGCCGATGACGGCGCCGATGATGTACACCAGCCACGTCAGCCGCCCTGGGGACACGCAGGGGACACGCAGGGGACACTGTCAGGGGCGCCACCCGCCCTGGGCACCCACAGCTGGCACCCCGTGGCAAAAGAAATCCCAAATAAATTCATTTTTCCCAAAATAAATCTGTTTTTCCCTTGGAAAAGTCCCATTTTTAGTGGCTGCAGGGTGAGGAAGCTCATTCTGCCCTGGGGACACGCAGGGGACACTGTCACAGTGCCACCCGCCCTGGGCACCCACAGCTGGCACCGTGCAGCAAAAGAAATCCCAAATAAATTCATTTTTCCCAAAATAAATCCATTTCTTCCTTGGAAAAATCATGGGTTTAGTGGCCGTGGGGTGATGAACCTCGTCCTCTCCTGGGACACACAGGGGACATTTTCAGAGCTGTCACCTCCCCTTTTAGAGGCCATCTTGCACAAAATAAATCCGTTTTTCTCCCCAAAATAAACCAAGTTTCCCCAAATAAATAATTTTTTCCCTTGGAAAAGTCCCGTTTTTAGTGGCTGCAGGGTGAGGAACCTCATTCTGCCCTGGGGACACGCAGGGGACACTGTCACAGTGCCACCCGCCCTGGGCACCCACAGCTGGCACCATGCAGCAAAAGAAATCCCAAATAAATCCATTTCCTCCCAAATAAATTCATTTCCTCCCAAATAAATCCATTTCCTCCCAAATGAATCCATTTCCTCCCATATGAATCCATTTTTCCCCTGGAAAATGGAATGAGCTGCAGGACAGCACCATCTCCAGCCAGTGAGGAGGGTAAATCCACACCCAGAGCCCAGAGCAGGGAAATGAGGGATGGGATTGATGGGATGGGATTGATGGGATCGATGGGATGGGATGGGATGGGATGGGATGGGATGGGATGGGATAGCTGGGATGGGATGGCTGGGATGGGATTGATGGGATCGATGGGATGGGATGGGATGGGATGGGATGGGATGGGATGGATTGGGATGGGATAGCTGGGATGGGATGGCTGGGATGGGATTGATGGGATCCACAGGATGGGATGGGGAACACCTTCATAACTCTGACAGGAAGGCAAGGAAATATCCTGAATTTCCCCAAATCCTGGGAATCCCTCCCCTTGGCAGGGATTCTCCAGGAACAACACCTCATGGCCAGGCTGACCCTCCTGCACAGCCAGGCCCATGGGGCTGGCGCTGGAGCGCTGACAGGATGAGATACACAGGATTTGGGATCCATGGGATGGGACTGGGATCCATGGGATGGGATTTGGATCCATGGGATGGGATTGGGATCAATGGGATGGGACTGAGACCCATGGGATGCGATTTGGATCAATGGGATGGGATTGGGATCCGTGGGATGGGATTTGGGATGGGATTGGGATCCATGGGATGGGATTTGGATCAATGGGATGGGATTAGGATCCATGGGATGGGATTGGGATCCATGGGATGGGATGGGATTTATGATAGGATTGGGATCCATGGGATGGGATAGGATTGGGATCCATGGGATGGGGTGGGATGGGATGGGATTTATGATAGGATTGGGATCCATGGGATGGGATAGGATTGGGATCCATGGGATGGGATGGGATGGGATGGGATGGGCAGTACTGGATAGGGAACCCCTCCCAAGGAGCAGCCACACCACAGGGAGGGATGCACAGAGGGATGCTTCCCCTCAGCAGGGATCTCCCAGGCCAGTTCCTTTGGGCAGGAGCCCCCTTCCCCTGTCCAGGCTGACCTTCCTGCACGGCCAGGTCCATGGGGCTGGCGCTGGCGCTCTGCAGCAGCTCCTGGTAGGACTGGGCGGCCTGGTCGAAGAGCTGCACCAGCAGCGCGCACGTCTTCTCATACTCGCAGCGCCCGATGGTGGACAGCTGGTCCAGCTGCTGCTGCACCAGCCCCGTGTCCTCCAGAGGGTCCTCCAGGCCATCCCTGCACAAAGCACACGGAAAATGGAGAAGGGAAGTCCCAGGAGCAGCAGCTCCCTGGTTTTACTGCCAGGGGTGTTGGAGATGCGGGTTAGAATTCACACGATTGTGGAATGATTTGGTTTTCCCCACGGAATTTGGGTTGGAAAAGGTTTCAAGCACCTTCTGGACAACATCTTTAATGGCCTGCTTGCCAAATTAACCAGGAATTTAAGGACACACTGCTGGGAGCAAATTCCCAGTGCTTCCAGAGGGAAAAAAAGGAAAACAAAGCAGGGAGTTATAATTTATGTTGGTTAAGATTTTCCCTCAGAATTTGGGTTGTAAAAAGTTTCAAGCACCTTCCATTGGACAATATCTTTAATGGCCTGTTTGCCAAATGAACCAGGAATTTCAGGGCACACTGTTGGGAGCAAATTCCCAGTGCTTCCAGAGGGAAAGGAGAAGGAAAATAAAGCAGGGAGCTGTGATTTGTGTTTTTTAAGTTTTTCCCACAGAATTTGGGCTGGAAGGATTTAAAGCTCAGTTCCTTCCACCTTCCACTCGCCTTTAATGGTCTGGATGCTAATTTAAGCAAGAATTTCAGAGCACATTGTTGGGAGTAAATTCCCAGTGCTTCCAGAGGGAAAAAAGAAGGAAAACAAAGCAGGGAGTTGTGATTTGTGTTGTTTAACTCAAGTTTTTCCCACAGAATTTGGGTTGCAAGGGGTTTCAAGCACCTTCCATTGGACAACATCTTTAATGGCCTGCTTGTCAAATTAACAAGGAATTTCAGGGCATACTGTGGGGAGCAAATTCCCAGTACTTCCAGAGGGAAAAAAGAAGGAAAACAAAGCAGGGAGTTAGAATTTGTGTTGTTTAAATTTCTCCCACAGAAGTCGGGCTGGAAGGGTTTAAAGCTCAGCTTGCTGCACCTTCCACTGGCCTGGTTGCCAAATGAACCAGGAATTTCAGGGTATACTGTTGGGAGCAAATTCCCAGTGCTTCCAGAGGGAAAAGAGAATGGAAACAAAGCAGAGAGTTGTGATTTGTGTTGGAAAAAACTTAAATCCCAGCCCATCCTGGCCTGTGCCATGGGCAGGGCCACCTCAGCCATGTCCTCTCCAGGGGGAACACCCTCACTCTCCCCAGCCTTCCCAGCCCCAGGAGCATCAGCAGAAGCTGCCAGGTGTGGGATGGCCTCACCTGAGGATGATGTGCACGGATTCCAGGCGGGAGGTGATGTAGGCTTTGGTCACCTCGGGCGTGTAGGTCTCCAGCATGTGCGGCTCCGTGGCCTTCACGTAGGGCACGGACGCCGCCAGGCGCTGCCACAGGCTCAGCAGGTAGTGCACACTGTTGGGAGCAAATTCCCAGTGCTTCCAGAGGGAAAAGAGAAGGAAAACAAAGCAGGGAGTTATGATTTGTGCTGTTTGACTTGAGTTTTTCCCTCAGAATTTGTCCTGGAAGTGTTTAATGCTCAGCTCGCTGCACCTTCCATTGGCCTTTAATGGCCTGGTTACCAAATTAGCCAGGAATTTCAGAGCACACTGCTGGGGGAAAATTCCCAGGGCTTCCAGAGGGAAAAGAGAAGGAAAACAAAGCAAGGAGTTACGATTTGTGTTGTTTGATTCTAGTTTTTCTCACAGAATTTGAGCTGGAAGGGGTTTAAACCTCAGCTCGCTGCACTTTCCATTGGCCTAGTGGCCAAATTAGTCAGGAATTTCAGGGCACATTTTCAGGAGTAAATTCCCAGTGCTTCCAGGGGGAAAAAAAGAAGGAAAACAAAGCAAGGTGTTATGATTTGTGTTGTTTGACTCGAGTTTTTCCCACAGAATTTGGACTGGAAGTGTTTAATGCTCAGCTCGCTGCACCTTCCATTGGCCTAGTGGCCAAATTAGTCAGGAATTTCAGGGCACATTTTCAGGAGTAAATTCCCAGTGCTTCCACAAGGAAAAGAGAAGGAAAACAAAGCAGGGAGTTATGATTTGTGCTGTTTGACTTGAGTTTTTCCCTCAGAATTTGTCCTGGAAGTGTTTAATGCTCAGCTCGCTGCACCTTCCATTGGCCTTTAATGGCCTGGTTACCAAATTAGCCAGGAATTTCAGAGCACATTGTTGGGAGCAAATTCCAAGTGATTCCAGAGGGAAAAGGGAAGGAAAACAATCCAGGAACATACAATTTGTGCTGTTTAAGTTTTTCCCACAGTATTTGGGTTGCAAGGGGTTTCAAGTTCAGCTCATTGCACCTTCCACTGGCCTTTAATGCCCTGGTTGCAAAATTAACCAGGAATTGCAGGGCACATTGTTGGGAGCAAATTCCCAGTGCTTCCAGAGGGAAAAGAGAAGGAAAACAAGCCAGGGAGTTGTGATTTGTGTTGTTTGATTCAAGTTTTCCCCTCAGAATTTGGGTGGGAAGGTGTTTAAAGCTTAGCTCCTTCCACCTTCCACTGGTGGCCAAATTAACTAGGAACTTCACAGCACACTGTTGGGAGAAATTTCCCAGTGCTTCCAGAGGGAAAAGAGAAGGAAAACAAATCAAGGAGTTATGATTTGTGCTGTTTGACTTGAGTTTTTCCCTCAGAATTTGGGTTGGAAGGTGTTTAAAGCTCAGTTCCTTCCACTGGCCTCATAACTAAATTAACCAGGAATTTCAGGGCACGCTGCAGGGAGTAAATTCCCAGTGCTTCCAGGGGGGAAAAAAGAAGGAAAACAAATCAAGGAGTTATGATTTGTGCTGTTTGACTTGAGTTTTTCCCACAGAATTTGAGCTGGAAGGTGTTTAATGCTCAGCTTGGTGCAGCTTCCATTGGCCTTTAATGGCCGGTTGCTAAATTAATGAGGAATTTCAGAGCACATTGTTGGAAGTAAATTCCCAGTGCTTCCATAGGGAAAAGGGAAGGAAAATAAACCAGGGAGTTGTGATTTGTGTTGTTTGACTTGAGTTTTTCCCACAGAATTTGGATTGGAAGAGGTTTAAAGCTCAGCTTGTTGCACCTTGCACTGGCCTGGTTGCCAAATGAACCAGGAATTTCAGGGCACACGTGGACCTGAGTCCTTCCCAGCACTCAGAAAACACTGGGAGATAATCCCAAATTCCCAGGACATGCAGCTGAATCCCAGGCCTCCCCCAGTTCCCACACACTGCACAGCCTGAGCTGCTTCCCAGGAATTCCAATTCCACAAACAAAGGAATTTGTTTTTAAACCTTCTCCCGTGCAGGGCTGTGGTTGTGAGCTGTACACACAGCTGGAAAACTCAGTGGAAATATCCATGATATTCCAATTCCTCCCAATCCCCCTGAGCGCATTGCAACAGTGAAGTGAGACAGAATCCTAAAAATAAACCTTATTTAACACGTTTTTTTTTATTCCCTGCTATGATATGGAAAAGCCTCTGGAGGCATGGCAACAACTCTGCCTTCCCACATGGATTCCATTCAGGATTTCAGAGGATGTTCCATGAGGGATTTCTGTAAAAATTAATTCCCTGTTTTCCAGAGAATGCAAAGGGCAGGGAAGGGCTGTACCTGCAGGCTGGTGACGGTGAAGTTGGCGATGAGCCGGATCACCTCGGGGTAGTTCTCCACCTTCACCAGTTCTCCCAGTTGGTAATTGCTTTTCAACCGGGCCAGCAGCCGGCAGAACTCGTGGTAATTGTTGGGGTCTGACAAACTCTGAGGGGACAGAAAGAGGAGGGGAATTCAGGAGCAGCTCTGCTGTCCCCTGCCACAGGCTGGGATGGATCACCATGGAATCGGAGAGAGCTACAACAACAAGCCCAAGCTCCCAACAAATCCCACCCTGCCCATTAAACCAGGTCACCAATTGCCACATTTCCTGGTTTTTGGGCATTTCCAGGGATGCTTCCAGTCCTTAAAAACCCTTCCAATAGAGAATTGTTCCTACAGGAGGAGTTCTGCTGTCCCCTGCCAGAGGCTCAGATCATCATGGGATTGGAGACAGCTCCAACAACAAGCCCAAGCTCCCAACAAATCCCACTCTGCCCAGTCAGCAATTGCCACATTTACTTGTTTTGGGATGGTTCCAGCCCTTAAACACTCTTCCAATGGAGAAACTGTTTCTACAGGAGCAGCTCTGCTGTCCCCTGCAGAGACAGGGGGAGCTCTGTCTGAGAGAGCTCAGAGCTCCCACCAAATCCCACTCTGCCCATTAAACCAGGTCAGCAATTGCCATATTTCCTGGGTTTTGGGATGGTTCCAGTCCTTAAACACTCTTCCAATGGAGAATTGTATCTACAGGAGCAGCTCTGCTGTCCCCTGCCAGAGGCTCAGATCATCTTGGAATCGGAGAGAGCGCCAACAAGAAGCCCAACCTCCCCACAAATCCCATTCTGACCAGCCAGCAATTGCCACATTTCCTGGTTTTTGGGCATTTCCAGGGATGCTTCCAGTCCTTAAAAACCCTTCCAATGGAAAAATTGCTCCCACAAGAGCAGCTCTGCTGCCCCATACCAGAGGATCAGATGGATCATCACAGAATCAGAGAGAGCTCCAAGAACAAGCTCCCAACAAAACCCACTCTGCCCATTAAACAAGGTCAGCAATTGCCACATTTCCTGGTTTTTGGGCATTTCCAGGGATGCTTCCAGTCCTCAAATACTCTTCCAATTGAGAAATTGCTCCTACAGGAGCAGCTCTGCTGTCCCCTGCCAGAGACTCAGTTAATCATGAAATCGGAGAACAAGCCCAAGCTCCCACCAAATCCCACTCCGCCCATTAAACCAGGTCAGCAACTGCCACATTTCCTGGTTTTTGGGCATTTCCAGGGATGCTTCCAGTCCTTAAATACCCTTCCAATGGAGAAATTCTTCTTATATCCACCATTAAGCCTTCCTTGGCCGTGGAATGGTGGGAAAGGGGAAGAGGAGAACAACGCTGCACTTTGCCAAGTGTCCAAGTGGGAGGTGAAAAAGGATTTTTTCAATGAAATGTCTTCCATGAAATCCATGAAAAGGATATTTTGGGATGAAATGTGCTGGACAGGATGCACAGACTCATCTCCTCCCTGGAACACTCACCTGGGGGTTTTCCAGTATCCGTTTCACTCCATCCACCAGGTGAGATAAGAACTTTGCCCTCTCGGCGTTGTTGAAGAGGGAGCGGCGCACGGAGGCAATCTGCACCAAGCAGGATAAAACCTGCCAGGACACAGAAAAATGGGAATAAACACAAAACCAGGGATGAAAACGAGGAAATGAAGAATTTTCCCCCTCATGACACGAGCAGGGATTGAGGTTTGGTGCTCCTTTAGGGACCAAACAACTCCTTGGTCTCCACAGAGGAGAAAGAAATCACAGCACCCAAAGCAACAGCTCCATCCCAAAAATCACAGAATTCTGGAATTCCTGAGGTTGGAAAAGCCTTCCAAGGTCAGAGCCCAACCTTTGATCCCCACCTTGGCACCCAGCCCAGAGCTCTGAGTGCCATGTCCAGGCTTTCCCTGGACACCTCCAGGGATGGGGATCCCAATGGAATAATTTCAGATTTCCATTCAAAAAAAGGATTCTCACATCTCAGGTCTCTCCTGAATATTTATGGCTTGAAATTCAGGATTAGCCATTAACTCTCCACCAGAAGTGGAGTCTCCACGGAAAAATTCTTTCTGAAGGCCCTTCCCTCTCAGCCTTGTTGTCACTGAGCTTTAATGATGGGAAATATTTCTCAGATAAATGCCTGAAAGGCCTTTTAAAATTATTTTTCCAGAAGAGATCATAAACTTTTTATTTTTTCCAGAAGAAATAATTCAACTTTTTACTTTTCAAGAAGAAATAATCCAACTTTTAGCTCAGTTGTGTTCTTGGCTCTTTCATCCCAAATGGACATGGCCTCATTTGGAAGGCTGGAAGGAGAAATTTCATTCCTGGGGGGTGTTCCCAGGTTTGCTCCCCTATTCCTGGTGTGGTTTTAGGACTTGGTTTGGGAATAGCAGGAGCTGCTCCCTCAAGGGGATGAGCAAACAGGAGATTCCAAGATGTAGGAGGAGAAAGGAGGTTGGAATTCCAGCAAAAAAAGTGCTTTTAGGGAAAATCCAACCTCGGAGATGCTTCAAAACTCTCAGCAGCATTTGGACACTTCAGCATAACCTGGGGTATCTGAATCCCCAGGAAATCGCCCAGAGGAATCCTAAAATCAAGGAAAATAAACCCTGGACTTACCAGAGGAGAAAATGAAGGAGGGATGGAATGATAAAGATCAAAAAACAACTGAAGGGTCGAAGAATCCAAGAATGCTGCAAGAGAAAAGAGGATTTTACCTCCATTTACAGCTTCCCACAGGTCTAATCCTTATTTTACCACCTGTGGCACATGGATTTGTCACACCAAAGCACCACAATCCCAAGAAAACCTCTCCCAGGATTTTGTATTTTTAAGGCAAATGCCTTTCCTAGAAATTGAGTCACCCACTGGCACTTGGAACTGGGAGAAAATGACAGGAAGGTATTTTAAGAACACAATCTGTGCCTGTCAAATGCCTGCTGAGAACAGCAGGATGTGGGAAAAAGGTGCCAAGTTATTCCCTGTTTTTTCTTTAAACCCATTTTCCCTGGTTTTTGGAATGAGAGGTGAAAGACTGGAAGGGAAAAGGGGTTTTAAAAACAACATAAAATTCCCCAGAAAAGAATCAGGTGGCTTTAGGGCTGAGTTTAAACCCTGGCTTTGCAAAGCTGGGGTTCATTTCTGAAAAAGCAAAGATTGGAGCATTTTCCAGGTGGGATCACCTGATCTCCAACTGGTTGGGATCTGCACAGTGCAAAGATCATCCGAGGACTCGTCCGTGGAGGTGCCGATGAAATCGAAGTTCAGGCAGTTGTGGGTGAGCTTGAGGAGCTGCATCAGCAGCCCGTGCTGGCTCTCATCGTTCAGGTTCAGGTTCTTCCCAGAAGCCTGTGGAAAACGTGGAGTGAAGGCAGGGAAATGGGGAAAAAAAAAGCAAAATAAAAAATCCAAGTGGCAGCCGAATTTAGGCAGGATTTTATTCGAGGGGTTTTGTGGAACAAGCAATGGGTGTGGTTTTATAGGTAGTGAGGCATAATTAAAATAAATAAAAAGAAATAAAAGAAATCTATTCCAGCATAAATAAAACCCCAGAATTTTTCCAGAACAGGAATAAGAGGGAGCATTGCCATGTTCCTCCCTGAACTACACAGGGATGAGGACTGAGGGATGCAGGAGATCATGGAATTCTGTGGAATTCCATGGAATTCCTGCGCTCCCACTCCCAAGGGAATGAGGAAAACTGGGATAAAACTGGGACAAGGATTTATTTCTCAAAGATATTTAAAATGATATTTAAAATGGAAACCCAAATTCTCCTTTCTTTCCTGATGCTTTAAGCCAGGGAACTTTAACCCCAGTATCAGGATCCAGGGATTTATTTGCAGCTGGAATTGTAGAGAAGAGTTTAATTTCTGGGTTTATTTTCTATATATCACCTAAAAAAAAAATATATATATATTTAGGTAAATAATATATATATATATATATACACCTAAATAAAATCTATGTAATATGCATTATTTAAATAAAATCTATTTATTAATATCAATTTCTTTAGGAAGAAGAATTTCCTTAATTAATCATTTTTTTCCCTGAGAAACAACAGGGAACTTTAACCCCAGGCTCAGGATCTAGGGATTTATTTGCAGCTGGAATTGTAGAGAAGAGTTTGATTTCTGGGTTTATTTTCTATATATCACCTAAAAATATACATATATATATATATATATATTTTTTTTTTTAGGTAAATAATATATATACATATATATACATACATATATATACACACATATATATATATATACACCTAAATAAAATCTATGTAATATGCATTATTTAATTAAAATCTATTTAATATTTCTTATTTAAAGAAAGTCTATTAAATATGTATTATTTAAATAAAAATTATTTATTAATATAGATTTCTTCAGAAAGAAAAACTTCTTTAATGAATCAATTTTTTCCTTGAAGAACAACCCAAAACCAGCATTTTGTAGGACACAGGAAGGAATTTCACCCCAACATTCCACTTCCCAAAAAAAAAAAAAAAAAGCTTCCCAAACTTTCCTTACCTGTTTCAGTAAACTGCAGGACAGGGTGAAAATATCAAATAAAGAGGAATCTCGGAAGGAAGAGGCGATTTTCCTGTGCTTGGTCAGGGGGTGGGTGGTGTCTGCCTGCAGGGGAGAGAAGCTGGGATCAGAGCTCCTGGGGTCACAGCAGGAAAAGCAGGAAAAGCAGCAGGAATCCCAGGAAATCCAGGTTTCCCTCCCCAGAACCAATGGGACACAATTCCCCAAATTTTCCATGGAAAATCCACATTCCTGGTGTTGTATTCACACAGCTGGGCTGGGTTTATTCCTGATTTATTCCTTCAATCTTTGCCCAAAACAGCAGCAAAAATGGGGTTTTTTTTGGGATTTTAGGAATGGGAATTCTCAGCTCCAAAGGGTTCAATCCCTCCTGGAGCTGCTGGGTACACAGGGATGAAGAACAGGAATTCAAATTCCAGCTAGAAAAGGGAACTGGAAGGAGTTATCCAGGTTGGACTTTGCTGTTTTATGGCATAAATTCCAGTCCTGGATCTGCCACTGGAGCCCAGAGCTGGGGAACAACAAAACTCAGATTTTTTTTCCTCATGAAAAGGGGAAAAATGAAGGAAAATATCAAATAAAGAGGAATCACAAAGGAAGAGGCGATTTTCCTGTGCTTGGTCAGGGGGTGGGTGGTGTCTGCCTGCAGGGGAGAGAAGCCGGGCTCAGAGCTCCTGGGGTCACAGCAGGAAAAGCAGGAAAAGCAGCAGGAATCCCAGGAAATCCAGGTTTCCCTCCCCAAAATCAGCAGGATGCAATTCCCCAAATTTTCCATGGAAAAATCCACATTCCTGGTGTTGTATTTATAAAGCTGGGCTGGGTTTATTCCCGATTTATTCCTTCAATCTTTGCCCAAAACAGCAGCAAAAATGGGGTTTTTTTTTGGGATTTTAGGAATGGGAATTCTCAGCTCCAAAGGGTTCAATCCCTCCTGGAGCTGCTGGGTACACAGGGATGAAGAACAGGAATTCAAATTCCAGCTAGAAAAGGGAACTGGAAGGAGTTATCCAGGTTGGACTTTGCTGTTTTATGGCATAAATTCCAGTCCTGGATCTGCCACTGGAGCCCAGAGCTGGGGAACAACAAAACTCAGATTTTTTTTCCTCATGAAAAGGGGAAAAATGAAGGAAAATATCAAATAAAGAGGAATCACAAAGGAAGAGGCGATTTTCCTGGGCTTGGTCAGGGGGTGGGTGGTGTCTGCCTGCAGGGGAGAGAAGCCGGGCTCAGAGCTCCTGGGGTCACAGCAGGAAAAGCAGGAAAAGCAGCAGGAATCCCAGGAAATCCAGGTTTCCCTCCCCAAAATCAGCAGGATATAATTCCCCAAATTTTCCATGGAAAAATCCACATTCCTGGTGTTGTATTCACACAGCTGGGCTGGGTTTATTCCCGATTTATTCCTTCAATCTTTGCCCAAAACAGCAGCAAAAATGGGGTTTTTTGGGGATTTTAGGAATGGGAACTCCAAAGGGTTCAATCCCTCCCGGAGCTGCTGGGCAGAAAAGAATAAACAGCAGGAATTCAAATTCCAGCTGGAAAAGAGAACTGGAAGGAGTTATCCAGGTTGGACTTTGCTGTTTTGTGGGATAAATTCCTGAATTTGACACTGGAGCCCAGAACTCCAGCAAAACTCTTTTTTTCTTTTTTTTTTTTCCCATGAAATGGGAAAAATGAGGAAAAATTCCCATTTTTGTGACCAATCCCAGCCAAATCCCAGCTGCCTGGGATGGGCACTGGGTTATCCCAGTGGGATGCAGAATTCCTGCATAAATATCCACTTTGAAATGTTTATATTTTACTATTTCAACTAAATTAAATAAACATTGAATTAAAATTGTATAAATATAGTTGAATTTTCAATTAAAAACTAAAAGAATGGATTAAATTGAAATGTATGATAAAATTAAATGTCAATTTCCAAACCTCTCCTCCAGTATTTGAGGAACAGGACAGCTCCAATGTTGGATTTTAGACCTGAATTTTCCCAACAATTCCATGAAGGACCCCAAAACTCCCATCCTTTATATTGTAGAAAGAAAAGCCCCAAAGGATCCTTAATTTTTCAGGTGCTTTAATACCCAAATTATTCCTCAGCTCAGACTATTGGGATTTCAGGGAGTTTAGGAAAATGAACATTATTTAATTCCCATTTCAAGCTATTTGTGGGGATGGAAAATCCCTTTGATTTCTGGCCTTGGGAAAATGGGATTTCCTTCTTCACCACCACAGTGAATTTGGCTTTAACAGTGAATTCAGCTTAAATCACTAAACTGGGCTTAAATTGGTGAACTTGGCTTAAATCAGTAAATTTGGATTAAATAAATGAATTGGGCTTCTCCATTTGCAGTTCTGACACCAATTTAATCCCTCTAGAATTTCTCAGGATTAAGCAACATCCCAGGGAAATCTGAAGTTAGCTACTTAATGAGATTAAAAAAAATCAATTTATTTTTCCACCTGTTTTTTTAAAGGAAAAACAAAGACTTTTCCACACATTGTGACCCTCAGGACTACAGCACAATCTACATGCCTGAGGGAAAACCATGGAAAAAACCATGGAAAAAAGACAGAAAAACTATGGAAATTGGGATAGCAGCAAGTAAAGGTGCTCATCCCAGTTTCCAGAGGAATTCCAGAGGGAATTCCAGAGCACAGCCCTGCAAGGATTTTAAATCCTCTGGAAAAGCCGGGCCAGGATTGGGCCTGGCCGGGCCTCAGGGGCTGGGAAAGGGACAAAATCTGAGAATCCTGCAGGATTTCTGGGGATTTTATCCCAGAAATTCATTCAGAGTTTCATCCTGGATCAAAGGGATGCTTTAAATATGGGCAGAGTTGTAAAATTTTGGGGTTTTTCTCCAAGGTCTAGGAGGAGGGTCAGAAAATCAGAGACTTTTCCACTCATTATGACCCTCAGGACTGCAGCCAATTATGTGTACATGAGGGAAAACCATGGAAAAATCATGGAAAAAACATGGGAAAACCACAGAAATTGGGGTAGCTCATCCCAGTAAATGTGCTCATCCCAGTTTCCAGAGGAATTCCAGAGGGAATTCCAGAGCACAGCCCTGCAAGGATTTTAAATCCTCTGGAAAAGCTGGGCCAGGACTGGGCCTGGCCAGGCCTCAGGGGCTGGGAAAGGAACCAGGCTCAGAGAATCCTGCAGGATTTCTGGGGATTTTATCCCAGAAATTCATTCAGAGTTTCATCCTGGATCAAAGGGATGCTTTAAATATGGGCACAATTAGATAAATTGGGTTTTTTTTCTCCAAGGGAGTCAGAAAATCAGAGACTTTTCCACTCATGACCCTCAGGACTGTAGCAAAATCTGCCTGCCTGAGGGGAAAACAATGAAAAAACATGGAAAAAACCTATGGAAAAACCATGGAAATTGGGGTAGCACCAAGTAAATGTGCTCATCCCTGTTTCCAGAGGAATTCCAGAGGGAATTCCAGAGCACAGCCCTGCAAGGATTTTAAATCCTCTGGAAAAGCTGGGTCAGGACTGGGCCTGGCCAGGCCTCAGGGGCTGGGAAAGGAACCAGGCTCAGAGAATCCTGCAGGATTTCTGGGGATTTTATCCCAGAAATTCATTCAGAGTTTCATCCTGGATCATAGGGATGCTTTAAATATGGGCACAATTAGATAAACTGGGTTTTTTCCTCCAAGGTCTAGAAAGAGAGGCAGAAAATCAGAGACTTTTCCACTCATTGTGGCTCTCAGGACTGCAGCACAATCTACATGCCTGAGGGAAAACCATGGAAAAAAACCATGAAAAAACCATGGAAAAACCACAGAAATTGGGGTAGCTCATCCCAGTAAAGGTGCTCATTCCAGTTTCCAGCAGCAATTCCAGAGGGAATTCCAGAGCACAGCCCTGCAAGGATTTTAAATCCTCTGGAAAAGCTGGGCCAGGACTGGGCCTGGCCAGGCCTCAGGGGCTGGGAAAGGGACACAATCTGAGAATCCTGCAGGATTTCTGGGAATTTTATCCCAGAAATTCATTCAGAGTTTCATCCTGGATCAAAGGCTTTGTTTAAAAATGGGGACAATTGGATAATTTTGGGTTTTTCTCCCTGGTAAATAGGAGTGGCTGACAACAGAAAGTTCTCACACTCATCCTCACTACATAATTCCTTTTTCTTGGTTTTTTTTTCCCTTCTCATCCCACAAAACCACATCAAAACATGGGAAAAGATGGAAGATGCCAATGAAACAAAACAATCCCTCCAGACAGGAGCTCTCAGCATCTCACCACAAAGAAGGAGTGAAAAACAACAACAACAACAAATACCCAACAAACACAGAAATTCCCCCTGAAACACCTCCCAGACAGTGAAATTCCCAAAATAAAAACCCCAGAAAAGGCAGGACACAACAATATGAATGAGAAAATTGGACACTTACTTCACTGAGGAAGGCTGTAGCACTTACTTGATTAATTTCATTCGTTAGTTGGGACAGGATTGTCACTCCTATGATGCAGTGCTCTACACTGTCCTGGGGAGGCAAAGGCACAGCTTTTTTTTTTTTGGAAAAATTCCCCTTTTTTTTTTTTTGTTTTTTCTTTGGAAAAACTCTTGGCTAGAAAAGCTTAATCCTTATTAAAAAAAAAAAAAAAGAAAGATTTTGGGATGTTGATCTGAGTCAATGAATGCAGGAAGTTGAAAGAAATATCAGGAATATCCATGAGGTGGGAAAAGATGGATCCTAAAGGTTGGAGCATCCAGAAACAAATCCCTGCTCCTGGAAACAATTCCCTGCTGCCTAAATTTTTAAGGAGCTAAAAATGAAATGTGATTCCCATGGATAGGAAAGGAAAAACCAAGAAAATATTCCGTGATTTTCTACTCATCCATGGGGTGGAAAAGATGGATCCTAAAGTCTGGAGCATCCAGGCACAGTTCCCTGCTCCCAGGAACAAATCCCTGACTTTTAACCTTCACCCTCCAAAGCCCCTGCTGAAAACACCAACAAGGAAGAACCCAAACTCCTTCAGGCCATCTCCAAACTCCCAGATTTTGGTGAATCTTGGGAATTCTGAGCAGGAAATCTGACCTGCAAGGACCTGGAGCAAAGCTGGGAGCATCCAGGAATGATTCCCTGCTCCCTAAAACCATTCCCTGATTTATAAGGAGCTCTTCACCCTCAGAAGTCCCTGCTGAAAACACCAACATGGAAGAACCCAAACACCTTCAGGCCATCTCCAAACTCCTTTTTGGTGGATTTTGGTGAATCCTGGGAATTCTGAGGAGGGAATCGGACCTGCAAGGATCTGGTGCAGAGCTGGGAGCATCCAGGAACAAATCCCTGACTTTTTTCCCCTCAGAAGCCTCTACTGAAAACCACCAATATCGAAGCAGCCGAACTCCTTCAGGCCACCTGCAAACTCCCAAATTTTGGTGAATCCTGGGAATTCTGAGCAGGAAATCTGACCTGCAGGAACCTGGAGCAGAGCTGGGAGCATCCAGGAACAGTTCCCTCCTCCCAGAAACAATTTCCTGGTTTGTAAGGAGCTCTTCACCCTCAGAAGCCTCTACTGAAAACACCAACACGGAAGAACCCGAACTCCTTCGGGCCATCTCCAAACTCCTTTTTGGTGGATTTTGGTGAATCCTGGGAATTCTGAGGAGGGAATCTGACCTGCAGGAACCTGGTAGAAATCTGGGAGCATCCAGGAATGATTCCCTGCTCCCAGGAACAAATCCCTGATTTATAAGGAGCTCTTCACCCTCAGAAGCCCCTGCTGAAAACACCAACACGGAAGAACCCGAACACCTTCGGGCCATCTCCAAACTCCTTTTTGGTGGATTTTGGCGAATCCTGGGAATTCCGAGGAGGGAATCTGACCTGCAAGGATCTGGTGCAGAGCTGGGAGCATCCAGGAACAAATCCCTGACTTTTTTCCCCTCAGAAGCCTCTACTGAAAACCACCAACATGGAAGCACCCAAACTCCTTCAGGCCACCTGCAAACTCCCGGATTTTGGTGAATCCTGGGAATTCTGAGGAGGGAATCTGACCTGCAGGAGCCTGGTGCAGAGCTGGGAGCATCCAGGAACAGTTCCCTCCTCCCAGAAACAATTTCCTGGTTTGTAAGGAGCTCTTCACCCTCAGAAGCCTCTACTGAAAACCACCAACATGGAAGAACCCGAACTCCTTCGGGCCATCTCCAAACTCCTTTTTGGTGGATTTTGGTGAATCCTGGGAATTCTGAGGAGGGAATCTGACCTGCAGGAACCTGGTAGAAATCTGGGAGCATCCAGGAATGATTCCCTGCTCCCAGGAACAAATCCCTGATTTATAAGGAGCTCTTCACCCTCAGAAGCCCCTGCTGAAAACACCAACACGGAAGAACCCGAACACCTTCGGGCCATCTCCAAACTCCTTTTTGGTGGATTTTGGCGAATCCTGGGAATTCTGAGGAGGGAATCTGACCTGCAGGAAGCGGGTGACGTCGTTGATGACGTTCCTGAAGACGTACTCGTCCTTCTGGCAGTCGAACCAGCCCAGCTTGGTGATCCTGGCGTAGAGCTGGATCAGCGCCTGCGTCACGAACGTCGCCAGCTTCGGCCTCGTGGCCAGGTAGTTCAGCACATAATTCCCTGGAAAACAGGGAAAAGATGGAGCTGCAGGCAAAATCCAGCCCTGTGGGAATGGCCCGAAGGAAAAGGAGCTTTGGGGAGGTTGGTTTGAGTGGGGGAAATTGGGAGAAATGTTGGGAATAAGAGAGGAATGTTGGGGTTTGATACGGGAATTTAAGATGCTGGGAAAGGGTTGGATTTAACCCTGGAATAAACCTGGGAAAAGGTTGGATTTAGCCCTGGAATAAACCTGGGAAAAGGTTGGATTTAGCCCTGGAATAAACTTGGGAAAAGGTTGGATTCAGCCCTGGAATAAACCTGGGAAAAGGTTGGATTCAGCCCTGGAATAAACCTGGGCAAGTGTTGACTTTAGCCCTGGGCCAATCCCAAGGATTTTGGGGCCAATCCCAAGGATTTTGGGGCCAATCCCGTGAATTTTTTGGGAAAGTGCCAAGGATTTTATACAATCCCAAGGATTTTTAGGAGAATCCCAAGGATTTTTGGGACAATCCCAGGGATGATTTGGACAATCCCAGGGATGTTTTGGACAATCCCAGGGATGTTTTGGGCCAATCCCAAGGATTTTTTGGGACAATCCCAAGGATTTTTTGGGACAATCCCAAGGACATTTTGGACAATCCCAGGGATATTTTGGGACAATCCCAGGGATGTTTTGGACAATCCCAAGCATTTTCTGACACGTTTTTTTTAGAAAATCCCAAGAGTTTTTGGGCCAATCCCAAGGAATTTTGGGCCAATCCCAAGGATTTTATACAATCCCAAGGATTTTATATAATCCCAAGGCTTTTTGGGCCAATCCCAAGGATATTTTGGACAATCCCACCCAAGGATTTTTAGGAGAATCCCAAGGATATTTTGGACAATCCCAGGGATGTTTTGGACAATCCCAAGCATTTTTGGGCCAATCCCAAGGAGTTTTGGGCCAATCCCATGGATTTTTTGGGAAAGTGCCAAGGATTTTATACAATCCCAAGGGGTTTTGGGCCAATCCCAAGGCTTTTTTTGGGCCAATCCCAAGGATTTTATACAATCCCAAGGATTTTTAGGAGAATCCCAAGGATATTTTATACAATCCCAAGGATATTTTGGACAATCCCACCCAAGGATTTTTAGGAGAATCCCAAGGATTTTGGGCCAATCCCAAGGGGTTTTTTGGGCCAATCCCAAGGATTTTATACAATCCCAAGGGGTTTTGGGCCAATCCCAAGGATTTTATACAATCCCAAGGATTTTGGGCCAATCCCAAGGATTTTGGGCCAATCCCAAGGATTTTGGGCCAATCCCAAGGATTTTTGAGAAAGCGCCAAGGATTTAATACAATCCCAAGGATTTTATACAATCCCAAGGATTTTATACAATCCCAAGGATTTTTTGGGCCAATCCCAAGGCTTTTTTTGGGCCAATCCCAAGGGGTTTTTGGGCCAATCCCAAGGATTTTATACAATTCCAAGGATTTTGGGCCAATCTCAAGGATTTTTAGGAGAATCCCAAGGATATTTTATACAATCCCAAGGATATTTTGGACAATCCCACCCAAGGATTTTAGGAGAATCCCAAGGATTTTGGGCCAATCCCATGGATTTTTGGGGAAAATCCCAAGGATTTTGGGCCCAATCCCATGGATTTTTGGGGAAAATCCCAAGGATTTTATACAATCCCAAGGCTTTTTGGGCCAATCCCAAGGATTTTGGGCCAATCCCAAGGCTTTTTTTGGGCCAATCCCATGGATTTTTTGGGAAAGTACCAAGGATTTTATACAATCCCAAGGATTTTGGGCCAGTCCCAAGGGGTTTTGGGCCAATCCCAAGGATTTTGGGCCAATCCCATGGATTTTTGAGAAAGTGCCAAGGATTTTATACAATCCCAAGGATTTTGGGCCAATCCCAAGGATTTTATACAATCCCAAGGATTTTGGGCCAATCCCAAGGGTTTTTTGGGCCAATCCCAAGGGGTTTTTTGGGCCAATCCCAAGGATTTTATACAATCCCAAGGATTTTATACAATCCCAAGGATTTTTTGGGCCAATCCCAAGGGTTTTTTGGGCCAATCCCAAGGATTTTGGGCCAATCCCATGGATTTTTGGGGAAAATCCCAAGGATTTTATACAATCCCAAGGATTTTGGGCCAATCCCATGGATTTTTTGGGAAAGTGCCAAGGATTTTATACAATCCCAAGGATTTTTGGGCCAATCCCAAGGGATTTTGGGCCAATCCCAAGGATTTTGGGCCAATCCCAAGGATTTTATACAATCCCAAGGATTTTTTTGGGCCAATCCCAAGGGGTTTTTTGGGCCAATCCCAAGGATTTTATACAATCCCAAGGATTTTATACAATCCCAAGGATTTTTGGGCCAATCCCAAGGGGGTTTGGGCCAATCCCAAGGATTTTATACAATCCCAAGGGTTTTTGGGCCAATCCCAAGGATTTTGGGCCAATCTCAAGGATTTTGGGCCAATCCCATGGATTTTTTGGGAAAGTGCCAAGGATTTTATACAATCCCAAGGATTTTATACAATCCCAAGGCTTTTTTGGGCCAATCCCAAGGCTTTTTTTGGGCCAATCCCAAGGGGTTTTTGGGCCAATCCCAAGGATTTTATACAATTCCAAGGATTTTGGGCCAATCTCAAGGATTTTTAGGAGAATCCCAAGGATATTTTATACAATCCCAAGGATATTTTGGACAATCCCACCCAAGGATTTTAGGAGAATCCCAAGGGATTTTGGGCCAATCCCAAGGGTTTTTGGGCCAATTCCAAGGGGTTTTTTGGGCCAATCCCAAGGGATTTTGGGCCAATTCCAAGGATTTTATACAATCCCAAGGATTTTATAAAATCTCAAGGATTTTTAGGAGAATCCCAAGGATTTTATACAATTCCAAGGATTTTGGGCCAATCTCAAGGATTTTTAGGAGAATCCCAAGGATATTTTATACAATCCCAAGGATATTTTATACAATCCCAAGGATATTTTGGACAATCCCACCCAAGGATTTTAGGAGAATCCCAAGGGATTTTGGGCCAATCCCAAGGGTTTTTGGGCCAATTCCAAGGGGTTTTTTGGGCCAATCCCAAGGGATTTTGGGCCAATTCCAAGGATTTTATACAATCCCAAGGATTTTATAAAATCTCAAGGATTTTTAGGAGAATCCCAAGGATTTTATACAATTCCAAGGATTTTGGGCCAATCTCAAGGATTTTTAGGAGAATCCCAAGGATATTTTATACAATCCCAAGGATATTTTATACAATCCCAAGGATATTTTGGACAATCCCACCCAAGGATTTTAGGAGAATCCCAAGGGATTTTGAGCCAATCCCAAGGGTTTTTGGGCCAATTCCAAGGGGTTTTTTGGGCCAATCCCAAGGGATTTTGGGCCAATTCCAAGGATTTTATACAATCCCAAGGATTTTATAAAATCTCAAGGATTTTTAGGAGAATCCCAAGGATTTTATACAATTCCAAGGATTTTGGGCCAATCTCAAGGATTTTTAGGAGAATCCCAAGGATATTTTATACAATCCCAAGGATATTTTATACAATCCCAAGGATATTTTGGACAATCCCACCCAAGGATTTTAGGAGAATCCCAAGGATTTTGGGCCAATCCCAAGGGGTTTTTTGGGCCAATCCCAAGGGGTTTTTTGGGCCAATCCCAAGGGGTTTTTTGGGCCAATCCCAAGGGGTTTTTTGGGCCAATCCCAAGGGGTTTTTTAGGCCCATCCCAAGGATTTTGGGCCCATCCCCAGGGCTCAGGAGAGCCCGGTACTCACGGATGTCGATGCGCTGCTCCAGGGGCAGGGGGTTGTTTGTGCGCGACACCAGTTTGGTAAGGCAGGTGGCCGCCAGCAACTGCGAGTAGGAGGACTGGAAAAAAAGGGAAAAAAATCCCAAAAAAAACCCCAAAAACAGGAATTTGAATTCATGGGGAAGTGAAATTCATGGAATTTTAATTCATGGAATTTTCATTCATGGCATTTTCATTCATGGCATTTTCATTCATGGCTTTGAAGCAAATTCCAGCCCGGGAGTCGAAGGGAAGCAGCTCCCACCTCGCTGAAATGAAATTCCAAAATTCCCAAATTCCCCCAAATTCCAACAATCCTGGGATAAAACCCCAAGGTTTGACAGGAATTTACAGAAATTATGCAGCAATTCACAAAAATTTGTTCCAGGATTTAGGCAGGGATTTACAGGAATTTTGCAGAAACTTCGCAGAAATTTTTCAGGAATTCACAAGAAATTTTTCAGGAATTCACAGGAATTTTGCAGGAATTTTAAAGGAATTCACAGGAATTTGCAGAAATTTACAGGAATCTACAGGAATTTTGCAGGAACTTACAGGAATTTGCAGAAATTTACAGGAATTTTGCAGGAATTTACAGAAATTTGCAGGAATTTACAGAAATTAACAGGAATTTTGCAGAAATTCTGCAGGAATTTTGCAGGAATTCTGTAGGAACTTTCCAGGAATTTTTGGGATGTGGAATTCCACTATTTGGGGGAATTTGGGATCTACTCATGCTCCCTTTCCTGAGGAGCAGCTGGCACTTGTTATTTATTAATCCATGGGAATTCCAGGGTGGAAAAAGACGTTGGAGAATTCCTTAATCCAACCCCAGAATTCCATGATTTTGGGGAATTTTTGGGATGTGGAATCCCAGGGTTTTAGGGAATGGTTGGGATGTGGAATTCAATGTTTTGGGGAATTTGGGGATGTGGAATTCCAGGATTTTGGGGGATTTTTGGGGATTTTTTGGGGAATTTTTGGGGAATTTCTGGGATGTGGAATTCTGTGACTTTGGGGGATTTTTGGGATGTGGAATTCCATGATTCTGGGGAATGTTTGGGATGTGGAATTCCATGGTTTTGGGGAATTTGGGGATGTGGAATTCCACGATTTTGGGGAATTTTTGGGATGTGGAATTCCATGATTTTGGGGAATTTTTGGGATGTAGAATTCCATGACTTTGGGGAATGTTTGGGATGTGGAATTCAAGGGGTTTGGGGAATTTGGGGATGTGGAATTCCATGATTTTGGGGAATTTCTGGGGAATTTTTGGGGAATTTCTGGGATGTGGAATTCCGTGACTTTGGGGAATTTTTGGGATGTGGAATTGCAGGATTCTGGGGAATGTTTGGGATGTGGAATTCAATGGTTTTGGGAAATTTGGGGACGTGGAATTCCACGATTTTGGGGAATTTTGGGGGAATTTCTGGGGAATTTTTGGGAAATTTTTGGGGAATTTCTGGGATGTGGAATTCCATGATTCTGGGGAATGTTTGGGGAATGTTTGGGAATATTTATTTTGGGAATATGTGGGGTGTACTCACGCTGCCTCTCTTGAGGAGCTGCTGGCACTTGGGGAATGTCGATGAACTCCACCAGGGCATGGAATTCCATGATTTTGGGGAATTTTTGGGGAAATTTTGGGAATATTTTGGGAATATTTTGGGAGTACTCACGCTGCCTCTCTCCAGGAGCAGCTGGCACTTGCTCAGGCAGTCGGGGCTGTTGGTGAACTCCACCAGGGCCTTCTCGGCCTGCAGGCGCGTGCCCGTGTCCGTGGTCTCATAGAGCTGCTTGCACAGGTTCTCCAGCTGGGCCAGGCTCTGCCGGGCAAAACCACAGGAAACCATGGGAAACCGGGAAAAACGGGGAAAAATGGGGAAAAACGGGGGGAAACCGGGGGGAAAACGGGGGAAAATGGGGAAAAACGGGGGAAAAACCAGGGGAAAACGGGGAAAAAACGGGGGAAAACGGGGAAAAATGGGGAAAAACGGGGGAAAAACGGGGAAAAATGGGGAAAAATGGGGAAAAACGGGGGAAAAACGGGGAAAATGGGGAAAAACGGGGGAAAAACCAGGGGAAAACGGGGAAAAACGGGAAAAACGGGGGAAAAACCAGGGGACAACGGGGAAAAAACGGGGGAAAACAGGGAAAAATGGGGAAAAACGGGGGAAAAACGGGGGGAAAAATGGGGAAAAACGGGGAAAATGGGAAAAACGGGGAAAACGGGGAAAAATGGGGGAAAACGGGGAAAAACTGGGGAAAACGGGGGAAAACGGGGAAAAATGGGGGAAAACGGGGAAAAATGGGGGAAAACGGGGAAAAACAGGGAAAAATGGGGAAAAACGGGGGAAAATGGGGAAAAACAGGGAAAAATGGGGAAAACAGGGAAAAACAGGGGAAAACCAGGGGAAAAATGGGGGAAAAAAGGGAAAAATGGGGAAAAATGGGGATAAAATGGAGAAAAATGGGGAAAAACAGGGAAAAATGGGGAAAAACGGGGGAAAACGGGGAAAAACGGGGGAAAAAAGGGAAAAATGGGGAAAAATGGGGAAAAAAAGGGAAAAACGGGGAAAAACAGGGAAAAATGGGGAAAAACGGGGGAAAACGGGGAAAAACAGGGAAAAATAGGGAAAAAACAGGGAAAAACAGGGAAAAAAGGGGAAAACCAGGGGAAAACAGGGAAAAGGGGATTCAGGGACACTGCAGGGACTCCTCAGCACTGGCAAGGGGAGCTCGAGTCTGTGCTCGCACACGTGGGACCCACCAGGACTTGTCCTTCCCTCTTTCCCCTTTTCCTTCCCCTTTTCCTTTCCTTTTCCTTCCCTTTTTCCTTTCCTTTCCTTCCCATTCCTTTCCTTTCCTTTTCCTTCCCCTTTTCCTTTCCTTTCCTTTCCTTTCCTTTCCTTCCCTTTCCTTTCCTTTCCTTTCCTTCCCTTCCCTTCCCTTCCCTTCCCTTTCCCTTTCCCACCTTTTCCCTTTTCCAGGAATTTTGCAGGAATCCACAGAAATCTTGCAAAAATTTTGCAGGATTTCACAAAAAATTTGCAGGAATTCTGCAGGTATTTTACAGGAATTCTGCAGGAATTTACAGAAATTTTGCAAGAATTCTGCTTCAGGAATTTTGCAGAAATTTTCAGGATTTCTCAGGAAATTTTGCAGGAATTAACACAAAATTTACAGGAATTCTGTAGGAATTCCAGGAGAAACCCCAGGATGAGGCTTTCCTTGGAATCAGTTCCATTCCCACTTCCAAGGAGACAATTCCAAGGGATTCCTGCCCTGGAAAAATACCATAATTTCAGGAATTTTTATCCATAATTTCCACAAATTTTCCATAATTTCAGGAGTTTTTATCCATTATTTCCACAAAATTCCCAAAGTTTTTATCCATAATTTCCATTATTTCGGGAGTTTTTATCCAGAATTTCCACAAAATTCCTAAAAAAATCCCATAATTTGGGGAGTTTTCATCCACAATTTCCATAATTTCAGCAGTTTTTATTCATCATTTCCACAAAATTTCCATAATATGGGAGTTTTTACCCATAATTTCCATTATTTCAATAAATTTGGGACTTTTTACCCATAATTTCCATTATTTCCATAAATTTGGGATTTTCATCCATAATTTCCATAAATTTGGGATTTTTCATCCATAATTTCCACAAAATTTCTGTAATTTGGGACTTTTTACCCATAATTTCCATTCTTTCCATAAATTTGGGATTTTCATCCATAATTTCAATAAATTTTGGAGTTTTCATCCATAATTTCCATAAATTTGGGAGTTTTATCCATAATTTCCACAAAATTTCCATAATTTGGGAGTTTTTACCCATAATTTCCATTATTTCCATAAATTTGGGAGTTTTCATCCATAATTTCCATAAATTTGGGAGTTTTTATCCAAAATTTCCACAAAATTTCTGTAATTTGGGACTTTTTACCCATAATTTCCATTATTTCCGTAAATTTGGGATTTTCATCCATAATTTCAATAAATTTGGGACTTTTTATCCATAATTTCCATTATTTCCATAATTTCAGGAGTTTTCATCCATAATTTCCATAATTTGGGAGTTTTTATCCATCATTTCCACAAAATTTCTGTAATTTGGGACTTTTTATCCATAATTTCCAGTATTTCCATAATTTCAGGAGTTTTCATCCATAATTTCAATAAATTTGGGTGTTTTTATCCATAATTTCCATTATTTCCATAATTTCTGGAGTTTTTACCCATAATTTCCATAAATTTGGGAGTTTTTATCCATAATTTCCATTATTTCCATAAATTTGGGATTTTCATCCATAATTTCAATAAATTTGGGACTTTTTATCCATAATTTCCATTATTTCCATAATTTCAGGAATTTTCATCCATAATTTCCATAATTTGGGAGTTTTTATCCATCATTTCCACAAAATTTCTGTAATTTGGGACTTTTTACCCATAATTTCCATTATTTCCATAATTTGGGAGTTTTTACCCATAATTTCCATACATTTGGGACTTTTTACCCATAATTTCAATAAATTTGGGATTTTTCATCCATAATTTCAATAAATTTGGGATTTTTCATCCATAATTTCCATAAATTTGGGAGTTTTCATCCATAATTTCCATAAATTTGGGAGTTTTTATCCATAATTTCCATAAATTTGGGAGTTTTTATCCATAATTTCCATTATTTCCATAAATTTCGGATTTTCATCCATAATTTCCATAAATTTGGGGAGTTTTTATCCAAAATTTCCACAACATTTCCGGAATTTGGGGAGTTTTCATCCAACATCCCAAATTTTCACTTCCAGGAGATCCCAAAAATCCCAAATTTCCCAAATTTCCCCTTCCAGGACATCCTGGTTCTTCTCCCTCTCCCAAATTTCCTTCCAGCCAACAAAACCCAATGGAAAAAACCCCATTTTTAACCATTCCAAGATTTCCCAAAAATTCTCATTTTCCCAGACAGGAAATTCCATCCCACTTGAAGGAAACACTTCAGGAACGAGAATTAAAGGGAAAAATGGGAAAAATTTGCTTCCATGAGGGGAAAAAAATTGGATTTCTGATCCCTCTCTGCTCCAAGGAGAAAAAAACCTGGAAAATCCCCAAAAATTCATCCCAAGAAGGTGAAAAAAGCAGCTCCAAGCACAAAATTCCTACAAAAACACAGAAAATTCCCAGAATTTTGGAGTTTTTGGGACAAAATCCAGGTAGAATCCATAAAAAAAAAACAGATTTTGGCTTCATCATTGCAGGTGGAAATCCAGAGGAAAAAAGGGGTTGGGAATTCTTCACAGTGGGAATAAAATCCATGAAAAATTAATTTGGGATTCAGCATTGCAGGGAAAATCTTGTTGGGCATCGACATTCCAGGAAAAATGCAGGAAAAATTGTGGAGGTTTCTTCACATCAGGTAAAATCCATAAAAAAAATTGGATTTGGGATGCATCAAAGCAGGAAAAATTCCTTAAATTTGGATTTGGGCTTCGTCATTCCAGGAAAAATCCATAAAAATTATTTTAGGGCTTCACCAAATCAGGAAAAATCCAGAAAAATTGGATTTGGGCTTTGTCATTCCAGATAAAATCCATGAAAAAATTGGATTTGAGCTTCACCAAACCAGGAAAAATTCCTTAAAATTGGATTTGGGCTTTGTTATTCCAGGTAAAATCCATAAGAAATTTTTGGGGTTTCTTCACACCAGGAAAAATTCCTTAAAATTGGATTTGGGCTTCACCAAAGCAGGAAAAATTCCTTAAAATTGGATTTGAGCTTCATAATTCCAGGAAAAATCCATAAAATTATTTAGGGCTTCACCAAAGCAGGAAAAATCCATAAAAAAATGGATTTGGGCTTCATCAAACTAGGAAAAATTCCTTAAAATTGGATTTGGGCTTTGTCGTTCCAGGTAAAATCCATAAGAAATTTTTGGGGTTTCTTCACACCAGGAAAAATTCCTTAAAATTGGATTTGAGCTTCATAATTCCAGGTAAAATCCATGAAAAAATTTGGGGACTTTTTCACACCAGGAAAAATCCATAAAAAACCTTTTTGGGCTTCACCAAAGGAGGAAAAATTCCCTAAAATTGGATTTGAGCTTTGTCATTCCAGGAAAAATCCATAAAATTATTTTAGGGCTTCATCAAAGCAGGAAAAATCCAGAAAAATTGGATTTGGGCTTTGTCATTCCCGGTAAAATCCATGAAAAAATTGATTTGGGCTTCATCAAAGGAAGAAAAATTCCTTAAAATTGGATTTGGGCTTCATCATTCCAGGTAAAATCCATGAAGAATTTTGGGGGCTTCTTCACACCAGGAAAAATCCCTAAAAATGAATTTGGACTGCACAAAACCAGGAAAAATTCCTTAAAATTTGATTTGAGCTTCATAATTCCAGGAAAAATCCATAAAAATTATTTTAGGGCTTCACCAAAGCAGGAAAAATCCAGAAAAATTTGGATTTGGGATTCATCAAACCAGGAAAAATTCCTTAAAATTGGATTTGGGCTTTGTTATTCCAGGTAAAATCCATGAAAAAATTTGGGGACTTTTTCAGACCAGGTAAAATCCATAAAAAACCTTTTTGGGCTTCAGCAGGTCAGGAAAAATCCAGAAAAATTGGATTTGGGCTCCATAATTCCATAAAATCCATAAAAAACCTTTTTGGGTTCACCAAAGCAGGAAAAATTCCTTAAAATTGGATTTGGGCTTTGTTATTCCAGGTAAAATCCAGTAAAATTTTGGGGGCTTCTTCACATCATTTAAAATCCATTAAAAAATTTAAAATCCACTAAAAAATTTAAAATCCATTAAAAAATTTAAAATCCATTAAAAAATCTTTTTGGGCTCCAGCAGATCAGGGAAAAATCCATAAAAAATTAATCCAGGCTTTATCCCAGTGAATCAAATCCCTAAAAAATCTTTTTGGGTTCCAGCAGAATTCCAGAATTTCCTCAGAGAATTTTTGGGAATTCCAATTTCTCAAGAAGCAGCAATGGGATTTTTCCCAATTTCCCAAATTTTGCTGCCATTTTTTTTCCTAAAAAATAAAATCCCAACATTTCCAAAGAATATTCCATAAATCCCCTCTGGAGCCAGGCTGGGAATGTTCTGCTGGAAAAGGGAAATTCCAGGGGAAAATTCCAGAGCCTGAAGGGGCTCCAGGAGAGATGGAGAAAGTTTGGGATGGAGGAATTCCATGGAATTCCAGGGATTTGGGATTGAGGAATTGAGAAGGTTTGGGATGGAGGAATTCCATGGAATTCCAGGGATTTGGGATTGAGGAATTGAGAAGGTTTGGGATGGAGGAATTCCATGGAATTCCTGGAAAAAGGGGAAATTTAATGGGATTTTGGGCAGGAATTCCTGCCTGGAAGTTCCCACACATTCCAGCTTGGGATAAACTGGGATAACAAAAGGATTTTTTCCCCAAATCCCACTCCCAACCCCTTTTCCCACCTCTCCCAAAGCTCCACACGGGAATTCCTGGAATTGCTCCCAAATCCCTTCTCCAGCCTGGAACTCTTCCCAAAGTTCTGCTGTTAAACTTTGACCCTGCTGAGCTCAGCATTCCCAACCCCTCCAGCTCCGACTTTTCCAACTCCCAATTCCCTCAATCCCAGATTTACCACGGAAACCTCGGATTTGGGGCAGAATTCTGAGGAAAATCCCAATTTCCCCCATAAAAATCCTGGTTAATAATGCAGCGATTCCTCTTTTTTTTAATTTTTTTTTTTTTTGGGATCAGAATTCCCAGAATTCCCAACCCTGCTGAGTTAATGAACTGCTCGGGATTGATTCGTTCCCAAAGTTCCAGGGATCATAAACAACCCCTGGGAATTCTGCTTGATCCCAAAAAAATCCTGCAGGGAAAACCCCCCCAGCTCTGCCTGGCTTTGGGATCTGCTGCCTCTGGGGTTTGGGGTCAATTTTAGGGGGTTTGGGGTCAATTTTAGGGTGTTTGGGGTTAATTTTGGGGTGTTTGGGGTTAATTTTTAGAGGGTTTGGGGTCATTTTCAAGGGGTTTGGGACCAATTTTGGGGTGTTTGGGGACATTTTCAGGGGATCTGGAGGTCAATTTTAGGGTGTTTGGGGTCATTTTTAGAGGGTTTGGGGTCAATCTCAGGGGGTTTGGGGTCAATTTTGGGGTGTTTGGGATCAATTTTAGGGTGTTTGGGGTCACTTTTAGAGGGTTTGGGATCAGTTTCAGGGGGTTTAGGGACATTTTCAGGGGGTTTGGGGTCATTTTCAGGAGGTTTGGGGTCAATTTTAGGGTTTGGGGTCAATTTTAGGGTGTTTGGGTCAATCTCAGGGGATTTGGAGGTCAATTTTAGGGTTTTGGGGTCATTTTCAGGGGGTTGGGGTCACTTTTAGGGTGTTTGGGGTCCATTTTAGAGGGTTTGGGATCAGTTTCAGGGGGTTTGGGGACATTTTCAGGGGTTTGGGGTTGATTTTAAGATATTTGGGGTCAATCTCAGAGGGTTTGGGGTCAATTTTAGGGTGTTTGGGGTCATTTTTAGAAGGTTTGGGGTCATTTTCAGGAGGTTTGGGGTTGATTTTAAGATGTTTGGGGTCAATCTCAGTGGATTTGGAGGTCAATTTTAGGGTGTTGGGGTCAATTTTAGGGTGTTTGGGGTCAATCTCAGGAGATTTGGGGTCAATTTTAGGGTGTTTGGGGTCACTTTTAGAGGGTTTGGGATCAGTTTCAGGGGGTTTAGGGACATTTTCAGGGGGTTTGGGGTCATTTTCAGGAGGTTTGGGGTTGATTTTAAGATGGTTGGGGTCAATCTCAGTGGATTTGGGGGTCAATTTTAGGGTGTTTGGGGTCAATTTTAGGGTGTTTGGGGACATTTTCAGGGGCTTTGGGGTCAATTTTAGGGTGTTTGGGGTCATTTTCAGGGTGTTGGGACCAATTTCAGGGGGTTTGGGACCAATTTCAGAGTGTTGGGGTCAATTTTAGGGTGTTTGGGGTCAATCTCAGCAGATTTGGGGGTCAATTTTAGGGTGTTGGGGTCCATTTTAGGGTGTTTGGGGTCATTTTCAGGGGGTTGGGGTCAATCTCAGGGTGTCTGGAGTCAATCTCAGGGGGTTGGGATCCATTTTAGGGTGTTTGGGACCAATCTCAAGGGATTTGGGGTCGATTTTAGAGGGTCTGAGGTCACTCTCAGAGGGTTTAGGGTCCCTTTCAGAGGTTTAGGGTCACTCTCAGAGGTTTTGGGCTCAATTTGAGAGGGTCTGGGTCACTCCCAGAGGGTTTGGGGTCACTCCCAGAGTCTTTCAAAGGGTTTTGGGTTCCTTCATTGGGGCTTTGAGCCCTCTCAGAGGGTTTTGTTCCCTTCCTGATGGATTTAGGTCTCTTGCAGAGAGCTTTGGGCCCTTTCCTGGGGATTTAGGGCCCTTTCCTGGGGATTTAGGGCCCCTTCTCAGGGGTTTAGGGCCCTTTCCTGGGGATTTAGGGCCCTTTCTCAGGGGTTTAGGGCCCTTTCCCGGGGTTTCTGTCCCTCCACTCCAACCTGGAACATTTTCACCCCTGATTTCCCTCCTGGCTCCTGCCCCACCAATGTCTCCACTCTGGGATTTCCCTGAGACACTGATGGGACACGTCCCCCAACCACAGGGGGGGAAATGACCCCAAATCCCACTGGGGAATGACCCCAAATCCCACTGGGAAATGACCCCAAATCTGGCTGGGAAAAGAATAGAACCGGGCAGGGAAAGGAACCCAAACAGAGCTGGGAAAGGAACCCAAACAGGGCAGAGAAATGATCCCAAATCTGGTTGGAAAAGGAACAGAACCCGGCAGGGAAATGACCCCAAACCTGTCTGGGAAATGACCCCAAACCCGGCTAGGAAAGAAAAAGAACCGGGCAAGGAAAGGAACCCAAACAGGGCTGGGAAAGGATCCCAAACCCGGCCGGGAAATGACCCCAAACAGGGCCGGGAAATGACCCCAAACAGGGCCGGGAAATGACCCCAAACAGGGCTGGGAAAGGAACCCAAACTGGACTCGGAAAGGAACAGAACCCGGCCGGGAAATGATTCCAAAGCTGGCTGGGAAAGGAACAGAATCAGGCTGGGGAAGGATCCCAAACCCGGCTGGGAAATGACCCCAAACAGCGCTGGCAAAGGAACCCAAACACGGCTGGAAACGGACCCGACCCGGGCCGGGCAAAGAACCCAACCCCGGCTGGAAACGAACGGAACCGGGCCGGGAGTGCCGGAGATCCCCGCAAGGCGCGAGTGCCCAGCCCGGAGCAGGGACGGATCCGCAGAGCCGCCGGTGACAGCGGCACGGCCAGGGGTGACAGCGGGGCCCGGCCGGTGCTCCCGAGGGGAGGAGCGGGATCCGAGCGAGCTCGTCCCGGGGATCTCCGCACCGGGAGCGCCGGGCGGCGGCGGGGAGCGAGCGGAGGGATGGGGGGACCCTACGGGGGGACACCGGCAGGGACGCGGGGACACGGCGGGCACGCGATGGGGCCGGGAGGAGCCGCCGGCGGCCGGGGGGACCCTCGGAGAGACCGCGGGGCCCCGCGGGTGGACACGGGGGGAGCGCGGCCTGCGCGCCTGGGCCGCGCCGGGCCTGGCCGGGCCTGGCCGTGCGGGGCTCGGCCGCGCGGGCCGGGGGGGCGGCGCGGGGGGGCCGGGAGGGCGGCGGGCGGGCTCGGGCGAGCCCCGCGCTGCGGCCGGAGCTCACCTGCACATGATCCGCCATCTTGCCCCATTCATGCTCCGCTCGCGCCTCCGCCCCCGCCTGCGCCGGGCCCGGCGCCACCGCGTCCCCCCGCGCCGCCGCCCGCACCGCGCATGCGCCGCGCCGCGACCCCGCCCCTCCCGCGCCTGCGCGCGACGGAGGGACACGCCCACTCCGCGCCCTCCCCGCCTATCCCGCGCCTGCGCGCGCCCATAGGACACGCCCATAACACGGAAACCACGCCCGTCCCGGTGAGACCACGCCCCCGTGTTCGTGCGGGGCCTGCGCGCGGGGCCGGGACACGCCCACAGCGGCCTGGCCACGCCCCCTCGTGCGCGCGCGGCGCGCTGCGTCTGACGTCACGACGTCGGCGTGGGGCGGGGGAGGAGGGAGGGGCGTGAGGCGGGTTTGTTGACACGGCCTTAAAGGGGCCGCGCACCCCGGGACAGAGCGGGGACAGCGGGGACAGCACGGGGACAGATCCGGGACAGCACGGGGACAGCACGGGGACAGAGCCGGGGCAGCGCGGGGACAGCGCGGGGACAGCGCGGGGACAGATCCGGGACAGATCCGGGACACCACGAGGACAGCACGGGGACAGCGCGGGGACAGATCCGGGGCAGAGCCGGGACACCACGGGGACAGCACAGGGACAGCGCGGGGACAGCACTGTGAGCACTGGCACCAGCACGCCCAGTGCCATCGGTGCCTCCAGTATCATTACTGTGTGCACTGACACCGATATGAGCAGTGCCACCAGTGCCACCAGTGCCACCAGTGCCACCAGTCCCCCCAGTGTCCTGCCCAGTGTCCGGTGTCCTCCACCTCTGCTCCCAGTGCCTGTCAACATCACAGGGTGGCACAGGGGCGTGTCCCCAGTGGCACACCCACAGTGCCACACCCACAGTGGCACACCCACATTGCCACACCCATGTGTACACTTGTGGGCAGTGCCACACCCGTGTGTCCCCAGTGGCACACCCACTGTGCCACACCCACAGTGGCACACCCACAGTGCCTCACCCATGTGTCCCCAGTGCCACACCCACAGTGGCACACCCCCAGTGCCACACCCATGTGTCCCCAGTGGCACACCCACAGTGCCCTGCCCACCTGTCTGGCTGTAGGTTAGGGTTAGGGTTAGGGTTAGGGTTAGGGTTAGGGTTAGGGTTAGGGTTGGGTTAGACTCGACCGTGTCCCCAGTGTCACACCCATCCATGTGTGTGCTGTGCCACTCCCCCGTGTCCCCAGTGTCACACCCATCCATGTGTGTGCTGTGCCACTCCCCCGTGTCCCTTCTGTCACAGCCCTGTGTGTGCTGTGCCACTCCCCCGTGTCCCCAGCGCCACCCCCGTGTCCCCGTGGGGACCCACAGGAAGTTGCCGAGCGCAGGAAGCAGCAGAGCCCGGGCTGAGCGCGGCACGGGCAGAGCCCGCCCTGGTGACACCGTGGGGACACGGCCCCCAGGACCCCCAGGACCCCCGGGACACTGAGGACACTCGGGAACACTTGGGACACTCCAGGCGCTCTGGACATTCTGGATAAACCAGACACTCGGGGACACTTGTGACCCCTGGGACACTGAGGGCACTGTGGGCACTGCAGATACTCGAGACAGGCCGGACACTCCGGACACTCGGGACACGCTGGACACTTGGGGACACTTGGGACACTCCAGACACTTCGGGACCCTCAGCACACTCTGGACATTCCAGATACTCAGGGACACTCAGGACACACTGGACATTTGAGGACACTCAGGACACTTGGAACACGCCGGACACTTGAGGACAGGCTGGACACTCGGGACACTCAGGGACACTCAGGGACACTCGGGACAGGCCGGACACACGGACACTGGCCATGGAGGAGGCGGTGGTGAAGCAGGGCTGGCTGTACCTGCAGCTGCAGCAAACCTTCGGCAAGGTCAGAGGGGTCGGGGGCCTGGAGGCGGGGATCCCATGGGAATGGGGTGAATGCCATGGGAATGGGGTGAATCCCCTGGGAATGGAGTGAATCCCACAGGAATGGGGTGAATCCCCTGGGAATGGGGTGAATCCTACAGGAATGGGGTGAATCCCCTGGGAATGGGGTGAATCCCATGGGAGTGGGGTGAATCCTGTGGGAATCAGGTGAATCCCACAGCAATGGGGTGAATCCCGTGGGAGTAGGGTGAATCCTGTGGGAATCAGTGAATCCCACAGGAATGGGATGAATCCCCTGGGAATGGGGTGACCCCACCTGTTGATGCTCAGCTGTCCCTCAGCCACCATGGGGGGACAGGAGCTGCTGGGGACACTTTGTGCAGACCACCCAAAAGAGGCTCTGCAGAGCTAAGGGGTGACAGATGTGACCACCAAAGCCTCATTTAGGGACAGTGACGGCTGCAGGCCCCAAAACCTCATTTAGGGACAGTGATGGCTGCAGGCCCCAAAGCTGCATTTGGGGACAGTGACGGCTGCAGGCCCCAAAACCTCATTTAGGGACAGTGATGGCTGCAGACCCCAAAGCTGCATTTGGGGACAGTGACGGCTGCAGGCCCCAAAGCCACGTTTGGGGACAGTGACAGCTGCAGGTCCCAAAGCTGAGTTTGGGGACAGTTCCAGTGGGGAGGTGATGGCTGCAGGCCCCAAAGCCACATTTGGGGACTGTGATGGCTGCAGGCCCCAAAGCCACGTTGGGGACAGTGACGGCTGCAGGCCCCAAAGCCGGGTTTGGGAACAATGACAGCTGCAGGCCCCAAAACCTCATTTAGGGACAGTGATGGCTGCAGACCCCAAAGCCACGTTGGGGACAGAGATGGCTGCAGGCCTCAAAGCTGCATTTGGGGACAGTGACGGCTGCAGGCCCCAAAACCTCATTTAGGGACAGTGACAGCTGCAGGCCCCAAAGCTGCATTTGGGGACAGTGACGGCTGCAGGTCCCAAAGCCGGGTTTGGGGACAGTGACAGCTGCAGGTCCCAAAGCTGAGTTTGGGGACAGTTCCAGTGGGGAGGTGATGGCTGCAGGCCCCAAAGCCACATTTGGGGTCAGTGATGGGTGCAGGCCCCAAAGCTGCATTTGGGGACAGTGACGGCTGCAGGTCCCAAAGCCGGGTTTGGGGACAGTGACAGTTGCCGGCCCCAAAGCTGCATTTGGGGACAGTGGGGAGGTGATGGCTGCAGGCCCCAAAGCCGCGCGGCTTCCGCTGCCGATAAAGGCTGGGGTTGGGCAATGGCTGCGAGGGGGAAGGAGCTGAGGAAGGAGCTGAGGGAAGGAGCTGAGGGAAGGAGCTGAGGGGCCTCTCCTGCCCCTCTCCCTCCTCTCCCTCCCCACAGAGCCCAATCCCAGGGGATTCACCCCACAGGAAGGGTGGGGATCCCAAAACCCCATCCCAGGAAAAGGGAGCTGTGGGACCCAGAGCTGCCGGGGAGGTTTTGGGGCTGCTTCCCCTGCCCCCACTTCCCCTCTGCCCTGGGGCCACCCGCGCTCCCTGAGCCCGGAACTGCTGCTGCTGCTTTTGGGGTAGAGCCTGAGAGATGAAAATTTGGGTTTTTTTAGGGAAAATGGGAGGAAAAAGGAGCTGGAAGTTGTTCAAGGCTTGTGGGGTGGGTGAGACTGGGGTGCTAGAAAGGCTTTGCTGAGTGTCAAGGATTTATCCAGGGATTTAAATCCCAATTTATGTCACCCCCATCTTCAGTCAGACCCTGCAGGGTTTTGCACCCTGGTCCTGCCTTAGGTGATGCTAAGCATGGTCCCAAGGAGATAAAAACTCCTGGGAAGGTAAAACCCTTCTGGAAAGGTAAAACCCTTCTGGAAAGGTAAGAATTCCTGGGGAGGTAAAAATTACTGGAAAAGTAAAAATCCTGGGAAGGTAAAAACTCCTGAAAAGGTAAAAACTCCTGGGAAAGTGAAAACCCCTGGAAAAGTGAAAATTCCTGGGAAGGTAAAAGTTCTTGGAAAGGTGAAAACTCCCAGGAAGGTAAAAAACCCTGGAAAAGTAAAACCCTTCAGGAAAGGTAAAAACTCCTGGAAAGATAAAATATCTTGGAAGGATAAAACTCTTGTGAAGGTAAAAATTCCTAGAGAGGTAAAAACCCCTGGGAAAGTAAAAAATTCCTGGAGAGGTAAAAAATCCTGGAAAGGCAAAAACTCCTGGGAAGGTAAAAACTCCTGGAGAGGTGAAAATGATGGGAAAAGTAAAAACTTTGGGGAAAGTAAAAACCCCAGGGAAGGTCAAACCCCATGGAAAGTAGAACCCCACAGAAGGTCGAACCCTTTTGGGAAGGTAAAAACCCCATGGAAAGTAGAACCCCATGGAAGGTTAAACCCTTTTGGGAAGGTAAAAACCCCATGGAAAGTAGAACCCCATGGAAGGTCAAACCCTCTGGGGAAGGTAAAAACCTCTGGGAAGGTTGAACCCTTTTGGGAAAGTAAATACCCCAGGGAGGGTTGCACCCTTTTGAGAAGGTAGAACCCCATGGAAGGTCGAACCCCAGGGAAGGTCAAACACTTTTGGAAAGGTAGAACCCCATGGGAGGTAGAACCCTTTTGGGAAGGTAAAAACCCCATGGAATGTAGAACCCCAGCGAAAGTCCAGCCCTTTTGGGAAGGCAGAACCCCATGGGAGGTAGAACCCCATGGAAGGTCAAACCCCAGGGAAGGTCGAACCCTTTTGGGAAGGTAGAACCCCATGGAAGGTAGAACCCCATGGAAGGCAGAACCCCATGGGAGGTAGAACCCCAGGGAAGGTCGAACCCTTTTGGGAAGGTAGAACCCCAGAAAAGGTAGAACCCCATAGCAGGTAGAACCCCATGGAAGGCAGAACCCTTTGGGAAGGCAGAACCCCATGGAAGGCAGAACCCTTTGGGAAGGCAGAACCCCATGGGAGGTAGAACCCTCTTGGGAAGGCAGAACTCCATGGAAGGTAGAACCCCCTGGAAGGTCAAACCCTTTAGGGAAGGTAGAACCCCATGGAAGGTCAAACCCCAGGGAAGGTCGAACCCTTTTGGGAAGGTAGAACCCCATGGAAGGTAGAACCCCATGGAAGGCAGAACCCTTTGGGAAGGCAGAACCCTTTGGGAAGGCAGACACCCCGGCTGTCCCCCAGCAGAAGTGGAAGAAGTTCTGGGCCGTGCTGTACCGGGAGAGCTCGCGCTCCACGGCGCGCCTGGAGCTGCAGGAGGGCCCCGAGCGGCCGCGCAGGGCGGAGGGCGGCCGGCGCCTGGTCCGGCTCAGCGACTGCGTGCACGTGGCCGAGGCGGGCGGCGACGCCTCCTGCCCCAAGGACACCGTCCCCTTCCTGCTGGAGACCACGGAGCGCCGGTTCCTGCTGGCTGCCGACGGCGCCGAGGCGGCCGAATGGATCCAGCGGCTCTGCGAGCTGGCGTTCCCGGTACGTGTCTGAGAGCGGCTGGGGAACGGGGGATCCACCGGGGTGGGTGGGATCCGCTGGGGTGGGTGGGATCCACTGGGGTGGGTGGGTTCCACTGAGTTTGGTGGGATACACTGGGGTGGGCGGGATCTGCTGGGGTGGAAGGGATCCGCTGGGATGGGTGGGATACGCTGGGATGGGTGGGATCTGCCAGGGTGGAGGGGATCCACTGGGATGGATGGGATCCATGCGGGTAGGTGGGATTCACCAGGGTGGGTGGAATCTGCCAGTATGGGTGGGATCCACCAGGGTGGCTGGGATGCACTAGGGTGAGTGGGATCTGCTGGGATGGAAGGGATGCACCAGGATGGATGGGATCCACCAGGATGGATGGGATCCACTGGGGTGGATGGGATCTGCTGGGATGGGTGGGATGCACTGGGATGGATGGGATCCACTGGGATGGATGGGATCTGATAGAATGGATAGGATCCACCAGGGTGGGTGGGATCTGCCAGGATGGAGGGGATCCACCAGGATGGAGGGATCCACTGGGATGGATGGGATCTGCCATCATGGATGGGATGCACAGGGATGGATGGGATGCACAGGGATGGATGGGATGCACAGGGATGGATGGGATCCACTGGGTTGGATGGGATGCACAGGGATGGATGGGATGCACAGGGATAGATGGGATGCATAGGGATGGATGGGATGCACAGGGATGGATGGGATCCACTGGGTTGGATGGGATGCACAGGGATGGATGGGATCCACTGGGTTGGATGGGATGCACAGGGATGGATGGGATCCACTGGGTTGGATGGGATGCACAGGGATGGATGGGATGCACAGGGATAGATGGGATGCACAGGGATGGATGGGATGCACAGGGATGGATGGGATCCACTGGGTTGGATGGGATGCACAGGGATGGATGGGATGCACAGGGATGGATGGGATCCACTGGGTTGGATGGGATGCACAGGGATGGATGGGATCCACTGGGTTGGATGGGATGCACAGGGATGGATGGGATCCCTCACCTGCCGCTCTTGCCCCGGGGCAGAGGAGCCGTGAGGAGCCGGGAGCAGCCAAGGAGAGCACGGAGGGCGAATTCTCCATGGAGGAAAATTCCCTGTACAGCTCGCGGGGCAAAGGTGGGAGCAGGGCTGGGGCTGTGTGGGGTGGGGAAATCTCCTCCCCCAAAAGCCTCTTCCTGTTTGTGGGGCCGGCTGGGCTGTGCTATCAGCAGTGGTCAGCCTGGCCAGCCCTTATCAGCCGGACACTGCTGGCCTGGCTGGAGGGGTCATCCACGGCCCTTCTGCAGGGTGGGACATGTGTCCAGTGTCCACCCTGGCCATCCCAGCTGGCCTGGACCCGTCTGTCCATGTTTGGGGGTCACTCACAGCCCCTCTCTGGGGTGGGACACATGTCCAGTGTCCACCCTGTCCATCCCCAGCTGGCCTGGACCTATCTGTCCCAGTTTGGGGGTCACTCTGCTGGGTGGGACATGTGTCCAGCACCAGCTGTGTCCGGGGCTCTGGCCTGGGGGTCACTCCAGCCCCTCTGTGGTGTGGGACCCGTGTCCAACGCCGTGTCCATCCCCAGCCGGCCTGGAGCAGGCGTTTGAGGTGACAGTGAGGGTGACGCCATCGTCGCAGCGCTGCCGGCTCCGGGGCCGCTGCATCCTGCGGGCGGGCGAGGAGGCGCTGGAGCTGTGGCACCCTCAGAGCCAGGAGCTGCTCTCCAGCTGGCCCTACCGCTTCCTGCGCCGCTTCGGCCGCGACAAGGTCAGTGTGTGGCACCAGGGCTGGGCTGGGCATGGCCTGGGCACTGTGGGGACTGACCCTGCCTGTTTTGTGGAGATAATCTACTGGGATAAGTCCCAATATTACCGGGTGGAACGTGCCTGGGCTCGTCTGACCCTTGCTGCTTGACCAAGGGCGGCAGCTGTGGTGGTTTCACCTCAGAGACACCTTTGGCTGGCACTTGGGACAAGTCCAGGCAAGCAGGAGCTCAGGTTTACCTCTGGTGGAAAGGCTTTAGGAGAAGTGAAGGAAAAGGAGATGGGTCCTGCTGGAGGGTTTTGATCCAGAGCTTTATTCCTGGAACACAGAGCCCTGAATGCAGCAACAGCTCCAACAGAACAGTTGAACCCCGTGGTTGCTGTGTCTTTTAAGCCCGGGGAGAGGGGGAGGGAAGGGGTAGGGGTCTCACCAACCAGGTGGGAGGGGGAGACTCTCAGGGGACAAATGACACCTGGATGCCCAATGTCCCCTAGGGCTGAGAGGCATCTTTTGAACTGTGCCAATCACACGATGCCCTTGGTGGCACACCGAGAGTGACGGACAGCGTTCAGCAGGAGGCAAGGGGAGGGGAAGGGAGAGGGTATTGGCACACCTGGGAAAAGAACTGGGAGAGCTGAACCAGGCTATTACATCCCACTGCAACAATAATCAAAACTCCACCACTTTGTGACAGTTGTAAAGCCAGTATGTTTATTGTGGGAAGTGTTCCCCTAAAATGACATGCGTGCCTCTGGGAACTTCAGGTCCCTTTTTATCCCCCTCTCAAATACATATGCACACAATGTCACAATAGGTTCATACATATTCATTTTTACGAATTTCGTGCTAGTTCTTCTTTATCAGAAAGAATTCCTAGGTCAGGTTGACTTGCTCTCACAGCAGTCTCTGTCTCTCTTTATCACTTTTTGTCTCCGCCCCTTATCTCTGCCCTTCCCTGAAGCAGTTACTCTAAGCCTAGGTTCTGCAGTCAGGCTAAATAGCCATGTTTTCCAACCAGAGACTCAACTCAAAGATGTACATTTCACCCAAACCAAAATGGATTTCTACCCTGGGAGATTTCCACTTTGCCTCACGCCCTCCACAGGTCACCTTCTCCTTCGAGGCCGGCCGGCGCTGCGCGTCCGGAGAGGGCAACTTCGAGTTCGACACCAGGCAGGGCAACGAGATCTTCCAGGCCATCGAGGCGGCCATCGAGGTCCAGAAGGGCCGGGGGGGTCCCGTGGATGAAGCCCCGCGGCTGCTGGACCACGCCAGGACGCCCAGCTGGGCACAGGGCCACGAGGAGCCCAAGTGTCCCCCCGGGGAGGCCAAGGTGCCCAAAGGGGAGGGGAAAGGGGCCAAGGGCAGGTTGGTGGTGCCCCCCGGGGCTGGGGAGGGCTCGGGGCCGTCGCAGCCGTCGCGGGGTGGGGATTGTCCCTACGCGGAGCCGCACGATTCGCTGCGCCCGCCCGACAAGGGCCGGCGGCCGGACGGGGCCAGGGTGGAGTCCGAGTACGCCGTCCCCTTCGACACCATGGCCAAGGCCTTCCTGGCGCGCCAGTTCGGCGGCCTGGGCTGTGCCCAGGAGGGGCTCCCCGAGCCCCCCAGCGTCCCCAGGGATGCAGGGGGGGGTCAGCAGCCCCCCGGCCGCCCCACGGCCCCCAAACCCGAGCACATCTATGACGAGCCCGAGGGGCTCTCGGGGCTCTCGCTGTACGACGAGCCCGAGGAGGTGAAGGGGGAGGCCTGGAGGCTGCAGGCGGCCCCCGAGGAGCCCCCCGGGCTCGGCTGTCCCTACAACGCCCAGCGCGACGACTACGCCGTCCCCAAGAGGCCCTTCCTGCTGCAGGGCAAGGAGTGGCTCGGGGACAGTGACTATGACAACGTGGCCCTCAGGGTGGCCAAGAAGAGGAACCTGCAGTGAGCGGCGGTGGGGGAGAGGAGGAGGGGACGCCCCAAATCCCCCAGCCGGACTTTACCCCACCCCTGGCAGAGCTGAGACCCCCCCAGCTTGGAGCACCCCGGGCTGGGGAGGGGGCACAGCCTGGGCTGACAGGGGACACCCGGGAGGTGCCAGGGGACACCAGGAGGGTGGCAGGGGACACCAGGGGTGGCAGGGGACACCTGGAAGCGCCGGCTGTGCCCACTGGAGGGCAGTGCGAGCCCACCGGAGCAGCGGTGCTCGGGCAGCCGGGGCCCCGCGGCCCCGCGGCCGCAGCTCCAGGCCCCACTCATCCCCCCGGGATGCACTTCCAGGGGCGGCCGGAGCGGGAATGGCCTGGGGTGCTCAGCTGGGTGCACTTCCCCAAGGATGGACATCCCAGACCTTCCAGGGATGGACATCCCAAATCTCCAGGATGGACATCCCAAACCTTCCAGGGATGGACATTCCGAAACCCCCAGGGGTGGATATCCCAAATCCCTCAGGATGGACATCCCGAATCCTACAGGGATGGGCATCCCGAGTCCCCTGGGATGGACATTCCAAATCTCCAGGGATGGACATCCCGAATCCCCCAGGCATGCAGATCCCACCCCATGGGATGGGCAGTGCTCATTCCCAGGGATGCAGATCCCACTCCTGAGCCCTCCCGTGCCCCACAGCTCCCAGTGCTCCCAGTATGTTCCAGTGCCATGGCAGCGCCGGGTCCTTCCCCTCCCAGAGGTTCCTCTCCCCCTTGCTCGGCAAACCCACAAATTCCATCTGTTTCAGCCTCACTTTTGGTTGCAATTCTCTTTATTAACGCCATTTCCAGTCCCTCTGAATTCCAGATGGAAAACTGGGCTTTATTTACATGGACATTTTCACAGCTGGCTCCAGTCCTCCCAGTGCAAACCAGTACACAGCCATGGGGTCATTTTCCTTTCTCTCTTTCCTTTCCCTTTTTCCTTTCCTTTCCTTTCCTTTCCTTTCCTTTCCTTTCCTTTCCTTTCCTTTCCTTTCCTTTCCTTTCCTTTCCTTTCCTTTCCTTTCCTTTCCTTTCCTTTCCTTTCCTTTCCTTTCCTTTCCTTTCCTTTCCTTTCCTTTCCTTTCCTTTCCTTTCCTTTCCTTTCCTTTCCTTTCCTTTCCTTTCCTTTCCTTTCCTTTCCTTTCCTTTCCTTTCCTTTCCTTTCCTTTCCTTTCCTTTCCTTTCCTTTCCTTTCCTTTCCTTTCCTTTCCTTTCCTTTCCTTTCCTTTCCTTTCCTTTCCTTTCCTTTCCTTCCCTTCCCTTCCCTTCCCTTCCCTTCCCTTCCCTTCCCTTCCCTTCCCTTCCCTTCCCTTCCCTTCCCTTCCCTTCCCTTCCCTTCCCTTCCCTTCCCTTCCCTTCCCTTCCCTTCCCTTCCCTTCCCTTCCCTTCCCCTCCCCTCCCCTCCCCTCCCCTCCCCTCCCCTCCCCTCCCCTCCCCTCCCCTCCCCTCCCCTCCCCTCCCCTCCCCTCCCCTCCCCTCCCCTCCCCTCCCCTCCCCTCCCCTCCCCTCCCCTCCCCTCCCCTTTCCCTTTCCCTTTCCCTTTCCCTTTCCCTTTCCCTTTCCCTTTCCCTTTCCCTTTCCCTTTCCCTTTCCCTTTCCCTTTCCCTTTCCCTTTCCCTTTCCCTCATCTTCCTCCTCCTCCTCTTCCCAGCCTTTCCTGGGGGACATCCCGCCCCTCAAGCAGCCCCACCCCAATTCCCATGGGATTTCCCTGGATCCCTCAGTGCCCAGGACCCCCCGGGACCCCCCCAACCCCATCCCCACCCCGGAGCCACCTCAGGATCCCGGTTCCTCAGGTTTTCCATGGAAAGCACGGCCATTCCATGAATTATTTATAACCTCTCCCAATCAAAGGCGAGGCTCAGGTACTGCAGTTCATTTCCTGGATCCTGAGAATCCAATTAATGAGCCAAATTAAGGGGTTTTGATAAGAGATGCTGATTAAAGCTCCGGCTCCATCGCTGCACCCCGGCTGGGGCTGGGGGCAATGGGGTGCACAGGTGGGATCCTGCTCCAGGTGGGATCCTGCTCCAGGTGGGATCACACAGGGAAAAAACACCTACAAGTGGTCCAAAACAAAGGGAAAAGTCTCCAGCAGGATTTTCCATGTCGGATTCAGGAAAATCATGGAGCGAGGCAGAGCTGGAAGGGTTTAGGAAGCACTGATGGGTGGGAGATGCTTCCCATCCTTTCCCAGCCCCATTCCTATGGAAAAATGGGATCATCCCTGTCCGTGATCAGCTGGTTCTCATCTGCAGAGCTGGGAAATCCAGAAAATCCCAATCTGGAAAAATGGGATCATCCCTGTCCATGCCTGGGTTCCAGAGCCAGGGAAATCCAGAAAATCCCAAGCTGGAAAAATGAGATCATCCCCGTCCATGCCTGGCTGGTTCCCATCTGCAGAGCTGGGGAGATCCAGAAAATCCCAATCTGGAAAAATGGGATCATCCCTGTCCATGACTGGGCTCCAGAGCCAGGGAAGTCCAGAATTCCTGAGCTGGAAAAATGGGATAATCCCCATCCATGCCTGGCTGGTTCCCATCCCCAGAGCTGGGGAAATCCAGGAGAATTCCCAGGCTGGAAAAATGGGATCATCCCTGTCTGTGCCCGGGCTCCAGAGCCAGGGAAATCCAGAATTCCTGAGCTGGAAAAATGGGATGATCCCCATTTTTCAAGCTGGCTCCCATCCCCAGAGCTGGGGAAATCCAGGAGAATTCCCTGTCTGGAGCTGGGGACTCCTGGCAGCTCGGGGCCGTTCATCGGGAATCGATTGCTGGAGCACATGTTATTATTAATTAATTAACGCTCATTAGCGGCTTATTCATTATTAATCGTTGTTAACACAGCCCTCCCTGCTCCTTCCAGTTTTCCTTCCTTAACCAAAGGAATGGAAACTCTGCCCACGCTTTGCTTCCCAATCCTGAGGGAAGCCAGGGAATGAGGGATGGCTGGGAATGGAGCTGTAAAAATGAGGAAACACTTCCCAAATTCCCAATCCTGTGGAAAGACAAGGAATGTGGGAATGGAGCTGTAAAAACAAGGAACAATTTCCTGGAGTCAAATTCCCAATTCTATGGGAAACCAGAGAATGTGGGATGTCTGGGAATGGGGCTGTAAAAACAAGGAAACACTTCCCAAAATTCCCAATCCTGGAGTTAATTTCCCAATCTTTTGGGAACCCAGGGAATGAGGGATTGCTGGGAATGGAGCTGTAAAAATGAGGAAACACTTCCCAAATTCCCAGTCCTGTGGGAAGCCAAGGAATGCAGAAATGGAGGTGTAAAAACATGGAAAGATTTCCTGGGGTCAAATTCCCAATCCTATGGGAAGCCGGGGAATGAAGGATGGCTGGGAATGGAGCTGTAAAAAGAAGGAAACATTTCCCAAAATTCCCAATCCTGGAGTTAATTTCCCAATCTTTTGGGAACCCAGGGAATGAGGGATCGCTGGGAATGGGGCTGTAAAAATGAGGAAACACTTCCCAAATTCCCAATCCCACATGAAGCCAAGGAATGTGGGAATGGAGCTGTAAAAACAAGGAAGAATTTCCTGGAGTCAAATTCCCAATGCTATGGGAAGCCGGGGAATGAGGGATGGCTGGGAATAGAGCTGTAAAAACAAGGAAACACTTCCCAAAATTCCCAATCCCATGAGAAGCCAGGGAATGAGGAATCACTGGGAATGGAGCTGTAAAAATGCGGAAACATCTCCCAAATTCCCAATCCTGTGGAAAGACAAGGAACGTGGGAATGGAGCTGTAAAACATGGAAAGATTTCCTGGGGTCAAATTCCCAATCCTATGGGAAGCCAGGGAATGAGGGATCTCTGGGAATGGGGCTGTAAAAACAAGGAAACACTTCCCAAAATTCCCAATCCTGGAGTTAATTTCCCAATCTTTTGGGAACCCAGGGAATGAGGGATTGCTGGGAATGGAGCTGTAAAAATGAGGAAACACTTCCCAAATTCCCAGTCCTGTGGGAAGCCAAGGAATGCAGAAATGGAGGTGTAAAAACATGGAAAGATTTCCTGGAGTGAAATTCCCAGTCCTGGGAATGAGGGGTGGCTGGGAATGGAGCTGTACAAACATGGATACAATTCCCAAACTTCCCCTTCCTCTGGGATTTGCAGAGGGCAGCCAGGGATTGGTTGGAATGGCACCAATCAAGTTTTAGCAGGGATTGGGGGAAATTTTGGGAATTTTGGTGCAGGAATTGCATCCCCTACCTGGGTGGGGTTTAGAGTGGAAAAGGGTGCCTGGCCTGGAGAATTCCAACTGGAAAAACCCCTGGAAAGGCTCAGCCAGGGGCTGGGCTGGGGAGAAAAAAAATCAATGGAAAAAGGGGGAGGGAAGAGCTTAAAGCCCAAAGCTCCAGACAAATGGAGAGATTTAATCTGATTTGGGAGTTATTGTCCTGATGGAATTATGCTGATTATGGATCATTTAGGAGCAGGGATAATCAAAACATGGATTTGTTCCGAGCTCTGAGGGGCTCCTGAGCCTCTTCCCAGGGGTGGAGGAGAGGCAGAGCTGCATCCCAAGGGAAAACTGGGGAGGCCTGGAGGGGCAGAGCGGGGAAAAAGGGGCCTGGGGATCTCTGGGATTGGAAAGTTGGGGCTGGGAGCAGAGAGGGGGATGCAGAAAATGGGATGATCCCAAGGGAAATGGTGTGAGCAGAGCAAGGAAAGTGGGATAAGGACATGTCTGGGATGGGGAATGGATCAGGAATGCAGCCCTGGGAAGGTAAAAACCCCTGGAAAAGTAAAAACCTTTCTGGAAAGGTAAAAACCCTTGGAAAGGTAAAATCCTTTTGGAAAGGTAAAAACTCCTGGAAAGATAAAAACTCCTGGAAAGATAAAAACTCCTGGGCAAGTAAAAACCCCTAAAAAGTAAAAATTCCTGGGAAGGTAAAAGTTCCTGGGAAGGTAAAAGTTCCTGGAAAGGTAAAAATTCCTGGAGAGGTAAAAACTCCCGGGCAAGTAAAAACCCCTGGAAAAGTAAAAATTCCTGGGGAGAAAACTGGGATGATCCCAGGTGAAAGCTGGGCTGGCAAGGTTTGGATGGTCAGATAATGGAAAAAGGGGTGTGAGGATCCCAGGATAGAGAGGAAGGGAAATCTGGATTGGGAACAGTAGCAGGGGTGGAGGAAAACAGCTTGATCCTAAAAGAAACTGCTCTGGAAAAGGCTCAGATGGTCAGGGCATGGAAAAAAGGATGCAGGGATCTCCAGGATGGGGAAGATGGGAAATTGGGATTGGGAACAGATCAGGAATGGGGAAAACCAGGATGATCCCAAAGGAAGCTGCTCTGGAAAAGGTTTAGATGGTCAAAAAATGGAAATATGGAAGTGGGGATCTCCAGGATGGAGAAAATGGGAAATTTGGATTGGGAACAGAGCAGGGGTGGAGAAAACCGGGATGGTCCCAAGGGAAAGCTGGGATGGCAGGGCTTGGATGATCTGACTATGGAAAGAGGGAAGTGGGGATCCCCAGGATGGAGAGGATGGGAAATTGGGATTGGGAACAGAGCAGGGGTGGAGAAAACCAGGATGATCCCGGGGGAAACTGCTCTGGAAAAGGCTCAGATGGTCAGGGCATGGAAAGAAGGGAGCAGGAATCTCCAGGATGGGGAAAACAGGGAACAAACCTGCTGCAAAGCGGGATGGGGACTCTCCCCACGGCCTGGAGATGCCGCTCCCGTTTTTCCTGCAGCTCCTCACAGCTCATTTTCCCATTAGTGTCTGCTCGGATTAGGGATGCGCTCGCTCTCCCCCTCCGGCCGAATCCCAGGCGCCAGCAGGAGCTGGAAACTGCATTAGGGCCGTGCCAAGGAGCCCCTGATGCCATTAGGGGCGAGCATTAGAGGTGCTAAGTGACAAGGAGCTCATCAGGCCGGGATTGATGGAAATGCCGTTCCCGGAGCCGGCAGGAACAGGGCCCTTCATTCAGCAGAAATTGTTTAATTGGGAAGGTTGGGATTGTCTCTGCCTGTCTCCTTCCTGGAGCTCTGGAGCTCCTCGGGATGTGGCAGCAGTGGGAGTGAGGAGAAGGTGCAGGTGGCAGAGGGGAGGGAAAACTCCCAAATCCATCCATCCTGCTCGTCCTTGCCCTCTTGGCAGCTTGAGGATTCCCAGGTTGGTCATTCCTGGGAATTCCAGTGATCCAGAACCGGGAAAAACCGGGTTGATGGCTGTCCTGAGGGAGCTGAGCCCTTCCCTGGGCTGCTGCAGAAGTAATTGGCAATCACAATTGGGAGTGCACAAAGTCGGGCTCTGTTGGGAAGGAAGCCGGGCTTTGTTGGGATGGAAGCCGGGCTTTGTTGGGAAGGAAGCCGGGTTCTGTTGGGAAGGAAGCCGGGCTCTGTTGGGAAGGAAGCCGAGCTCTCTTGGGAAGGAAGCCGAGCTCTGTTGGGATGGAAGCCGGGCTTTGTTGGGAAGGAAGCCGGGCTTTGTTGGGAAGGAAGCTGTCGGGATCTTTAGCTGGTCACAGTGACCCTGAGAAACGTTAGAAAGTCTCTTTTCCCAGCCCAGCGCTTGAAGAAGGAGTCAGAGCTCTTCATTTCTCGGTCTCAAGGTTGTTTATTGTGTCTTATCTATAAAAAATTTTCTCCTGCCTTGCCGAGGTCAGCTCAGCAAGACAATCCAGGCACTCTGCCTGCCCCCAGGGCAGGGTTATGTCTTTATACTAAAAACTACGTGTACAATGTTTACAATTACTTCCCAATACCTATCACCTATGTTAGACAGTGAGCTTCTACTCTAAACCAATCTGTAAGTGCCAACATCACAGCACAAGATGGAGAAGAAGAAGAAGAAGAAGAAGAAGAAGAAGAAGAAGAAGAAGAAGAAGAAGAAGAAGAAGAAGAAGGAGAAGGAGAAAGGCTGGACACGCCCAAGTTCCTCCATCTTGTCCCCTGAAGCCCCATACCAAAAATCCTAAAATCTACATTTTCACCCTGTGATAATTTTATTATTATAACTATTCAAACTTCTGTGGCTTTCAGGTCCTCATACAAAGCTGGCAACTGGCTCCAGGGGTCATAATAAAACCCACAGGTGTTTTGGGCTCTGTGCCAGGGCTTCTGAGCCCCTTGGCAGGGGTCTTGGCAGTCCAGGACAGCCAGAGGGATGTCCTGAATTCCAACACCACTGGAGCTTGTTGCTCTGGCCATTATTGATATTTGCCATTCCCAACTTGTGCCACATCACAGCAGGAGATGGAGGCCAAGAAGAAGAAGGAGAAAGGCTGAACACACCCAGATCCCTCCATCTTGCCCCCTGAACCCCCATACCAAAACCCCTAAAATCTACTTTTCCACCCCATGATAACTTCACCATTATTCTACCTAAACTGTTGTGGCTTGCTGATCTTCATCTAAGGTTGGTAATTTGCTCCATGGGTCATAATCAAACCCACACGGGCATTTTGAGCTCTGTGCCAGGGCTTCTGAGCCCCCTGGCAGGGGTCTTGGCAGTCCAGGACAGCCAGAGGGATGTCCTGGGTTCCCACAGGAAGCCCGGCTTTGTTGGTGTAATAAATGATCAATCGGGAGCCAAAATTATCACAAATTTAGCAAAGATTTATTAATTTGTCTGCAAGACCGAAGTTCGGTCTTCGAAACCACCACAGCCAAAGAGTCAGCGTCGAGCCCGGGATCGGCGCCGGGTGAACTCAGATCTGACCTCCCGAGTGTCAAAGTCGCCCCAGTTCACGCTCGCGGCTCCGCACAGAGAGGTTTTGTACAGTTTATTCTGCCCGAGGCAAAGATGACCGAATTTTCTTTGTGTCTCTTCACATGCATAACCTTGGCTTTACATGTGCAGAGGTAGACAAAGATCCAGCCCAGGTGTCTCGATGCAGCATTCACATCCATCAGGGTGGCTCCATTGATCATTGCCGTCGATCATCCGATCATTGCCGTAGATGTAATTCTACTCTTACGTTAGAAAACCCCAATGTTATCTCAGCGAAGTCTGGGAGCTAGATGTGTATGAATAAGAAGCTGCTCCCGGCCAGGGTGGTCAAAAGACACAGTTTGGATCTTACAACATTTTATACATTATTAGCATGAATTATCTCGACCATATACTACACAAAGATTTATTAATTTGTCTGCGAGACCGAAGTTCGGTCTTCGAAACCACCACAGCCAAAGAGTCAGCGTCGAGCCCGGGATCGGCGCCGGGTGAACACGGATCGGACCCCTTGAGCGTCAGTCACCCCAGTTCAAGCTCGTGGCTCCGCGCAGAGAGGTTTTGTACAGCTTATTCTGCCCGAGGCAAAGATGACCGAATTTTCTTTGTGTCTCTTCACATGCATAACCTTGGCTTTACATGTGCAGAGGTAGACAAAGATCCAGTCCAGGTGTCTTGGGGGAAGTCAGCATTCACATCCATCAGGGTGGCGCCCATCGATCATCGTGGTAGATGTAATTCTATTCTTACGTTAGAAAACCCCAATGTTATCTCAGCGAAGTCTGGGAGCTAGATGTGTATGAATAAGAAGCTGCTCCCGGCCAGGGTGCTCAAAAGACACAGTTTGGATCTTACAACATTTTATACATTATTAGCATGAATTATCTCGACCATATACTACACAAAGATTTATTAATTTGTCCGCGAGACCGAAGTTCGGTCTTCGAAACCACCACAGCCAAAGAGTCAGCGTCGAGCCCGGGATCGGCGCCGGGTGAACTCGGATTGGACCTCCCGAGTGTCAGAGTCTCCCCCTCGGTTCACACTGGCGGCTTAGCGAGGTTTTATACAGTTTATTCTGCCCGAGGCGAAGATGACCGAATTTTCTTCACATGCATCGCTGTTTCTTTCCATGCGCAGAGGTGGACAAAAGCCTCGTCCAGGTGTGTTCTTGTCCGAGAAGCCGTGGATTCACGTGTATCAGGATGGCGCCGTTGGTTTTCTCGATAGATGCAATCGGCAGGGCGATATTCGATATTCACTCTTGGGTGGCTCCCGACAACTTGAGATCAACTCGGGAAACCGACGATCATCGCCCTGGAAGCTTCCATTCTTACGTTAAAGCATCGATGTTTATGTCCGGGAACTTGTTGAATCTGAACAAGACAGCAGCTCCAGGGTAGTCAAAAGACACGGTTTGGATTTTACAATATTTTATACATTATTAGCATGAATTATCACTACCATATCCTACAGCTGGGAAGGCAGCTGTAAAGCCGCGTGTCCGCGGCCGTAATTCCTTCACCCCACATTGATCCCGCGGCCTCTGCTGCCCACGGAGCGGCCGGGGGGCCAGGCTGGGCATCGATCCCGGCCGGGGGGACGGGCTGGGCATCGATCCCGGCCGGGGGGACGGGCTGGGCATCGATCCCGGCCGGGGGGACGGGCTGGGCATTGATCCCGGGCACCTCGGCCAGGCCGGGGCACCCCTGACCCTGCCCGTGCTGGGAGGGAATTCCCAGGGTGGTTCCAGCCCGGAGCATCCTCAACCCCTGCTCCTTCTAGGAGTGAATTCTCAGGATTATTCCAGCCTGGAACATCCCTGATCCTTGCTTGTTCTGGGACCAAATTCCCAGTCTGATCCCAGCCTGGAGAATCCTTGATCCCTGCTCATTCTGGGAGTAATTCCCACATTAATCCCAGCCTGCAGAGTCCCTTACCCCTGCTTGTTCTGGGACCAAATTCCCAGTCTGATCCCAGCCTGAAGAATCCCTGATCCCTGCTCATTCTGGGAACAATTTCCAGATTAATCTCAGCCTGGAGAATCCCTGATTCCTGCTTGTTTTGGAACTAAATTTCCAGTCTGATCCCAGCCTGGAGAATCCCTGATCTCTGCTTGTTCTGGGAGCAAATTCCCAGCCTGATCCCAGTTTGATCCCAGCCTGGAACATTTCTGATCCCTGCTCATTCTGGAACCAAATTCCCAGATTAATCCCAGCCTGGAATATCCCTGATCCCTGCTTGTTCTGGGACCAAATTCCCATCCTGGAACATCCCTGATCCCTGCTCGTTCTGGGAGCAATTTCCAGATAAATCCCAGCCCCATCTCAGCCTGGAACATCCCTGATCCCTGCTTGTTCTGGGACCAAATTCCCAGCCTGATCCCAGCCTGGAGATCCTTGCTTATTCCGGAAGCAATTCCCAGATTAATCCCATCCTGGAGAATCCCTGATCCCTGCTTGTTCTGGGACCAAATTCCCACTCTGATCCCAGCTGATCCCAGCCTGGGACATCCCAACCCCTGCTCATTCTGGAACCAAATTCCCAGATTAATCCCAGCCTCTGTCTTCCCTCTCCTTCCCACCCATATGAGTACCTGACAATATTTATAATTATGGCTTTTTTGGGGGATAAAACCCCTCCACAGCTGCTGCTGCTGCAAGGGGCAGATCCCAAATCCCACAGCACCAAACTCCCTGCCGGGGGATGCAGGGATGGAGGGGGAATTTGGGGGGGATCTGTGAGATTGGGGGGCGCAGGGGGGCACAGATGAGACCCCAGTGTGAGATCCCATGGGATGGGAGAGGAAAATGGAAAACCTGGATCAAGGGCGGAGCCGGATTTACTGCTGAGGACACGAAGGGCTCATTCCAAGGGTGTGGAAAAGCTTCTGGAAAGGCCATTTCCAGCTGGTTTTGGTCCAGGGAATCAATGGTTTTATGGGATTTTGCTGCCAGATCCGTGTTTTGTGTGGATTTCTGCAGCCTCGCTGGGCTGGGGGTTCATGGGTCCCCAAATCCCTCCGTGTCAAATTCCAGCAGGGAATATTTGATGGAAGCTACAACTCCCTGCCTGGAGCCTGGAAAAACACTGGAGCTCTTTGGATCCAACGCCCCATTCATTAATTAATAATGGGAAACCCATTAACAGGATCATCCAGACCCTAATGATGAGGAGAGGATGGATCCATATCCCGAATTCCCGACTCTTTAAAAGCCTGCCTGGAATCCTGGGATTTTTCCAAGCCTTCCCCTCTCCCAGGTCTCCATGGAAGTGAATGTTTCATGTGTTCCTTTGCCTCAATCCGCCGTGTTTGGACCAAAATAATGCTCCATGTGCTTCCCAGAGCTGCTCTGCAGGCGGATTTTGTCAGGAAATAAAAATATCCCAACACCCACCTGGCCAGGCTGAGGCTGCAGAGACAGAATTCGCAATCCCACCCTTGGCAATTCTGCAGCGTGGAGGGGCCCAGAGAGGTGTCCCAGGCCAGGCTGGAGCCCCTGGGACCGTGGAGGTGACCCTGCCAGGCAGGGCTGGCACTGGGTGCGATTTCAGCTCCTTCCATCCTAAATCATCCCAGGGTTTTGTTGTCCGATCCCTCTGTCCCGGGAGGTGTCCACAGCCAGGTTGGGATAGTGGGAGGGGTCAGAGGTGGATCTGGCTGCTCCTCCCATCCCAAACCATCCCAGGCTTTTGTCCCAGGCCAGGCTGGAGCCCCTGGGACAGTGGAGGTGACCCTGCCAGGCAGGGCTGGCACTGGGTGCGATTTCAGCTTCTTCCATCCTAAATCATCGCAGGGTTTTGTTTTCCCATCCCTCTGTGGGTGCTGCAGGAGCAGCTCTGGATGCCAGGATTCGCTGGACACAGGGAATGGCTTCCCACTGCCAGAGGGCACAGGGAGATGGGATTTTGGGAAGGAATTCCTGGCTGGGCTGGAATTCCCAGAGGAGCTGTGGCTGCCCTGGAAGTGTCCAAGGCCAGATTGGGATAATCTGGAATGGTGGGAGGGGTCAGAGTTGGATCTGGCTGATCTTCCCAAGCCAAACCATTCCAGGATTTTGTTTTCCCATCCCTCTGTGGGTGCTGCAGGAGCAGCCCTGGATGCCAGGATTTGCTGGGCAGGAGGGGCAGGACACAGGGAATGGCTCCCACTGCCAGAGGGCAGGGATGGATGGGACTTTGGGAAGGAATTCCTGGCTGGGCTGGAATTCCCAGAGCAGCTGTGGCTGCCCCTGGATCCCTGGAAGTGTCCAAGGCCAGGCTGGGATAATCTGGGATAGTGGGAGGGGTCAGGGGTGGATCTGGCTGATCCTCCCATCCCAAACCATCCCAGGATTTTGTTTTCCCACCCCTCTGTGGGTGCTGCAGGAGCAGCCCTGGACACCAGGGTTTGCTGGACACAGGGAATGGCTTCCCACTGCCAGAGGCTTAGATGGGATTTTGGGAAGGAATTCCTGCCTGGGAGAATTCCCAGAGAATTCCCAGGGGAGCTGTGGCTGCTCTGTGCCTGGAAGTGCCGTGGTTGGGATAATCTGGGACCATGGAAGGAGCTGGGATTTAACATCTCCTCCCCCACAAAGCATTCCAGGGCTGCTGCACTTCCCACCCGGGTGTGCTCCAGGATGGATCCGCTCCCGCCGTGCCCCGAGGGCATCGCTGTGCCCGGCTGTGCCCATCCCTGCTCCCTCTGTGCCCATCCCAGTGCCCTCTGTGCCCCGAGGGCATTGCTGTGCCCATCCCTGCTCTCTGTGTGCCCCAAGGGCATCGTTATGCCCGGCTGTGCCCATCCCAGTGCCCTCTGTGCCCATCCCTGTGCCCAGCTGTGCCCATCCCTGTGCCCATCCCTGCTCCCTCTGTTCCCATCCCAGTGCCCTCTGTGCCCATCCCTGTGCCCAGCTGCGCCCATCCCTGTGCCCATCCCTGCTCCCTCTGTGCCCATCCCTGCTCCCTTTTTGCCCATCCCTGCTCCCCCTGTGCCCATCCCTGCTCCCTTTTTGCCCATCCCTGCTCCCCCTGTGCCCATCCCTGTGCCCATCCCAGTGCCCTCTGTGCCCATCCCTGCTCCCTTTGTGCCCATCCCTGCTCCCCCTGTACCCATCCCTGTGCCCAGCTGTACCCATCCCGGAGCCGGAGTCGCCTTTCCCGGGATCTCCTTGGAGCCGGGAAGTGGCAGAATTTCGGAATTTCCCCCTCTCCCGGCGGAGGGGGAGCCAATTACCGGCAGCTGGTGAGAGCAGAGAATTGTTATTAATTTCCAGGCGAGCATATGCTGCGCGTTAACAACGTCCGAGCCGTGGCAGAAGGGCCCGGCCCGGCCAGATGGCTCAGCCTGCCTTGGGAATGGCTCCTGCCATCCCACAGAATTCCCAGATTAATCCCTGCCTGATCCCAGCCCAGAGCATTCCTGATCCCTGCTTGTTCTGGGAGCAATTCCCAGCCTGATCCCAGTCTGATCCAGCCCAGACAATCCCTGATCCCTGCTCATTCTGGGACTGAATTCCCAGTCTGATCCCAGCCTGGAGAATCCTTGATCCCAGCCTGGAGAATCCCTGATCCCAGCCCAGAGCATCCCTGATCCCTGCTTGTTCTGGGAGAAATTCCCAGCCTGATCCCAGCCCGATCCCAGCCTGGAGAATCCCTGATCCCAGCCTGATCCCAGCCTGGAGCATCCCTGGCCACCCCTGCTCATTCTGGGAGCAATTCCCACATTAATTCCAGCCTGGAGAATCCTTGATCCCTGCTCATGCTGGGATTAAATTCCCACTCTGATCCCACTCTGATCCCAGCCTGGAGCATCCCTGATCCCTGCTCGTTCTGGATCCAAATTCCCACTCTGATTCCAGCCTGGATTTTCCTTTGGTCATCTCCATCCCCAACCCCCAGCAGGACCCTTTTCCTTGGGAATTTTGCCCAGATTTCCCCGCACGTTGCTTTTCTCCACCTTTTAGTGACAGCAATGGATGGAATGAATCATTGAGGAGCTCCAGAGGTGAATCCACAGGACAGGATTAACCTGGCATGTCGGGATTAACAACCCCACATCCTCCTGCCGCACCCAAACCCCCGAATTTGAGGGAATCTCGGAACCTTTCCCTCCCCACTGGGAACTCCGGGAATGCGGCGGCGGCGTCGTCACCGTCCCTTTAAATCCCAGGGCTGGAATCGGGAGCGAAACCTCTCCAGGGAAAAGGGGTAAAAATAACTCCGAGTCCGCGGCCGCGGGAGCAGCCGGGCTCTGTCAAGGGCAGGGGCGAGCGCTCGTTAAAAATAGGAATAATTAATTATTCCAGCGGGGACAGACAGGGCGCTTAATGAGCGCTTGGGCTGGAAGATTCCCAGCGTGGAGCATCCAGGGCCCTGGGAAGGTCCCGGGAAGGTCCAGGGCGGGATGGGAGCGCTGGGTGGTGCTAGGAGGGCAGGAGGAGGAGGAGGAGGAGGAGGATGGAGCTGCTCCGTGCCAGGGAAAGAAAACACCGGGATGTGAATTCCAGCCCTGAGCTGAGCCCGCTGGCGGAGCCGTTGGGTCCCCCGGGCAGCGCTTGGGTTTAATTCCGCGTTTTTAATGAAAATGGGAATTTTTGCGGGTCCGGCTGGGGAGGGGCCGCTGTGCCCGCTGCTGCTCCCGGGCTCTGGAATGCCCGGGCATTCCCGGCGCTTCCCACCCGCGGCTGCTCCAGCGGGGGAAGGAAAAGAGGGTTTGGGAGGAGAAGGGTGTGGGGCCGTGGAGAGGATGGGGCAGATCCAGGGGTGGGATGGGGCAGATCCAGGACGGGGCGGATCCATGGGGTGGGATGGGGCAGATTCATGGGGTGGGATGGGGCAGATCCACAATGGGGCAGATCCAGGGGTGGGACGGGGCAGATTCATGGGGTGGGAAGGGGCAGATCCACAATGGGGCAGATCCAGGGGTGGGATGGGGCAGATCCATGGGGTGGGATGGGGCAGATCCACAATGGGGCAGATCCAGGGGTGGGACAGGGCAGCTCCAGCTCCCTCCTGCCCCTCGCCCCAGATCCAGGCCAGGAAAACCTCGACCCGCCGGGGTTGTGGCCGCATGCAATAAATACCGGAGAGATAATGGGGAGAGGAGCAGCTGAGCACAACCCCGGAGAAATACCAGAAACATCGGGCATTGAAGGAGCAGAAGCCTCGAGATGGAGCCTTTTCCTTGGATCTCATCGGCTCCCAACCCTGCCAGGGGCATCCCGGGAGGAGCCTGAAGGATCTGATGTTTTGCCCCACTCATGGCACCAAATTCCCGATGTGCGGGGCTCCAAACCCGCCCATCCCAGATTCCTGAGCGCCGGGGGAGGGGAAGGGAGAGGCCGATCCATGGAGCAGCTCCCGATCCTGCTGACCCAGCCGGGAGATGATTCACGGCCCCGGCGCTGCCGAGCGTTTCTGCAGAAGGAAGCAATAATGGAGATGAAGCAAAGCCATCGTCTCCGCGGGATTTATGGAGTGCAGCCGCAGCTCCCGACCTTCCGGGCTCTCCCCCAGCTCCCGCAGGGCGCAGCTCCCGCCGCCCTCCGGCTCCGGGGAGGTGAAACCCAGGGAAAACGGGAGCTGAGATCCGGAGCGCCCTTGGCTGGGGATGGGGAGAGCCCGGGAGGGGAGCGGGGTGGGCAGCTCAGGGAATGCTGATCCCGCTGGAACTGGATGGAACAAGAAGGGTCAGGGAAGGGAGTGGGGTGGGCAGCTCAGCTCAGGGAATGCTGATCCCACTGGAACTGGGACCAGGATGGAGGAGCCTGGCAGGGCAGGATTGCCCTGGGAAGAGAGCAGAGTGAGCAGCTCAGGGAATGCTGATCCCACTGGGAATGGAGCAGCCTGGCAGGGCAGGATTGCCCAGGGAAGGGAGCAGAGTGAGCAGCTCAGGGAATGCTGATCCCACTGGGAATGGAGCAGCCTGGCAGGGCAGGATTGCCCAGGGAGGAGAGCAGAGTGAGCAGCTCAGCTCAGGGAATGCTGATCCTGTTGGAAACAGAGGAGCCTGGCAGGGAGAGAAGGCCCAGGGAAGGGAGCAGAGTGAGCAGCTCATGGAATGCTGATCCCACTGGAAATGGAGGATCCTGGCAGGGCAGGATTGCCCAGGGAAGAGAGCAGAGTGAGCAGCTCAGGGAATGCTGATCCCACTGGAAATGGAGGAGCCTGGCAGGGCAGGATTGCCCTGGGAAGAGAGCAGAGTGAGCAGCTCATGGAACGCTGATCCCACTGGAAATGGAGGATCCTGGCAGGGCAGGATTGCCCAGGGACGAGAGCAGAGTGAGCAGCTCGGGGAATGCTGATCCCACTGGAACTGGGATGGAACAGGAAGGCTCAGGGAGAGGGGAGCAGGGTGAGCAGCTCATGGAACGCTGATCCTGCTGGAAATGGAGGATCCTGGCAGGGAGGGAAGGGCAGCCCTGGGTTTATCCTGGCAGAGCTGCTGGGGGCTGTTGGGATGAGCCAGTGCATCAGCACCCGCAGTAATCGAGTTACAAACTCCATCACTGACTCACAGCTCCTCTTCTCCATCATCCCAGCCTCATGGACACCCCAGACTCCCGTCTGTTTCCAATTAGCCCGGCTCCCCTGGCCCCGTGCCGAGGTGATTTGTGTGCTCATCATCCTCACCCCATGCCCTGGGCACGCAGCCCCAAGGGAAAAGGGGGAACAGAATCACGGAACCTCAGCACAGACCTGAGATTCCATGGGCAGGGACCCTCCCTGCATCCCAGCCGTGCCCAAGGTTTGGGTACCCCATGGATGGAGCCCCTGGATCTCTGTGGGGATGAGGAGAGCCTGGAATGGGATCCTGCAGGAGCCAACAGAGCTGCCCCAATATTCCCCTCCCTGCTGCTTTTCCCCTTCCAGGCCCATTCCCAAGGGGCTGATTCCCATTTTCCTGGAGAGTGCAGCGCTCCCCCATTGCACTTTAACCTTTATCCCATTATTGCAGCCATCGGCCCCTTCCTGTCCCCAGAGCCCCATCAGGGCCAGGCCCAGCCCCTCCTCCTGCCCTGACCCCCCTCTCCAGGGCTCCTGGCTCTTTTCCTCCTCAATTATTTGGGATTATTGATCCCAAATCCCCCTCGAGGGGCTCTGCTCTGTTATGGCTCTTATTATGGCTCCATTTTTCCCACTGCTGTCATCCCAAGAATCCCACAGCCTTCCCCCTCCCCCTGCATCCAACAGGAGCATGAAGGGATTGGGAATTCCAGGATTTCATGGGCAAAGATCAAAGAACCCGAGGATCAAAGATTCCCAGGATTGGGAATTCCAGGATTTCATGGGCAAAGATCAAAGGGCTAGGATTGGGAATTCCAGGATTTCGTGGGAAAAGATCAAAGGGCCAGGACTGGGAATTCCAGGATTTCGTGAACAAAGATCAAAGAACCCCAGGATAAAGATTCCCAGGATTGGGAATTCCAGGATTTCGTGAGGAAAGGGTCAGGATTGGGAATTCCAGGATTTTGTGAACAAAAATCAAAGGGCCAGGATTGGGAATTCCAGGATTTTGTGAACAAAAACCAAAGGGTCAGGATTGGGAATTCCAGGATTTTGTCAGCAAAGATCAAAGGGCCAGGATTGGGAATTTTCCAGGATTTTGTGGGCAAAGATCAAAGCAGGAGAGGAGATGGCTCCAAGCAAACCCTCCCGGGCAGGTGGCAAACAACGTTTCACCTGTGCTGGGAGTGCTTTCCTTGGGAAAAAGGGGAGAAAATTGCCCAAACCCCCCTTGCCACACCCCAGAAAAGTCCAAAATCACCCTCCGGGGCTTTTTTCCCCCCAAAAAAAGCCGGGATTTGGGATGAAAAGCTGCTCCCAGCTGAGTGCCACCAGCAGGGATGGTGGAATGAGCCCGGGTGTCCCCTCGGGGACAGGAGGAGGGCTCTGAGACCCTCAAGGTGTCACCAGCTGTGAAAACAGCGAAGGACCAGGAAAAATGGGATCACTGAGGGCTTTTCCCACCCGAAGAGGGACGGACCAGGAAAAACGGGATCACTGAGGGCTTTTCCCACCCGAAGAGGGACGGACCAGGAAAAATGGGATCACTGAGGGCTTTTCCCCTCCTGAAGCAGGACCGGGGTGCGGCTCCCTGACCCTCAGGATGCTCGGCCTCCCTCTGCCTCCCTCTGCCGCAGGAGTTTGTCTGTTTGGGCCAACAAACAAACAAACCAAACAAACCAAACCAAACCAACCAAACAAACAAAGCTCGGCCAGCTCGGCCTCCCCCCATCCCCGGCGTGGATGCAAATCAATCCCGGAGCGGCAGCGGCACCTGAGGACCGGGAGAAGCTTCTGGAATTGCAGAGGGAGCCCGACCTGAGCCTGTGACACGGCCCCGGCTCCGTCCTGCGGGGCGGGGATGCGGGGAGGGGCTGCGGGATCCGGGAATGGGGGAAAACAAGCCGGGAATGGGGTTTGGAACGGGATGAGGGCGTTCACACCGTGAACAGGGGATGTGGGATCCAGGAATGGGGGGAAAACGAGCCGGGAATGGGGTTTGGAGCAGGATTAGGGTGCCCAGATGGGCTTTGGAAAAGGATTAGGGTGTTCACGCCACGGGAATGGGGTTTGGAACAGGATTAGGGTGTTCACACCCCAGACAGGGGGTGCAGGATCAAGGAATGGGTGGAAACAAGCCAAGGATGGGGTTTGGAACAGGATTAGGGTGTTCACACCACAGGTATGGGGCTTGGAACAGGATTAGGGTGCTCACACCACAGGTATGGGGCTTGGAACAGGATTAGGGTGCTCACACCACAGGTATGGGGCTTGGAACAGGATTAGGGTGCTCACACCGCAGACAGGGCATGTGGGATGCAGGAATGGGGCGGCACTGAAGGTGGGTATAGGGTTTGGGGCGGGATAAACGTGTTCACACCACGGGGATGGGGCCTGGAGCAGATAAACATGTTCCCATGACAAGGATGGGGTCTGGAGCAGGATTAGGGTGTTCACACCACAAGGATGGGGTCTGGAGCAGGATAAACGTGTTCCCATGACAAGGATGGGGTTTGGGGCAGGATTAGGGTGCTCACCCCGCAGGGATGGGGTTTGGGGCAGGATAAACGTGTTCCCATCACAAGGATGGGGTTTGGGGCAGGATTAGGGTGTTCACACCACAGGGATGGGGTTTGGGGCAGGATTAGGGTGCTCACACCACAAGGATGGGGTTTGGGGCAGGATTAGGGTGCTCACCCCACAGGGATGGGGTCTGGAGCAGGATTAGGGTGTTCACACCACAAGGATGGGGTTTGGGGCAGGATTAGGGTGTTCACACTGTGGGGATGGGGTTTGGGGCAGGATTAGGGTGTTCACCCCGCAGGGATGGGGTTTGGGGCAGGATTAGGGTGTTCACACTGTGGGGATGGGGTTTGGGGCAGGATTAGGGTGTTCACCCCGCAGGGATGGGGTTTGGGGCAGGATTAGGGTGTTCACACTGTGGGGATGGGGTTTGGGGCAGGATTAGGGTGTTCACACTGTGGGGATGGGGTCTGGAGCAGGATTAGGGTGTTCACACCACAGGGATGGGGTTTGGGGCAGGATTAGGGTGTTCACACCACAAGGATGGGGTTTGGGGCAGGATTAGGGTGTTCACACCACAAGGATGGGGTTTGGGGCAGGATTAGGGTGCTCACACCACAGGGATGGGGTTTGGGGCAGGATTAGGGTGCTCACCCCACAGGGATGGGGTCTGCAGCAGGACAAACGTGCTCACCCCGCAGGGATGGGGTCTGCAGCAGGATTAGGGTGTTCACCCCGCAGAGATGGGGTCTGCAGCAGGATTAGGGTGTTCACACCACAAGGATGGGGTCTGCAGCAGGATTAGGGTGCTGACCCCGCAGGGATGGGGTCTGCAGCAGGACAAACGTGCTCACCCCGCGCACGGGCAGTGCCCTGCACTCACCCCCCGCTCTCCCCTCCACCCCCGCACCCGGAGCCGCTCCCGCAGCCCCCGGCAGGCCCGGGATGCGGCAGGGAAGATTAGCGCTGTTTCCTTTTCGCCGCCGAGGAGCGTAATCCCCCCTTTGAAAGGCGCATCCCGCGCTTGATGCTTCCTGACATTAATATTATCATCCCCGAGCAGCCGCAGAGCGCGGCTGTCGCCCGCGATTAGGGCACTGACACAGATCGGTGCGAGATTTCACAAGCGGCTCATTACGGCTGACTCGGGCTCGGCTCGGCTTATATAACTCATCTTGCATAAAGCTGTCACCTGCAGGAGCTGCTGCCCCGCCGGCTGCTCGCCGAGGCTGCTCCGGGGCGCTCCGAGGCCACCGAGGCTTCCCCTGCCCGGCCCCGCCTGGATGAGCGTCCCTGCCGGGAGGGTTCGGGGATTTGGGGCTGGGATGGGCTGGGATGGGGTGAGAGGGAGGTGGTGCAGGGTTGGGAGGGGTTGAAGGACGGCCGGAGCCTTGGAGGGGTGAAAGGAACCCCCAAAAATCCGCTGGGGAGTCAGACTGGTTTCAGCGGTAGAGGAACATCTTCTAGGGGAATGTTGCAGGTTTTGGGGGGTTAAAGGATCGCTGGAGCCTTGGAGAGGTGAAAGAAGCCCCCAAAGTCCCACCCTGGATGGGACCCTGTGGAATTGTTCCCAGTCCATCCCATCCCAGATGGGACCCTGTGGAATCCCAGGCTGGGGGCTGGGATGTTCCCAGTCCCTCTCATCCTGGATGGGAACCTCTGGAATTGTTCCCGGTCCATTCCATCCTGGATGGGAACCTGTGGAATCGCTTCCATCCCATCCCATCCCATCCCATCCCATCCCATCCCATCCCATCCCATCCCATCCCATCCCATCCCATCCCATCCCGGATGGGACCCTGTGGAATCCCAGGCTGGGAACTGGGATGTTCCCAGTCCCTCTTATCCTGGATGGGAACTTCTGGAATTGTTCCTGCTCCATCCCACCCTGGATGGGACCCTGTGCAATGGTTCCCAGTCCATCCCACCCCGGATGGGACCCTGTGCAATGGTTCCCAGTCCATCCCACCCCGGATGGGACCCTTTGCAATGGTTCCCAGTCCATCCCACTCCTCTGCAGGCCCCCCCAGCCCTGGCAGTGCTGCCGATGTGACCCCGCTCCCCAAAGGGCTCATCTCATTAATCTGCAATTAATCAGAGCCCTCATTAGCGACTGCAGACCAACCGCGCCTCTGCCAGCTCCTGCCAGGCCTGGGGGCTCACAGGCAACATTTTGGGGCTTTTCCCTCTGATTTCCCAACGTTTCGGGTCTGAGCCTTCCTCCGGAGCTCCCAGCCCGCGTTCTGGGGGTTTTGCTCCATTTCAGGGGCCCTGAACTCCCTGCTGAGGAGTTTTTTGGGGGTGCAAAGCCTTCCCTGGGGTTTGTGCTTCCCCAATCCATGTTTTAGTGGCTCCGTGTGTTGTAGGGCAACATTTTGGGATCGGGTGGGCCCGGCGAACCCAACAAACCCGTGAGACCCGAGCTGTGGAATCATTTCCACGCTACCTGAGCGAGAGGAGGCAACCCTTGCCAGCCCTGCTCGTTCCCAGACACCCCGGAGCCGAGGATGCCAGGGGATGCTGGCGCTGGCCAGGCCAGCCTAATTAAGGATGAATCATTAATGACCAGCCCTGCCTCGCTGGCAGGTGGGGGGATGTGGCACTGTGACGGTGCTCACAGGGGTTCTTGGATGAGGGAGGAGACGAGGATCTGACTCCATGTTTCAGAAGGCTTGATTTATTATTTTATGATATTTATTACATTAAAACTATACTAAAAGAATAGAAGAAAGGATTTCATCAGAAGGCTGGCTAAGAATAGAATAAGAAAGAATGATAACAAAGGTTTGTGGCTTGGACAGAGAGTCTGAGCCAGCTGGGCTGTGATTGGCCATTAATTAGAAACAACCACATGAGCCCAATCCCAGATGCTCCTGTTGCATTCCACAGCAGCAGATAACCATTGGTTACATTTTGCTCCTGAGGCCTCTCAGCTTCCCAGGAGGAAGAATCCTAAGGAAAGGATTTTCCATGAGAGATGTGTGCGCCATGGCACCGGTCTGTGGCACGGCGGGTGACAATGCCACGGGCGCTCCGCAGGGATCCCGCTGGCGCCGCCACCTGGGTTCCTGCCCCACCCCTTTCCTGTGTCCCCTTTGTCCCTCCTGTCACCGCTGTGACATCTCCTCCCAACACCCAGCCCCAGCCTTATCATTACATGGAAATTACGGGCAATAATCGCAGCCGGGAGAGAAATCGGGATGGGCTGGGACGGGGAAATGGAGAGCGAGGATAAAACCGGGACCATCAGGAGGAGGAGGAGGAGGAGTGGCCGCTCCCGCTCCTCTCCCGGGCTAAATGAGAGGGAGAAGAGGAATCCAGGCGGTGCCCACCCTTCCCGCTCCCTTCCAGATCCCAAATCCCCTTTTCCCCGCACCCACGGAGCCTCCAGCCCGGCCCCGGCTCAACCCCTTTAATCTGCTGCTGTCAGCGGCTGCCAAAACCCAAATCCACCTCCCGAAATCCGGCAGGATAATGCCAGGCAGGGAGGGAGATGCTATCGGCTCCTCTCTGCCTCCTCTCCCCGCTCCCTCTTCCCTCCCCATCCCTCCTGGGATGCAGGAATTGCAGTTTTGGGGTGCAGGAATTGCAGTTTTGGGGTGCAGGAATTCCTGTTTTGGGGTACAGGAATTGCTGGTTTGGGATGTAGGAATTGCAGTTTTGGGGTGCAGGAATTCCTCTTTTGGGATGCTGGACTTGCTGCTTTGGGATGCAGGAATTGCAGTTTTGGGATGCTGAAATTCCTGTTTTAGGGTGCAGGAATTGCTCTTTTGGGATGCTGGACTTGCTGTTTTGGGATGCTGCAATTGCAGTTTTGGGGTGCAGGAATTGCTCTTTTGGGGTGCTGGAATTCCTGTTTTGGGATGCAGGAATTGCAGGTTTTTTCCAGGATGCAGGAATTGCAGTTTCGGGATGCAGGAATTGCTGTTTTTGGGGTTGCTGTTTGGTAAGCAGAGCCCCCGGCTCCCACCTGAGCCACCTGCCATCCTCTGGATGCTCCAGCACCAAACCCCGTGCAGCAGGGGCTGCTGTCAGGACAATTGTCACCCTGGCGGGTGACAGCAGCCGCTGTCACACACGCGTTGTCTCCAGCCAGCGCTGGCTCCGCTCCGCTCCCAATTCCAGCATTTCCTCCGGAATTCAGCACAGCAGGGAGGGAAAAGGGCTCCTCCAGGCCCCTCTGCCCCTCTGTCCCTGGGAACAGCAGGGGATGATGCCTCTGTCTCCTCTCGCTGCTCCACGCTGGGAAAAGGATTATTTTTATTTTTTATTTTTATTTTTATTTTTATTTTTATTTTTATTTTTATTTTTAATTTTTATTTTTATTTTTATTTTTATTTTTATTTTTATTTTTATTTTTATTTTTTATGTTTATTTTTATTTTTTATTTTTATTTTTTAGTTTTAATTTTAATTTTTTATTTTTATTTTATTTTTAATTTTAATTTTAATTTTTATTTTTGTTTTTCTTTTTAACGCCTCCTTCCACCCCTCCCGGCTTCCCTACCTGCGTGGAGGGGGATTTAAAGAGATTCCAGCCCCATCCTGGGTGTGCCAGGATTGGGAATTCCAGGATTTTGTGAGCAAAGATCAAAGGGCCAGGATTGGGAATTCCAGGATTTTGTGAGCAAAGATCAAAGGGCCAGGATTAGGAAGTCCAGGATATTGTCAGCATCCCAAAACAGCAATTCCAGCTTCCCAAAACAGCAATTCCAGCTTCCCAAAACAGCAGTTCCAACACCCCAAAACAGCAGTTCCTGCCTCCTGAAAAAAGCAGTAAATCCCACATCCCTGTGGGGGGGAATCCATGGGTTGTGGGAAAAGCCGTCCCACAGTGAAATCGCCCATCCCAAGCTGGGTGGGATTCCCTGTGCCCGGGGGTGGGGAGGGGGTGCCAGAGCTGTCCCCCTGCCCAAGGGGACCAGGACACGGGCACAGAGGCTCAGTGAGCCCCCAGGGCCTGGAATTCCGGCCCCGGGAGCTGCCAGGCCAGGGCTGCCCCGGGATGTTTTCCAGACCATTTGCATTGGCACCTCCAGGTCATTTCGATCACTTTAAGCCACTTACCCGCCCATTTCCCTGCCCATAATATTCCCTAATTCGATTACTGCAGCCTCCGCGCGCGCTGCAGGGAAATCAGCGGGGATGTCACCGGAGCCAGCGGCTGCAGCCACCCCCAGCGGCTCCTTCTGGGGACACCGGGGACAGTGGGGACACCAGGGACATTGGGGACAATGGGGACAATGGGGATGCTGGGGATACCGGGGACATTGGGGACAATGGGGACACCAGGGACAGTAGGGACAATGGGGACAATGGGGACATTGGGGACATTGGGGATTCTGGGGACACGGGGGACAGTGGGGACTTTAGGACACTGGGGACAATGGGGACATTGGGGACACTGTGGGGACGTTGGGAACATTGGGGACCCTGGGGACATTGGGGACACTGGGGACAGTGGGGACCCTGGGGACATTGGGGACAATGGGGACAGCAGGGACCTCAAGGACACTGGGGACACTGGGGACATTGGGGATGCCAGGGATGCTGGGGGACACTGGGGATAGTGGGGACACTGGGGACACTGGGGACATTGGGGAAGCGAGGACACTGGGGACGCTGGAGATATTTGGGACATTGGGGACACCAGGAACACCAGGGTGCCGGGGACATCAGGGACACCGGGGATGCTGGGGACACCGAGGACACCCCCAGAGCCTGTCCCAAGGAGCCCCCAGGGAGGTGCCAGCCCCGGCCCGGGGTGCAGCCACCCTCAGGTGGCTCCAAGGGTTCTGATTTATCCATTCCAGGAAAAACGGGAGGGAGTGGGATTGAAATTCCAGCTCTGATCCCAAAGAGGGATCAAAGGGGATGGAAGGAAGGAAGGAAGGAAGGAAGGAAGGAAGGAAGGAAGGAAGGAAGGAAGGAAGGAAGGAAGGAAGGAAGTGGCGGAAGGAAGGAAGGAAGTGGCGGAAGGAAGGAAGGAAGTGGCGGAAGGAAGGAAGTGGCGGAAGGAAGGAAGGAAGGAAGGAAGGAAGGAAGGAAGGAAGGAAGGAAGGAAGGAAGGAAGGAAGGAAGGAAGGAAGGAAGGAAGGAAGGAAGGGATGAGTGGTTGGATCTGATCTTTCCCAGCCTGAAGAATTCCCCGATCCCGTGAGAACGGAGAGAGGAGACTCTGGCCCTGCCCATCCCAACCCCTGCGCGCTGCTCGGAGCTGCAGGACCCAAATCCTTTCCAGGCTCATTCCCGCGGCTCCAGGGGGAGCCCTGCAGGCCAATCAACGCCAGGGCGCTAATGAGAGGCCCCGCGTTAATTGGCAGCTGCCTAAATGAAGCTTCCGTGTGCGCAGGAGGAGCCGGGATCGGTGGATTCGGAGCCGGGCACATCCAATTTGTGCCGGCAGCAGGCTCGGGAAGCTCAAATAAGCTGCTCTGGCTTTTCTAATCAATCCCACCCCGCTCGCCCTGGGCTGGTGAGGGGGTGAGGGCAGCACGGCCATGCCTGGATTCTGGTTCCAATGGAATTTCCATCCTGGGATCCACAGGCAGCAGGGAATTTGCCACCCTTATTCATATTTTGTTTTTTTTTTTTTTTTACTTATAAATCAACCCCCAAGTTTTGGAATTGCCATCCTGGGATCCACAGGCAGCAGGGAATTTGCCACCCTTATTCGTATTTTGGGGTTTTTTTACTTATAAATCAACCCCCAAGTTTTTCTTTGGAAAAGGTTTTCTGGAAAAGATGGGTTTGGCTTTTGGCTGATGCTTGAAACATCATTCCCAAGGGAGATTGGCTCTGAGCTGCAGGATCTGCTTCTTCCAGAGGGTTTGGAATATTTGGAATATTCTCACTGCACCCTCCTGCCCTCCTGGAATGTTCCTCAGGACATTGGCAGGAAAATGGGATTTTCCCACCCATGAGGATGTGGAGCTTTTGCTGTGTGGAAAGGAAGGAATTTTCCAAGGTTTCTCCAGCAGAGATTCCTTGCCTTTCATTTCAATCTCACTTACAGTTTCCATATTCTCAAAATCTTTTGCCAGGCAATCATATCTATAAGGCTTTCCTGTTCCATCTTTCCCAACTCCTAATTAAGCTGGAAAAGGAAAGCAGCAAATCCCAGCTGGAGAGCCCCGACCCCATCCCTGCCCTGCTCATCCCCGGGGGATTCCTGAGGAATTCCTGAGGAATTCCTGAGGGATTCCCATCTCCAGAGCCGCTCCAGCCCCGGGAATGGGAACACGGAGCTGCCTGGGGAGGAAAAGCAGCCGGGGTGGAGGAGCCCGGAGTGCCAGGTCGGGATCAGATGGCAGCGAGGCTGCTCCTGCAGCTATAAATAAATAAATATCCCTGCTGACACAGCAGGCAGGGCTGCAGGGCTGAGACAACCCGGAGAGCCAAAGGGATTTGGGGACCTTGCCAAGGCCCCCGGGGCTGAGCGGTGCCAGCAGAGCCGGGAGTGGCTGTGGCATCGCCTGGGTGGCATCGCCTGGGTGGCACCTCCCGAGTGGCTCCTCCTGCGATGTTTTCCCAGGATGTGTCCCCTGCATGCCCCCGATGTCTCACCCGGGCTGGCACCACCTCCCTGAGCCTTTCCCAAGGCAGGGATCCCATCCCAGCTCCATCCTGAGCATTCCCGAGGCAGGGATCCCATCCCAGCTCCATCCTGAGCATTCCCAAGGCAGGAATCCCATCCCAGCTCCATCCTGAGCATTCCCGAGGCAGGGATCCCATCCCAGCTCCATCCTGAGCCATTCCTGAGGCAGGGATCCCATCCCAGCTCCATCCTGAGCATTCCCGAGGCAGGGATCCCATCCCAGCTCCATCCTGAGCCTTTCCCCAAGGCAGGAATCCCATCCCAGCTCCATCCTGAGCATTCCCGAGGCAGGGATCCCATCCCAGCTCCATCCTGAGCATTCCCGAGGCAGGGATCCCATCCCAGCTCCATCCTGAGCCTTTCCCCAAGGCAGGAATCCCATCCCAGCTCCATCCTGAGCATTCCCGAGGCAGGGATCCCATCCCAGCTCCATCCTGAGCATTCCCGAGGCAGGAATCCCATCCCAGCTCCATCCTGAGCATTCCCGAGGCAGGGATCCCATCCCAGCTCCTGTTGGAGCCTTTCTCAAGGCAAGGTGGCCCTGTGAGGGGACAGACCCAGTGCCACCATGGATGCTGCAGACACTCCCTGCTGTCACTGAAATTTCGTGAGTTTGAGATGAGCTGCACACAGCAGAGCCACCACACTGGTGGCCCTGGGAAGGGACAGGCCCAGTGCCACCATGGATGCTGCAGCCACCCCCTGCTGTCACCGAATTTTTAGGTGTTTGAGGTGACCTGCACATGGCAGGTGGCCCTTGGAGGGGACAGACTCAGTGCCACCATAGATCCCACAGCCACCCCCTTCTATCACTGAATTTTTGGGAGTTTGAGGTGACCTGCACATGGCAGAGCCACCGCGCTGGTGGCATCGCAGTGCCACCAGGGGTGCTGCAGCCACCTCCTCCTGTCAGTGAATTTTTGGGAGCTCTCCGTGCCCTGCACACAGCAGAGCCACCACTGGTGGCCTCGGCTGGGGACAGACCCAGTGCCACCAGGGATGCTGCAGCCACTTCTCTCCTGTCAGTGAATTTTTGGGAGATCTCCGTGCCCCATACACAGCAGAGCCACCGCGCTGGTGGCATCCCAGTGTCACCATGGATGCTGCAGCCATCCCCTGCTCTCAGTGAATTTTTGGGAGCTCACAGCAGAGCCACCACTGGTAGCCCTGCAAGGGGACAGACCCAGTGTCACCACGGATGCCGCAGTCACCCCCTGCTCCCAGTGCATTTTTGGGAGCTCTCTGTGCCCTGCACGGGGCGCAGCCACCACGCTGGTGGCATCCCAGTGTCACCATGGATGCCGCAGCCACCCCCTGCTCTCAGGGCGTTTTTGGGAGCTCTCCGTGCCCTGCACGGGGCGGAGCCGCCGCGCTGGTGGCCCGGGTGGCCGGGAGGGGGGGACAGGCGCGGTCCCTCCCCGCAGGAGCCGCTGTCACCTCCGCTGCTCTCTCGGCCGTCAGCCTCGGCAGCCCCAGATCGCTGCTGACATTTCCGTGCCAGCCCTCGGCACCTGAGCCAGACGCCGGCGCCGGGAGGGAAACGCTGGGGAATTTTCTGTGCCAAGGAACAGATTCCTGCCCATCCTCGCTCTGCCCCGGCGTCCGAGCGGGGCCGGGATCACCAGCAGGGATCACCGGGAGGTGGAGGGATCACCGGGATGGGATCACAGGGAGGGACACGGATCACGGAGAGGGATCCCTGGGAGGGGCCGGGATCACCGGGAGAGGCTGGGATCATCGGGAGGGACAGGGATCACCGGGAAGGGCCAGGAGAACCGGGAGGGACCACCGGGAAGGGCAGGGATCACAGAGAGGGGCTGGGATCACAGTGAGGGATCACCGAGAGGGGCTGGGATCATCAGGAGGGACAGGGATCACCGGGAGGGACAGGGATCACCAGGAAGGACAGCTCGGGAACGGCCGGGATTTGGGATCGGGACACTGCTGGGATGGGCTGGGATCTTCCGTGGGGAACCAGAATGTTCCCATGGGATGGAGGGGGAAAAAGGGAGGGAATTGTTCCCATGGAATGCAGGGAACAGGGATGGTGACAAAGGGAATGGTTCCCATTGGGTTGAGGGAACAGGTTTGATGAAAAAGGGAATTGTTCCCATGGGATGGAGAAAATAGGGATGGGGGGAAAGGAGAGGGAATTGTTCCTGCTGGATTGAGGGAACAGGAATGGTGGCAAAGGAGATTGTTCCCATTGGATGGAGAAAACAAGGATGGGGGAAAAGGAGAGGGAATTGTTCCCATGGAATGCAGGGAGCAGGGATGGAGGCAAAGGGGATTGCTCCCCTTGGATGAGGGCACTGGGATGGAGATGAAGGGAATTGTTTCCATCAGATAAGGCCACAGGGAATCATTCCCATTGGATGAGGGCACAGGGAATTGTTCCCAATGGATGAAGGGCACAAGGAATTTTTCCCATCAGATGAAGGCACAGGGAATTGTCCCTGTTGGATGAAGGGCACAGGGATGGTGACAAAGGGAATTGTTCCCATTGGATGAAGGGAAGGGTGACAATGGGATTTGCTCCCGTTGGATGGAGGCACAGGGAATTGTTCCCATTGGATGGAGGGCATAAGGATGGAGATGAAGGGGATTATTCCCATTGGATGGAGGGTGCAGGAATGGAGGGCACAGGGAATTGTTCCCATTGGATGAAGGACACAGGGATGGAGATGAAGGGAATTGTTCCCATCAGATGAAGTGCACAGGGAATTGTTCCCTTTGGATGAGGGCACAGAGATGAAGGGCACAGGGAATTGTTCCCATCGGATGAAAGGAAGGGTGACAAAGGGAATTGTTCCCATCAGATGAAGGCACAGGGAATGGTTCCCATGGGATGAGGGCACAGGGATGGTGACAAAGGGAATTGTTCCCGTTGGATGGAGGCACAGGGATGATGGCAAAGGGAATGGTTCCCGTTGGATGGAGGCACAGGGATGATGGCAAAGGGAATTGTTCCCATGGGATGAAGGGCACAGGGATGGAGACACAGGGAATTGTTCCCATGGGATGAGGGCACAGGGAATGGTTCCCATTGGATGGAGGCACAGGGATGGTGGCAAAGGGAATTGTTCCCGTTGGATGGAGGCACAGGGATGGTGGCAAAGGGAATTGTTCCCGTTGGATGGAGGCACAGGGAATGGTTCCCATGGGATGAGGGCCCAGGGATGGTGACAAAGGGAATTGTTCCCGTTGGATGGAGGCACAGGGATGGTGGCAAAGGGAATTGTTCGCATGGGATGAGGGCCCAGGGCAGGGCACCCAGCCCAGGGAGAAGCGGCCCTTGCAGAGGCTCGGGAGCGCCGCGGGAGCAGCCGGAGCGGGGCCGGCTCCCTGCTCACGCATTCCCGGCCAGGGAATGCAGCAAATCGAGTTTGGCTGAGAGCTGGGGCCGGGCCGGGCGGCTGCTCCCGCCCCCCATTCCCGGGAATGAGATTTCCAGGCACTCCCAGGATGGTAAATGAGTAATTGCAGCAGCGCTGGCCTGGACGTGGCGTCCTTGGCCGGTGCTTCCCGAGCCTCCACGGCTCCAGGGGAACAGCAGGGCTGGGAAACGTCTGGAAAAACACTGAATTCCTGTGTATCAGCAGAGCAGGCCAGGGTGGGTGTCTCCTCATTCCTTGGGGGGACAGGAGAGGATCCCCATGCCATGAAAAACGGGAATGAGGCATTAGAAATCCTCCCCTGTGAGGGTGGTGGGATGGAATTCCCAGAAAATGCCACCAGTGGTGGCTCTGGCACACGCAGGTCGTGGAGAGCTCCCAAAAATTCGGTGACAGAAGAGGGTGGCTGCTGCATCCCTGGTGGCACTGCCTGTGTCCCTAGCTGGGGCCACCAGCGTGGTGGCTCTGCTCTGTGCAGGTCACCTCAAACTCCCAAAAACTCACTGAGAGCAGGGGTTGGCTGTGGCATCTATGGTGGCACTGGGTCTGTCCCCAAACAAGCCCACCTGCCACGTGCAGGTCACCTCAAACTCCCAAAAATTCAGTGACAGGAGGGGGTGCCTGCAGCATCCATGGTGGCACTGGGATGCCACCAGCGTGGTGGCTCCGCCGTGTGCAGGTCCCAAAGATCCGGTGCCAGCAGGGGGTGGCTGTGGCACCTGTGGTGGCGCTGGGTCTGTCCCCAGCTGGGGCCACCTGCCATGCGCAGGTCACCGTGAGCTCCCAAAAGCTCGGCGCCAGGAGGGGGTGGCATTTCTCACCGTGGCTCCCGAGCCGTCAGGGAGCAGCAGGGAAGGGCTTGGATTGCCCGGCAGAGGTTAAAGAGGCAAAATCAGTTCAGAAACAGCAGCGAGGGCAAAAATAGCCTGAGCTTTGCGTGGAGCTGTCGGGGTCCATCAGTGTCGGGGTGCTCCAAGGACTCCCGTGGCCCGTGGCCACTGTCAGCAGCAGCCCTGGGAACGCCATTCCCGAGGAATTCCCTGCGGGAAGGGCGAGCTGAGGGCCGGGCTGGGCCCCGCGGCTCCGGGAGCGGAGCGAGGGTGAGGATGAGGATGAGGACGCGGGGCTTTCCCAGCAGCGGGAGGAGCTCTGGCAAGGGGGAGGGACAGGGAATGTCCCCGAGGGTGCCCTTGTGCCCGCAGTGAACCCGCCGCGCTGCCGGGGCTGGGGGAAAACCTTGCCCCGAGTGAAAAATAATAAAAAATATCAAAAGTCACATCGGCAAGGGCAGGAAATGAATTCCAGGCCGGGCTTGGAGCAAGCTGGGATGGTGGGAGGTGGCACTGGGTGGCTTTAGGGTCCCTTCCAAGCACAGCGAGCTGGGGGTCTGTGGTGGGTGGGATCCCAGAGTTTGGGAGCTGGAGGATTTAATCAGAGGGGCTCGGTTTGGTGCACATCCTGCGAGGGGAAAGCCCCGATCTGGGAATTCCCAGCCTCAAACCGGGCTCAGGGAGGTGATGCCCTACTCCTGTTCCATCACTGGGATTCGGGAGCAGAGGAGCAGAGGTGAGATCCCGCCTTCCAGCCATCCCTGGCACCCTAAAAACTCCGAGGGGAGTTAAAAACCCCAATTCTGGGGCTCAGGCTGCTGCAGGAGCCCGACATGGGGCATTTGAGAGCAGAGCCAGGGCTCGGCAGAAGGGGAAGCAGCATCCAGGTGCGGATGTCCCCTCTCGTCACCCAGCTGTCCCCGCGGCCGAGCTGCTGGGGCTCCTCCCGGCGTTTTTAGGATGAGGAGCGGGCGGGGAGAGCGGCTGTGTCCCCACGGATTACACTGCTAATGCCTAATCCATCACGGTAACAACCTCGGCTCCCATTAATGTGATAACGCTCGGCGGAATTAAAGCCCGTAGTCGGGAGGGTGAGCAAATCCCACCCATGTTAATGGGGCTTAAAGGGAGGGAGGGACGGGAGGGATCCGCCGGTGCCATCGATCAACCCCCGAGCGGGAACACAGCCAGGGAGGGCTCTCCGTCCCCAGGGGACGCTGGAGCCATCGGGATCCTCTGGAAGTGGGGGAGAGCAGCCAGCCCTGGCGGCACTGGCAGCACGGGGAGCTGGCTGCCTGTAATCGGCTTTGCTGATTAACCTTATCACCCCTCAAAGGCTGGGAATAAAGTTGTGGAGTTTCTTGTGTTTTCGTAGTTTTGGTTTTTTTGGTAGGGCTTTATTTTTTTCCTCCCCTTCCAAGCCCGAATATTTCCGTCGGTGCTCGTTCCTCTCCTCCACCACGGTGAGGCCTTGCAGGTCTCCTGCGATCCCAAAACCCGGATCTGCATCCCACCCTAACCCCTCCGAGCCTCCTTTTCCTTCTGAGCAGGACGGGCAGCTCCAGACAGAGCCCCCTTTGTGCAGGGATGGCTGAGCAGGGACTGTCCCCTGCGTGTCCCCTGCGTGTCCCCTGCCTCTGGAGAATCCAACCTCCCCTGCCCCCAGAACCTGCCGTGAGGAGGGACCATGAACCGCGGGGTGCTGCCCCCGGTTTGAGGAGCTCCCAGGCTGCAAACCGGGCTGGAATAAAGAAATTTAATTTTAAATTAATGGAATAAATTCGGGCTGGCTCCCCCAAATGAGAGGCCAGGGAGCTGCCGGTTCCTGGACGGGGAACACTCCGGGATTAACCCCACGGAATCCATGACCGCGATCCCACCCCGAGCTAATTAGCGTGCTCAGGTAATTAGAGGGGGTGTTTCCCGCTGGACCCCACCCCCGGCAGGCTCTGGGGCGGGGGCTGAGGGAATAAAACCCGGGAAAGGCCGGGTGGAGCTGTGCCTTCCTTGCTGGAGCAGCTGCGGGGACAAAACCCCTGCGGGGTCACCTCGGGGGGACCGAGCCCCCTCTGGCACAGCCCCGAGGAGGGGATGGAGAGGGAGAGAGGATCCCGGTGGGATTTATCCAGACATGAATTAACCAGGGGTTATCCAGGCAGGAATTATCCAGGTGGGAATTATCCAGACATGAATTTTCCAGGGATCCAGGTGGGATTTACACAGGGATCCAGGCAGGAATTATCCAGGTGGGATTTATGCAGGGATCGAGGCAGGAATTATCCAGACATGAATTATCCGGGGATCCAGGCAGGATTTTTCCAGGGATCCAGACAGGATTTATGCAGGGATCGAGGCAGGAATTATCCAGACATGATTTATCCAGGTGGGATTTATCCAGGTGGGATTTATCCAGGTGGGATTTATCCAGGTGGGATTTATCCAGGGGTTCAGACAGGAATTAACCAGATTTTTCCAGGGATTCATGTAGGATTTTTCCAGGGTTCCAGGTGGGATTTAGCCAGGGATCCAGGCAGGAATTATTCAGGAGGGTGTTACCCAGGGATCCAGGCGGGATTTATCCAGGGATCCAGGAAGGAATTATCCAGACATGAATTAACCAGGTGGGATTTACCCAGGGATTCAGGCGGGATTTATCCAGGAATTATCCAGGCAGGATTTATCCAGGAGAGCATTACCCAGGGATCCAGGCAGGAATTATCCAGAGATCCAGGCAGGAATTATCCAGGTGGGATTTATACAGAGATCCAGGCAGGAATTATCCAGGTGGGATTTTTCCAGGGATCCAGGCAGGAATTTTCCAGGCAGGATTTTTCCAGGGATCCAGGCAGGGAAGGAGCAGGAATTTGCTCTCCTGAGGAAGAGGCAGAGGGGCCTGGCCATGGCCTGAAGCATCTCCCACTGCTGGGATCCCATCAGAGCGGGAAGGGGAGGGAGAGCAGCGGGATCTGTGTCCTGGGAATGGATTTTGGGAGATCCTGGCCAAGTGGAAATGTCCTGGTCACTGCTGGGGAGCGGGGACACCCCCAGCACTGGGAGCCCCCTCCCCTCCTGCTCCCCAGGGCCTTCATCGAGGTGATCCCAGTGGAGCATCCTCCTCCTCCTCATTCCTGCTTCCCACTATGGGATCCACATCCCTCGGGCTTGGGGGGTCCTGACCCCAAAGCAGGGGCAGAGAGAGGGGTGAGGGGTTCCAGCACCGCACCCTGTTGGGGCTGGGGGATGAGGATGAGGAGGATGAGGAAGGCTGCACCATGGCCCTGCAGGATGTGGTGACCCCAATCCCACTCCCAGTGTGGGGCAGAGGGTTCAGGCACTGGGAATTTGGGGTTCCCTGGAACCTGTGTGGGTGTGACCCCCAAAAACCCCACAGTGGGGAGGGCCCAGCCCCGGCTGGGTGCCCCTTTTGGGTGGGGTCCCCCTGGCACCGGGTGGCACTTTGTCCCCTTGTCCCCCTCTGCCACCCCCACCTTGTCCCTGCAGCCCCCTGGTGCCCCACTGTCACCCCCATGGCTGTCACCCATCCCGGGATGTGGCACCTTGTCCCAGCGTCCCTCTGCCACCCCCAGGGTGTCCCCATTTCTCATCCCCACGGTTCTCACCCACCCATGGATGTGGCACCTTGTCCCTGCAGCCCCCTGGTGTCCCACTGTCACCCACCCAGGGATGTGGCACCTTGTCCCAGTGTCCCCCTGCCACTCCCATGGCTGTCACCCCCCCAGGGATGTGGCACCTTGTCCCTGCCACCCCCACGGCTGTCACCCATTCCGGGATGTGGCACCTTGTCCCAGTGTCCCCCTGCCACCCCACGGTTGTCACCCACTCTGAGATGTGGCACCTTGTCCCTGCAGCCCCCTGGTGTCCCTCTCCCATTCCCACTGTTGTCACCCGCCCAGGGATGTGGCACCTTGTCCCATTGTCCCCCTGCCACCCCAGTGGCTGTCACCCCCCCAGGGATGTGGCACCTTGTCCCTGCAGCCCCCGGGTGTCCCCTCCTCTCCCCCCCTCGGCGGGAGCAGCACGGGGGGCCCGGGGGTGGAATTTGGGGGGGGCTGGGGGGGGGTGGGTCTCGCCTTGGGCTCTGCGGCAGCGCAGGAGCCGCGGAGGGGCCGGGCAGGTGCATCCCAGCCAGGACGGACGGACAGACGGATGGATGGATGGATGGATGGGGGCACGGGCATGGAGGATAACGAGCGCAGGTCCGCACCGAGCCCCCCCCGACCCCCGCCCCGGGCGGAAGGGCGGCCCCGGCGGAGGGGCGGGGAGGGGACGGCGGCCCCGCCGGCTCTGCCCCTTCGCCGGGGCTCGGCGGAGCGCAGCCGCCCCTCGCCGCGCCCCCTCCCCGGCAGCCGGAGCTCGGCAGAAGCCGGCGGGAGCCCGGCGGAGCCCGGAGCGCGCAGCGGAGCCCGGCGGGGATGCGGGAGGCGGCGAGCGGCTGAGGACCCGGCTCCGGCCGGGCGGAGCAACCCCCCCTTCCTTGCCTCCGCTTCGGATTTGGGATCTACCTGACCGCCTTGGGAATTATTACATTTTTTTCCTCCCCCCCCTCCCCCCCCTTTTTTTTTTTCTTTTTTTTTTTTTTTTTTTTGTGCCTGATTTTTTTAACATAATTTTTTCGCACACGTGGAGGAGCGCGTGGATTTCCTACCATGATCTTGGCAAACGCCTTCTGCATCGTCCTCTTCGTAGGTGAGTGGCCCCGGCGGGGGTGCCGGGGGCGGGGTGGCGGCTGTCGCCCGGCCGAGGTGGCGCGTCCCCCCCTCCCTGGGCGAGGGGCTGCGGGGCTGGGGCGGGGGGCGAGCCCCTCCGAGCTGGCACCGCCGCTGCGGCAGAGAGAGAGAGAGAGAGGGGTTCAACTTCATCCCCTATTCCCCGTCAACTTGAAACGGGGAGGGGGGCTCGGGGGGACTCGGGGGACACGGGGGACACCAGCCCAGCCGCCCCCTCGGGGCCGGAGCGGGCAGGATCACCCAGCAGCGCAGCCCTGCCCGTCTCCCATCCCCGCTCCCCTTGGCAAAGCGGGATTTGCCTTTCGGGGGAGATCTCCCCCTCCCGCTGCCCTCCATCCTCGCCCCGATCATTCCAGAGCTTGGGAACGCGCTGTGGGCACTCGGCGGGCAAAGTTGAGCTCGGTGGCTCCGGTTCCTGCCTGGGGAAATCGCCGTCCCCGCGCCCGGATCGAGCCGGAGCCGCGGGCTCGGCTCGGAGCTTTGTGCCCGGAGAACGCCCCCGATCCCCGGCAGCAGCCGCTGGCAAGGGGAGCACCCGCAGACCGCGCTGGGTTTGGGGCGAAAAGGAAAAGAAACGGGCAATGCTGGGGGTTCGCCCTCCGCGGCTCGGGCGTGCCGCGCTCCCGGGGCCGCTCCCGGTTCCCGCAGCCCCGCGGCTGCCGGGGATGCGATCCCGGCTCGCTGCAGCGCCCGGAGAACTTTGCGGAGCCATCCTGGGCTCGGGGACAGGCACAGGGGACAAGGGACGAGCGACAGGGACAGGCACAAGGGGCTGGAGGCCGCTGGGGGAGACCTGAAGGTTGGCACAGCCTCGTCCCGGGGGGCTCCCGGTGGAACGGGGGGCTCGGGCTCTGCCCGGCTCCCAGCGATGGAGGGGCGCCTCCCAAACCTTTGGGGAGGGGGGACAGAGCCCTGGGTTGGGGGAGCCCCTGCCCGGGGGGTGCCGGGGTCGGGGGGCTCGGGTGGAGCCCTCAGACACAGAGAAAAGGGCACTGGGGTGGGGACACGAGTGGGGACAGCCCCGTGCAGAGCGGGGGAAGAGTGCTCCAGCCTGGCTGGGGGCACAGCTGGACGTGTCTGGGCACATCTGGATGGCTCGGGGGGAAATTTGGGGCACAGGGACCTCCAGGGGGACAGGGGTGCCCGACCTCAGGCATCCGAACCAGGGCCCACCCGCCCTCACAGCGGGGTTGGCATCAGAGCGGGACCCTGCACCCCCATTGCTGGGTGTCCCCCCCACATCCCTGGGTGACCCTGAGCAGGGACTCTGCGCCCCCAGATCGAGGGACGGGGTGACCACGGTGTGGCCTCGCACTGAGGATCCTGGAGCAGGGAACATCCAGCTCTTCCCAGCCGGGATCCTTCTGTGGGGTTGGCATCAGAGCAGGACCCTGCACCCCCATTGCTGGGTGTCCCTGAGGTTCTGGGGACCCCGAGCAGGGACCCTGCACCCCCAGATCCAGGGATAGAGTGGCCAAGGTTCTTTCCACGGCTTGGCCTCGCTCTGAGGATCCTGGAGCAGGGAACATCCAGCTCTTCCAAGCCGGGATCATTCCCGGGAAGCCAGAAAATCCCTGGCTGGTCCTGGCTGGGAATCTGCGTGTTCCGGCGTGATCCTCGCCAGGAGAAACATTTCCCTCTAAAGCTGCCGAGTGTCCGGAGGTCTCCGGCAGCAGCAGAGCAGGAGAACATGGATTAGAGCTCGGGAAGAGGCTGCTGGAGCCGGGAGAAGCGGCAGGAAAAGAGGCCAGCGCCTTGTGCAAATCCTCGCTGTGCTCCGGCACCCCCGAGCCTGCCGGGGATTAGCCGGGAATTCTCTGCAGATGTTTCAGCCCCGGGAGTTCGGCTCTGTCGGGAAGGGTTAATTTTTATTGGGGATAGAAAATCATCCCCCTCCTCAGCTTCCCCCTCCGCACAAACTGCTCGGTGGGAATGAGGAGCGGGGGGCTCCAGGGAAAGTGGCCAGGCTGGGAAAAGCCCCAGTCCTGCGGGATTTGGGGGCAGCACAAAGGGCTGAGCCCGCCCTTCCCGCTCCCGGCTCCGGCGGTGCCCCCGAGGGGCCGGCAGGACCCCGTTCCCTGCAAAACTGCGGGGGAAAAGTGGGAAAAATGGCAAAAACCAGGAAGATTTGGGCCAGCTCGCCCACACAGCTCATCCCTGCTGCTCCCCAGGGTGGATTTCTTGTGGGGCTCCCAACACGGCCCAGCTGGCACCGGGAGGGCACCCGAGGATGTTCCAGGTGGTGCCAGGGCGAGGATGTGGCCTTGCCCTGCCCGTGGGGACAGGAACGTGGCTGGAGGAGGGGATTTTTGGGCAGAGGCTTCTGGAGAAGTGTGAGTTGGAGCTGGAGCTGAGCTGGGAGAGGCTGGAATGTGGTGGAGCTCTGGAACGGTTCTCCACGCCCACCGGAGCTCTGGAACGGTTCTCCACGCCCAACGGAGCTCTGGATGGGTTCTCCACGCCCACTGGAGCTCTGGAACGGTTCTCCACGCCCAACAGAGCTCTGGAACGGTTCTCCACGCCCAACAGAGCTCTGGAACGGTTCTCCACATCCAGTGGAGCTCTGGAACGGTTCTCCACGCCCAACAGAGCTCTGGAACGGTTCTCCACGCCCAGCGGAGCTCTGGAATGGTTCTCCACGCCCACTGGAGCTCTGGAATGGTTCTCCACACCCAGTGGAGCTCTGGAATGGCTTTTCACACCCAGTGGAGCTCTGGATGGGTTCTCCAAGCCCAGCAGAGCTCAGGAATGCCTCTTCACACCCAGTGGATCTGTGGAATAGCTCTCCATGCCGGATGGAGCTCTGGGATGGCTCTCCATGGCCATGGAATTCTGGAATGGCTCTCCACACCCGGTGGAGCTGAGGGATGAATCTCCAGACCTGGTGGAGCTGTGGGATGGCTTTCCACACCCGGTGGAGCTCTAGAAAGGCTCTCCATGGAATTCTGGAATAGTCTCCGTGCCTGATGGAGCTCTGGAACAGCTCTGCACAGCCAGTGGAGCTCTGGAATGGCTCTCCATGGAATTCCGGGCCAGCTCTCTGTGCCTGGTGGATCTCTGGAATGTCTCCAATGCCCTGGAGTGGTTTCCCTGTGGCCATGGCTGCAGCAGGAGCAGTTTTTCCCAGTTTCTCATTTTTGGATGCCTCAGGATGGGATTTCCTGGTGTGTGGAGGCGCAGAGTCCCAAGGCATCACCCGAAGGCATCACCCATGGCGTGGTGAGGGTCTGGCACTCCCAGCCCCGGGATCAGCGTTTGGGGTTCGTCCATGGATCCTGTGTGGAATACAATCCTGCCAGGCCTGGCCTGGCCTGGCCTTCCCAAGGGGGATCTGCTGCTCCAGCCTGGATCTAACGTGGCTGTGGGGGCTCCTGGGCGCTCTCCAGACCTGCCAGAACCCAGCGGGGCCCGTCTGGGGACATCGGCCGGACACCGGGATCTGTGGGATCTGTGGGATCTGTGGGATCTGCTCCTTGGAGTGACCGCAGCCAGCGGAGCTGTCCCCACCTGGGCACTGCCCACCCTGCTCCTGTCCCTCCTCAGAGGCCCCCGAGGTGCGCAGAGCTGCCCGGGGACCAGCTCCGGTGCCAGGGACCAGCTCCGGTGCCAGGGACCAGCTCCGGTGCCAGGGACCCGCTCCAGTGCCAGGAACCAGCTCTGGTGCCCGCTCCAGAGCCAGGGACCCTCTCCAGAGCCAGGGACCCACTCCGGTGCCTGCTCCAGTGCCCAGGGACCCTTTCTGGTGCCTGGTGCCCGCTCCGGTGCCCACTCCAGGGCCAGGGACCCTTTCCAGTGCCCGGGACCCGCTCTGGTGCCCAGGGACCTGCTCCGGGACCCGCTCCGGCGCCAGCCGCTCCCGAGGGGCGGGCCCCGTGCCCAGCCCCGGGGGTGGCAGGGGAGCCGCCCCGCCCGCTGGGGGGGACACACGGGTGGCCCCTGTCGCGTTCCTGTAGGTGTCACTGTCCCCCTGCCAGACCCGGGCTGGGAAGGGGCTGCCAGCGGTGCCAGGCGGGAGGGGACAGGGACGAGGGGTCACCCGTGCCCACCGCCCTCGGGGGGCACCAGGGCGGGCACAGAGAGGGGCCCAGGGTCCCCTCCAGGTCCTGTCATTCCCATTTTTCCCTGCTCCAAAGCGGGGGAGCTGTGGGAATGCGGGGCAGGGTCCGAGCGGGGACAGGGACAGGAGCCGGCCGGGCGGGCACAGAGAGGGGTCCCCTCCCCATCGCCCCCGGAGCAGCTCAGGGTCCCCTCCAGGTCCTGTCATTCCCATTTTTCCCCGCTCCAGGGCTTTCCCTGGGAGCTGGGGGGTGGAGGAGGGGCCGGCAGTGACAGCGGGTTCTGTCCCCACCACCCTGGGGACGTGGGGGGACCAGCGCCGCCTGTCCCCAACCGCGCCGAGAGGGGACAAGCCAGGCTGTGCCTGGGCTGGATTTAGCAGCAATATTTTATTTCCAGGGGGAAAAGCAGATGCGGAAATGCTGGGGATGGCGGGGGAGAGGTGGGAATGCGGGGGCAGGGTCCGAGCGGGGACAGCGACAGCGACAGGAGCCGGCCGGGCTGGCCCGGTGCCACCCGAGGGGGAAGCGCCTGTTGGGAGCCGCAGCTGCCCCGCGGCCCTGCCAAGGCTCCAAAAACCATGAGTCAGATGCCCTAAAAATCCCGTGACGGGGATGGGAACGAGGAGCAGCCAAAGGCAGGATCGGGAATCGGGATGGAGCCGCTGCTTCCCGGGAACGGATCGGGGCCATCGATCCCTTTGGATGGAGCAGGGAACATCAGATCCCCCGGCTGAGGCGCGGGGTTAACCCTGCACCTTCCCACCCCCACCGGGGAATCTCGGCTGTGGGGAGAGCAGGAGATTCCACTTCCCTGGAAGTGCTGCAGGACAGGATTTTGGAGCCCCGCGGCCCTGCCAAGGCTCCAAAATCCGTGAGTCAGACGCCCTAAAAATCCCGTGACGGGGCTGGGAACAGCCAAAGGCGGGATCGGGAATCGGGCTCGGGATGGAGCCGCTGCTCCCGTGGCTCCGGAGAGCTCCGGGAATGGATCGGGGCCATCGATCCCTTTGGATGGAACAGGGAACATCAGATCCCCCAGCCGAGGTGCGGGGTTAACCCCGCACCTTCCCACCCCCACCAGTTTTTCCCAGTTTCCCATTTTTTGGGAATCTCGGCTGGGGGGGAAGCAGGGACATCCCTGGAATTGCTCCAGGACAGGCTGGAGGGGGCTCCCTGCCCGTGCTGGTTTTAAGGTCTCTTCCAACCCAAATCCTTCCAGGATTGTGGGGTCTCGTTCCAGCCCCTGCCATGGGCAAGGGCACCTCCCACCATCCCAAGGCGGCCTCGAGCACTTCCAGGGATGAGGCAGCCACAGCTCCTCTGGGAATTCCATCCCAGACCCTCCCAGACAGGAATCCCTTTCCTTTCCCCCCTTTCATTTCCTCCCCTTTCCTTTCCCTGTGTTTTAATCTGAAATTCCTTGGGGTTTTAACCTGAAATTCCTGGGATTTTCATCTGGGGTTTTAATCTGAATTCCCTGGGGTTTTAATCTGAATTTCCTGGGATTTTCACCTCAGGGTTTTAATCTGAATTTTCTGGGGGTTTTTATCTGAATTTTCTGGGTTTTTAATCTGCATTTCCCTCCCATTTTTTCCTCCTGGAGGTCCCCATCTACCCTATCTGAGGTGCTCATCTGAGGGTTTTAATCTGAATTTCCTGGGGATTTAATCTGAATTTCCTGGGGGTATTAATCTGAATTTCCTGGGGCTTTAATCTGCATTTCCCAGTGGTTTTAACCTGAATTTCCCGGGGGTTCTAACCTGAATTTCCTGGGATTTTAATCTGGGGTTCTAACCTGAATTTCCCTGGGTTTTTATTCTGAATTCCCTGCCCATTTTCCCTCCTGGGGCCTCCATCTGCCCTATCTGGGGTGCTCACGTGGGTGTTTGAATTTGAATTTCCCGGAGATTCTAACCTGAATTTCCTGGGGATTTTCACCTGAATTTCCTGGGGATTTTCACCTGAATTTCCCGGAGATTTTCACCTGAATTTCCTGGAGATTCTAACCTGAATTTCTTGATGTTTTCACCTGAATTTCCTGGGGATTTTCACCTGAATTTCCTGGGGATTTTCACCTGAATTTCCTGGAGATTCTAACCTGAATTTCCCGGAGATTCTAACCTGAATTTCTTGATGTTTTCACCTGAATTTCCTGGAGATTTTAACCTGAATCTCTTGATGTTTTCTCTGAATTTCCTGGGCTTTTAACCTGAATTTCTTGAGATTTTCCCCATCTACCCTATCTGGGGCACTCCTTCATGTCAATGCTCACCTTCCTCCCTAACCCATTCCCTCTTCTCCCTCCCCGTCCCAGACGAGATGCTGCACTCGCTGGCCGGGCCGCCCCCGGTGGTGCCCGTGGACTGCGTTCGAGCCACGGAGCTGGGCTGGATTAAAACCCCCCAGATCAAACCTGGGTGTTTTAATCTGAACTTCCTGGGGGTTTTAACCTGAATTTCCCAGGGGTTTTGATCTGAATTCCCTGCCCATTTTCCCTCCCGGGGCCCCCATCTGCCCTATCTGGGGTGCTCACCTGGGTGTTTTAATTTGAATTTCCTGGGGATTTTCACCTCAATTTCTTGATGTTTTCTCTGAATTTCCTGGGAAAATTCAGGAAAATTGAAGTTTTCCCCATCTACCCTATCTGGGGCGCTCCTTCATGTCAACGCTCACCTTCCTCCCTAACCGTGCCCTCCTCTCGCTCCCTCCCCGTCCCAGACGAGATGCTGCGCTCGCTGGCCGGGCCGCCCCCGGTGGTGCCCGTGGACTGCGTTCGAGCCACGGAGCTGTGCGTGGCGGACGCGGGCTGCAGCTCCCGGTACCGCACCCTGCGGCAGTGCCTGGCCGGGCGCGACAGGAACACGCTGCTGGCCAACCGCGAGTGCCAGCTGGCCCTGGGCGTGCTGCAGGAGAGCCCCCTGGAGCGCTGCCGCTGCAAGAGGGGCATGAAGAAGGAGCTGCAGTGCCTGCAGATCTACTGGAGCATCCACCTGGGGCTGGCAGAAGGTACGGGGGGGATGAAGACGGGGTTTGGGGTGAGGGGGGAAATGGGGAGAGCCCGATGGATCAGCGTGGGGTGACGGGGATGGGGAGACCCCAAAGGAGAGTTTTGGGGTGGGGGAGAACCCGAAGGAGTGCCCTGGGGGTGATGGGGACATCCCAAAGGAGCATTTTGGGGTGTGGGAGACCCTAAAGGAACACCCTGGGGGTGATGTGGAGATCCCAAAGGAGCGTTTTGGGGTGGGGAGATCCCAAAGAAGTGTTTTGGGGTGGGGGAGACCTCAATGGATCAGCGTGGGGTGATGGGGATGGGGAGACCTCAAAGGAGCGTTTTGGGGTGATGGGGAGATCCCAAAGGAATGTTTGGGGGTGGGGAGATCCCAAAGAAGTGTTTTGGGGTGTGGGAGAACACAAAGGAGTGGTTTGGGGTGATGGGGAGATCCCAAAGGAGTGTTTTGGGGTGATGGGGATGGGGAGATCCCAAAGGAGCACCCTGGGGGTGATGGGGAGACCCCAAAGGAGCGTTTTGGGGTGATGGGGAGATCCCAAATGAGCGTTTTGGGGTTGGGGAGATCCCAAAGAAGTGTTTTGGGGTGAGGGAGACCTCAATGGATCAGCGTGGGCTGATGGGGAGACCTCAAAGGAGAGTTTTGAGGTGATGGGGATGGGGAGACCCCAATGGATCAGCTTAGGATGATGAGGATGGGGAGACCCTAAAGGAGCATTTTGGGGTGGAGGAGACCCTAAAGGAGCACCCTGGTGTGATAGGGAGACCCTAAAGGAGTGTTTTGGGGTGGAGGAGAGCCCAAAGGAGCGTTTTGGGGTGGGGGGAGTGGGGAGACCCCAATGGATCAGTGTGGGATGATGGGGAGACCCTAAAGGAGCACCCTGGGGTGACAGGGATGGGGAGATCCCAAAGGACAGGCCTGGGGAGACCCCAAAGGAGCACCCAGGGTGGTGGGGATGGGGAGACCCCAAAAGAGCATTTTGGGGTGTGGGAGACCCTAAAGGAACACCCTGGGGGTGATGGGGAGATCCCAAAGGAGAGTTTTGGGGTGGGGGAGATCCCAAAGGAGCATCTTGGGGTGATGGGGATGGGGAGGGGGTTGCTATCTCCAGATAGAACAGACGTGGAGCCCCGGGGGGAAAAATGGGCACCCCAGGAAATTCAGGTGAAAATCCCAAGAAATTCAGATTAAAACTCCAGGGAATCCAGATGGACACCACAGCCCCAGCACCGAGCCCCCAGACCCACCTGTGCTCGTGCCAAAATCCCCTGGGCTGCTGGCAGAGCTCCCTGCCCGTGGCAGGCGGGGCTTGGGATGAGATTTTTAAGGCCTTTTCCAGCCCAAATCAGGCCAGGAATTCTGGAATCCTGTGGGAAAGGTGTGGCTGAGGGTGGGGAAGCTGGAGCTGAGGATGGAGGAGTTGTGCCTGAGGATGTGGGAAAACTCTTCCAGAGGGTGGGAAAACTGGGAAAATCTGTTCCAGAGGGTGGGAAAATCTGTTCCAGAGGTTGGGAAAACTGGAAAAACTCATCCAGAGGGTGGGAAAATCTGTTCCAGAGGTTGGGAAAACTCTTCCAGAGGATGCGGGGGAGCCGTACCTGAGCCCAGGCCCCCCCTGGGTGAAATTCCCTCCAAATCTGGGTCAGTGCAGGAATCAGAGCCCCAAAGCCCGGCCCAGAGCAGGAATTAAGGCCCTAATTGTTTTTTCCCTCTCATTAACTGCCCTCATTGAGCAGCTTCCCAGGGTTTTTTTGGGAGTGAATGAGGGAATTGGGATGGCAACTGCACCTGGAGGAGGAGGAGGAGGAGGAGGGAAGAGCAGCGATTAAACCGAGGTTTAGGGAGGCGGGGGGGAAGCTTTGTGGCGATCCTTTGTGGCGCTCAAACGCAAATTTGTGCCTTTTAGCGGAGATTTTGGGGTTCCCCTCCTCCCCCCCGAGCTCTCCCTGCCATTAGGGAGGCTCCAGCCTCCTTCCCGGGGGTTAATTGCGGCTGCAGGCAGGCCCAGCGCCCCGTTAATGCTCGGTAATTTCCCCGGCGAGCAGCAGGAGTCAAGCGGGTGTTTAATTATTGATGGCAGCGATGGAGCTCGCGGGGCCGCCCGAACGCGCTGGGCTCGAGCGGGAGAGGCGGGGAGGGGAGAGGGAACGGCCGGGAGCGGGGTTTGGATCCCGCTCCCGGTCCTGGGCAGGGGCGTTGTCCCCAAATGCCATCGCCCCGAGAGCAGCGCTGGGAGCCCGCGGGGAGCAGGGACATCCCAGCAGGGCCTTTTCCTCCCCAGTTTGCCGGGAATGGCCTGGAGCAGGGTGTGGATCCTGATCCTGTTCCTGGGGAGGATCAGGAGCTGCCCCTGGGGTGTTGTCCCCAAATCCCATCATCCTGAGAGCAGCGGTGAGAGCCCATGGGGAGCAGGGACATCCCACTTCCCTCCCAAATTCTCCCCTTTCCCTCTCAGATTTCCTGGGAATGTCACTGAGGAGTGGGATTTGGATCCCGTTCCTGGTCCTGGGGAGGATCAGGAGCCGCCCTTGGGGCGTTGTCACCCCAATGCCATCGCCCCGAGAGCAGCAGAGCAGCGCTGGGAGCCTGCAGGGAGCAGGGACATCCCAGCAGGGCCTTTTCCCCCCCAGTTTGCCGGGAATGGCCTGGAGCAGGGTGTGGATCCTGATCCCGTTCCTGGGGAGGATCAGGAGGAGCCCAGATCCCAAATCGGTTGTCCCCAAATCCCATCAGTCCCCAGAGCAGCGCTGGGAGCCCACGGGGAGCAGGGAGATCCCATTTCACTCCCAAATTTCCCTCCAAAATCGCCTGGGAATGGGGCCAAGGAGCAGGATTTGGATCCTGTTCCCATTCCTGGGGAGGATCAGGAGCTGCCCTTGGGGTGTTGTCCCCAAATCCGATCATCCTGAGAGCAGCGGTGGGAGCCCATGGGGAGCAGGGACATCCCAGTTCCCTCCCAAATTCTCTCCTTTCCCCCCCAGATTTCCTGGGAATGTCGCTGAGGAGTGGGATTTGGAACCTGTTCCCATTCCTGGTCAGGACCAGGAGCTGCCCTTGGGGTGCTGTCCCCAAATCCCATCGCACTCAGGACAGGGAGAACCCAGCCCAGCATCCCAGTGGGGTCTTTCCCTCCCAGATTTTGGGATTTCCCTCCCAGATTTCCCGGGAATGTCACCGGGCTCGGAGCAAACCCTCCTGCTTTGCTCCCCGCTGGGATTTCCACACAGGGGATTCCTGAATTCCGTTTTTAGGGGATTTTGTCGCAATAAAAGAATCCAGAGTTGAGAACACGTTTTTAGGGTTTTTTAGGTGTTTTTAGGATATTTTGTCACAATAGAAGAACCCAGAGTTGAGAACATGTTTTTTAGGGTTTTTTAGGTTTTTAGGTATTTTAAGGGAATTTTGTAGCAAGAACCCAGAACTGAGAACAGGTTTTTAGGGTTTTTTAGGTTTTGAGGGGTTTGTAGGCATTTTTAGGGGAATTTGTAACAACAAAAGAACCCAGAGTTGAGTGGGGACCCCAAAACTTCCAGCCTTGAACTCAGTCCCTGGAACATCCCAACCCCAATTCCCCCCGCCCCTGGAATCCTTTGGGATTGGCCACCACCACATCCAAAATTCCCAGATCCTCTCCCAAACCCCCTTTTCCCTTTAATCCCAGTGCCTGGAACCCTTTTTTCCTTTTCCCTCCCCAAACCAGGGGGCTGTCTGTTTCTGGAACTGGCTGAGATTATTCACCACAAGCTTCAATTTGCTTTTTTTCTCTCCCTTTTTTCCCCCCTGCCAAAGGAGAGGAGTTTTATGAAGCCTCCCCGTACGAGCCGGTCACCTCTCGTCTCTCTGATATATTCAGACTCGCTTCAATTTTCTCAGGTAATAAAAGCTCCGTGTTTTATCTCCTGCCTTGAGCACAGAGCTGCTCCCAGCCAGGGAAATCCTCCATCCCTCACCTCCCTCCATCCTCCTTTGCTCCTTCAGCCTCTCCTCCCCTTCTCTTCCTCCCCAAATTTGGGGTCCTGTGCATCATTCTGATGCATTTTTGGGGTGGGTTCTTTCTGTTTCAGATCATCCCAGGCTGGGATTTAGGGTTTTAGCTCTTTGCTTCCAGTATTTATTTATTGGAGGGTCTTCCCAAAACAAATCCTGGTGTTTATTCATTCTAGGGTCATCCCAAACCAGATCCTGGTGTTTGTTTATTGCAGGGTCTCCCCAAGAGTTCATTCCAGTTTGGGTTTCTATAAAATGGCTGGAAAATGTGGAATTCCCGGGATTCCCTGAATCTGTGCCGTCCCCAGCACTGGGGGAGGCACAAAGCCAGCCCTGGCCCCAGGGGGGTGCAGCTCCTCCCATGGAATTCCCCATGGAATTCTTGGTGTTCCGCAGGATTTGGGACCCTCAGGATGGGAGAGGGATGCTGAGACCCTTGGAGCATCCCTGTGTCCCTTTGGAGCATCCCTGTGTCCCTTGGAAACCCTTGGAGCATCCCTGGGTCTCTTGGAGCATCTCTGACCCCTTTAGGCCATCCCTGTGTCCTTTTGGACCATCCCTGTGTCCCTTAGAACATCCCTGTACCCCCTGGAACCCTTTGGAGCATCCCCGGGTCCCTTTGGAGCATCCCTGTATCTCTTGGAACATTCCTGCGTCCCTTGGAGCACCCCTTTGTCCCTTGGAACCCCTTGGAACATCCCTGGGTCACTTTGGACCATCCTTGTATCCCTTAGGACATCCCTGTATCCCCTGGAACCTCTTGGAGCATCCTTGTATCCCTTAGAACATCCCTATGTCCCCTGGAACCCCTTTGGAGCATCCCTGGGTCCCTTTGGAGCATCCCTGTGACCCTTTGGAGCATCCCTGTGACCCTTTGGAGCATCCCTGCATCCCTCAGAACATTCCTGTGTCCCTTGGAGCACCCCTGGGCCCTTTGGAACCCCTTGGAGCATCCCTGTGACCCTTTGGAGCATCCCAATGTCCCTTTGGAGCATCCTTGTATCCCTTAGGACGTTCCTGTGTCCCCTGGAACCCCTTGGAGCATCCCAGTGTCCCTTTGGAGCATTCCTGTGTCCCTCAGAACATCCCTGTATTCCCTGGAATCCCTTGGAGCATCCCTGGGTCCCTTTGGAGCGTCCTTGAACCCCTTGGAACATCCCTGTGTCCCTTGGAAGCCCTTTGGAGCATCCCTGGGTCCCTTTGGAGCATCCCTGTATCCCTCAGAACATTCCTGTATCCCTTGGAGCACCCCTGGGCCCTTTGGAACCCCTTGGAGCATCCCTGTATCCCTCAGAACATTCCTGTATCCCCTGGAACCCCTTGGAGCACCCCCGAGGTTTTTGGGGTGACGCTGCCACTCCCTGGGCCGGCCTTTTTGGGATTACGTTGGTGTCAGAAAAACCTTGGGAGCTGCAAAATCTGTAACAATAAAAGAATCCAGAGGTGAGAAATTTTAGGGTTTTTTAGGTTTTTTTTTAGGGGATTTTGACACAATAAAAGAACCCCGAGTTGAGAACAGGTTTTTAGGGGTTTTTATTTAGGTTTTTAGGAGATTTTGTAAGAACAAAAGAACCCAAGCTGAGAACATGCTTTTAGAGTTTTTTAGGTGTTTTTAGGGGATTCTGTCACAGTAAAAGAACCCAGAGCCGGAAATCTGAAAAGCAGCGAGTCTGGAGCGGGGATTAGACACCGAATTATGCGGGAGGCGCAGGAAAAGCCGCGAGGGGAGATTTTGGGGATGGGGGAAGGTGGGGAACGGGGCTGTGAGCGCCGGGGCGGCCTCGCTGCTGCTGCCACCCCTTCCCTGTCCCCTCCCCGGGGCCATCCCCGAGCGGGGCTGTGACCCCGCCGCTGTCCCCGCTGTCCCCTGCAGCCCCCGGCGGGAATTTCCCGGCCTTTCCCAGGTGGATTCTCCCCGGGAGCTCGGCGCGGGTTTTTGGGGTGACGCTGCCACCCTCTCCAGCCTTTTTTGGGATTGCATTGACGTCAGAAAAACCCTTGGAGCTGCAAAATCCGGAACCTTTCCAGCTGGAAGTCTGGAGCGGGGATTAGACGCCGAATTATCCGGGAGGCGCAGGAAAAGCCGCGAGGGGAGATTTTGGGGATGGGGGAAGGTGGGGAACGGGGCTGTGAGCGCCGGGGCGGCCTCGCTGCTGCTGCCACCCCTTCCCTGTCCCCTCCCCGGGACCTCCGGGGCCATCGGCGAGCGCTGAAGCGAGCGCGTTCTTGGAGCCGTTCCTGGAGCAGGAGCTGTTAATTGCCCGCAGGGATAATTGGGAGCGGAGGGATGGCTGCGGGAGCTGTGCAAGCCGCGCGTAACCTGCGCGTAACCCGCGCGTAAAGAGCGCGCAGCGCCCGCGGAGCCCCCTCCCCGCGCTGCGGGACCCCCGCTCTGGGCAGGGAAGCCCGGGATGCTCATCCCTGCTGGATCCCGAGGAAATCACAGCCCGTGGAAGACGGGAGAGGCTCCAGCTGGGAATTCTCCACACCCAAACCCCCCCATCCCCGGCAGCGCTGCCCCATCTTCCTCCTCCTCCTCATCCTCGTCCCCTGTCCCCAGCGGCCGTGGGGACGCGCAGAGGGGACAGCTGGTGGCCCCAGCCCCCGTCCCCAGCTCCTCGGGCCCCGCTTCCGTCTCTGCTCATGAAATTTTCATGCTCGTGCTTTATTAATGAGCTCCCCCACAGGAGCGCGGCGCTTCCAAAGCCGCGGCTCCATTAAGATGCAGCCGGGTCCCCGCAGGTCTCGGGCAGGGCAGGAGCGAAGCTCCCGAGGAGGAGACAATCGGCTGCCGCTTCCCACGGATCCCCGACGCCCGGCTTCGTGCCGGGAATCCGCTGCTCGCCCCTCCAGGGCTCGGGGCTGGGCTGCAGGGAGGGCTCCATGCATGCCCCAAAACCAGGGGAGTGAAGAGACCCTGCTGCCCCCGTCTTTTAAATCCTCCTTTTCCCCACGTCTTCAATCCCCTTTTCCTCACTGCTTCAATCCCCCTTTTCCCACCTCTTCAATCCCCCTTTTCCCACATAAATCTTCCTTTCCCTCACCTCTCCAATCCCCCTTTTCCCACCTAAATCCTCTTTTTCCCACATTTTCAATCCCCCGTTTTTTCCCCACCTCTTCAATCCCATTTTCCCCACCTTAATCCTCCTTTTCCCCTCCTCTTCAATCCCCTTTTTCCCACCTAAAATCCCCTTTTTCCCCACCTCTTCAATCCCCTTTTCCCCACCTCTTCAATCCTGTTTTCCCACCTAAATCCACCTTTTCCCACCTAAATCCACCTTTTCCCCACCTCTTCAATCCCTTTTTTCCCACCTAAATCCACCTTTTCCCCAAATAAATCCACCTTTTCCCCACCTAAATCCTCCTTTGCCCCACCTCTCCAATCTTGTTTTCCCCCTTGATGCGTCCATCCCCTGTCCTGTTAATTAGCAGCACCCTCCAATTAGGCCAATTAGGAGCTTTCCTTGGTGCCAGCAGAAGCTGGGAGGCGATGGAGGAGAATCGATGGATTTGGCTGGGATGTGGAGGGAAGGGAATGAGGGATGAGGAGAATTCAGAAGCAGCACCTGGGCTGTGGAGGGTGATCCATCATTCCCAGAAAAAAAAAAAAAAAAAGGAAAATTCAGCATTTGTTCCCAAGCTGGGGCTTGGCCTCATCCGTCCTCTCCTGAGGGATGGGATTTGTGGGATGGGATTTGCAGGATGGGATTCCTGGGGTGGAACTCTCAGGATGGATTCAGGATGGGATTCCTAGGAAGGATGTGGGATGGGATTGCCAGGATGGGATTTCTGGCATGGGATTCCCAGGATGGAGGTGGAATAGGATTCCCGGGATAGAGGCGGGATAGGATTCCCAGGATGGGATTCCCAGGATGGAGGTGGGATGGGATTCCTAGGATGGGTGCAGGTTGAGATTCCCAGGATGGGATTCCTGGGATGGATATGGGAGGGGATTCCCAGGATGAGATTCCCAGGATGGATTCTGGATAGGATTCCCGGGATGGGTTCTAGATGAGATTCCCAGGATAGATTCCCAGGATGGATTCAGGGTGCCATTCCCAGGATGGATGCAGGATGGGATTCCCAGGATGAGATTCCCAGGATGGATTCCCAGGATGGATTCAGGGTGCCATTCCCAGGATGGATTTTGGATGGGATTCCCGGGATGGACACGGGATAGGATTCCCAGGAGGGATTCAGGGTGGCATTCCCATGATGGGATTCCCAGGATGGATGTGGGATGGGATTCCCAGATTAGATACGGGATTGATCCTCTTGTCCCTTTCCTCCCTGTCTGGAGCTGTCCCACTTTTGGGGAGCCCCAGGAGGGGCTGTGGGAGCCACACTGGAGTTGGGTTGATTATTCCACTTTTGGAGTTGAATAATCATTAAATTAATTAATAATTAATAACCATTCTTTGAAGAATTGACGATAGGACAGAAACGTTGCAAATTCACGGCCTGGATTCTGCCCAGAGGGCCCCGGTTCGGGGGGTGTTGATCCCCCAGATTGTGCCTGGAGTGGGATGGGGTCAGCCCAGGGATGGGATGGGGTGGAGATGCTGGGAGGTGACACCGATGCCACGGAGGTGACACGACGCCTGTCACACCTTCCCCAGGTTGAGGGACTTTCCCCATCCTGCTTTTGAGGGCATCTCCTCATGGTTTGGGGGCATCTCCCTGGGTTTTGAGGGCATCTCCTCAGGGTTTGAGGGCATCTCCTCATGGTTTCAGGGCATCTCCCCGGGGTTTGAGGGCATCTCTCTGGGTTTTGAGGGCATCTCCCTGGGTTTGAGGGCTTTTCCCTGCCCCAGTTTTGAGGACATCTCTTCAGCTTTGAAGCTTCCTCCCCATCCCAGGTCAATGGTATTTCTTCACCCTGGGTTTGAGGGTGTCTCCCCAGGGTTTTGAGGGCATCATCCCAGGTTTGAGGGCATCTCCTCAGTTTTGAGAAATTCTCCTCATCCCAGGCTCAAGGATATTTCCCATCTCAGGTTTGAGGGCTTATCCACAGATTTCAGGGCTTCTTCCCATCCCAGGTTTGAGGGCATCTCCCAGTCCCAGTTTAAGGCTGTTTTTGAGGGCATCTCCCCAGCCTTGAGGGCATCTCCCAATCCAAGCTTAAGGGCATTTTTGAGGGCATCTCCACAGCCTTGAGGGCATCTCCCAGTCCCAGTTTAAGGCTGTTTTTGAGGGCATCTCCCCAGCCTTGAGGGCATCTCCTGGGGTCAAGGCCAATTCCCCCTCCTCAATCCCACCTTCCCACACTCCCCCTCCCCAACTTTACGCCATCCATCCATCCGTCCGTCCGTCCGTCCATCCATCCGTCCATCCGTCCCTCCCCACCTCCCTGACCCCAAATATCCTCTTCCCTGGGCAGGAATGGACCCGGCCACCACCTCCAAGAGCAACCACTGCCTGGACGCGGCCAAGGCCTGCAACCTCAACGACAACTGCAAGCGCCTGCGCTCGGGCTACATCTCCACCTGCAGCCGGGAGCTCTCGGCCACCGAGCCCTGCAACCGCCGCAAGTGCCACAAGGCCCTGCGCCAGTTCTTCGACCGCGTGCCCGGCGAGTTCACCTTCCGCCTGCTCTTCTGCTCCTGCAAGGACCCGGCGTGCGCCGAGCGCCGTCGCCAGACCATCGTCCCCTCCTGCTCCTACGAGGACAAGGAGAAGCCCAACTGCCTGGACCTGCGCGGCGCCTGCCGGGCGGATCACCTGTGCAGGTAAAGGGCGCGCCACGGGGGTCTTGGGGCGTGGGGCGGGTGTGGTGTCACCTCCCTGGGGTTGGTGTCACCGCCCAGCCATCAGTGTCACGTCCTTGGAGTTGGTGTCATTGCCTGGTCATCTGTGTCACCTCCCTGGGGTTGGTGTCACCGCCCAGCCATCAGTGTCACTCCCTGGCACTGGTGTCAGCCCCCAGTCATCAGTGTCACCCCCTGGCATTGGTGTCACCTCCCTAGCATTGGTGTCACCTTCCTGGTCATCAGTGTCAGCCCCCGGCCATCAGTGTCACTCTCCTGGCATTAGTGTCACTACCCAGCCATCGGTGTCACCCTCCTGGCACTGGCGGCACCTTCCTGGCATTGGTGTCACCCCCTGGCCATCAGTGTCACCCTCCTGGCATCGGTGTCACCTTTCCAGCCACCAGTGTCAGCCCCTGGCCATCAGTGCCACCTCCCTGGCATTGGTGTCACCGTTTGGTCATCAGTGTCACCTCCCTGGCATCGGTGTCACCTTTCTAGCACTGGTGTCATCTTTCCAGTCATCAGTGTCACCCTCCTGGCATTGGTGTCACCACCTGGCCATCAGTGTCACCTCCCTAGCACTGGTGGCACCTTCCCGGCCATCGGTGTCACCTCCCTGGAATTGGTGTCACCCAGGCATTCTGTGGGCTTCTCCCACGGCCCAGGTGTTGGTGTCACCCCCCCTTGGCACTGGTGCCACACCCCCAGCCTTGGTGTCACTCGCCCCAGTATCAGTGCCACCCCCCTGTATCGGTGCCACCTCCCAAAATCAGCGTCACCCCTTCGGCATCAGTGTCACCCCCTGGCACTGGTGTCAGCTGGGCACTCTGGGGGCTTCTCCTGGCATGGTCCTGGCATCAGTGCCACCCCCCAGTATCGGTGTCACTGCCCTGGCATTGGTGTCACCCTCTTGCCATCAGTGTCCCCCTCCTGGCATCGGTGTCTGCCCCTGGCTTCAGTGTCACCCGCTGCCACTGGTGCCACCTGGGCACTCTGGGGGTTTCTCCTGGCACCCTCCCAGCATCAATGTCACATTGGTGCCACTCCCCAACATCAGTGTCGCTGCCCTGGCGTTGGCGTCATCCTCCCGGCATCAGTGTCACCCCCCGGCATCAGTGTCACCCCCAGTATCAGTGTCACCTCCCAGGCTCTGTTTTCCCCCCTGTCTGGCTCTGGAAGTAGCACTGGGACAATGCCCTGGGGACACTCAGGGGACAGACCCCAGGGATGGAACTGTATCCCCCAAAACCTTCCCCGGCTGCCGAATTCCCGCTGTTTCCCCCTTGGCAGCGCAGAGCTGGGCACCGAGGCTCCTGCTCCTTCTGTCACCCGTTTGTCATCAGGCACGACCCCTCCTGTGCCCCTCGGGAGCCGGATCCGCTTCCCGATGGCTCCCGCCAGGAGCGGGATCTTCTCCCGTCAAGGTGATGGAGCTTCCCAGCGCTCAGCAGGGAAATAAATGCGAGCTCCGGGCCTTCCCCAGGCTGCGAGCGGAGATGTTTGAAATGTGGGAATGTGGCTTTTTATCAAAAAGTAATCCAAGGAGCCGGTGGCCATGAATAAAAGATACCCGGGAATGGCAGCTCCTCTCCATCAGCGCGCTCCGAGGTGGATGCTGCCAATGGATCCGCGCTCCGAGAGGGATAACGGGGCAGGGAGAGCTGGGGGGGGCTGCAGAGCTTTAATTCCTGCATGGAATGAAATCCCCACACCAGGAGGGAAAGGGCGAAAGGGGGAAGGGGCAGCAGCCGCTGGGAGGGTTTGTTTGCTCCAAGGTTTTTTGGGAGAAGCGTGGGAGAGCCGGGATGGGGGCTCTTGCTCTGGAAAATGCCCAAATCTGGGGGTTATTTGTGTTGGTTTTGCTGTAGAGTTTTGCTGGAACCTCGGGGATTTTTTTCCTTGGGATGGGGCAGGGATGCATTCCTTGGATCTGGGTTTTCAGGAGAAAATCCCATCCCATCCACTCCCCTCCGGCATCTCCAGCTGGGAATGGGACACGAAACCCCTGCGTCCCCTCACCCTGGGGAGCAAGGCAGGGCCATGGGATTTCCCATTTTCCATGAGTTTATCCAGCCAAACTCCTCCCGATCCTGGAGGACAAGGCAGGGCTGGGCTGTGCCATGGGATTTCCAATCATCCAGGAATTTATCCATCCAAAACTCCTCCCCATCCTGGAGGACAAGGTGGGGCCATGGGATTTCCAATTTTCCACAAGTTCACCCACCCAAAACTCCTCCTGATCCTGAAGGACAAGGCAGGGCCATGGGATTTCCCATTATCCAGGGATTAATCCATCCAAAACTCCTCCATGTCCCCTGATCACAGAGGATAAGGCAGTTCCATGGGATTTCCCATTTTCCATGAGTTTATCCATCCAAAACTCCTCCATGTCCCCTGATCCCAGAGGATAAGGCAGTTCCATGGGGTTTCCCATTTTCCATGAGTTTATCCAGCCAAACTGCTCCTGATCCTGGAGGACAAGGCAGGGCCAGGGGGTTTCCCATTTTCCATGAGTTTCTCGATCCGACATCCCAGCCTGATGCTCATCCTGATCCGACAGGGGCCTGGTGAGTCTCTGGAGCCAGAGCAGATCCCGAGTGCTCCCAGAGCTGGAGGTGACAGGAGATGAGATAATTCTCCTGCCGGAGCAATTAACCTGCCAGGGTAATTAATTGACCCTCCTGGCTGAAAGCCTAATGAGGGAAAACCCTTTCTGGCGGGATAGGATTTTCCGGAGGGATTTTTCCTGCATGGAGATTGATCCAGGGGCTGCTGCTCCTGTCGGGCAAGAATTCCACACCGAAAAAGAGCAGAATAATTGGAGGAGAGGGAGAATGAATATTCCAGCATGGAAAACAGCCCTTCCAGAGCTTTTCCTGCCTCTCTTTGCTGTTCTCCAGCTGTGTGGGGCTGCTGGCGTTGGACACCAGCCCTGTCCCCTCGGTCACAGAGGTCACAGGGAAGCCACCAGCTGCTCCATCCTGCCGGGAATGGCTCTGCATGTGGAATGTTCTGGATGCAGGAGGGGTTTAACCCTTCCCTGTTGTCCTTGTGAAGGCACGGAGGGTCCGGGATGTCCCTCCTTGTGTCCCCTCAGGGACTCAGATCTGGGTGAGGGGACAGGATCTTTGGAGCGCAGCATCGGGTTTATCCTGGGCTGAAATCCCAGTTCGTTTCCTCCATATAAATCTATTCCAGTGGCCTTGACCCGGCCTCAAATCCCAAGGGAGCTGCCCCAGGACTCTGTGAACAACTGAGCTGGGATTTGTGCAGCTCAGGATGCTTTTCCCAGCTTTTCCCAGCTTGGGAAGCTTTCCCCCATCACTATTTTCCCCCATCATCTTTCCCCCCATTTTTCGCCCACCTTTTCCCCACCTTTTCGCCCATCTTTCCCACCTTTTCCCCATCACCTTTTCCCCCATCATTTTTCCCCCATCACCTTTTCCCCCATCATCTTTCTCCCCATTTTCCCCCATCACCTTTCCCCCCATCACCTTTCCCCCCATCTTTCCCAGCTCACAGGAGCTGACAAAGTCCCGGAGTTTTTGTGGCTGATTGCGAGGGACAGGTTTTAGCTCCCGGAATACAAAAACCTTTGGCGAAGCACAAACCTCAGCGAAGGGGAAAGGGAAGGGAAGGGGAGAAAAGAGCTGATTTCAGCAGCTGCAGCTCGCTGGATTTTTCATCTTGCATCAGCAAGTCGGGAGCACAAATAATCTGCTCTTACACGCTCCAGTGGTGCCGGTGCCGGAGAAATTCCCAGCCTCCACTGGCTGGAGCTGCTCAGCATCCAAACTGGGGATGTTGGGTCATTTCCAGGATTTTTATCACAGTTTTTGGTGCGTTCAAATCCAAGGGGTGAGGGATGCTCCCTCTTACAGGATATTTGTGTGAAGAGGATTTTGGCTGGGGCTGGAGCATCCAAAGTGGGGATGTTGCATCATTTCCCTGTTTTTAATTTTAAGTTTTTGTTGTGTTTAAATCCAGGGGGGATGTGGGGATGCTCCCCCTCTTGGGACATTTGTGTGAAGAGAATTTGGCCAAGGTTGGGCTGGAGCTCCTCAGCATCCAAAGTGGGGATGTTGGGTCATTTCCAGGATTTTTATCCCAGTTTTTTGTGTGTTCAAATCCAAGGGGTCGAGGGATGCTCCCTCTCACAGGATATTTGTGTGAAGAGGATTTTGGCTGGGGTGGGTAATTTCACTGATTTTTTTTTTTTTGTCCCACTTTTTGGTGTGTTTAAATCCAAGGGGGTCAGGGGTGCTCCCCCTCTCGGGATATTTGTGTGCAAAGGATTTTGGCCAAGGTGGGGATATTGGGTCATTTCCTGTATTTTTTATTCCAGTTTTTGGTGTGTTTGAGCCAAGGGGTATCAGGGATGCTCCCTCTTACAGGACATTTGTGTGAAGAGGATTTTGGCTGGGGATGGAGCACCCAAAGCGGGGATGTTGGGTCATTTCACTGATTCTTTTATCCCACTTTTTGTTGTGTTTAAATCCGGGGGGGTGAGGGATGCTCCCTCTCACAGGATATTTGTGTGTCAAGGATTTTGATTGGGGTTGCAGCATCCAAAGTGGGGATGTTGCATCATTTCCCTGTTTTTAATTTTAAGTTTTTGTTGTGTTTAAATCCAGGGGGGTCAGGGATGTTCCCCCTCTTGGGACATTTGTGTGAAGAGAATTTGGCCAAGGTTGGGCTGGAGCTCCTCAGCATCCAAAGTGGGGATGTTGGGTCATCTCCAGGATTTTTTTATTCCAGTTTTTGGTGTATTTAAATCCAAGGGGGGTGAGGGATGCTCTCTCTTATAGGATATTTGTGTGAAGAGGATTTTGGCTGGGGTTGGAGCATCCAAAGTGGGGATGTTGGGTCATTTCCAGGATTTTTATCTCTGTTTTTGGTGTGTTTAAATCCAGTGGGGTGAGGAATGCTCCCTCTTATGGGATGTTTGTCAAGCGTTTTGATTGCGTTTGGAGCATCCAAAGTGAGGATGTTGGGTCATTTCCCTGATTTTTATCTCTGTTTTCGGTGTCTTTAAATCCAAAGGGGGTCGGGGATGCTCCCCCTCCCAGGACATTTGTGCAAAGAGAATTTGGCCAAGGTTGGGCTGGAGCTCCTCAGCATCCAGAGTGGGGATGTTGGGTCATTTCCCTGATTTTTATCTCTGTTTTTGGTGTGTTTAAATCCAGGGAAGGTCAGGGATGCTCCCTCTCACAGGATATTTGTGTGAAGAGGATTTTGGCTGGGGTTGGAATATCCAAAGTGGGGATGTTGGGTCATTTCCAGGATTTTTCTCTCTGTTTTTGGTGTGCTTAAAGCTGAGGGGGTCAGGGATGCTCCCTCTTACAGGATGTTTGTTTGTCAAAGATTTTGATTGGGTTTGGAGCATCCGAAGTGGGGATGTTGCATCATTTCCCAGATTTTTTTTTTATCCCTGTTTTTGTTGTGTTTAAATCCAGGGGGGTCAGGGATGTTCCCCCTCTTGGGATATTGGTGTGAAGAGAATTTGGCCAAGGTTGGGCTGGAGCTCCTCAGCATCCAGAGTGGGGATGTTGGGTCATCTCCCAGATTTTTATCTCTGTTTTTGGTGTGTTTAAATCCAGGGAAGGTCAGGGATGCTCCCTCTCACAGGATATGTTTGTGAAGAGGATTTTGGCCGGGTTGAAGCCTCCAAACTGGGCATGTTGAGTCATTTCTCAGATTTTTTGTATTTTACCCCCACTTTTTTTGGTGTATTTAAACCCAAGGTGCACAGGGATGCTCCCCCTCTTGGGACATTTGTGCACCAAGCATTTTGGCCAGGTTTGGGCCGGGGAAGGAGGGAAGGAGGGAGAGGGGACCCAGGCTGGCTGGGGATTGATGGAGCACCAAACATGGGAAGGGAACGCGGCGGCGGCTCCGGGCGCAGACGAACGCCGCCCGTAATGGATGTTCCCTTGATAAACAGCAGCTCAGCTCCTCATTACTCCCTGTAATGAGAGCCTGTCTGGGAAGAAGAAGGAGCAGGGGAAAAAAATTGCTCCGGGATTTAATGGGAGCTGGGAGAGCTCGGGTGCTGAGGGACAGGACGTGGAGGAGCCTCCAAAGATTGGGAAATGTGTGAAAACCCCCAAATCTGGTGGGTTTTGAAGTGGAGGGGCAGCAGCAAGGGGGTCCCTTATGTGAGGAGGTGGCTGGAGAAGAAGAGGAGGAGGAGGAGCAGGGAAAGAAGATGGAACAGGGAAAAATTGCTCCAGGATTTAATGGGAGCTGGGAGAACTCAGGTTTGGAGGGGAGTGGAGGAGCCTCCAAACCTGAGAAATCAGTGAAAATCCCCAAATCTGGTGGATTTGGAAAGCCAAGGGGCAACACTTGTGGGGGGGGGGGGTCCCTCACTTGTGGAGGCAGCTGGGGAAGAAGAGGAGAAGAGAAAAATTTCTCCTGGATTTAACAGAATTCTGGATTTTACAAAATTTCTCCTGGATTTCACAGATTTTTCCAAGCTGGAAGAGCTTGGAGAAATCTGTGAAAATCAGCGAAAATCCCCAAATCTGGTGGATTTCGAAGCAGAGGGGCAGCACCCAGGGGTCCCTCCCACGTGAGGAGGTGGTGGGGGAAGAAGAGGAGAAGAAGGAGCAGGGAAAAATTGCCCCAGGATTTAATGGGAGCTGGGAGAGCTCGGGTGCTGAGGGACAGGACGTGGAGGAGGCTCCAAACCCGGTTTTGTGAGCGGGAAATCTGTGAAAATCCCCAAATCTGGTGGGTTTGGAACGCCAAGGTGCAGCGCCAGGGGGTCTCTCACATGAGGAGGAGGCTGGGGAAGAAGAAAAGAAGGAGCAAGGGAGGAAGGAGCAGGGAAAGAAGGAGGAACAGGCAAAGATTTCCCCTGGATTTAACAGGAATTGGGAGAGCTCGGAGAAATCTGTGAAAATCAGTGAAAACGCCCAAATCTGGCGGATTTCGAAGCGGAGGGGCAGCACTGGGGGGGTTCCCCCGCATGAGGAGGAAGAGGCTGGGGGAGGGCTCGGCTCCCTGCGGGCTCGCCGGGGCTCTCACCACGAGAATCAGTCAATTCCCGCTGAATAATTAACTCGAGAGGCTTCCCAAGTATTGACTTAACGTGACAGCGAGTCTGTCTTGAGCCGGGCTTTGCTTGTGTAAACACAATCTCCTGTTGGGCTCAGTTAGCGGCTCAATGGGACAGAACAGGCCCGCAATTAAAATCAAACGGCGCCCGCGCTCCGTCCTCCCCTTCCCCGGGAGCTTCAGGGCTCGGGGATGAAAGAAAATCCACCCAAAAAAGGCCTTTGAGTCACTGATCTCAGCGCCGGATCGAAATTTGGCGGCCCGAAACAGGCGTGGAGAACGAAATTGTTAATTAGGAACTGCCGGCTTTGAGGTTCTGCGCTAATTGTTTTGCCTCTTGCTGGGTTTCCTCTGCTTTGGGAGTTTCTCCCCGGGTTTGTTGTGGGTTTGGGGTTTTCCTACCGTGTCCACAGCCCTGAGCAAGGGATTGCAGAGGCTGGAAGAGTCCTCCAGGAGCAGAGTCCAACCTTTGGTCCCCACTTTGTCCCCAGCCCAGAGCTCTGAGTGGCACCCCCTGGTGTTCTGTGGGCACCTCCAGGGCTTCCTTGGGCACCTCCAAGGGTTCCCTGGGCATCTCCCGCTCATCCTTGGGCACCTCCTGGCGTTCCCTGGACACCTTGAGGGGTTTCCTGGACACCTCCAAGGGTTCCTTGGGCACCTTGAGGGGTTCCTTGAGTACCTCCAGGGGTTCCTTGGCCACCTCCAGCTGTTCTTTGGATACCTCCAGGTCATCCTTGGGTATCTCAAGGGGTTCCTTGGGCACCTCAAGGCGTTCCTTGGATACCTCCAGGGGTTCCTTGGACATCTCCAGACATTCCCTGGACACCTCCAGGGGTTCCTTGTGCTCCTCCAGGCATTCGTGGACACGTCCAGGGGTTCCTTAAGCGTCTCCAGGCCATCCTTGAACACCTCCAGGCATTCCCTGGATACCTCCAGGTCATCTCTGGACACCTCCAAGGGGTTCCTTGGGTACCTCCAGGCATTCCCTGGACACCTCCAAGGGTTCCTTGGGCACCTCCAGGTGTTCCCTGGACACCTCCAAGGGTTCCTTGGGCACCTCCAGGTGTTCCCTGGACACCTCCAAGGGTTCCTTGGGCACCTCCAGGTGTTCCCTGGACACCTCCAAGGGTTCCTTGGGCACCTCCAGGTGTTCCCTGGACACCTCCAGGTGTTCCCTGGACACCTCCAGCCACGGATACTCCAAACCTCCCACGGGCAGCCCCTTCCCAAGCCTTGACCCCCTTTCCACATGGAAATTCCTCTGGAATTCAGGCCGAGAGCCTCAGAACTGCAGCAAAAATTTCCCTTTTTCCCTCCAGCCTCCCGCGGCTCGGCCCAGAACAGGTGACTCCTCTCCCCAGACAACTTCTCCTGGATAAAACAAATCCATCCATTGATCTTTCTTTCCCCTCCCCTGTGAACTCCTCGCTCGATTTGGCAGCGGGTCATCCACAAAAGCCGACTTTTATATTCCAGCTTCCCTCTTTCCTTCTGCCGCTCCCCCTCCCAGGGACTCTTTGAATTTACCTGGGAGCGTTTCGAGGGGAATTTTTTTTTTTTTTTTTTCATCTCAGCATCTCCCAGCTTCAAAGGAATCCCTCTCCAGCAGGATGGGAATGTTGGGAGGGCGATGCCCAGCGGGATTTTCGTGTCTCGCCGAGTTTTTTCCGTGTTGTCGCAGCTTCCTGAACATCCCCAGCTGGGCAGGAGAGGGGGAGCAGATTTTTTTCCCAGCTTTTTTTTTTTTTTATTTTAAATTCTCTCAGTCCCCATAAATTGCCTGTTAAAAAAAAAAAAATCCACTTCTGGAGGAATCCCGGTGTCTTTCCCATGAAATATTCAGGAGCAGGATGCTGTTGGGTTTGATGTGTGCTGAGTTATCGCCGCGGCTGGGGGGGATGGGAGTATTTAACACTCAATTAAGAGCTTTAAAAAAATCACTAAAAAAAAACCCCAAACCCATCCTAAAACCTCCCTGTTTGGTAAATTTTAATGTCAAAGCCAGTGGGGTTCTGGTGGTGCTGGATTCCTGCAGAAAAACAGGGAATGGGAGAGGAGCTGGAGGCAGGTGGGCTCTGTAGGGATGATTGAAATCCTCTAAATTTGGGATTATGTGTGCTGGGGGCGGGAGGACAGAAATAAAAATCCCCTAGATTTGGGATTTATGCACCTGGGATAAATGCACAGGTACCAAAAAAATCCCCTAAATTTGGGATTTATGCACCTGGGATAAATGCACAGGTACAAAATGTCCCCTAAATTTGGGATATCTGCACCAGGTGTTTGTGTAGGAACCCAAAGAGTCCCTTAAATTTGGGATTCAAGCACTTGGGATAAATGTACAGGTGCACAGAACCCCCAGAATTTGGGATTTATGCACTGGGATTTAAAGGTATGGAATGAAAAAGCCCCTTAAATGCGGGATGTTTAGGGGATCCAGGGATCCAGGTGCTTGGGAAGTGCCTGGATTTGGGAGCAGGGCCTGTTCAACCCCAGGATCCTGGGGCTGCCTTTCCTGGCATTTTTCCTTCAGGAATCCAAGAGGAGCAGTTTGGAAGCCCCTAATTGGGAATCCATCCTTGGAGCGGGTTTGGGATGGCAGATCTGAGTGTCTATCCAGAATTAATGTTTAAAATCCCTTTTCTTCCACTCCTTTGGGTTTTTTTTTTTGGGGGGGGGGAGAGGCAACTCTTAGGAAAATCCTCCTCCATCCCTCATCCAGAGCCAGCCCAGCTCTTCCCAACTTTTCCAAGCCATCCCCACCTGCCTCCTCCAGCTGCCAGCAGCGACTTGGCACCGATCCCTCCTTGTTCCCGCTAAAATGGACTTGGCTCCTTCTCCTTTCCCTTTTTTTTTCATTCCTTTGGAGCCCTTGAAAGCCAAAACCCGCCGGGCTGGGGCTGAGCTTTTATTCCTGGCAGCGAATCCCATCCAGCATCTTCCGAAGTCGCCGTGTCCAAAGGGAAGAGTGACATCTGGCTTGGATATTCCTGAAGGATTTCCCAGCTGCATCCTCATGGGTTATGAAAGGAATAACATTTGCCTCGGAGGATGCTCCAGGCCGGGAGTGGAGCCCCGGGGAGCAGCGGTGACAAATTTTCCTGGCGCTCCGCGCTGAACTCGCCGCGCTTCCTGCAGGGAATTGACGTCCCTTCGCCTCGGATTTGGGAAGAGAGGGAAATGCTGTCGGAAAGTTTTATTCCTCTCCCGCGGAGAAGCTGGGGGAAGGAGCAGGTTTTTGGATTTCTGCCATTCCCACCCTGGTGCTGAGGTTTGGCTGCAGGGAGGGTGGAGCGTCCCCAAAAAATAAAAATGCTGGAAAAGCTTTTCTGGGCTTTGTGCAAGGAAAATTCCCTTTTTCCCTCCTCTCTTCCAGGAGTTGAGGATCTGCCCCGGGAATGGGAGTGGGATGGAGCCTCTCTGCCCTGTGGGGAGTTTTCCATGGGCTGAGTCACAAGGAAGGAAAATAAACATGGAAACAACGCTCCTGGTGGGGGAGTTTTATTTCCAGGAAGAAGGAGGGGGAGAAAGTTTTCTCCTCGCCTCACGCATCATTGCAGTGCTTCAGAATCCTGGTTTTCCCTGAAATTCCTGCTTCTTCCTGAGCTCTTCCTCCTTTCCCATCCTCCCATCCATATCGTGGAGCAGCCCCTCAGACCTCCCCAATTCCATCCCTTCCTGAGGATGGTGGGGGAGTTTTATTTCCAGGAAGAAGGAGAGGGAGAAAGTTTCCTCCTTGCCTCACTCACCACGGCAGAACTGCAGAATCCTGGTTTTCCCTGGAATTCCTGATTCATCCCGAGCTCTTTCTCCTTCCCCATCCTCCCATCCCCACCACGGAGCAGCCCCTCAGACCACCCCAATTCCATCCCTTCCCAAGGACATTCCTCTTGTGTTTTTGCTGTTCATTGGGATCTGAGCCGTGGATGAGCACGGCCATTCCCAGGATCCTGTCTCCTCTTGGGAGCGCTTGGATAACCCAGCTGGAGAGCCTGAATTGCCCTGGAATTCCACAGCCACTGTGTGTGGATGTTGGGAATGGGGCACTTTTATTCCGTTCAAAAATTCCCGCTGGCCGCGGAATCACTCTGGGATGGAATTGGCGCTAAAATCCCATTGTTTTCCCGCTTTTCCTCCTCTGCAGATCCCGGCTGGCCGATTTCCACACCAACTGCCAGGCCACCTTCCAGTCCCTGACCAACTGTCCTGGGGACAACTTCCAGGCGTGCCTGGGCTCCTACGCAGGGCTCATCGGTGAGTGCCGGGAGTCGGGATCGGGAATGGCTTTTCCCACTGGGATTTCATCTCCATTCCCTCCTCCTCGCCAGGCTTTGACATCACCCCCAACTACGTGGACGCCAGCACCACCAGCATCACCATCTCGCCCTGGTGCTCCTGCAAAGGCAGCGGGAATATGGAGGAGGAGTGTGAGAAATTCCTGCGGGATTTCACGGAAAATCCCTGTCTCCGTAAGGCGCTTCCCCGCCCCGCCCCTTTTCCCTTGTCCTGTCATTCCCATCCTTCCTAAATCTCTCCCGCCGCCAGGAAACGCCATCCAAGCTTTTGGGAACGGCACCGACGTGAACCTGGCTCCCAAAATTCCCAATCCCGCTGTGACAGTGCTGCCGAAGACGGAGAAGAGCCCGGTGCTGCCGGACGACGTCAACGACAGCAACACCGCCTACGACACGAGCGTCATCAGCACCTGCACCTCCCTCCAGGTGTGGCCCAGCCCCTGCCGCAAACTGGGAGCACTGGTGGGGGTGTGGGACACCGGCCGCATCCCGTGGGATTGGGGAAATGTCCTGCTTGGAGTCATCCGGGGGCTGGAGGGATCCAGGCACTGTTTGGGGTGGGAAATGGGATTCCCCACCCGTCTTACCCCTCACCTGCCAAGGTGGCTCCCTGAGCCTGACTGCTCCTTGTTTGGGAGCTGGAATTCCAGGGTTTTTTGGGAAATCTGGGAAATCCGTGTTGTCTTGCCCAAGCGCTGGGCTTGGGCGTCCATGTTCTGTTCCATGGGTGGAAAAGGAGTTGGAGGGAAATGGGATTGGGGAATGGCTGGGGATGTTCCAGGAATGGGAGAAAAGTGGGATTGGGGAGTGACTGGAGATGTCTCAGGGATGCAGGGAAATGGGATTGGGGAATGGGATTGGAGATGTTCCAGGAATGGGGAAAAAATGGGATTGGGGAATGGTTGGGAATGTCCCAGGAATGGGAGAAAAACGGGATTGGGGAGTGGCTAGGGATGTTCCAGGAATGCAGGGAAATGGGATTGGGGAATGGCTGGGGCTGTCCCAGGAATGGGATTGGGGAATGGCTGGGAATGCAGGGAAATGGGACTGGGGAGTGGTTGGGGATGTCCCAGGATTCCAGGCAGGGTCACAGTGGCAGTGAGGCAGGATCCATGGAAGCCCCTGGGCTCCCTGTGGAGATGGGATGAGCCATTCCAAAACCTCCCTGCGCTCCATCACCCGCTCCAAGCTGATTCCCAGAGGGAAGTTCGGGATCCCAAACCAGCTCCAGGGGCACATTCCTCCCCTAACCATTCCCGATTTCTCCTGCCAGGAACAAGGCCTGAAGCCCAACCAATCCAAGGAGCAGAGCTTGTGCTACTCCCAGGTACTTGGGCGATTCTGGGGCTGGGAATTCTCTCCCAAAGCAAACATCTTGGGAATGCCATCCCAGAGGTGTCTCCCAGCTTTGGGATGCTTTTCCCTAAAACCCCACTCCTGTCCCTCCTCGCCAGGCCCAGCTGACCACGGATGTGATGCCGGACCAGAAGACTTTCATGGATCCCAAGGCGGGAAGCAGCCGGCAGCGGGAGAGCCGGATCCTGCTCCTCATTCCCATCCTGATCCCAGTGCTGGGGCTATAGAGGGGCGGGAAGGAGCGGCCGGTGGGACGGGGACGCTCGGACCAGTGCCCACCAGTGCCCACCAGTGCCCACCGCCGCCGCGCTCGTGCCGGAGACTGGAACGCTCCCAAATCCCAGGAATGCCGAGCTCTGGAGAGGCAGGAGGAGCCTCCACCACGCTGAGAAACTTTGGTGGTTTTCTTCCTACTTTTCGTTTTTTCCCGTTTTTTTGGGGGATTTTTTTTTTTTTTTTTTTTTGGTCTTTTCTGGGTTGGTTTTCCCGAGCGGCTCCTGGGAAAACTCCCTGGAATGGGCCTGGAATGGGGGTCTGGAGCTGCCAGCGGTGCCGGGGAGGGGAAAAAAGTCGGAGAAGGGCGCTGGGAAAGGTGAATTTCAGGATTCTTTGCACTGGGGTGGCCCCAGGGACAACGAGGATTCCACATGGGAACATCGTGGAGGATGAAGGTGCCATCGGGAGCCACCAGGAGGGGACTCCTGCTGCTCTTCCCGTTGGTTTTTTTGGGGGATTTTGGTTGGGGTTTTTCCTCGGAGAGTTTCCGAATGGAAGAGAAAAGAAACTGGTGTGAAACGTGTGAGGTTGTGCTGATGTTTTCAATCATTCCAGGGGAAGAGGTTCCATTTTCTTTTTTTTAAATTTTTTTTTTAAATTTTTTTTCATTTGGAATTTGGGTTGGGAGTGGAATTTGACCCATCCAGGGTCAGAATTCCCTGTTTTCCCTCTCCATGTTATTTCCTATATACATATAACATATGGATATTCCCATATACATAACCCTTACCCATGCTGTGGCTTTTTAATTCCCATTTTTCCCTTTATTTTCCCTCTTTTTTTTATATTTTTTTTTAAATTCCTCCGATTCCCGCAACAACTTCCAAATGTATTCTTGGAAAATTTATTTTTTTTAACGATGTCTATAATGGAAAAAAAGAAAAACCAAAATAAATCAAGGAGAACAAACCAAGGAATGAAACAGCCCTAAAATCCAAGATTCCATAAAAATGCCCATATCTGGGGGCAGGGGGAAAATGGGAACCCTTCAGCTGCAGGAATGCCAAGATTTGGGTTGGAATTCAGCAATTCCCAGCTTTTTTAACCTGCAGGAGACAACAAACAGGAAAAAATTCCCAAGGAGCTGCCACATTCCCGTTTTCTGGTGGTATTTTGGGAATTTTTATGTGCAAGAATTTCAGGTTTCGAATTCCCATCCCTCCCTTGATGGGGTTTGGAAATTTTTTCTCCCAAGGCAACCTGGCAGTGCTGAAAATGTTGGGATTTGGGGCACAGGAAGAGTGTGAGGGGCTGGAGATTTTTATTTATTTGGGATTTTTATTTGGTGCAGCGGATTTTTATTTGGGGAGCGGAAATGTGAATTCCCATCCAGCTGTGCACGTGTGAAAAAAGGGATTTTGGGAATCTTGGGAGCCTGGGGATGGTAAAATTGTGGAATCACAGAATTCCAGACTGGGATGGAGTTTAAAATCATCTCATTCCAGCCTCTGCCATGGACTGGGACAATTCCCATTATCCCAGCTTGTTCCAACGAGGCCTTGGATGTTCCAGGGATGTGGAAAATGGTGATGGAAGGATCCCAGAGCTGTTTTCTGGGAGCTGGAGCTGGCTGAGAGAGGAGGGAGGGATGAACATTCCCTTTTCCAGCATGGAAAATCCAACGGGGGGATGTGGGAGCTGGCACAGGAAACATAAACAAACCCCGCCTCTCCTGGAATTCCTGCCGCAATCCCAAGGCTGCTTTTTTCCGGGATGGGGCAGCTCTGAGCTGGAGCCGGGTGTGGGGCAGCCAAAAAAAAAAGGGATTTGGGAGCTCCACGGCAAAATCTGGGATCCCTCCTTGGGGTGATTCCCAAATCTGGGTGTTCTCAGTGCGGGCTGGGAGCCCTGAGTGCTGCTGGGTTTCCTTGGGAAAGAGGCTGGAAAATCCAGCAGGGATTTCTTCCTGGTGCTGGGGGCGTTTCCCTGGGAAAGCTGGGAGTGCTCTGGGATTTTCCTGAAGGAGTGGGAACCGCTTGGAAAGGTCAGGGAAGCATCTGCATCCAGCACCACTGGGCATTCCCAGTATTCCCTGCCCAGGAATTGTGATCCGTGGAGATCCTGGGGTTACTGGGAAGTACTTGGAATGGGGATTTGCTCCAGGATTCTCTCCAGGAATGGTGGTTCCAACATTGGGAATGGGGATTTGCTCCAGGATTCTCTCCAGGAATGGTGATTCCAGGACTCCCTCTGGGAATGGGCGGTTCCAGCACTGGGAATGGGGTTTTGGTCCAGGACTCCCTCTGGGAATGGTGATTCCAGGATTCCCTCCAGGAATGGCAATTCCAGCACCAGAAGTGGAAGTAGGTTTTGCTCCAGAATTCCCTCCAGGAATGGTGGTTCCAACATTGGGAATGGGGAATTGATCCAGGATTCCCTCTGGGAATGGCAATTCCAGCACTGGGAATGGGGAATTGATCCAGTATTCCCTCCAGGAATTCCAGCACTGGTATGGGGATTTGCTCCAGGATGCCCTCCGGGAAGAGGATTTGCTCCAGGAATGGTGATTCCAGGATTCCCTCTGGGAATGGCAGTTCCAGCACTGGGAATGGGGTCTTGATCCAGGATTCCCTCTGGGAATGAGGAATTGATCCAGGACTCCCTCGGGAATGGCAGTTCCAGCACTGGGAATGGGGAATTGATCCAGGATTTTCTCTGGGAATGGTGGTTCCAGCACTGGGAATGTTCTTTTTTCCACCCCCAGCTTCCCTTTTCCAGCACTGGGAATGGGGTCTTGATCCAGGATTCCCTCTGGGAATGGTGGTTCCAGCACTGGGAATGGGTTTTGCTCAAATATTCCCTCCAGGAATGGCAATTCCAACATTCCCTCTGGGAATGGCAATTCCAGCACTGCTCTGTGCCCCGGTTTGGAGTCATTCCCATCCCCTCTCCGCTCAGATTCCCAAAATCTCCCCAACTCCACCCCAAACCCTGGTGCTGCCTCCACCACATTCCCAGCGCTTTAATTACAGGAGAGGAGAATTCCCGTGCTTTGTGTGGAAGTGAAAAACGCTGGGATGTAAAACCCCGGCTGCCAGGATGGATAATTAACTCTGGAGATAATTCCCTCTTCATTTGGACTCAATTACTTTCCCGATAGGAGAAAGTGCTGAAAACACAATTTACTTTTTTTTTAAATTTTTTTTTTTTTTTTTTGGGAGGATGTGGCATAAAATAATAATGGGAAAAAATCCACTCAAGCTTTTCCTGGGAGAGCTTTTCCTTCCTGGGATAAAGCAGAGGATAAATCCCAGTTAATGCTCCAGAATTCCAGCTTGGCATCGCCCTCCTGTCCTGGGAATTTTTGGGTTGGGGGGAGGGGGGGAAAGAACATTTTGGGGGTTTTTAGGATGGATCAGCTGGGGTGGGAATGTCACAGGGTTTGCTCCAAGGAGGAATTGCTGAGAAATGAGGTTTTTGTGGGACACTTTGGAATTCTGGAGGAGTTTTAAGGAATATTTTATGTCCCCGGGGTCATCTTGTGGTGCCCTCACAAAAACTCCTACAAATCCTCAAATCCCGATGGATAATTCCATGAGGAATTCCCCCTATTCCCCAGCTGGAATCTCCCATTCCCAGCCATTCCAAGGGGAATAAAAAGCCATTTTAACCTCTTCGGAAAGCAAAGCATTTCCTGGAATATTCCCCATGAATTCCCAAGCTTTTTCCTCCTGGCCACGTCCAGATTTCGTGACGGGAATTTTTGCCTCCTTAAGGAATTTTTGCCTCTCCAGGTGTTTTTATTCCTTCTCCCTGTGCTCAGGGCTGTAAATCCCAGCTGGGCCCTTCCAAAAGAAATATTCCAAGAGGGGATTTTTTATTTTTTTTTTGCATCCAGGTTTTTGGAGCAGCTAAAAAGTCCCCATGCTCTTCGGAGGAAATGCCAAGCAGTGGGAGCAGGGAGGAAAAAATAGATGGAAAAGGGTTTTAGGGAGGGTTTTAAAAATAGCGGATCTTTGGAGGAGAAATCTGGGAAGACGTCAGGAGGGAGCCTCAAACCCGAGGGGAAAAGAATATTCTGGAAAATTGGGATTCATTCATTGCTGGATTGGGGCTGTCCTGGTGTTTTGGGGTTCTCTCCTCAAAATCCAAAGAAAAGGGGTGAAAATGTGGGAGGGGGATGGGAGGATTTGCAGCTGTTTGGGATGGGAGGGGGAACATTGCTGGGTTTTCATCCAGGGGATCCAGGAGAGCTGGAAAAGGGATGGAGGGGACAGGACACAGGGAATGGATTCCCACTGCCAGAAGGCAGGGATGGAGGGGATTTTGGGAAGGGATTCCTGGCTGGGATGGAATTCCCAGAGGAGCTCTGGCTGCCCTTGGATCCCTGGAAGTGCCCAAGGCCAGGTTGGGATCATCTGGGATAGGGAGAGATGTCGGAGCTGGAACTGGCTGATCCCTCAAGTCCCTTCCAACCCAAAGCATTCCAGGATCCCGTGATTCTCCCAAAAACTTTGCAGGAGAGACCAAACCTTCCAGTAGAGGAGGTTTCAATCCCAGTAAATTCCAGTAAAATGCCTGCCTGCCTGCTCCTTGGGGAAAAAAAACAAAACCAAGATCCAAACCAGGATAAATGACAGCCATGGAAGCTCTTCTGTTTAACCTCTGGCCTTGGGAAGAAATCCATGAAAATGAGGAAAAGCTCCCGGGATTCACACGGGGTTCAAGACAGCAAATCCTGGGATGTGCCAGCAGTAATTCCCTGCCAGCTGGGACGTTGCCCTGCAGTGGGAGTGGGGGGCACAGCCAGCAGCCTTTTCCAGGAGGGGAATTCGCAGAATCATGGAATGCTCCGGCTTGGGAGAGACCTTGAAGCTCCTCTCATCCCACCCCTGCCAGGGGCAGGGACACCTCCCACGATCCCAGGGCGCTCCAAGCCCCTGCCTTCCAATTCCTTGGATTTGGGTGCCTTTTAAAAGGGTTGGAAAACCGGGAAAAAACAGGGGGAGGATTTGCGGTTGTGGCCGGGGCAAGGCCCGCGTGGAGCCTTTTCCGCGTCCTCCTGAATTATTCCGGAATTATTCAGGAATTATCCCTGCCTCCCGCTCCAGCGCTGCATCTTTGCATCCGTTAATTAGGCTCGGTGGGTGAAATGAGTCCCGGCCCTAATTCCCTGTCTGGATATTCATTATGGAAGCAGCAGCAGCAGCCGGGATGTCAAGGAGGATTAAGGCAGGAGCTGGGAAGTCACAGGTGGCTCCAGCACGGATTTCAAACCTGTGCATGGAAAAGCTGATGGATCCCGCTGGAATCAAACCCAAAATCATCCCAATTTCCCTGGGGCAGAGCGGGAAATTCCTTCCCAGCGCTCCCATTTTCCCCCAGGCTGGTGCTGAACCGGTCACGGCGTCCTGCTCCCTGTTTTTCTCGGGGATGGCCAATGGGGTTGGATCCCCCCCCAGCTCCAGGAATTCTCCCGGCCCCATTCCCAGAGCTCGAGGCATAAAGGCAGCATTTTCCAGAGGATGCTCCAGCCCCGGGATGGTCCCCGAGGAGCCCCGGGAGGAACAAGGGCTCCGCTGTCCCCGTCAGCCCCGCGGCCCCGGGGTCCTCTGGATGACCCCGCGCGGTCACTCCTGGAGAAAATCAAATGGATAGCAAGCGGGAAGGGGGGGAAAAACTTGGAATTTCCCCCCTGGATCTGCTCCCAACCCCTCCCCGTGCCTTGATGGGGGCGGGGGTCGAGCACCGACCGCAACTCGGAGCGTTTGGGAATCAATGAATCAATCCCGGCGCTCATTCCGGGGATTTGGGATTCATTCCCAGCCCCATTCCCGGCGCGGCAGAGCGGAGGTGTCCCGATATCCCGAATTCCCGGCGTCCCGGGGAGGCAGCTCCGGGCCGGGGTTTAATTAAGCGCTGAACATGACGCCGGTTTTAATTCCGTGCGTTCGGAGCTGCCCACACACCCCCGGTTGCCGTGGCAACCTTAATTTGTTTTGGAGCCTTCGCTCGGGTAGATTTGGGAATTTTATTTTTTTTTTGTTTGTTTGTTCCTCGCCTTTTCCTTCCCCCTCCTTTTCCTTCCCCCTCCTTTCCTTCCCCCTCTCCCCCTTCCATTCTTCCCATTCCCTCTCTCCCGACTTTTCCCCCTTATTCTCTCTCCCCACTCCGATCCCCTGAATGAAAAAGCACCGAAAATTCCTTGCGTGGAATAAAAAATTCCATCCGCATCCCACAGCCTCGGATTTCCCGGGATTTATCCCAAATTATCCCAGCTGCCTTCCCAAATCATGCTCCTGCTCCCAAAACCTGAAGAGATCCATGGTTTGCCTTTCCCACACCCTGTCCCAGGTGGAAAACTGGGAATAAATCTTTTGGAAGGCCTGGCTGTGGTGCCTGGGTTCCTTGGAATGTTTGAAGGGAATTTTCAGGATCCCTTGGAATGTTTGGAAGGGATTTTTGGGATTCCTTGGAATGTTTGGAAGGGATTTTTGGGATTCCTTGGAGTGTTGGAAAGGGATTTTCCATCTGCTGAACTGGTGAGGGAGAGAAATTAGGGGAAAGAACCAAGGGACGCTCATTTCCCGCTCTCTCCATCCATAAAATCCAACGGCAAAGGGATCAATCCACAAATTTCCTTGGGAATGATGGAAAAGCAGCATCTGGGGCAGCTTCTCCTGTAATTAGGGTAATTAGGAGGAGCAGCTTCCAGAGCCATCCATGCTTCATCCTGGGAGAAGCTGGGTTAGGATCCAGTTCCCATTTTAGGATCCAATTCCTGATTTAGGATCCAACTCCCATTTCAGGATCAAATTCCTGATTTAGGATCCAATTCTCATTTTAGGATCCATTTCCTATTTTAGGATCCAATTCCTGATTTAGGATCCAATTCTCATTTTAGGATCCATTTCCCATTTCAGGATCCAATTCCCATTTTAGGATCAAATTCCTGATTTAGGATCCAATTCTCATTTTAGGATCCATTTCCCATTTTAGGACCCAACTCCCATTTTAGGATCCAACTCCCATTTTAGGATCCAATTCCCATTTTAGGATCCAATTCCTGATTTAGGATCCATCCCAGAATGGATTCCCAGCCTGGGTTATGGGAGGTTTTCCCAAAAGGCATTGAAGCACTGGGATTTTTGGGATTTTTGCTTCCCACTCCTGGCTGGAGCAGGATTGAGCCTGGAATTCTGTCCTGCCCTACTCTGGGAATTAAAAGAGGATCCATGGATATCACAGGGAAGAGAAAAAACCAGGAATTTTTGTCCTTCCAGTGGGAACCACGCATGGCTCTTCTCCTCTCCAATGGAAAATTCCCATTTTTTGAGCTCCTGAGCCTCACCCCAAATCCCAGATTTTTAACCAACACCCGCCTTCGCCTCCCAGAAATCCGTGGATTTGCCCAGGCCGTGTTTTCATGTGGATTAATGATTCCAACACGGAATTTCTTGTTCCATAATGGATAAATTCCCTGTTCGGGGAGTGCCAGCCGTTATTAATTAAGCCCAGCCCAAGGATTTGTTTGCTTTGATGTCTAAAGCTGCAGCTTTTCTTTTTTTTTTCCTCCCTGCTTGTTAAACTTAATCAAAAGCAATCAAAAACGCTTCCCTAAATTAGAGCAAATTAATTCCCAACAAAAGGAGAAAGTCTCCGGTAGCACAAATGGAAAAGGAATTAAAAATAATTGGAGATGGGAGTCGGGGTAATCTAAATTTAAATATCAGGTTTGGCTCCTGGGCTGCATTTTGGAGGGGTGGGGCAGGGTCAGGAAAGGTTTAAATACTGCTTTTGGTACTGGGTTTAATTTTGAATGGATAAGGCAAGAATGGTGCAGGGTTTTAATCTGAGCTTGCTGCTGGGTTTAATTCTGGATAGGATAGGAAAGATTTAAATGCTGGGATTGGTGCTGGGTTTAATTCTGGATGGGATAGGAAAGGTTTAAATGCTGGATTTGGTTACTGGGGTTTATTTTGGATGGGATAGGCCAGGTTTAAATGCTGGGTTTGGTGACATTCCTGAGCCGGAGCTCCTGGATCCCAGCGAGTTCCTGAGGCTCCTGTGTCCGTGTTTATCCCTGTTTATCCTTGATCCTCCCTGGCACCACCTGCTGCTGTGTGGGAAAAGCCGGGAAGTCGCGGCTGCCCACGAAATCTGGGAGCAGGAACCGTGCCCAGGAGTTGTTCCCAGTGCCTGGAAAATCGGGATTTGGGGAGGAGGAGTGGCAGCCTGGATGTCAGCAGCTCAGGGAGAATCATGGAGCTGTGGAATTCCAGAGTGGTTTGGGTGGGAAGGGACCATAAATCCCATCCACGTCCGACCGTGACAGCTCCCACTGTCCCAGGTTATCCCAGCCTGGCCTTGGGCACTGCCAGGGATCCAGGGGCAGCCCCAGCTCCTCTGGGAATTCCATCCCGGCCCCTCCCCACGCTCAATCCTTCCAAAAATCCCACCCCAGTCTCACTTGTCCCAGTTTGGAGCCATTCCCTGTGTCCTGTCCCTCCATCCCTTGCCCCCAGTCCCTCTCCAGCTCTCCTGGAGCCCCTTCAGGCCCTGGAAGTGACTCTGAGCTCTCCCTGGATCTTCCCTTTTCCAACAACTCCAAGTCTTTGCTCATCCCAAGACTCTGTGGGATTTCTGGGTCAAACTGAGCTTCTCATCACCCAACACCCCAAATTCCTTGTCCAGCCTGTCCCTGGGCTTGGAGCCACCTGGCATGGTGGGAGGTGTCCCTGCCCATGGGTCTGGCTGGGATTTAAGGTCCTTTCCAACCCAAACCATTCCAAGACCCCATTGCGACATGGAATTGAGAATTCCTGCTCCGAGACCAAGCTTTGGAGGGTTTTGGTTAAAGGAAAAAACTAATTCCTGAAATTGAGGAACATTTAATGGGAATTTAAATCTCCCCAGTTGTTCCATAAACACCCAGTGAGGAAACATCCCAAATCCACCCCTTTCCGTTTGGAATTCCCTTCCCCAAAACACGCTGGGAGCCACACTTAAACCATTGGAATATTCTCCAAGCGGGGTTTTATTGGAATAATTACCAATATAGCAGGACAGGACCTGCCTGAGCTTGTCTGGCCCTTGGTGCTGAACCAAACAGCAGCACTGTGGTGTTTCACCCCACAGACACTTTGGGCTGCCTGGGTGTGTGGTGTTTCACCCCTCAGACACTTTGGGCTGCCTGGGTGTGTGGTGTTTCACCCCACAGACACTTTTGCCTGCCTTGGTGTGTGGTGTTTCACCCCACAGACACTTTGGGCTGCCTGGGTGTGTGGTGTTTCACCCCACAGACACTTTTGCCTGCCTGGGTGTGTGGTGTTTCACCCCACAGACACTTTGGGCTGCCTGGGTGTGTGGTGTTTCACCCCACAGACACTCTTTCCTGTCTGGGTGCTGCAGCTGGGCCCTGCAGACAAGTCCAGGCCTGCAGGAGCTCTGGTGCTGCTGGGATGGAGCTTCCCCCCATAACAGGGGCTGCTCCTCAGGTTTCCCTCTGTGGAGAAGCTTTCAGGCCATGGTGAAGGAAAGGAGTCGGTTCTGAGGGAGGCTTTGGATCCAGAGCTTTATTCTGGCCCTCAGGCCTCTGAATGCAGCACCAGCTCCCACAGAACTCCCTGAGCCCGTGGCTGCAGCTCCTTTGAACCCCGGGGAGAGGGGCAGGGAAGGGGCAGGGAGCCACCAAGCAGGGACAGGAGGGGAGGGACAAAGGGACAAAGGACACCTGGATGGCCCAGGGCCCCCCAGGGGTAGAGGGCATCCTTTGCATCTGCCCAATCACTCGAGGCCCTTCTAGAATGCCAGGAGTGCCAGACAGTGCTGGGAGGGGAAGGAGAGGTGACTGACACAGCTGGCAGGGAATTATCAGGGGAGGCACCCGGGGTTCTGAGGTAAACCCTGAAATCCCAACGCAACAGGGCTTCCCAGTGCGAGACACCCGGGGTAATCCGTTCAGGCACCGCGGGAATCCGCTGCCACCAAGGGCCGTCCCCGGTGTCACCCGCGCTCAGCGTCAGGGCCCGCTCCTCGTTAGCGCCAACGCTGAACACATCCCGCTGCTTTCCCGTCTCCGGGAGAGGGGAAAAAACCCTTCCTGACAGCTTGGATAACCTTTCCCTGCTCCCGTTCTCACTCGGGAAGCGCTGACGCTCCCGGTTCGGGGCAGCTGTGAAGAGCAGAGGGCGGCGAGCGGGGGGTGGGAAGTGTGGCTAAAAATACGGCGAGTCTGGCACGTTCTGCCTTTTCCTTGGAATTCAGAATCCCTCCTGTGCTGCTCCAAGGGTGGCCCTAATTAGGGGTGTCAGAGCGTGAACAGATTTTTTTGGGGTGTGGGGATTTTTTTATTCCCCTTTTCCCACCGCAGATTTTTTTTTATTTTTGGGAGGGGGGGTGTTAGCAGCAAATCACACTCAGAAAGAAGGGAATGGCTTCCCACTGCCCCAGGGAAGGGATAGAGGGGATTTTGGGAGATTCCCAGAAAAAAATCTGTCTGCCACATCCCTGGAAGTGTCCCAAGCCAGGTTGGAATCACCTGGGATAATGGAAGGTGGAACAGGATGGGATTTAACTCCATTCCCACCCCAACCACTCTGGAATTTCATTCCTGGTGCCGTTTCCTGCTCCAACAATCAACTGGCAGGAGGGCCAGGAGCCTTTGTGTCCCCTCCTGGTGCTGGTGACGTCCTTGCAGAGGAAAAGCCCCCAAACAAAGCCAGGAGTCGTCAGTTAATTGCGTTTTAACAGCAAAATAATTCCGTGAGTCAAAGCCATTGATTGACTTGATCCCGTCCTTCTGCGGGGGCTGAGGATTTGGGGGTTGTTTATTCCCATTAAATTCCTACCAGGGAATGTATTCCCATTAATTCTCCTGCCAGGGGATGCAGGAGAAGGTGATGGGAGGCCCACAAAAGCTGCTTGGTTTGGGGCAGATTTGGGGTTTTGGGGCTGTTTGGGGAGGAACCCAACAACTGCAGCATCCCCGATCCCCAAATCCGCGCCCTTGTCCTTGTTCCTCACCCTCGGGATGGATCCCAGCTTTGGGGTCCTCCCATGACCTCCCTTCTCCCAGACCAGCCAGTGGGAGGTGAGACCCTTCTGGAAGTGCCTCTTTTCCCCCTTTTCCCCCCCGTTCTGACTCGGGTGACTCACGCAGCTCCTCCAGAGAAAGCTTTTCCTCGGGGGAGCTGCAAAATCCGCGGCGCTTGAGGAACAGCGGAGCTTCAAACCTCGCCTTGTGTTGGCAAATGCCGGGCTGCGAATCTGGCCTGGGATTTTTTCAATTAAGCTTTTCTTTTCGGGGTTGGGTTTGTTTTTTTTTTTTTCCTGTGTTTTGTGGGTTTGTTGATTTTTTTTTTTTTTTTCTCCTCTCTGTGAGGCGAATTAATTGATATTTGCTCAGTGTGTCAAAATAGCTGCGGTGCGTTGGAGTGCCGCGCTCGGATCGGGGAGGGAAGGGAAGGGAAGGGAGGGTGACTCAGTGGGAAGGGAATTAAAAGCAGCAGCTCCTGCTCAAGGCCAGGCTCGGTTCTGCTCCGAGGAACGGGAGGGGAGCATGTGGATTGCAGGGAAGCTGTTCCCAGGAAACTGGCCCCGAGCTGCTTTGGGGGGGATTCACCTCGTTTTGCCTCTTCCCAGGGTTTGATGGAAAAGTTGGAGTGCGGGGTCGGGGGCTGAGGCAAAGTGGGGTGGGATTCCTGGAGAAAGCGTGGCTGCTCCATCCCTGGAAGTGTCCAGGGCCAGGTTGGAGCCACCTGCAGTAGAGGGAGGTGTCGTGGATGGGATTTAAGGTCCTTCCGACCCAAACCATTCCAGGGTGTTGTTTTCCTATCCATCTGTGGGTGCTGCAGGAACAGCCCTGGACACTGGGAATCTGCTGGGAAGGAGAGCCTGGAGTGCCAGGACACAGGGAATGGCTTCCCACTGCCAGAGGGCACAGGGAGATGGGATTCTGGAAGGAATTCCTGGCTGGGAGGGTGATGAGGGGCTGGGCTGGAATTCCCAGAGCAGCTGTGGCTTCCCCCAGATCCCTGGAAGTGTCCAAGGTCAGGCTGGAGCAACTTGGGATAATGGGAAGTGTTGGGATTAGAACTGGCTGGGATTTAGGTCCCTTCCCAATCGAAAGCATTCCATGATTCCCTGATCCTCATCATCCATGGAGGATGAGGAGGGGCTGGGCTCCTGGACTGGGAAATGCCATGCATCCATTCTCATGGCTGGATAAACATATCCCTGGATTTGTTTGCTCTGGCAGAGACACTGTTCCTTGGAGGGGTGAACCCTCTTAGAAACTTTAATTCTATTAAAGGTAATAATTAAGAATCTATTAATTCTATTATTTTGTCTCACCTGGGTCATCCCCAGCCCCACCTGGCAGCAGGAAAACCCCTGGATGTGTTGAATTCCAGCTTTCCCAGCTCCCATTGCAGAAAGCCAGAATCCCCAGTTCCAGGGGCTCCGGCTTTCCCCAATAAATCCCGTTTTTTCCGTGCCCTCCCTCCCTCCTCCTGCTCTGCTCCCATTTATCTGCCCTCATTTGTCACCTTGATCCGTTCCCAATCTCCCACCGGGGCCGTGGGGTTGAGCGCGGGATTAGGGGGAGTTTAATTGGATCTCCCTCCCACCATCAGCTCCAATAAAACTTTATGGAAAGATAAAAATCTCCCAGGGCTCTCCGGAACAAAAGGGGCCGGGGAGGGGACTGGGATCACTTTTTCCACTTCCCATTTCATTTTCTATTTTTTTTTCCGGTTAAATTCTCTGCCAAGCCGCGTTTGAGGCTGATTAAGCAGGGGAGGGAGGATTTCTGGGAGCTGTGTTATCCCATTTTTCCGTGTGTAAGCACTCGCTGGCTGCTGCTCTCGCCCTCTCGCCGTGATTCCCCCTGACAGGAAGATGAATTGGGCTCCGGCCGGGGAGAAAATAACATTTATTTCACATGGAAAAAGTGCTGAGCCGCGGGAGAAGCGGGAGCAGGGAGGTCAGGATGGGGGAGCGGGGATGGGAAGGGAGGGATGTGCCTGGATTTGGGATCCTTGGGTGTTGAACCCTCGGTTATCCCGGTTTGGGGGCTCAGGTTTAACATTCCAGGCACTGGGAATGTGTTATTCCAGTTTAGTGGAACACCCCTGGTCATCTCCAGGCATTTGGAATGTGTTATCCCAGTTTATGGAACATCCCTGGCGATCTCCTGGCACCAAGAATGTGTTATCCCAGTTTAGTGAAATGTCCCTGATGATCTCCAGGCACTGGGAATGTGTTATCCCGGTTCAGCAGCTCCTGTGTAACATTCCCAAGGATCTCCAGGCATTGGGAATGTGTTATCCCGGTTTGGTGGAACATCCCTGGTAATCTCCAGGCACTGGGAATGCGTTATCCCAGTTAATGGAACATCCCTGATCATCTCCAGGCACTGGGAATGTGTTATCCCAGTTTAGTGGTGATCTCCAGGCATTGGGAATGTGTTATCCTGGTTTAGTGGAACATTCCTGATGATCTCCAGGAACTGGAAATGTGTTTGGTGGAACACCCCTGGAGATCTCCAGGCACTGGAAATGTGTTATCCCGGTTTAGCAGCTCCTGTTTAACATTCCTGGTGATCTCCAGGCATTGGGAATGTGTTATCCCGGTTTAGCAGCTCCTGTTTAACGTTCCTGAGGATCTCCAGGCACCAGGAATGTATTTCCAGCCCGTAACTTCCATGGGAAGGCACGGTGTGGATTTTTGGGGGACCTGGGGCCCCTCCAGCCTCTCCCATCCTGAATCCCCATCCCATTGTGCTCATCCCATCCCATTTTCCCAGCACACAGAGAAGATCCCACTGTCCTCATCCCGCTCCTTTTCATCCAGGGATGACTGAGGCCTTCCAGAGGGATCTGGGATGGATGGGAGCTGACTGGGGCCGCCTGACCCTGGGGAAATCTGGGAATGATCCCAACTCCCTCATCCTCCACCACGGAGCCCCAAGTCTTCCTCTGCTGGGGGCTCTCCCAGCCCAAAGCAAAATTCCCAGGAAAAATGGGAAGTGCCACCACTCCAGAAGAACACGAGGAGCTGCTGGATCCTTGCAGAAAAATCCAATTAAAATCTGGGAAAAATCTGCCCTTTCCTTGCTGGTTTTGCTCCCCTCCCTTATCCCAGGAGCTGTTCCTGGTAGGGAGAAAAATCCAACCCTAATCATTAGGGTGGGAATTGTTCCCATTCCTGTTAAAAATAATCCTGGATGGGTTTTTTTTCCTGCTGCTTTTGAGTCTTTTGGGTTCTCGGCCCAACTTTTTCTTCTCCTGCAGTGACATTTGGAGGAGAAAGTGGGAGAAGTGTGAAAAGAGGAGGTGGAACAAAGGAAGGGCACAAAAATATGGAAAATTGGGGGTGGATGGCGGGGAAAGAAGGAGGGGAGAGCTTGAGGCTCTTGTGAAGTGAAATTCCCATCCCAAAGCCCCCAAAAAACAGGGAAAAGGCTGCAGGGAAGGTGCTTGACCCTGCAAAGAGGATCCTGCTGGGAATTGAGGGGTGGGGAATGGGGCTGGAGCATCCAAAGGAGGAGGTTGGGGTTGGAGCATCCCTGGGAGCTGGGAATGTTGGGGTTGGGGAACCCCTTGGAGCTGGGAATGTTGGGGTTGGAGAACCTATTGGAGCAGGGAATGTTGGGGTTGGAGCATCCCTGGGAGCTGGGAATGTTGGTTTGGACCATCCATGGGGACAGGGAATGTTGGTTTGGAGCATCCCTTGGGGCACATTTCCCGTGTTTTTCCCTTCCCTTCCCTTCCCTTCCCTTCCCTTCCCTTCCCTTCCCTTCCCTTCCCTTCCCTTCCCTTCCCTTCCCTTCCCTTCCCTTCCCTTCCCTTCCCTTCCCTTCCCTTCCCTTCCCTTCCCTTCCCTTCCCTTCCCTTCCCTTCCCTTCCCTTCCCTTCCCTTCCCTTCCCTTCCCTTCCCTTCCCTTCCCTTCCCTTCCCTTCCCTTCCCTTCCCTTTGGGAAGCATCAGGCCAGGAACTGGAGACAATTCCAGGCCGAGAGAAAATTCCTCTGCCGGAATCAGAAAGGACCTGGATTCACTGCCAGCTCCTCCGGGGACAGCGGTGGGGACAAAGGGACCTTGTCCAGGCCTTTCCGGCCCCAAATCCGGATTTTGTCAGAGTTTTTTTTTTTTTTGTCAGAGTTTTCCAGACCCCAACTGGATCTGCCACAGGCCGAATATCCCAGCAGGGAACAGGGGCTGGAACTGCTCTGGTGGGATCAATTTTTACCCAATTTGAGTTTTCAAAATGTGTATTTCTACACAGAATTATTCCATGCCTCAGTTTCCCCCTGCTGACTGCCCCAACTCTTTGTTTTCTTGTTCCCCTGCTCCCACAATTCTGATTTTTTGGGCCCAGACGGTGAAACTTTGGGGCTTTCACTGCCTTTGGTTGGGGTCTCTCCGAATCCCACCGCTCCCTGGTGCTTTTTGGGGCTGCCCTGTGCAGCTTTTCCACCCCAGAGCTCATTCCAGAGGTTTTCCTGCCTGGAGAGGCCTCCCCAAGGGGCTGCCAGAGGAGCTCCGGAGCCTTCATCATCCAATTCCCATTTTCCAGGGAGAACGCAACGCTTTTCCTGTTCAGCGCCTCCACCCGCCCCCAGGAGCTGCTCCAGAGGGAAAATCCCAAATTCCTTCACCTCATGGTGCCCGACCTGAGCAGCCCCAGCTGTGCCAGGCTGGATCAGCCCCATCTCCGACCCTGGGGGTCTCCAGGCTCGGCTTTTGGAGCAAAAAACAAGGAAAAAACCAGAGAATTTTGGCTGATCAGTGCAGGGTTGGGGCTGCGGGGCTGCGATCAGCGCTGATCCAGGGATGCGAATCACCCGGGAGCGACCCAGCAGCATCAAGAGATGAATTAATTGCCGGCGAATCGTTAATGAGGCATCGCTGAGTCAGCAGCAGTTTGATCTCGGGCATGCGAGGAAGGAGCTGCTGCAGGAGGGTTTGGATTGGAGCTGTTGGGAAAGGGTTTGGATTGAAGATGTTGGGAAAGGGTTTGGATTGGAGATGTTGGGAAAGGGTTTGGATTGGAGTTGTTGGGAAAGGGTTTGGATTGATATTGGGAAAGGGTTTGGATTGAAGCTGTTGGGAAAGGGTTTGGATTGGAGTTGTTGGGAAAGGGTTTGGATTGGAGCTGTTGGGAAAGGGTTTGGATTGGAGTTGTTGGGAAAGGGTTTGGATTGAAGCTATTGGGAAAGGGTTTGGATTGGAGCTGTTCCAGCCCCTCCATCCCACGGGTGGGCACGGGCTGTGATTGCAAATGAGGCTCCTGGAGCATCCCAAAGCCCCTCAGGGTTTCCAAAGGAAGCATCCCAAACCTTTTGGTTGGTATTCCCAGCTCTGTAGGATGCTCAGGATGGCGCTGTCGCTGGCCCCAGGCCATCCCATGCCACCATTCCCACCTGGAGCTGCTCCAGCTCCTTTGGAATCCACACCAGGAAAATCCAGCCCGGGCCTGCTGTGGCTGTGAGGGCTTCTGGGTGTGAATCCTGTGCTGAATATTCCTAAAATTATCCCTTAAAATCCACCCCCAGCAGCGCCATGGCGCTTCCAGAGCTGCCCTGAGCCTCCCACGGGGTCGGGAATGTGACCCCATGGAGGGGTTGGTGGCACTGGGGACATCTCTGGGCACTGGGATCCCTCTTCCCACAGTGGGATTGGTGGCACTGGGGACACCTCTGGGAATTGGTGTCCTCCCCGTGGAGGTGTTGGTGGCATTGTGGACACCTCCAGGCACTGATCCCTCTTCCCACAGCAGGGTTGGTGGCACTGAGGACATCACTGCACATTGGTCCCTTCCCCAAAAGAGGTTGGTGGCACTGGAGACATCTCTGGGCACTGATCCCCTCCTTATGAAGGGGTTGGTGGCACTGAGAACACCTCTGGGCACTGGGATCCCCCTTCCCACGGTGGGATTGGTGACACCTCTGGGTACTGGTCCCCTCCCCGTGGAGGGGTTGGTGGCACTGTGGGGACATCTCTGGGCACTGATCTCCCTTCTCACAGAGGGGTTGGTGGCACTGTGGGAACATCTCTGGGCACTGGGATCCTCCCCATGTAGGGGTTGGTGGCACTGAGGACATCTCTGGGCATTGGTCCCCTCTCCAAAGGGGGTTGGTGGCACTGTGGGGACATCTCTGGGCACTGATCCCCCTTCTCACAGTAGGGTTGGTGGCACTGGGGACACCTCTGGGCACCTCTCCCTGCGCAGAGATGGTGGCACTGATCCCCTCTCCTCAGAGCCGCCTCTCCAGGCAGGAAAGCCTCTGGAACGAGCAGAAAATCCAACATTTCCAAAGCTCTCCAACATTTCCAAAGCTCTCCAACATTTCCGACGCCCAGGGGCGGCGGGCGAGGGCGGGCGGCTCCTCTCAGCCGGGTAATGGCTCGTGGCTGACAAGGAGCCTCTGTTCTCCTCCTCGGAAAAGCTTTTAAGAGCCCCGGGAAGAGGGACGGGCAATTACGGGAAGGTTCGCGCTCTCCACGGGGCGTTGCGGATCGCTCGTGGATGTTTTGTTGAGCAGGGATAAAAAAAAAAAAATTGAAAAAAAAAAAAAAAGAAGGGATTTTGGAGAGAGGAAAAAGCGGCGCGGTCAGAGGCGGCCCTGGCGCTGCTCCTGGGGTTAATGGAGCTCCGTAATTAGCGCTGTCATTAGCGCCGCTCATCAGGGGAGGGGGAGGGGCTCGTCCACGAAAATCCTGGAGAGATCCAAAGGGTAAAGCCGGGGAAGAGGGGGAAGCGAGCCAAGGAATTTGGGGGTTGGCTCAAAGGGCGAGCGCAGCCGGGCCCGTGGCCTTTGCAAGGGGTTGGTGGCACTGGGGACACCTCAGGCCATTGGTCCCCTCCCCATAGAGCGGTCGGTGGCTCTGGGGACACCTCTGGGCATTGGTCCTCTCCCTACACAGGTGGCTCTGGGGACAGCTCTGGGCCTGCAGCCTTCACCAAGGGTTGGTGGCACTGGGGACATCTCAGGCCATTGGTCCCCTCCCCATAGAGGGGTTGGTGGCACTGGGGACATCTCTAGGAACTGGTCCCCTCTTCCCTGGGGTGTTGGTGGCTCTGGGGACACCTCTGGGTACTGGTCTCCCCTCCCCTAGAGGGGCTGGTGGCACTGGGGACATCTCCAGGCCTTGGTTCCCTCCCAAAGCTGGGGTTGGTGGCTCTGAGGATGCCTCTGGGCCTGTGGCCTTCCCCAAGGGTTGGTGGCACTGGGGACATCTCAGGCCATTGGTCCCGTCGTCCCTGGGGTGTTGGTGTCACTGGGGACATCTCCAGGCATTGGTCCCCTCCTCCCTGGGGGGGTTGGTAGCACTGGGGACACCTCTGGGCATTGGTCCCCTCCCCCAAAGGGGTTGGTGGCACTGGTCTCCTCTTCTTGGAGGGGTTGGTGGCACTGGGGACACCTCTGGGCCCACGGCCTTCCCCAAAGGTTGGTGGCTCCGGGGACACCTCTGGGAACTGGTTCCCTCCTCCCTGGGGTGTTGGTGGTACTGGGGACACCTCAGGCCATTGGTCCCCTCCCCATGTAGGAGCTGGTGGCACTGGGGACAGCTCCAGGCACTGGTTCTCCCACAGAGGTGTTGGTGGCACTGGGGACACCTCTGGGAACTGGTCTCCCCTCCCTTAGGGGGGTTGGTGGCTCTGGGCACGTCTCCAGGTCTTGGTTCCCTCCCAAAGCTGGGGTTGGTGGCACTGGGGACAGCTCTGGGCACTGGTCCGCTCCCTGTGGAGGGGTTGGTGGCACTGGGGACATCTCCAGGCCTTTGTCCCTTCCCTACACAGGGGTTGGTGGCTCTGGGGCACCTCTGGGCCCACGGCTTTCCCCAAAGGTTGGTGGCTCTGGGGACACCTCCGGGCATTGGTCCCCTCCCCATGTAGGAGTTGGTGTCACTGGGGACACCTGCAGGCCTCGGTCTCCTCCCAAAGTTGGGGTTGGTGGCACTGCTCTCCTCTTCTTGGAGGGCCTGGTGGCACTGGGACATCTCCAGGGCCCCTCCCCATGGGGACAGCTGAAGTCTGGCAGGAATCCCAGCCTCCACCAAGCCTTTCCCGGGATTTTTCCCAGCTGGAATTGTGTCAGGAGCAGCTCCCAGAGCCGGGAGCTCGGCAGCAATTTTAATTTTCTCCGCGCAATTCCCGCTGCTCGGAGGTGCCATCCTGATTTATTCCAGGGATTTCCAACTTGCTGGAGCCACTCCCGGGATCCCCAGAGAGCCGTGCTGGAGGCTCCCAGAAATCCCAGGAAATTCCAGGATTCCAGAGGCTGGAAAGCCCCAGTGCTTCCCAGGAAATTCCAGGATTCCAGAGGCTGGAAAGCCCCAGTGCTTCCCAGGAAATTCCGGGATTCCAGAGGCTGGAAAGCCCCAGTCCTTCCCTGCCCATCACCCGGCATTGGCGTTATTCCCGATTTCCTGCTGAGCCACCAGTGGGGAAAGTGGCATTGGGGGATTTTTCCTCCTCCTCCCATGCTGTGGTTTTCCGCACGGCTGGGAATTGTGGCTGTTTCCATGTGTTTTCACTGGAATCCTAATTCTGGGAAAAAAAAAAAAAAAACCTTTGCATACGGAGCTGATTTAATTCCCTTTCTCTTGGCTCTGCTTTCCCTTTTCCAGGGGCAAAATTCCCTGTGAATCCCTGAGATTCCTCCTGGAGAGGAAAAGTGGGAGCAAAGCAAAATTCCCAGAGCCTGGATGAGGCCTTTTTTTGGGATCAAACCACTCGGCTGCTGCCCTCCCTGTTAATTCCGTGTGCAAGCTGTTTTTCCAGGGAATTTCTTGGCTCTGCTTTCCCTTCAATCTGCCACCTCTTTCCTTTTTCCAGGGGCAAAATTCCCTGTGAATCCCTGAGATTCCTCCTGGAGAGGAAAACTGGGAGCAAAGCAAGAATCCCGGAGCCTGGATGAGGCCTTTTTTGGGATCAAACCACTCTGCTGCTGTGGTTAATTCCATGTGCAAGCTGCTTTTCCAGGGAATTTCTTGCATCACCGGCATCCCAGCAGGGCTCCATCCACCTCCTGTCGCTCGCCTTTCACATGGAAAAGGTGATGGATGCTGTTCCTGCTGCCAGCCCCTTCCCACACGGATCCTGTCGCTTCCCAGGAGCCGGAAAAATCCACAATAATTCCCTGCGTCACCTTCTCCGGGCTGCCAAGGCCCAGGGAAGGGAAAAAAAAAGCCGTGGAAAAAAAGCTGGATTTTATAAAATCCTAAAGGTCAGGGCAGCTGTCAGGAAATCAATGGTGTGATGATTCCATAAATCAGCTGGAAAAACAAGGTTAGGGCAGAGGGAAAGCGGGAGCAACAGCAGCTTGTGGGGCCAGGGCGGGAAAAAAATAAATCCTGGGATGTGTTGGAGGACAAATTCCAGGAAAAGAATCGGATCCAGATGGCCAGGGCTGGATGTTGAGGACGGGAATTGTGCTTCTGGAGCCAGATCCAGCTGGAACGTGGGAATTCTGTGTTTGTCCCTGATTATTTCCATGCGCTGGGGATTGTTTTTCCCACCAGGAGAAGGTGGATGCTCGGCTGTGCTCCGTTCCAGGCGGGATCAGCCCTCCACCCTCCTCACCCCATGGATCTCTGCTGGGTGGGTAATGAGTTCCTGCTGGGCTCTGGAATTCCTGCTCCGGAGAGGAACTGCAGGAGGAGCAGGGCGGCTCCGAGCCCCAGGAATTCCCGAGCAAGGTGCAGTTTTCCAGTGGGAAATTTTCCAGCTCCTGCCTCTTCCAGCAGTGCCAGGATTTGGTGGAAGATCCATCCACATTTGATGGAATTCCGTGGAAGATCCATCCAAGTTTATGGGGATTCCGTGACAGAATCATCCAAATTTACCAGGATTTGGTAGTGGGTCCATCCAAATTCACTGGGATTCAGTGGTGGATCCATCCAAATTTACAGGGATGTGATGGCAGATCCATCCAAATTTATGGGGATTCAGTGGCAGATCCATCCAAATTTACAGGGATTCAGTGACAGATCCATCCAAATTTTCTGGGATTCCATGGTGGATCCATCCAAATTTATGGGGATTTCATGGCAGATCCATCCAAATTTACGGGGATTCGGTGGCAGATCCATCCAAATTCTCTGGGATTCCATGGTGGATCCATCCAAATTTGCTGGGATTCAGTTGTGGATCCATCCTAATTTATGGGGATTTGGTGGCAGATCCATCCAAATCAAGCAGCCCAGCGTCTCCAGGAGAATTCCTGGATCCTGTGGAGCCATTCCCAGGAACCCACATGCGTTGCTCCCCTCCTGCTTTTCCTCACTGTCCCGGATTCCTCGTGGGATTGGGATTCCCACTGGGATTGGGATTCTTCCCTTCCCACCCTCGGAGCAGGAGCTGGGACGTCTCTGTCACCTGTGTGTGTCCCAAAATTTGGAGGATGCTGGATTTTGGCCTCAGGATTCCCACAAATCCCTGGGATCCCCTTGGAGCTGCATCCCACAGGCTCCAGTCTCTGCTCCCCACCTCCCACGGGATCCCATTGGAATCACCGTGGTCCTTGTGGGATTTTTCCCCGTTTAACAAGCAGGGAATGGTGGCAGGATTTGCCTCTGGAGGGGGGGACGACAAAAGGGAATGAGGGGCCAGCAGGACTTTTCCAATCTTTTTTTTTTTTTTCCCCTAAAAATCTGGATCTGATGATCCCAGTTTGCTGGTTCCCATTATCCCTCCTGCTCATTAATTAATTACCAGTCCTGTCCCACATCCTAATCCCTCGCTAATCCCTGGATGGGGTTGCTGCCAGTTGGAAGTGCAGAATCCCAGAGGCAACATTGATTTCCCAGTCCCGAGGAGCTTCCCACGTGTGAGCGGGGAGAAATTTTGGAAAAAAAACACGAAAAAAATGGAAAAATTTGGAGAGGAGGATCCCAAGCTGTGGCTGCCCCATCCCTGGAAGTGTCCAAGGCTCCAGAGGTCTCCCTCAGGTTCTTTTGAGTTTGGATTCATCCCATCAGAGCTGCTGGTGAAATCCTGGAGCAGCCTTGGATTTGTCCGAGCTTTTTTTTCCCATGGATTTGCAAGCTCATTACACGGCCAGGCCTGACGGCGTTCCAGGGAGGAGCAGAGCGGGATAATCCCAGCACGATCCCCAAAATCCAGCCCGGAGCTCCAGGAGCCCAGCAGGAATTCAGAGCCGTGTCTGGGGGGGAGCTCCAGGCAGGGGGATGTTCCCACATCCCACATCCCAAACCCCACATTCCAAACCCCACATTCCAAACCTCACCTCCCACATCCCACATCCCAGACCCCGCACCCCACACTCCAAACCCCAAATCCCGCATTCCAAACCCCACATCCCACATTCCACATCCCAAACCCCACATCCCATACTCCAAACCCCGCATTCCAAACCCCGCATCCCATGTCCCAAACCTCACATCCCACATTCCAAACCCCACATTCCACATCCCAGACCTCGCATCCCACACTCCAAACCCCAAATCCCGCATCCCACATCCCACATCCCAAACCCCACATCCCATACTCCAAACCCCACGTCCCTCATTCCAAACCCCATATCCCACATTCCAAACCCCACATCCCACATTCCAAACCCCACGTTCCAAACCCCACATCCCACACTCCAAACCCAAAACCCCACATCCCACACTCCAAACCCCACATCCCACATTCCAAACCCCGCATCCCATGTCCCAAACCTCACATCCCACATTCCAAACACCACATCCCATACTCCAAACTCCACATCCTACATCCCAAACCCCACATCCCGCATTCCAAACCCCACATCCCACATCCCAAACCCTACATCCCACACTCCAAACCCCACATCCAACATCCCCAAACCCCAAACCCCAAATCCCAAACCCTACATCTCACATCCCAATCCTGCATCCCACATCCCTCATTCCAAACTCCACATCCCACATCCCAAACCCCACATCCCACATCCCAAACCCCTCATCTCAAACCCCACATGCCACATCCCACATCCCAAACCACATATTCCACATCCCAACCCCCACATCCCACATTCCAAATTCCAAAGTGTCTCCAAACACCTCGGAAAGAAGAATTCCCACCCAGCCATTGATTTGTGATTCTGATCCCTAAAAATGCTCCAGAATACCAGGATTCCCAGGATTCCGGGATTCCCAGGATTCCAGAATTTCCAGGATTTAAGGAGCAAGAGGAGGGATCTTGGATAACCAAGGACACAGCTGGGGGAGATCCTGGGAAAACACAGCGGATCCTGATTCCTGCTGCTGATTCCAGGGATCCCTGATCCCTGGAAGTGTCCAGGGCTGGGTTGGAGATCCTGGGATGGGGAAGGTGTCCCATTCCAGGGATGGGCTCCAAGATCCCTTCCCATTCCATGATTCCACAATTCCCAAAGAGGCTCCAGGAAAGAGCTGCTGATTAAACCCCCCCCGACCCCGCTTCGATGCTCCTGGGGCTGTGAGATCCATAAAAACCAGGCCCAGGGAATCAATAATTCCAAGGAGCTTCTGGGAGGCGGCAGGCAGTGCTTGGAGTGCTGAGGGCACATTCCCATTCCATGGCAGGATCCCGAGGGCTGCGGGAAAGGTTTGGGAATTCTTTAATTAATGTGATTTATGTCCCTTCTCTTGATTGAATCCCTGGAGCCTCGGGAATCCGTCAGAGGGAACAGGCGGCATCGATTCCGCGTCCAGCCTGGAATCCAGGTGGATGCGGGGTGGTAATGAGGAAAAATCCCACTGGAAAAGCAGCTGGAATGTGCCCAGATGGACCAAACTGGGAATGAGGGTCAGGGATCCAACAGGAGCTGGTTGGGCCATCCCTGATCCATCGGGGCAGCCTGGGCGGATCCAGAGGATCCAAAAGGAGCCAAAATCAGGGATGGACAAACACCTAAGGAGCCAAAAACTGGGATTTGCTTAAAATCAGGGAATCAAAGCCAAGGCGTGTCCTTGGGAGCTGAGGAAATGAGGGATTTGTACCTCAGGATGAGGAGAGGAGCTCTGGAAGCTCCTGGATGTCCGGGATCTCAGCCCCATTCCCACATCCTGCTGGAACTCTTCCCTTCCCCAGCCCCCAGCCCCATTCCAGAGCTCCCAGCTGACTTTCCTCCTTATTTTCTGGGATTTGGGTGAGTTCCTCCTCCCTTATCCATCCCAATAAAAACAGAGGGAAAGTGGAATTTGGAGAGGGAGGACGGAACGAGGCAATCGTTTTGTGCTTGGAAATGATTCCCTAATTGTGCCAGGAGCTGTGTCCAAAGGGAACCAATAAAGGGACTTAATTGGATTTGGGAAGGGAAAGATTGCAGAACGAGCAGAACTCATCGCTTGGGACGTGCTGGAGTTTGGAGTGTCCCACCAGGAAAATTTGGGATGGAATCCATGGATTTGGGGAGCTCAGAGGAAATTCCCTAGGAATGCACAGCTGCCTTTTCCACAGGGATCCTCCTGGGATGCAGGAGAAGCTTTGGAGCAGCCTGGAGCTCTTTTCCATGCAGGAATGGTGGCACCTGGATCCAGGGATCACTGCAAATGCCCTGATCATGGAAGGGGAAACTGAGGCAGGCGTGGATCATGGGAATATCCAGCTCTGGAAAATGTGGGAATGAGACAGGAATCTGCCCCCACCCCCCAGGCAGTTGTGGAAGGGATTTTGGTGCTGGATTTGGAAATTCTGGGAAGTTCTGAGGAAGGGAAATAGCAAGTGAAGCATTCCCAGAACATCCGAGGTCCTGCCTGGAATTTTCCCACTGCTCCTCATGGAATAACCAACAGGAATCGGGAATAACCATGATTTTCCAGGACTTGGGAATTCCTACACGGGGTTTTTCCCTCTCTCCTGGATCCCACCTGGATTTTCCTCCACTTCCATCCCCTCTTTGCCACCTCCACACTTGGATCCAGCATCCCCTGGAAAAGTGGGAATTGCTCCTCTCCCACCCACAGCTTTTGGAGCAAGGAGTAAATCCAAGCCTTGGATAATTATTTTAATGAATTTTCACCTTCCTAATTAATTCCCAACAGCTTCACTCGGAGCATGGAGCGATGGAGACTCCAGAGGTGGAGATTCCCTCCCATCCCAGGTTTTTAAGGAGCAGGAAATCCGAGCAGGAAGCGGCTGCATTATTTAAAAATGCGCTGCTGAATAATTTATCCCAGGAGTCTGTGCACGTTGGACAATATTCCATTACAATATTCCATTAAAAAAGAAATCAATTACAATTTATGGAAAGAAAAAAAAAATTAAAAAAAATCCTCCCTTCCCTGGCTCGTGGAAAAACGCTGCGGAAGCAAAGATCCTGAGGTTTTTTTGGGATCAGGGATGGCTTTTTTCCCCTAAAACTGCTCCTTTTCCACCCAGACCCTGTCCCAGGGGAAAATTCAGAAGTTTTCCCAGGATCAGGGATGGTTTTCTGCTTAAAACTCCTCCTTTTCCGCTGAACCCCCTGTGCCAGGGGAAAATCCTGAAGGTTTTTGGGATCAGGGATGATTTTTCCCCCTAAATTGGCTCCTTGTCCACACAACCCCCTGTGCTAGGGGGAGAACCCAAGGTTTTCTGGGATCAGGGCTGATTTTTTTTCCCTATAACTCCTCCTTTTCCACCCAGCTCCTGTGCCAGAGGAAAATCCCGAGTTTTTTTTGGGATCAGGGATGGTTTTTCTCCTAAAACTGCTCTTTTTCCACCCAGACCCTGTGCTAGGGGGAGATCCTGAGGTTTTTTAGGATCAGGGCTGATTTTTTCCCCCAAAACTCCTCCTTTCCCACCCAAACCTCTGCTCCAGGGGGAGATCCTGAGGTTTTTTGGGATCAGGGATGGTTTTGTCCCCTAAACTGGCTCCTTGTCCACACAACCCTGTTCCAGAGGAAAATCCTGAGTTTTTTTGGGATCAGGGATGGGTTTTCTCCTAAAATTGCTCCTTTTCCACCCAACCCCCTGTTCCACGGGGAGATCCTGAGGTTTTTTGGGATCAGGGCTGATTTTTTTCCCTAAAACTCCTCCTTTTCCACCCACCCCTGTCCCAGGGAGCAATCCCAAAGTTTTCTGGGATGTTTCCCTCCCCCCCCCCCCCCCAACCCAGCTCCTTTTCCCTATAAATGCAGAGCAAAGCAGAAATTCCCAGGAACAAGTGGCAGGAGCAGCTGGCAGCCGTGACCTGCAGCTCTGGGAACGCGTTCCCAATAATCATCCGTGTTTATTTAATGGACAATAATTCCGTGCCGAGCGCCAGCAGAACGCGGAGTTCATTAAAAATGGCTTTGGAATCCTCCTCCTGGGAGGAGATTTTGGGTTATCCAAGGATTTTTTTATTCATGCTTCTTTTTTCTGCTTCTCTCCCCTCCGGCCAGCCCTGCTGCTGGTTTCATTTTTCCTTTGAATTTTGGGACAGGTTCCAGGTGGATTCCCCATGGGAAGTGGGCACTGGAGGGGGTTTGGGTTTCATCTCCTGGGATTCGGGGGTTTTTCCCTCTGGGAAATGGTGAAACTTGACCTCATTTTTCCTGGGATTTGGGGCTGGGATGGAGGGGTTGGGTGGGATCACCGAAGGTTCCCCTGGGAGGGAATTCCAGCCCCTTCCCCGCATCCCTGCTGGGGTTTGGGAATGCGGATGGAGGCACAGCCCAAAAGGCAGGAACGGGGTGAGATTTTGGGGAGACTGAGGTTCATGGAGCCCATCCAGGCTGGCACTGAGAAGATTCCGGCGTTGTCCCAAACCTGGGTGGGTCATTCCCATGGGGATCAGCATTCCCTGTGACACATCCCTGTCCCAGGCCCCCTTTATCCCATCAATCCCCACTGGATGCCTCCATGGGATCTGCTCCTCTTTTCCAGAGCTCCTTGGATGCGTTTTATCCCATCAATCCCCACTGGATGCCTGCATGGGATCAGCTCCTGATTCCCAGATTTCCTTGGATGTGTTTTATCCCATCAATCCCCATTGGATGCCTCCATGGGCTCACCATTCCCTGCTCCGCTTTCCCAGATTTCCTTGGATGTGTTTTATCCCATCAGTCCCACCAGGATGCCTCCACGTGATCAGCTCCTGATTCCCAGATTTCCTTGGATGCGTTTTATCCCATCAGTCCCCACCGGATGCCTCCATAGAATCGGAATTCTCTGCTCCTCTATTCCCAGACTTCCTTGGATGTGTCTTATCCCATAAATCCCCACCAGGATGCCTCCATGGGATCTGCTTATCTTTCCAGGTTTCCTTGGAAGTTTTATCCCATCAAACCCCACTGGATGCCTCCATGGGATCACCATTCCCAGCTCTGCTTTCCCAGATTTCCTTGGATGTATTTTATCTCATAAAAGCCCACTGGGATGCCTCCATGGGATCTGCTCCTCTATTCCAGACCCCCTAGCAAGTGTTTTATCCCATAAATCCCCACTGGATGCCTCCATGAGATCACCATTCCCTCCTCCTCCTCTTTCCCAGGCCCCCTTCGATGTTTTATCCCATAAATGCCCACCAGGATGCCTCCATGGGACCTGCTCCTCTCTCCAGGCTTCCTTGGAAGTTTTATCCCATCAATCCCCACTGCGATGCCTCCATGGCGCGTTCATCCATGGAATATTCCCTCATCCTCCTTCCCACCGAGTCTCCAGGTGGGAACATTCCCCCTCTGGAACACCAGCAGCTCCATCAGCACCAGGCCGTGGAATCAGAGCCGGGGAGGCCCAGCTGGGAATAATTCACTGGGGGCTTCAGCCATGGACAAGACGGACCTGGAATGCCACGGGAGGACACCCCTGTTTAAGTGAGGGTGAGAGACGCGCGCGATTCCCGTGGCTCTTTGCTCGTTGATGTGAACGCGCTGCTGTCAACCCACTGCTGCTCGTCCCCCACTTCCAGAAAGTTCTCTGCTTCCCGTTCCTCCATTGGCTTTCCCTGAGAGACCCCTCCCACTCTGCTCCCCCATTGGTGGATCCTGTGTCACCCCACCTTAACTCCACCCCTGACTCCCTTCCCCATTGGATAATTTGTACCCTGACCCCGCCCACCTTCCCTCAGTTACACACCCTGGCCCCAGCCCCGCTCCTGGCTTTTCACCCTCGTTCCCTTCTGTCGCACACATCTTTCATGGAAAATCCTTTCCTTAGGATTTTTCCTCCTGAGAGGCCTCAGGAACAAAACGTTAACATTGATTATCTGCTGCTGTGGAATGCAACAGGTGCATCTGGGATTGGGCTCATGTGGTTGTTTCTAATTAATGGCCAATCACAGCCCAGCTGGCTCAGACTCTCTGTCCGAGCCACAAACCTTTGTTATCATTCCTTCCCATTCTATTCTTAGCCAGCCTTCTGATGAAATCCTTTCTTCTATTCTTTTAGTATAGTTTTAATATAATATATATCATAAAATAATAAATCAGCCTTCTGAAACATGGAGTCAGATCCTCGTCTCTCCCCTCATCCTCGGACCCCTGTGAGCACCCTCACACCCTTCACCCGAGGCTGTGTTCCTGCTTGCTCCCGTTTCCCTCCTCATCCTCACCTCACCTGGACCTTTGGATTTCCCCTTAATAAACCCTGCTGGATCTACCATGCCAAGAGTGGGGAATAATCTGGGTGCCTGACGCCGTGGTTGGTGCCGATTCACCTCCAGCCTGGCGGAATTCCCGCGGGAAGGGGGCTCGGGATCATCCCGCTCCTGTTTCCTCGGAGCAGCCTCTTCATCCCTGCGGATCTGATCCCTCCTGATGCTCCCTAATGGCTCCCCTGGTTTTTTCCCTCTTTTTTTTCTTTATTCCTGTCTCCTCTTGTTTGGATCAGGTGTTGGTTGCATTATCCCACTGGTTTTTTATTTTTCCTCCAGGATTTTCGTGGTGTTTTGGAGCACTGGCTTGGGATTGAAACCAGAGGAACCATCCCAAGAAATCCAAGCAGTTCCAAATAAAAAATTTAGGGGAAGGTTGACCCAAGATCCGGATGAATCCAGGTTTATCCCAAGAAAAATCAGCCCCCCCTTTGCTGTTTCCTGCCCTCCAAAAAAGTCCAGGAGGGAAAAAAACCCCATTTTTTTCTCCTTTTCCCTCCACTCCAGGGAGAAGAAAAGGAACAAAAAACCAGTCCAGGCTTTTTTTATCCAAACACTTTCCAAGTTAATTTCCAAAAGCTCGGAGCACTCGATAGTTTTAATTAAGCTGCTGCCTGGGGAAATCTAATTTGTGCAGCCAAAGCCTCTCGCTTTCCTTGGATAGGGATCTCACTCCTGGGAATGCTGATGGTTCCGGCAGCAGTGACTCCAGGGATTTGATTTTATTCCATTTTATTCAATTTTATTCCATTTTATTTTACATTTTATATTTTATTTCGCCGTGGAAATCCCGCGTTTCCCGGTTATTTCAGCCTGGCTGGGTTGTGCTGCTGGAAAGGGGAATCCAGATTTTTCCAGGGATCATCCTGGAGTCCATGCGGGAACAGCTCATTCTCCCAAACTTCAAATCAATTCATCCTAAATTTGATTTTCCCCCTCAGCAACCACCCAGGTTTAATTCCTGATGGGAGCATGCAAAACACTCCAGGATCATTGGAAACACCAATGGGGTTGGGATTGGGGTTTGTTCTTTCCTAATGGGAATTGCTGATCCACTGGAATTAATTCAAGTGACCCAGGAGAAGAGAAAATCCTGGATTTGGGCAGCAATCCCACTAAAAACTCCAGCTCAGCTCCTTCCCGAGCCTCGTCCTGCTGCAGTTCCAGCTTTTCCAGAGGCTGCCAAGGAAAAGGGGCATTTCTGGGAATATTTTTAGCCCTGGCACCTGCCCGTGGAGAGGGAAGGTGGGATGTGCCAGCTGACTCCGGGCGGGATTCGGGAGCAGATGGAGCTCCCTGGCTGCTGGCAGGGCTGGGAGGAGCAGCTTGAATTGGAATTTTGGGAGCCTCGGATGCTTTTCCAGGCGGGTTTCTCCTTCTTTTTCATGGAAGGGTTGGATTCTGTTCATTTTCCCAGCCAGCAGCTTCGGGGCAGAGCTATGGGAATGGGAATTGTGATCTGGGAAAATTCCTCTCCCTGTTCACCCATTCCAAGTCCATTTCCTTGGTACTTTTCCCATTAAAAAAAAAAAAAAAAGAAAAAGGGGGTTTAAAGTCTCCTACTGGGATCGGTTGGAGCTTTAGGATCCCCCTTTGCATGGAGGTTTTTTTTTTGGGAAAACAGGAGGTCTAGGAGTCCCTAAAATCAAATTTTGAGCCTGAAATAAATTGAAAAATCCTCAAAAGCAGAGCCTGGAGCAGGGCTGAGCATTCCTGCAAATTATCCGCGGCCAGGGAGAGCCGGAGACACCCTCAGGAGCGATCCCTCTTCCTGGAACATATCCAGTCCATAAATATTCCCCCCAAAAAAGCAGGACAAAGCCTGATGGATAAAAGAGTGGCTGGAGGATGTGTTATGGCACTCACAGCAATCCTGTCCGGGGGAATTTATGGCACCGATAAATTCCCTGCAAAAGGAGCTTGGAGGAGTTCAATCCATCTCGGATCCCTGGCGAATTCCCAATGTTATGGTTTGCCCGTTTAAAGGGGAATTGGGATCGAGTCTTTGGGGGATTTGGAATAAAGAGAAAATCCAAACAAACCCTAAAAAACCTCACTGAAAATCCCGGTGGTGCCGTTTGTTCCGCGGTTAATCCATTGGGATCCTTCCCGTTCCCACAGCAGGGATGGGGGTTTGGAGGGTGGGAAAATGTTGGGAAGGAGGGAATGGGGCGGTGACAGCGACGATTCCTGGTTTTAGGGTGGCAGAATTTCCCTGGGAGCAGCTTTTGCACTCCCACCCTGGTGCCCGTGTGGGTTTTGGGTGGGATCATGGAGAAGCTGCTGCATCCGTGTGGGATCGGCCTGTCCTGGGGATCGGAGCGGTTCCCAGGACATCTTCTCATGGATTCTGGGATCCCATGCCTGTTCTGCAGCTGATTTTGGAACTTTCCATAAGGTTCGGGACAGGGATGGGAATGGGAATGGGAATGGGAATGGGGAATGGGAATGGGAATGGGAGTGGGGATGGGAATGGGAATGGGAATGGGGAATGGGAATGGGAACGGGAATGGGGATGGGAATGGGAATGGGAATGGGGCTGGGAATGGGAATGGGAATTGGAATGGGATAGGGGCTCTTCTGAGCTGGAACAATTCCCATTTTATGAGCAAGGAAAGGTAAATCACGGATGAGGGATGAGGAGGAATGCTGGGATGGGACAGCAAGGTCCTCCCACTGGAATTCCAATGGAATTGGCTCCATTGCTCCCTTCCCACCAGTCCTGGATGCCCCATTCCCGCCTCTCTCCTGGTCCTTCCCAGGACTCATCCCAGTGGGAATGGGATGTGGAATTGTCATCATGGGATGCTCCAGGAGGATGGAGCCGGGCAGGAAGGGTGGCATTGCCACCACAACTCCCGCTGGACATCAGGATGCTCCAAGAGCGACATTCCAGGGATAATGGGCAAAAGGAAGGGATGAGGGCTGGGAATTCCCACTGCTAGATGAGCCGGAGCTCCCCCACTCGTGGATTTGGAGCTGATGGGAGCAGCGAGCCCTGGAGAGGGTTAAAGGAGCAGCTGGAGCACCGGGGAGCTCAAAACTATGGAAAAAAAAAGGTGGGATTTATTCCCAAACCCCACATATTCCGCAGCAGTTCCAGCCCCGAGCCTGTGCTGAATTTCCCAGTTCTTTATGGAGGTGACATTTGCATGGAAATGGGATTGGAGAGCGCTTTCAGGGGAGTGCATTCCCAGCTGTTCCTGCTGCTGGAGGACCCGGAGGGATCATCTGGGATGAGCTGCATCTGTGGGAGGTGGGATGGGATGATCCCTGATCCTTCCCATCCCTGCCATCCCTCCCTTCCCAGACCCCCTGGAAAACCCCAAACCCTGAGCTGATCCTCTTCCATGCATTCCAGCATCAAAATTTGGTTTAATTCCATGTTTTCCCCTCATTCTTTCCCTCATTTTCTGCTCCAAAACAACCCTGGCCAAGTGCTGCTCTTCTGCTTCTG